>NC_037684.1:17249530-18449530 GCF_003255815.1 Theropithecus gelada
TCCTCCTCCTCCTCCTCCTCCTCCTCCTCCTCCTCCTCCTCCTCCTCTTCCTCCTCCTCCTCATTTCCTCCATTGTCATCAAGCAATACTTAAGAAACCTAGTGAGACATTAGAGTTGATAAAGTCTTGCCACTTTAGGGATCACATTTTAAACGACCAAATTAGAGTCTCCTTTGGCTAAGCAAATCCATGAGTGTAACTGGAATCTAGTTTATACTCTTTGGGAGTATCTAGTTTATGCCCTTTGAGGTCTGAAGAATTCTGGATAATTTCTTTTTTTTTTTTTCTTGTCTATTCCTTCCTTTCCTTTTTTTCTTTTCTTCTCTTTCTTTTTTTATGTTGAGCACAATTCAGTTCATTATAGCAGACTTTCAGAGGCCTGCTACGAGGGTTGTAAAGTTGAGCCAGATTACCAAGATTGGGCAACTTTCCCAAAGCTAACAGGGTAATTCACCAAATGCCAAACTGTACAGCAAGTTTCCAGAAGCTCAGGCCTTGTTACTTCTTTTCTTCCATAGAGAATTATAGGGGTTGTAGAAAACATACAAGGTCCTCAGGCCAGAGGATTAGAGTTAGGGAGAATGAGGGTGAGGAGATATTTTAAGATAGGGGGAATCATTGGCTCTATAAAACCCATTCCTATAGGCCATATATAAAAACAGAAAACAAAAAGAACATGACTGTTTTAGATTACACAGAAAATATCCTGTAAATAGCAATGTTGAAAGAAAAGGTCAGCTGTTCAGTAACCAATTGAACATCAATGGTTGTACCATGAGTAATGCAGAGAGGAATGTGAAAGGACAGTGTCCTCTTTAATGGGCTCATGCCTTCCACCAACCATCAGGCAAGCTCTCGTAATTCTAGCGTTAAAACTAAACTCTGGCCGGGCACGGTGGCTCACGCCTGTAATCCCAGCACACTGGGAGGCTGAGGCGAGTGGATCACCTGAGGTCGGGAGTTCGAGACCAGCCTGACCAACATGGTGAAACCCCGTCTTTAACTAAAAATACAAAATTAGCTGGGCGTGGTGGCACACACCTGTAATCCCAGCTACTTGGGAAGCTGAGGCAGGAGAATCATTTGAATCGGGGAGGCAGAGGTTGCAGTGAGCTGAGATTGCGCCATTGTACTCCAGCCTGGGTAAAAAGAGTGAAATTCCATCTCAAAAAACAAGAACAACAAAACAAAACACAACAAAACAAACAAACAAAAAACCCCAAAACTAAGCTCTGCCCTGCTCCAGTGTGGCACCTGAGGACATCTCACCGTAAAAACTGCACTGGGAAGTAACACTTCAGTTTCCTCCTGGAACATCAAGTTGGTCATTTGAGCTACTGTTTCATCACAAGGAAAATCTTAACTCCTGATCACTTACCTAGAAATGTTATTGTTTTCACGGATCTTTACATGGCAGAGAATGTTGGGCAACTTTTGGGTAACGAGAACTTTGATTTGATCCACAGAGCTACAGAGCTTTAGGTAACCCAGATATAATCCAGGAGAGAGACGCTGATGACTCCTTTTGTGATAGGAGAGAATATCCTGTAGAGTAAAAAAAAAAAAAAAAAAAAGAAAACAAGAAAACACCTTGAAGGGCAATCTCAAAACCTTTTCCTTTCTAAGGCAGGCTGGTCATGGATGAAAGGAGCTGTCACTAAGTAATTAGGTGAGAAACCTCAGGTATACCATGAATACTGGGGAAGTGGTGGCACAGCTACTGTTACCTTCAGGGGAATTCTCCTCTTGGCCAGTAATCAGTTTTTAATATATTCTATATGCTTATTTGCCTAAGATTTCTGTGCCAGCGTAGATGTGTGAGTTGTGTTTGGGAATAGGTGGTGGTGGAGGCAGCTAATAAAGAAAAATAGAGTTGATAATTTCTGTCCTTGAAGATTTTAATGTTTAGCTGTGAGAAACAGATATTTACAAGTATAAAAGCTGACAGAACAGTTACGGAAGCTTTGTAATTTCTGGATTGTTAAAATGGAAAAGTCGTTTAAGTAAAACGATTTAAAACAGAATCCAAATTTTACAGTAAGTAGGCTCCTTATCTTGAAAATTAAAAAGGTACTGCCAAGAGGTTTATTGAATTTTATGTTAACATTTAAGTTGTAGCTATAATTATGCACTAATTCTGAGAATGAAGAAAGAGTGAATCAAGCACTGGTTCTTTTTTGGCTTAATTTTTAAAACTAAATTGTATGATAGCTAAAATGCTACTACTTATATTTGACTTTTAAAATGTAATGATGAAGAAGATAATGTTTATAAAAGTATTTGAAGTCTTCACATTTTTTTTTCCTGGCATCTTTTACAAAATGTTGATATTCAAGTCACACTCTTATGAAATCCTTGTTCGTGTTATGTTTTGCAATCCTTAACTGGTCTACCACTTCTAGATTATCAGTTGTCAGTGACTTTGCATGTTATTTGATTAGGTCTCTACAGCATCAGCTTCACTGAATTATGTATCTTTTACAAGATTTTAAATTTTTCCCTGTAATGGATTTTCATTGAATTTGCATTCTATTGTCACATCATAATATTCCAAAAGCAGCAGAGACTGAACAAAGCTGTTGATTCAATAGTAAGTGTCAACCAAGTTAAGTACAGGGATGTTTAAATGGAATCTTATTTTTTATGTGGTCAGTTCTCCAGTGAACTATTTGGGTTGTGACTTTTGATTCTCTCTACAACTGCAGGGACTCAGATAATGAATAATTACAAGATTCAGATACCATCCCCCCATATCAGTAGGTACAACTTTTTACATTTAGGCAGTGGGGGTTGTGACACAAAGTTAGGAGTGGTGAATCAGGTAACTTAATACGGTTTGGATTTGTGTCCCCACCCAAATCTCATGTTGAATTGGAGGAGAGGCCTGGTGGGAGGTAATCGGATCATGGGGGTGGGTTTCCCTCTTGCTGTTCTCATGATAGTGAGTTCTCACAAGATCTGATGATTTAAAAGTGTGTGGCACTTCCTGCCTCACTCTCTTTCTCCTACTCTGCCATGGTAAGACGTGCTTGCTTCCCCTTCACCTTCTGCCATGATTGTAAGTTTCCTGAAGCCTCTCAGGCATGCTTCCTGTTAAGCCTGCAGAGCTGTGATTCAATGAAACCTCTTCATAAATTATCCAGTCTCAAGTAGTTCTTTATAGCAATGTGAAAATGGACTAATACACTTATTATAGGAGAAAGTTTCCTGTAGGTTAGAGCATATCCTGGTTTTCAAAAAAACAAGGGTTAAATAACTAAGAGAGTAAAGTTCAAGTGCCTTACCACAAAAAAAAAGATAAGTAAGTGAGGTGATGGATATGTTAATTAGCTTGCTTCAGTCATTCTACATTGTATACATATATCAAAACATCAGTTTGTACCCCACAAATATATTAAAATATAATTCATCAATTAAAAATAATACCAATGAAAATAAATACGTTTTTGAAAGGGTAAGGTAAAGGGAATCAACTCTACCATTAAATTCAGGGAAGGTGAGAAAACAAATATTGAAATGTCTATAGAATTCTATATAGAATGGAAAAGTATGGGATCTTCCTTGACCATCATACTCTGAAGGAGTGATCTTTCCTCTGTTGAATTAGCCATCTGCAACATCTAACAGATGTTATTATGTATTGTTTCCTCTGTCTCATCCTTTATCAAACACATATTGAGTCCCTATAATGTGTCAGGCACCATGTGAGACATTGGGGTTTCAGGTGAATATGATGTCATCCCTACTTTTGAGGAGGTCAAAAAGGACAAGTTAACAGATGATCACAATATATTGAAATCAGTGTTATAATAGAGGCAATGTTGGCATACAGCAGAAGGAGTACTTATATTTTTCTTCTTTTGTGTTATTTTCTTGAACTGGACTGTGAAATTAATGGTAAGGCTATGTTTTTCGTTGCTTTCTGTCCTTAGTACCCAGTACTTTTCTGTACTATGAAATTATGGTAAGGCTATGTTTCTCATTGCTTTGTGTCCTCAGTATGCAGTGCTTTTCTGTATAAAATAGGTATACAACATGTGGAAAATTAGGCCAGATACCTTAAACAGACCATAAGGGAATAGTAGAAGAGGGATAGAATAAGAATGGTCACAACTGGGAGAAACATCTAATGAGCATGCACAGAAAAGCAAAATCTAAACAATTTTTTAAAAGATCACTTGGCCAAAAAAAAAAAAAAAAAAAAAAAAAAAAAAACCAAAACAGGCTAGAAAAAAATTTGATCTCATGATCAAGAAGGAATTCTTATTAGTACCAGGACGGATAAGGCTGAACTTTTTAATGTCTTCTATCCTGTCTCTTCAGCCTAGATCACAAGTAAGTAGTTGACTACAATAAATTCAGTCAAGGTGGAATTTGGGAAATGAACACTAATCAAAGGGAGAGAAATGGTTAATGAGGAAAGGAAAAATGGAAGTATTCAAATCCACTGAATTTGATGATATGCACCCTAGGGATACTTGCTAAACAAGCAGATGTGGCTACAGACTCACAGGTCATTATTTTTGAGAAGTCATGGAGAACTAGAGAAGTCCCTAAAGACCAGAAAAGGACAAATATGGCTGTCTTTGAAACAGGAAGGGGAGAAACATAGAATGACCCTAGTAATTAAAGACCGCCAACTTATTGATCTTTAGGAGAAATGAGAAAGAACCATCAAACAATCAATTTGCAGTCATCCAGGAAATCTGGAGACACTAAAGAGGAGTCAGCATGGTTCTGTGAAGAGCAAACCATACAGATTACCTTAATTTATTATAGCAATAGAACAGGATTCCAAGACCAGGGAGAAGTCTCCAGTGTAATCTGTTACACTGGATAACATGGGAAAAATAGAATCCGGACCATGTTGCTTTTACCAAGCTGAATATCTGGGTGGGAGATTTGTACATAATGGAGATGGCGAATAAATAGTAGACATATTATTGAGTGATGGTCCAGTAGGGATTGGTCCTGAGGACCCGTCTGTTCAGCTTATTTACTGACATTCTGGACAAAGAAATCAAGAATGTGTGCATCAAATTTGTGGGTCCCAAATTTGGTATGGTTTTGCCTTTCTGGAAAATAGTAATAAAGTTCTAAATGACCCTATGCATTGGAAAAATAAGCCTATGATAATTAGGGTTGAAACTTAATAAAATGTGCTTGTAAAGACCTACACCCAAGATTACAAATATAGGATAGGTAAGAGTATCAGAGAAAAACATGTGGAGGTCAGAACTGACCACAAATAGAATGTGAGTTAGAAGTACACTGTGGTTACATAAAAACCAACAGCATTCTGGGATAAAGTAATTCACTCTTTCATTCAATTTTTTAAAAGACTATCATTGAGCATCTACTCCGTGTTTTCTTGCCTTTATGTTGTCATTTTTCCTTCTTTAAAATGTTTTGGAGCCTGAAAAATGTGTGGGAATGGAAAGAAGCTATCTCATCCACATAATCTATGATACGTTAGAAAGGCCATCTGTTTTTTTTTTTGAGATGGAGTCTCACTCTGTCGCCTAGGCTGGAGTGCAGTGGCTTGATCTTCTGCCTCCTGGGTTCAAGCGATTCTCCTGCCTCAGCTTCCCAAGTAGCTGGGATTATAGGCATGCGCCACCATGCCCACCTAATTTTGGTAGTTTTGGTTTCTTTTTTTTTTTTTTTTTGAGACGGAGTCTCGCTCTGTCGCCCAGGCTGGAGTGCAGTGGCCGGATCTCAGCTCACTGCAAGCTCCGCCTCCCGGGTTCACGCCATTCTCCTGCCTCAGCCTCCCAAGTAGCTGGGACTACAGGCGTCCACCACCTTGCCCGGCTAGTTTTTTGTATTTTTAGTAGAGACGGGGTTTCACCGTATTAGCCAGGATGGTCTCGATCTCCTGACCTCGTGATCCGCCCGTCTCAGCCTCCCAAAGTGCTGGGATTACAGGCTTGAGCCACCGCGCCCGGCTTATTTTGGTAGTTTTGGTAAAGATGGGGTTTCACCATGTTGCCCTGGCTGGTCTTGAACTCCTGACCTCAGGTGATCTACCCGCCTCAGCCTCCCAAAATGCTGGGATTATAGGTGTGAGCCACTGCACCCAGCCTAAAAAGGCCTTCTAACACCAAATTGAATGCCTGTGGTTCTACATATTACCTGATTTGACCTCTAATCTGCTTTTATAATCTCCATTTCCACTATAGCCCTTTTGTGTTCCTTATTTCTAGTCAAAATGGATTGTTTTTTTCTTTCCCCATACATGCCCTAATCTCTCTGTTCCGATTGTTTGTTGTTTCACAAATTCACTCATTCTACCAACTTTTACTGAGCACTTACTATGTATCAGTCATTGTGGCTAGGATGTTGATGATACCGAGATGAATAAAACACGATCCTTCCCTTCATGGAACTCACATTTCAGTGTGAGAGAATCATGTAAGCAAGTTTTTCTCACCCAGCATCATAGAGGCCATAAGAAGACTGTGGAAGGTCCATTGTGGGCCTAAGGGAGGGTGAAATCCACTCTTCCAGTTTCTGCCTCATTTCTTTATCGTGCTTTCAATTTAATTTAATTCTATCTATTTAATTTCTTCCTTCTTCTCTCCTTCCTTTTGTTCTTTCTCTCTCTCTCTTTTTTTTCCATCTGGTTAACTTAACTACCCTCATGGCTCAGCCAAATGCCACCTCTTCTGCAATGCCTTCCCTGATATTTTCAGGCAGAATTAATAGCTGCTTTGTCTGTGTTCCCCATAGTACGCCGTTTGTACTGCGATCAGGCTCTAGTTTAATTCTGTCTTGTATTACCTTGATTTGTTTACAAAACTGTCTGTCTTCCTTTGAGACTAGGGACCTTGACTTATTCATTTGTTTTTTTCTGTAGCACCTAGAAGAGTGCCTGGCACCTAGTTGACACTGAAAAAAATATTCATTAAATGTGAAGTGAGAAGACCAGAGGAGGTGGGGTCTGGGGCCGGTCTTTCAGGAGAAAATATGCTGTCCTTGCACAGTGACTAGGAAGGGTATATCCACCTTCTTGTCATTGATCAGAGATCCTGAGAGCTTGTTAGAGTAACAATAGGTAGTTGCTTTTTCAATAACTACAGTACTTTTATTTTGTTGGATGGAGTATGAAAGCTCAACCATCCGCGATGGTAGAGGTGACAAAATGGTGGCTAGTGGTCTTTGTAGGACCAAGATTATATGGACTGCAAATAATTTAATTTTCTGAATTATTTTCTAAATTATAAAAATAAAAAGACTTTACCAAAATTTTTGACTTTCAACTTATCTTCAAAACACTGAAAAATTTCAAGCCTGGGACCACTTTCTTCCATTGTAATTAGCTGAGGCTGAATCGGAGCTGCTCTCTTTAAAGGGGACAAGATTAATGCAGTCTTAACTTACACTTGTTTCTTTTTATGTTAATTGAGCTATAATTCATATGCCATAAAATTCACCCTGTTCAAGTGTATAATTCAGTGGTTTTAGCATATTCACATGGTTGTGCAACTATCAGTGTCTAATGCCAGACCATTTTCATCACTTTAGAAAGAAACCACACATTCATTAGCTGTCATTCCCCTATCTCTCCCCCTGCTGTTCCTGAAACCACTAATCTACTTTCTGTCTGTATGGTTTTGCCTATTCTGGGCATAGCATATAAGTGGAATCATACAACATTTAGCATTTTGTGTCTGGCTTCTTTCACTCGGCATTACATTTTCAAGGTTCATCCATGTCGTAGCATGGATCATATGTTATTCATTTTAATGGCTGAATAGTATTCCATTATATGGATATACCACATTTTGTTTGCCCATTCGTCTGTTGTTTGGCATCTAGTTTACTTCTACTGTTTGGCTATTGTGAATAATGCTTCTATGAATATTGGTGAACAAGTTTTTACATGAACCCAATTGTTTCCTAAGTCCAGCCCATTGCCTCATTTCCAGCAATCTTTCTGATTCCTGTAGTTTTTGATCCTTGTGTTTCGAGCTGCTTAGGGGTAGAAAGAGTAGGAATGTGCTGGAAAAAAAGCAGACAAAGGAAGAAGAGGTCCTGGGCACCTAGGGTGTAAGAAGAAGAGACTGAATACCTAGAGGTGACAAGGAATGCCTAAGGAGAAGAAAAGGAAAACAGGGATGAGAAGGAACAGAAGACACACTTCACCACAGCTTCCCTACAATCACAAAGGATGCAGAGAAAAGGAGGGGGAAGGGGTGTATAGCAGCATGATGGAATGGGAAGGCCATCAGTCTAGGAGTCAGAAGTTGTGGGTTTGGTCCCTCTTTTGGCTGATAGGACCTTGACAAGGTACTTCCTTGAAATTCATGGCTGCTTATGCAAACTGGACACAAAATGACTCACTCATCCTCATTGGGTTTGCAGGAGGATCAAATGATATCATAGAAGTGACAAATGTTAGAAAGCTGAATATATAGTACACATGTGAGAGATTAAGCTTCAGGAAAAAGCTTGCATGTGAGGCTTCCAAGGACTAAAGTGATCCCTGAAGAGAATGGTTGGAGAAACTTAGCATCTGAGAGGGGCCTTTCTGTTGGAAATACTCTCATTGCCGATTAGTTTGCTCATAGGGGCTCTTGTCCACAATAACTCTTTTCCTTCCCAGGCAAGGGTGAGGAGGATTTTTTTGCTCTTTCACAGATAAATGAGAGAGGCCTGTTGTGAAGGCCTAGGATTTGAGAAGATCAGGAATTTGAGGGAGTTGGACACTGGAGTTTCCCTGGGGTCCTAGGGATTCGTAGATTTTAACAAAATCTGGGCCCAGATTTTGTTAAAGCCCTTATCTGTTTTGAAAACCCCATCGTGGATCATTAGTTTTATACAGCTTTTCCTTAGTTGTGATGGAAAGGTAGAAAACGTGATAAAATGCCCGATGAGATGATTAGGCCATTACCAGAGGTCTCCGTGGACTGGGTGTGTCTTGAGGGCAGCCTAGCATTGTTTGAAATTTTCTGAGACATGAATGGTGATTATTATTAATAAAAAGTCAAGAAACAACAGATGCTGGCAAGGCTGCAGGGAAATAGGAAAGCTTTTACAGTGTTGGTGGAAATGTAAATTAGTTCAATAATGTGGCAGATGGTGTGGCGATTCCTCAAAGACCTAGAATCAGAAATACTATTTGACCCAGCAATCCCATTACTGGGCATATACCCAAAAGAATATAAATCATTTTATTATAAAGACACATGCACACATATGTTCCCTGCAGCACTATTTACCATTACAAAGACATGGAATCAAGTCAAATGTCCATCAATGATAGACTGGATAAAGAAATGTGGAGCATATACACCATGGAATACTATGCAGCCATAAAAAGGAATGAGATCATGTCCTTTGCAGGGACATGGATGGAGCTGGAAGCCATTATCCTCAGCAAACTAATGCAGGAACAGAAAACCGAATACTATGTGTTTTCACTTATAAGTGGGAGCTGAACAATGAGAACACATGGGCACAGGGAGGGGAACAACCCACACTGGGGCCTGTTGGTAGGGGCAAGGAGAGGGAGAGCATCACAGCATCAGGAAAAATAGCTTACGTATGCTGGGCTTAATATCTACGTGATGGATAGGTGCAGCAGATCACCATGGCACACCTATGCAACAAACTAGCACATCCTGCACTTGTACCCGGGAACTTAAAATGAAATTAAAACAAAAATGAAAAAAAAATTTCTGAGACATAATAAAAATCACTAATATTTATTGAGCACTACTTTGTGCTACTCTTTTAATCATTTATGTACTAACTCACTTATCTTCATTAGAACCCTATGAAGTAGGTTTTTTGCAGAGGAGGAACTGTGAGGGATGAGAAGTTAAATAATGCCCTGGACACATAACCAGAAAGGGTGGAGTCGGTATCACACCCAGTCATCCTGATTTCAAAGTGGTGCACAGAATGTGATGTGATGTAGCAGAAAGAAGCCCAGGCTTCCAATGAGAAGGCCTGGTGGTCATCACTCCACTACCCCTGAGAAAAGAGAGTGGTCTGTGGCCTGTTATTGTGGGAATTGCCAGCCTGCTTTGGGTACCACCAAGACCCATCTCTCCCTTTATGTTGAATTGGTGGGGCCAACTCCTGACATAATTAAATCTTAAGTCTAGGAGGGATTGGATACCAGTCCTCTTGGTTTTATTTCCCATTTCCTCTCTAGTGTGAGACTTGTATGGGAAGGAGGGGAGAGAGAAGAAGTAGGGGAAGGAGACGGGAGAGTGGGGGTGGGTGGGAATGACATCAGGTGGGAATGTGCCAGTCAGCGGGGGTAAATTTTCCACTTGGATCTATGTGGAAACCCGATCCTGCCTCTATTTTTGGTTTCCTTCTCTAACAACCTTTCACCAGATTGGAATTTTTCTGCACCTGTAACACATTTTTAATGTAATAAGTCTAGGAGAAACCAGGTATTATATCATGCTGAGGCCTGTGCTGTGTTTCTAGGAGCAAAGGTAGCCCAGACCCTAGTTTATCCCTATAGGGGATTAGTGTATTAGTCACCCTGTAAAAGCTCAATTTATTATGATTTTTTAAATGTTTCTTTTAGCACTTGCTTATAAAAGGTGAAGAGAGGAGCCTCAAATGTGTCTGTGTTCCCTGCCCCCACCTGCTTCACACAAGCCCATACTCTCTGTCAATTCCCTATGAACCCGAATTCCACAAAATTAAATCCAGAGGTATTGGCTTTGACCAATTAGCTTACCTTTGCTTCACTGGCCTTTGTCCTGGTTTGGGCCAGTGTGAGGAATGAAAAAATGAGATTATTGTACTTGCCACCCCTTGGCGGGGAATGAAAGTAACTTAGAAACTAAGTTAGCTGTTTAGGGTGACCACAAATGGCTCCTGGGACAGAAGCTCAGATTTGGGTTGTTTCTGTGCAACTGGGTCCTTCCTTCTCCCTTACTCCAGGTTGGCTATCTGTGGATATGCCACTGCTTGTATGGGGCTCAGTGTAGATGTTTCTGCCAATTTTTCTACCTAACCGAAGTGTCCTATGCAATTCATTCCTATCACTGGGTTAAAAAAAAAACAACAAAAAACAAGAAACAAAAACAAGGAAAGAAAGAAAAAAAGAAACAGTTTGAAGCCCACGTTCACAAAAGAATGTGTGAGGCCGAGAGAGCGTGCTGGACTCAGGAGCATACATGGGTTGGTGTCCCAATTCCACCATCCAGGCCAAGGGCTGCATGTAAGCTACCTGGATTTTGAATTTTGGTGGATATTCAGTATTCAAGTAAGTCTTTTATCCTTTATTTCATCTCCTGTCCCCCACTCACTAAAATCCTGACTTCTACCTTAGAATGTGATATAATGTAGCAGAAAGAAGCCTGCTTCCAATCCGAAGATAGGAACTGAAGCCTCAGCTCTGCCATTTTCTAGCTGTGTGCCAAGGGACAAAATCAAGTTTTGTGGAGACGCAAGGGGATATAGTTTCCGGTGTCTTTTTTAAGGAAAACGACACAAAGTCATGAATGCAAAATTGCTATGGTCCCTGAGAGGACCTGGAAAGGGCTTGTACAAGTGAAGGCTGAAGGACATCAAAGCTTCCTTAGCTTCACTAAATTGCCTCTGTGTGTAGCCCTATGTCATTCAACCTCTTTGAGCTCTAGTTCTTTTCTTTTCTTTTCTTTCTTTCCTTTTCTTTTTTCTCTCTCTCTCTCAACCTCCCTCCCTCCCTCTTTCTATTCTTTTTTCTTTTTTAGATGGAGTCTCACTCTGTCACCCAGGCTGGAGTGCAGTAGTGTGATCTTGGCTCACTGCAACCTCCGCCTCCCAGGTTCAAGCAATTCTGCCTCGGCCTCCTGAGTAGCTGGGATTACAGGCAGCTGCCATCGCAACTAATTACTGTATTTCTAGTAGAGATGGGGTTTCACCATGTTGGCCAGGCTAGTCTTGAACCCCTGACCTCAGGTGACCTGCCTGCCTTGGTCTCCCAAAGTGCTAGGATTATAGGTGTGAGCCACTGGGCCTGGCCTCTAGTTATTTCATTCCTAAAATGGACTTAATCATGCCTGTCTGTCCCAAGAGAGTATTGTAAGGAATATGCAGGAGTAAATATGTGTGAGGGTGTTTTTGTACATACACATGCATGTACACACACACACAAATACACCTGCACACATATATATACAATTTAGAAATGTATTATTATTACAGTTCGTTCAGATATTGGTTTAATGTTTTGATTACACTATCTAGAGTTTCCCTATCCCCTACTCAATTATTTGTCTCAATGTTTCTTTACTTTTTTTCTTTTCTTTTCTTTTCTTTTTTGAGATGGAGTCTTACTCCGTTGCCCAGGCTAGAGGGCAGTGGCATGATGTTGGCTCACTGCAACCCACCCCCTAGGTTCACGTGATTCTCCTGCCTTAGCCTCCCAAGTAGCTGAGATTATAAGCATGCACCAACATACCCAGCTTTTTTTTTTTTTTGTATTTTTAGTAGAGATGGGGTTTCACCATGTTGGCCAGGCTGGTCTCGAACTACTGACCTCAGGTGATCCACCCACCTCGGTCCCAAAGTGTTGGGATTACAGGCATGAGCCACTGCGCCTGGCCTCAATGTTTCTTATTGGCTCATTGGCCAGGGTATGAAAATGCTTTATTGGGTGCCCACTATTTGTATTGCCGAATGAATTCCAGATCTAGAGAGTGATAAATAAAAAATAAACTGCATTTGCAACAACATGTCTCTGGACCCTCTCCACTCCATCATTGCATATGTAAATGGCTCTTGCTATATTTCACTAGACCTTCAATAATTGTGTTTGGAACCTTAAATATACCAGAGAATTAAGAAAAAAACTACGTACCTGGATGGTTATCAGTAAAATGTCTAATGCTGTTGGCTCCTCAGGTGTTGATAGAGACTTTCTCTGGCTTTGCAGCTTTGAGATCTGCATCCATTTGCCATTAAAAAATGAATAAAGCATCTCCACCTCCCTGATGGTGACTATGAGTATGTTTCCATGTCGATCTTTAATGGGTTCATAGTAAACTCTTCCCAAGTTGTGTGTCCCAAGTAAATTCTGGAAACAAATGGATTACTGGTAGCATAGAGGGTATTATGCTAATAAAGCAGCACAACAGCAACAAAAGACATTGTAAATAATTATCTGATTGCTGAGAAGCTGTTTGCTCTCTCTCTTTTTTTTTTTTTGCACTTAAACCTAGAATATATGGCATCATAGAAATGTACTTCACAGAAACTCAAAGAAAATGTCTTTACAAAGACATTGGTAAAGATTGCAGAGCCTGCAAAGATTACAGCAAGACGCACAAAAGTTACGTTTTTTTTTAAAAAAGCAAATTCAGTATCTGTAAATATTTCTTACCCACATAGACGCAACAGTACATAAACCTCAGTTACCAGCGCTTGAAGAGAATCCCAGATGTTTTAAAGAAAAATGTCTGATATTTAAAGTATGCTTCTGTGGAGTTCTCAAGAGATCTGCAGTAAGCTGGTATGAGGTGGGGTTGTTTAAAATGAAGAAGTGAATTGACAATGTAGCACATTGTACAGGTTCCCAAATGACTGCACATTCCCTTCAAGATACTTTCATTGGGAAATTGGCCTGGTTTGACTTATCTGTATTTCAGGGGCTTCTGTTTATTTAAAAACCTGTTAAAATTGCTTATAAACTGGGTCACCTGAGGCAGACAATACTTTTAGGAAGGTAGGAAGGGAAAGATGCCACACACTCAATGTGGAGGGGCTCAGGTTATTCCTAAAATAAACAGGAGTTTTACAAATATGCAGGCTTTGAAGATTTCTAACGTAGAACACTGGATGAATAGGATAAAATCCCCTCTTGCTTTAAATATCTATGATTTCTAAACATTATAAATCATCTTAGAGCTCCTAGCTGTTACTTTTGTGAGCTCACATAAGTGGTGGTGAGATGCCCTGTTAGCATGAATACAGAAATAGAACTGGGATTTGTAAAACTGACGAGGACAACCTAAAAATGAATGAGCCCGGAAGTCAATATCTACATCTATGAAAGCCTCACAATTTTCCCTCACAGGTAGGGACTTCGTCTGAAACCTTATCTTCTTCCTCACAAAGACCAGACATAGGGCAAGTAAGGAATTTCATAAGTAATTTTTGACATAAAAATTCATTTAGCAAGATGATGATTTTTTTTGCAATGGCCTAATCACTGAGTCATATTTTTTCTTTCCAACATTTGACTTCTAAATCATAGAGAAGTGGATGAGGCTTTGAGTCCAGCCCTGTGGGGTACTAATAAGTAGAGTGATGTTGGTAAACTGGCTAGCCAAAAAGGAAAAAAAGAAAGAAAAGAAAAGAAAAGAAAGGCCTGATTTGTAGCATATGCCAGTTTCAGTGGTATAAATACTCTTGCTGTAGTGGGATTTCAAACTACCCAGAGTTTGACAACACGCTTTTGAAATCCCTGAATATTTAACAGTTGGCTCTCTTGGGCCAGTACAAATTGGCTCCAGCCTACCATTGCGATTAAGCCTTTACTTATATTTGGTATTGAATTTCAGGGTTGGCTACCATTTATTAACTTTTGGACTTCCGAAAAATTATTTACCCTCTCTGGTCCTGAGTATCATTATCTAAAAGTAAGAGTCTTTACAGCTCAGACAGCTGTTATGCTAATCCTTATCTCAGTGAGTGTTTGAGGGATTAAATCAAGCAACTCATGAAAAAGTAGTTTGCAAACTCTCAAGCTTGATACAATGTAGGGTGGGGGCTTTCTTTACTGCTCTAATTGGAATCCCACCCAGGCTTACATATACTCCTTTTCAAGACCCATCCCAGATTTCAACTCCTCTGGGAAGACTTTTCCAACTCTCTAAGGTAGACTTTACCATCCCTCTTTTGTCCCTTACTGTTTCCTGTACAAAATTCCATCTTAGCATGTCTCTGGCTTTACTGCATGTATTGGCATATGAGTTCACGTTATGAATTCATAGTTGTTTCATCTCCGTGTGTCTGTGTCCCTTGCACAGTGCCTGCAACATGGAAAGAACTCAGTCACTTTTTGTTGACTTAATTGACATTTTGTATTATCATTAAGAGGCTGGAAAATGTGATTCACTTTGGACCAAAGCTGATGGGTAGACATTGATTATGGTGGTCTTTTCACTTAAATAAAGTTATTATCAGTGGTTCACTATCAGCTGTAGATAGGTTTTCTAAGGGGTTGAATAAGAAAGCACTAGAAGTCTTCTTGAAATTTTTTATTAACATCAAATTAGGTTAGATAGCTAGCTTTGGGGAGAGCCCAATTTAAAAGTAGAATATTGGCTGCGCGCGGTGGCTCAAGCCTGTAATCCCAGCACTTTGGGAGGCCGAGACGGGCGGATCACGAGGTCAGGAGATCGAGACCATCCTGGCTAACACGGTGAAACCCCGTCTCTACTAAAAAATACAAAAAAACTAGCCAGGCGAGGTGGCGGGCGCCTGTAGTCCCAGCTACTCAGGAGGCTGAGGCAGGAGAATGGCATAAACCCAGGAGGCAGAGCTTGCAATGAGCTGAGATCCGGCCACTGCACTCCAGCCTGGGCGACAGAGCGAGACTCCGTCTCAAAAAAAAAAAAAAAAAAAAAAAAGTAGAATATTACTGTGAAAATAAATTGCAACCATCTTCCATGAGGGAGAATTCAGGGTTCTTTAGGGCCTAGAGGAAAAATAGACCATGTTAATACAGGTCATAATCAAAGTTAGGTGATCTGGGGCTCCTGATGATCCTACAAGAGCCACCTGATGGTTAACAGGAATGCATCTAGGTTATAACCAGGACAAATCACAGGGCTGTCAATAAGCCCTAGGCAGAGGCACAATATTTAGAGGCCTTTATTCAGTTTGGGGTGGCACGGACATGGGAAGGTGAAGGAAGTCCAGAGTTGGGATAAGGAGGCCTGAAAAAGAAGAGCAAAATTTTGGGAAAATCTTTTTTCCCCCTTAACAAATGTAAAGAACACAGTATTCCTACATTGGTACTTACCTCTTACTCACTAACACTCATTTCTAAAAGCTACGGAGGAGGAAAGTTTAGCACAACCTGCAGTGTCAGAGTTTTACTGTCTTTGGGGGATAAGTAGTTTAGACACCTTTCAATACAAGAGCAATGTACACTTCTCCCTCTTGGGGCCCTGTGTCATTTTCCTAAGAGAAGGAAGAACAATGTGGGCTCTTGGTCACTTACAGGCTTTCTCACCTTAATTTTTGTTTCCCAAATGCTAAGATACTTATCTCTCCTCCTGCCTAGGTAATTTTAATTAAGAATAGACTTTTTCTTTTTTACCATAATATGAGTAATTTTTTCTCTTTAAAATTTTGCAAATTACTACACAGTAAGATGACGAAGAACTGGAAAGAATGCAGGCTTTGGAGTTATATAAATCTGGATCTGAATCTAGAATCTGCTACTTCCTATCTGTGTAACCTTGGCACAAATGAGCCTTTCTAGGCCCTAGTGTTGTGATCTGTTAAAAGAATACCAATAATAGTACTTTCTCATTAGGTTGCAGTAAAGATGAAATGAGATTAAAGTTTGTAAAGCACTCAACACAGTGCCTGGCACCTAGTCTGTTAAATAAATGCAAGTGGTCACTTCATTATTATTATTTACTATTATATATTAAAGGAGCTCACTAGAGAGCAGAAACCCAGAAAACATGGTGCAGATTGCACAGTGCTTGATATGCACTGTGATAAAGATAGGTCTCCTGACTTGGACACAGTGACTAACCCAGTGACTATGAGTGCAGATGCGGGGGAGAAAGATCATGACTGAGGCCTTTGTGCGCTATGATAAAATGTCTGAGCCACAACCGGAGGAGTCTAAGTCAGAGAATGCCTTGGTCAGAATCTTTTAGATTGGCTACTCTGGCCAGAGTATGGAGAGTGGATTGGAGGGTGTTAAGATTGGTAGCAGAGGGATGACTTTGGAGGCTTTTGACCTAATTGGAGTATTCAGGCAGTAGTATACAAAACTGGAAAGGAGAGGAGAGTAAAATGAGATGCCCCAGAGGAAAATCAATAGAATTTATTTTTGGTTGATGCCAATCAAACTATGTATAATGCATTTTTACTTTCCTCAGAACACTGTTATTTTACTTTATTTTATTTTATTTTATTTTATTTTATTTTATTTGTGAGACAGAGTTTCGTTCTTGTTGCCCAGGCTGGAGTGCAATGATATGATCTCAGCTCACCACAACCTCTGCCTCCCGGGTTCAAGCGATTCTCCTGCCTCAGCCTCCTGAGTAGCAGGGATTACAGGCATGCACCACCACATCCAGTTAATTTTGTATTTTTAGTAGAGATGGAGTTTCTCCGTGTTGGTCAGGCTGGTCTTGAACTCCTGACCACAGGTGATCCTCCCGCCTTGGCCTCCCAAAGTCCTGGGATTACAAGCGTGAGCCACATTGTAAAATATTTTAAATTAGTAGAGTGATCTAACTTATTAACTATGTGTCAGTCCTCAAATTTCTTTTTCTTTCCCTTCAGAAAAGTTTCTCTGTACCTTACACCTCCCTTCCACCTCTCTTACCTCCCTCCCCAACAAAAGGTGCCTTCAGTATTTCCAGACATTTTCTTTGTAGAGAATAGTAAATAGTTTGGGCAATAGGTCCCACCAAAAAAAGGTGATGAACGCAACTTTATCATTGAACTAGGCATACGGAAACTTGGAGAGAAGGGCATGCATACAGTACTCAGGCCTTGATGGGGGCACTGTGAAGGTGACCATTTATTGAAGACTATGAGGCTCTCTGGTCACAGTGCAGGACTGGAGAGCTATCCATCCAGGTGATAACTATGCTACAAAACATTTCTGTGATCCCTTTTCCCTTTGGCTAAAGTTTCCCTCAAGTGTGAGCATTGGGATACATGGGTTTGGATTGACAGATATGTTTATTTATCCAACCTGTACTTACTGAGTGTCTACCACATGCCAGGCATTGGGGATACAGTGGTAGCCAAGACAGACACATTCGCTGAGCTGAGGAACTCACAGTCCAAGTGGGTCACTAAACAGATAATAATACAGATAATAAACTCTGGGATTCTGATCACTTTCCTGAATGACGAATACGTGGTGCTATGAGAGTGATTCACTTAATCAAGGGATCAGAGAAAGGCTCTTTAAGGAAGTATAAAAATTAAGCTGAAACCTGGAGGATATGTAGGAATCAGTAAGGCAAAGTGAGGAAAGAAGGGGATTCCAAGCAAAGGAAACAGCTTGAAAACTAGCAAAGGATACTGAGAAAGACCAGCAAGTCGGAAGAAAATCAGGAGAGTGTGAAACTGTGGAAGCCAAGGGATAAGCCAGTCTACACAAGGAGTATGGAACCAAGCGTATAAAATGTTGCTTAGTGAAACTGAAGTCATTGGCAAGACTAGATCCAGGTTTTGTGGGGGCCTGAACCATACAATTTTGAGGCACTCTTTAAGACAAAGAATACAAAACTACAAAAATAAAACTAGGTATGAAAGTGACTCTTTATCTAGAATGATTAAAGAAATCTCCTCTCCAGCAAATACTAGAGTGTTTGGAATTCTGGGTCCCCTTTCCCCCTGAAATTTCTTTAGGTAGTTTGCAAGAAATGCTTCCTGACTGCAATCCAGCTTCCCTTCCGTAAAACACTGTGGGTTCCACACTCACAGGGGTCCCACGCTCATAGCTCATGCAAGTGAGGTGTCCTGAAGCTCCATTTCGGCAGCATCATCTGCCTCTGATTTCTGGTGCCCTTAAAGACCAGTTTTGTATGTATCACGGTAGCTAAAGTCAGAGAGAGGGTTGAGAACCGATAGAAAATGAAGATGTCAGTGGAGAAAGAAGATGTTGGTAACTCTTCCAAGAAGTTTGGGTGTAAGGAAGATAATAGTTTGGTAGCTGAAGGGGCATGTGGGGCTATGGGAGGAATTTAGGGGGAGATTTAACTGGAAAGACTTGAGTATTTTAAAATAAAAATGAGAGGGAAGAGATGGGACCTAGAGCACATGTGGAGGAATGAACTTAAGTCAGGAAATGTGAGACTTTATCTTCTGAAATAAAAAGGAAAAAAAAGAAGGTTCAGTCTGTGCAAGGAGGTTTATAAATTTGGCAGAAAAAATCATTAATTTCCTTTTTTTCCTTGATGAATTATACAGTGAAATCATCACCTGAGATGTGAAGGAGAGTGTGGGGAAGGAGAAGGGATGTGGGAGAATGAAGAAGGTTTTTATTTTATTTTATTTTATTTTATTTTTTTTGAGGCAGGGTCTTACTCTGTTACCCAGGCTGGAGTGCAGTGGCACGATCTCAGCTCACTACAAACTCTGCCTCCCAGGCTCAAGTGATCCTCCCACATCAGCCTCCTGAGTAGCCAGGACTGCAGACATGCATCACCACATCCAGCTAATTTTTGTATTTTTGGTAGAGATGGGTTTTGCCATGTTGCCCAGCTGGTCTGAAACTCCTAAACTCAAGTGATCCACCTGCCAGCCTCCCAAAGTGCTGGGGAGAAGGTTTTAAAATAGTTGCTTTACAGTGTGAGAAAGCAAATTTAGTAGAGAAAGGAAATTGGACCACTAGGTAACATTACATGTGAGAATTGTAGTCATGAATTTAACATAAAACCAGTCAGCCCTTTTTTGTGATTTTTTTAATGTGGCAATGTGTAACTACTTTAGACATGTTGGATTCATCCAGGCGTGGGATTTTTCCAAATAAATAATATGAAGGGAAAATATGGAATATTTTCAAGGAAGTGATTAAGATGGGCTAAGGAATCTAAGCCAGTCAAGGAAGGAAATGACTTCAGAAGTGGGCTGATGCATTATGAAAAGGGGTGAGGTCTATAGATTTGGAAGCTGAGGAAGTCCAAAAGTATTGTAATGGGAGTAGTTGAGTAGGGTCACACTGGCCATCATTGCGTCACTCAGTGTCTGACTGCACTGACTTGTAACAGCCTGATCCTTCTCATATTGCTGATATGAGATTAAAGTTCTAAGAAACCTCCAATAAATACATAATAAAGAGCCCCCCTTGAAATTCTAAGGTTTTCCAGTCTGTGATCCAGGCATGTCTGGGCTGTATGGTAGGGTGATGGGAGGGTCCACTAAGGAGTCTGAGGCTCTTGGGAATGTATTTTATCCTAAAGAAAGAGTAGCGTGACGTGCAGTGGCATGGGCCAACTCAAGTGGGTCAGTGATGAAAGGACGAGGCACTTTGAATTCAGCAGTCATCATGGTCTGCTCCAAGAACTGCTTCTTGAGTTGGAAGAGAAGATTACGCAATCAAGAGTGAGTTGAGGCCAGGCACAGTGACTCACGCCTGTACTCCCAGCACTTTGGGAGGCCGAGGCGGGTGGATCACCTGAGGTCAGGAGTTCAAGACCAGCCTGGCCCACATGATAAAACCCTGTCTCTAGTAAAAATACAAAAATTAGCCGGGTGTGGTGGTGGGTGCCTATAATCCTAGCTACTCGGGAGGCTGAGGCAGGAGAATTGCTTCAACCCAGGAGGCAGAGGTTGCAGTGAGCCGAGATCACGCCATTGCACTCCAGCCTGGGCGACAGAGAGAGACTCCACCCCATCCCCCACCCAAAAAAACCCCGAGTGAGTTGAAATGAACAGCTCTGTTTGCTAAAATCTCACCGATCATACAAAGCAGCAAGCAACCTGTGTAATAGAATATATCACAGAGGGGCAAAATTTAAATTTCGGAATTAATTGTAATAGCAACAAAATATTGCAGGAAGTTGAATTGTTATGATTGTGAGGGTTCAAGAAATGACATTCGTATAATTGCAGGTGGGGGACAAAGCCATAGAATTTTTTCTTTTGTTATTATGACCCTATTTTTATGCTGTGACCTACATGGCCTGGCCAAACACAGCTTACATAGATTCCTGCTATGCATATTTCTGGGGTTGATGTAACTGCAGATTTGTAGGTAGATACCCATTACTGATAAAGGCTCAGTGATCTCTTAACGGCCCCAATCCCATGTAGCAGCTATTTTTTTTTCTGTGCTAAGATCTACAAATTCACTTAATACTAGAAAACAGTAAGACGAAAACTCAGAAAATCTTGGTTAGAATTTGCCGGGCGCGGTGGCTCAAGCCTGTAATCCCAGCACTTTGGGAGGCCGAGGCGGGCGGATCACGAGGTCAGGAGATCGAGACCATCCTGACTAACATGGTGAAACCCCATCTCTACTAAAAATACAAAAAACTAGCCGGGCGTGGTGGCGGGCGCCTGTAGTCCCAGCTACTCGGAGGCTGAGGCAGGAGAATGGCGTGAACCCGGGAGGCGGAGCTTGCAGTGAGCCGAGATCGCGCCACTGCACTCCAGCCTGGGCGACAGAGCAAGACTCCGTCTCAAAAAAAAAAAAAAAAAAAAAAAAAAAAAAAAAAAAAAAAAAAAAAAAGAAAATCTTGGTTAGAATTTAATGTTACTTCCAGGAGGAGCTCTGTAACCTACAAAGATTGGGGCCTTGATCTGATGTGATTGAGAATATGGAAGGATAAATAAATTCAGGCTTAAAGATAATCTTTTAAGAGTTGCTTTCTGTTTGTTTGTTTGTTTTTATAAGTAAGCAAAAATGTCTGTGCTTTACCAAAATCATCACACCAAGAAACCGCTCAAAATATCTGCTCATCTCTTTTTTCCATCTCCATATACCCATTAATGCATAGGACACCAGAGCAGCAGCTGTCCTTCAAGTGATCTCATTAAAGTTCTCTTATTTTGCAGGTGATGAAACTGGGGCCCAGAGAGGAGAACTGAGTTGGCTGATTAATATCAAATCTAGAACTCAAGTCTCCTTACTCTTTGTTTAATGAGTTACTCCTATACACTGTTCAAGAGAGACTCACTTGGAGGAGATTGCTAAAGGTACAGTTTTGCTACATGAAACCTGCACACCTACAGGGATGCAGCTCCAGCTGTTCAAGAAAACTTCATATTCTTAGGGGTCTGAAAGAGAAGAGAGCCCACATTTCCCTTTCTAGGTGGGACTGGTAACTGAATTTTCCACGTTCAAAGTATTTTCCTTGGGGGCCTGGGTTGAAACCTGGTCCCTTACCTGTAGCTGTGCTGTTGCTGAAAGCATCTTCTGCCGAGTTTGCAGCACTGTGGATGAGGATGAGGATATTGGTACGCTTTGTCTCAGCCACCTTATATCTTCCCACATACAAGACAGCTGCAAAAGAAGGCACACAGTCATGTCATCGTCCAAGCCAGTACATGATTTAGGTTGTGGCATCAAAGCAAAGCAGGGAGAAAGAAATCTGACCCCTGATGTTTATTCTCCAGTCCATTTTCAGACACACACGAAACAACTTTTTGATCTCTGTCCAATTGGAAAAAGATCTGAATGCTAATGAAACAGTCAGATCCACATTTTAGTCTTTGCCAAATGATCCCATAACTCAGAACAGTGGAGACACATTGTGATGGGATGTAAGCCTCTTTGCTTTGAAAATGTAGTGTACATGTTACTTTGGTGCTTTTTAAAATACGACATAGGGCATGCTAGGGCTGAAAAGGACCTTTGAGATACTTTATTTCTACTCCAAAACTTTGATCGCTGGAGACCCCTCAACTAATGTTTCAGAGATTTGTGTGCAGCAACGTTGGTACAAAGTAGAGAAAAATGAAATCAGAACTTAGTATACCTTCGTGAACCACAGAAAATCTGGTGTAATAGAACTGGTGTGAGAGTCATCTATTTCAACAATTGGTACTTGGTCTTCATTGGTGACTAAGATATTGTCTTTATAATAAAATATAACAGCTATGTAGAGTCCCCTAAAAAGAAAAAGGAAAATAAAAGTATTGTCCTCAACCATCTTGGAAAAATATTTGTTTTGGATGTGATAAAAGATGAATTTAAAATATACCTAGGAACACACTCCTTCTAAGCATCACAAGTTCACTAGTTACAACTCAGAGAGAAAATTACTGTCTTGCACAAATTCTCAGGAGAAAAGTGAACTTTATTCTTTTGAACACAAAAAAGAAATTTCTACCAAGTTTCCACTCAGAACCAAAACCAGCGCATTCTTGAAAAGTTAAGATTTCCTGAAAAAACTACATAGAACCCACCGTTTTAAGGTCTTCACAAACTTGTTTGAGGAATGGAACAGGTGTTTCAGGCTCCTTGAGACTGACTGCTTGCGGCCTGTGGTTTGTAATTTTGTACTTTCTGGAATGTATTTTAAAAAATACAGTATAAATTCCACTGGGCAGATCAACACTCCCAATTCTGTCTTCCTACCTTCTTGCCTTCCCCTCCCCCATCCCTTTAGTGTCACTTATCCTCACGTTCATGTAGGGATTCTGCTCGTTCATGCCTATAAGAAGCTCTTGTGGCCGGGCATGGTGGCTCTCACTGGTAATCCCAGCACTTTGGGAGGCTGAGGGGGGCAGATCACGAGGTCAGGAGTTCAAGACCAGCCTGACCAACATGGTGAAACCCTGTCTCTACTAAAAATACACAAATTAGCTGGGCATGGTGGCATGCGTCTGTAATCACAGCTACTCAGGAGGCTGAAGCAGGATAATCGCTTGAACCCAGGAGGCAGAGGTTGCAGTGAGCCGAGATCGTGCCAGTGCACTCCAGCCTGGGCGATAGAGTGAGACTCCGTATCAAAAAACAAAACAAAACAAAACAAAAAACCTCTTGTATCTTGAGATGCCAGTAGTTAACTCAATGAACAACTCCTCAAAAATGCTGGAGATAAGTAGTATTTATAACTGCAGAGGAGACCACCTGTGTGTTCTGTTGATACTCTTTGCTTGGAAATTTTTGATTTATTTTAAGGTAGGATAAAAAGACATGTAATCAACTCCTTTGCCCTTCTCCCTACTCCCGCAATTGCCTTCTAATATTCATACAATTCTCAATGCTGCTAAAGCATTCCCTGTAAGTCTACATATTCCATTAATTTTTTTCATTATAAAATTATTATAAGCACATTACAGAAAGTCTGGAGAATAGAAAAAAAAAAGAGCAAAACCCCACCCATATCATTTCTTCACTTCTATATAACCACTGCTAGCATTCTGGAACAGTTTTTTTCTTCATTGTGTATGTTGGTTTACAAAAATGGGTATAGGGACGGGTATGATTATCATCCTCATTATTCAGAAGAAGAAACTGAGGCTGAGAAATGAAATGAATTGCTCAAAAAGTGAGTACCTGGGAAAACAGACATTCATTAATTGGACAAATATTTATTGGGGGCACTACTATGCATCAGACTCTGCAGCTACAGTGGTAAGCAAATAATTCATTGCCTCTGTTCAGGTCTTCTGCTTATAACATGGAGCTTGCCCTAATAAAGGTAGTAGACTTCCTATACTTCCTATAACAGCCTTTGCAAATAATATTGTGCAGAGCTGGACTACATTATCACTATTGTAACTCTCATATTCTATGTAATGAAGGGAAGCTGAGGTTGTTGGCATCACCACCAGACTGCTGACAGACATGTCACTGGAGACGAGAATATGGTCCATATCACTGCTGTTAGGCATAGAAGCCTGGGCAGGTGGCCCATGACGGAGGGCCAGTGTGTCTTTGGTTATGATTATATAGGAACAGCTGACTGACACAAGCGTTCATGCCAGTTTCAAGCTTGTGTTGGTAATGGTTATTCCTTGCAGAACACAGCAAAATCATTCTTTTTTTCTGACTTGAACATGAGTTTGGCTGCTTGGAAATAATGCTGCTGGGACTTCCAGTTAAATATGCAAGAGTGAACATGTTTGTTACATACTGCCCTTTCCCTAAACCTCACTAAAAGCAGAGTAGAAATTAAGAAAAGAAGGAAACAACATAAAATTTAAAAGACAAAGTGATGGGAAAGGAGACAAAAGTTAGTACATTTCAGTAGGTGGAAAGCAGATGGATAGAAAGATTTAAGACTTAGACAGATGAAGTCGAAGGCAGCAGTGGAGAAAGTTCAGAAGTGATCTGATTCACTCCATGGTCTCCATGGACTGCTCAAAGTGAGGGGTGAGTGTGAGCTAAACACCAGAAGAATTTGTGGAAGTCTGTTAAAAAAATAGTTAGACTTCTTGATCTCCTCCCTTGTTATATGACTGGACACATACCTCTTCCCCACTCTAGAAGAAAGCTAGTGGCTTGTTCTCTGGAAGTCAACAGATAAACAAAAACCCAAAAGAACAACAACAGGCATCTCTGGAATGGGAGACACCAGGTAGTGTTGAAAATGGGGTGCTGATGATGGTGGTAGTGTACCCCAAATGGGCAGATTCATGCATAAGTTTTTATACATAACATTTCCCTATTGAGTTCTCAGAACACTGGTGTCCAAACTTCTACCTTCCAAGCAGGACACTGGAAGAAACTTCTGTGGAAAATTTGACCAGCCTAAGAGAACCTACCCAAAGATTCTGACATTGGGAATATCCCAATGGAAAGGTGGTACCAGGTCACCTTACAATGAATCCTGTAAGTAAAGAGCCCTATGCATGTGCTCAGAGCTTCCCAATGGCTGTTGTTTCCCTTCTCTGAAATCTGAGTATTCATTGAAGGATCACCAGGCAGTTGAGAAAAGCAACTAACATGAAATACAAAGGCCAAAAATTAGTGAACAAAAGACGAACTTACACAAAAGAAAGATTATTCTGAGAAAAGAAAATATAAAATGAAACAAAGCCTGCCATTAATATTCTGAGAAGTAAGAGAAGACTTGCATCCTTATAAACAGAGTAAGAGTCTATAAAAAGAACCAGAGGACAAAAGAGAGCACTGGCAATTAAAAACATGTTGTCAAAAGCTGAGAAACCCAATAGAAGGCTTAGCAATTAAAGCTGATGAAATCTCCAAGAAAGTAAGGCAAAAGGATGTAAGGATGGAAAGCAGAAGAAAAAAAGAAAAGAAAATCAAAGGACGAATGTAGGAGAACCAAAATCTGAATAACAAGAGTTCTAGTAAGATGGAGGAGAGGAAAAGAAGGCAAAGAAATACTTAAAGAAGTAATTTAAGAAAATGTCTCACAATTAAAGGGTATAACTTTTCATGTTGAAAGGACTTTCCAGGTGCCCAGTATAACAGACAACAGATGCCTTAGTACATCACTGTGAAATTTTAGAACATTGGAGTCAAAAGAAAACTTAAAATCTTCCAAATAGGGGAAAAAAAGGTTTCATATAGAACCTCTGGAATTAGAATGACATCAGATTTAGTCCTGAAAGCTGGAAAACAATGAAACAATACCTTCAAAATATGAAAAAAAGGATTTCAACCAAGAATTCTATACTCATCCAAAACCTTGAATAAATGTTAAGTAGAATAAATACACCTTTAGATATACAATGTCTCCAAATATTAGTTCCCAAGCCCCCTTTCAGGATGCTGCTAGGGGGAAAGCTCCACCATGCGATACAGAAAGAATGAACCCAATACTGGAGAGTGATAAGAAGAGTCCTCAATACCGTGGTAAAAGGCAATCCAAGGGTGACAGTTGCACACTAGGCAACCAGTGACCAGTCTAGACTGGAGCAGGACAGAGGACTCCATGAATGTTTCCTTAAGAAGAGGCAATAGAAACACCTAAAGCATCTGCTTATATTGAGAGAAGACTGATCCAATTTGAGAATAGTTTGGGGATTAATTATTATTATTATTTTTTTTTTAAGACGGAGTCTCGCTCTGTAGCCCAGGCTGGAGTGCAGTGGCCGGATCTCAGCTCACTGCAAGCTCCGCCTCCCGGGTTCACGCCATTCTCCGGCCTCAGCCTCCCGAGTAGCTGGGACTACAGGCGCCCGCCACCTCGCCCGGCTATTTTTTTTTTTGTATTTCTTAGTAGAGACGGGGTTTCACCGTGTTAGCCAGGATGGTCTCGATCTCCTGACCTCGTGATCCGCCCATCTCGGCCTCCCAAAGTGCTGGGATTACAGGCTTGAGCCACCGCGCCCGGCCGGGGATTAATTATTATAGCCATAGAGAAAAACAAGCAAATGCACAATAAATGGTTGTTAACTCAGGGAAAACAAAAAGCTATACAGGAAAGGAAAATAATCATATAATTTATCATTATAATGTAAACAGTAAATACTGATCTTACTAAAATTCAATATACATATATTTGGAGATTGAGATGATAGGAACTATGCATGCAAAGAAGGGAGGGGTAGGGTAAAAAGAGATGCATCATTACTTTCTTTAGTGAGGTAATGACTAAAACTGAAAAACATAATTAGAAATATGAGCATGTTATTTAGAGATATGGGGAAAATACTAAAAGAATTAGCTAAAGGTTAAGAGGTTATCTTTGGGGAGGAAGAAAATGGAAGAAGGAAGAAATTGCTTTTAAGAAAACATTAAAACTGTTTTAAGTGTTTTACTGAAGTCATTCAATCCTTAAACAATGAATGAATGAGGTATATATAATTATTATCTGCATTTTAGAGATGAGAGAAATGAAGCACAGAGTTGTTTAGGCAGTTTGCTCAAGGTCACACAGCCAGCAAGAGTAAAAGTACAGCCCAGATTTGAACTCACGCAGTCTGGCTTCAGAGACACATTATAGTTATATATAGCTTACATAAAAATGAAGATTAAACTAAAAAAATCAGACTAAAAATAAAAAGAGAAAAATAAGAAATACTACTACCAGCTGGGAAAAGGGCACATGCAAGCATTAAATCTTCTAGGTCTGGTCACATGGTAAAACTGTACTTTGGAGCCCTTGTGGTTGAATGGGGCCATGTGACCACCTCTGGCCGATGAGTTTTGGGTGTAATAACATGCAGAAAGTCTTGCCCATATGAGACCTTCAAGAGTTGTTTTCCTCTCTCCTATGGTTGCTGGCAAATATCTCCAGAGAGAGGATGATAACAACACAGAAGGACTCCCTTCAGTGGAAAATGCATAGCATGAGGGAGAGAGAAAGGTTTGGGGAATCATTTGGTTACTGTAACATAGTAGGGTTCACCTTGACTGACACATGGTCTAAACCAACTTTTCTCCTAAGAACCTTGCGGCTTCTCTGCTGTTCTTCTCTGCTTGGTTTGGAGCTCTGGAGCAACAGTTCATTTTCTGTACTCTGAATGCAGTAGTTCCCTAGCTTGTAAGTGCATGGAGCATAGGAGTTTACTTCATTCATGTTGGCATGTCTAGCCCCTACTATGTGACCTACAAATTACATAGTAGGCAGGGTTCCAGTTAATATTGTTTTGCAGGTTGAATAATTGGATAATAATATAAATTCATCCCTATAGGATATTGCTATGATGAACATGATTGCTGTTTTAATATTGTAATTCATTATGTATGCCAGTGTACTCACCTTGTGAACAATGAAGTTAGCTTAACATCTCCCTCGAATTTTCATCCCAGTGCTAAGCATGCAGATCGGCTTTGGCCAGTTCTTTAGCCAAAATGTAGAAATTAATGTAGATGTCGGTACTTCTTATTTAGGAGTTTAGTAGGAGAAGTGATTTTTATTATTACTCCCATATTTGGAATATGTTGTATAGTTAGTGAGTCATTAGAGGGTCATTACAGTTCAGTTACCAATTACACTTCAATTCTAGGGAATATCCATAAAGTGCTGAGGATGGACAGTGGCTCCATTCTCAATGGGAGAAAAGTAAGCCATAGTTTGCCAGGTAAAGACTGCATCAGGTGAATTTAATGCACCTAATTTACTCTTCATAGCAATCCTGCAAGATAGGTAATATTATCCTGACTTTGCTGATCAAGAGGCTGTGGATCAGAGTGGTGAAATGCTCTTCCCAGTAATGAACAGCTTGTAAGTGGTAGAATTGCAATCTGAAATAATTATTTTTCTAATTGTAAAGTTGGTAAAAGTTTATGTCCCCAAGAAACCACTTAGTATTTCAATGTATTTGAATATTTTAAATAAAAATGTTGTAATAATAAAAAATAATGAATAATAATTTGGTAATTCTCTGTAAGCAATACATATATTATCCTTCATTTATCCTTCTGTACTTAGGGTTATGTTAAATCATCTTAGATTCATTCTTTGTGTGTGTGCGAGGTAATTTATTTTGGCATATTATAAGTCAGCATTTCCCAAAATTTGTGCTTTGGAATACCGATACTGTGAAAAAGTTTTACATGGCTAAAGAAGTTTGGAAAATGCTTGTTTAAGTAAATGTGATATGTCTCTTTATTGGAGTCCTTAATATTCTAAAGTATATTTTAAATTTCTAAGAGAAGATGTAGAATTCAACATTTCCAAAACTTACGTGACAAGAGAACCTTTTTCAGCTGAGCATATTATTGGACCACTGATCTTTGGAACATACTTTGAGCACTGTTTAAGTGTCCAGAGTATATTTCATATAAAATATATTCTTCTTTGTTGGAAAGTTCTACCTCATGCCTTACTTAAATCTTTCCTGATATTGTGTGCAGATTTACTTTCCTCTGGGGGAAAAGCATGTACATGACAGAAGTTGGATGGAAACTATAGAAACGATTGGGCCATCTAGGAAATCATTTTTTGATTATTAGATAGGAATCCAGTGGTAATAGGGAGAGCATGAATCCTCAGACAATATTAAAAAAACTCTCATTCTCATGAGTAGTTTCAGCTTTTCCCCTTCTGATCAAGACCAAACACACAGTGGCTTATGATTTTCCAAGAATCATCTGTCCACTTGCTTTGTTGCCTTTGCTGTCACACAGGAACCAATGGGCAGGGATGTGATGGAGAGGCAGAAGATGAGAAAGGAGCTTTGGTAACAACTGGCCTGGTTAAATGAGCCCTCAATAACCGAAAATTAAGTAGGCTTCGGTTAGTGTGGAATATACTGAAGGTCCTGGTCTGGGTAAAGACTTCTTAGAGATCTGGGAAGGGAAATCCCACTTGGGTTTCAGAGCTACTCCATGCATATTTACATATCCTAATGAACTCGTCACTAGAAGAATATTATTTTCTTGCAAACACTTGTCCTCATTTCTAGCTAGAGCCTACATTGCTGAAGGACCCTACTGTGATAGCTATGTAGTAATTGGGAACAACCTTTTACTAACGCTCAGTATGATTTCTCTATAGCAAGCTCAAACTCAGTGAGTATCTCTTAGTTTCAATTGTGGATTTTTTTTTCTTTTAAAAAATTGTTATTTTTAGAGGCAGAGTCTTGCCCTGTTGCCCAGGCTGGAGCACAGTGGCATGATCATAACTCACTGCAGCCTCGAACTCCTGGGCTCAAGAGATCCTCCACAATAGTGGATTTCTTACCCAGCTGTTCCAGCAGTTCCCTAAATCTACAGAGCACAATGCAGTTAGAGATCTGATGGGGGCATGGAAAATGAAAACTTTATGTAGGCTTTAATTCTCCAAATAAAACTAAGTACCTCTTCCACGAATCGTTACACAGATCAGAAATCTGACCCTGTCCCAATTGAGCAGCCCGAGTAGAAAAGAAGCTTTTAAAGCCCTCTCAGAGATTCTCTGGGTGTAGCTGGTAAAAGTCTAGGGAATATGTGCTCTACTTTCCTGTGAGCAGTGGTGCAGAGGAAGATTAAAATTCAGGAGGAGGTTACAGTTCAGTACCCAGTCCTGATGTAAGGGTGCGGGACAAAAATGAAGCGTGTCAGGAAGACTGGACTTAGAACCAGAAAAATCCAGCTTGGAGTCCTGATTCTGTCTTTTCCTGGCACTGTGACCTTGGGGAACACCACTTAGCCTCAGTGGTAATTGCCAAAATGAGGATGAACATGAGATACTGGGTGTGAGATTGCATCGTAAACTATATTATTAATAAATATGGAGGTTTATTATTATTCTTGTTATTATAATTGGTTTGGTTCCTATAGGGATACTCAGGGGATTTTCCTTGGAGGCAAAATGTTTTTGGGTGAATATCCCAAAGAGCTAGCCCCACTGAGGAGTCTTGTGAAGGGACAATTCCGAGAGAAGGGAACTCACGGCAGCTGCTGTTTTTCTTGTGTTTGTTTTCAAACCGTTCGGACAGAGGGAGAGGGAAAGGAAGGGAGGGAAGGAGAGAGAAGTCTCTTCTGAAGGGTTAAAGCAAGATAGTGCTGTAAAGTGATTCCAGATGTACAAATATTAATATCTCTCTCCCTGATGAATGAGAAGGTATGACCCAGTTAGGAAACTGCTAAAATTACCGGCGCCACCGAGACCTCAGCTGATGGCCCGGCACAGATTTTTATCCTTACCCCGGCAACTGTAATGCTGATGAAGGGCTCGGACCTGCTGCAGCAGACCTTCCAAAACTTCACTCTGTCCCTTGTGTCTGGGCTCTCTGTCGTCATAGTCTTTCCAGTCTATTGAACAAAAGAAATAAACAGAGTGAAATTTTAAAGCAGGGGAGGCCTCTTCCTTGCCCTGCCTCAGGAGCGGGAGTTTTGCTCATCCTACCCACAGACTCCGCGGATGAGTATCCCGCACATGCAGAGCAAGCGGGCGATGCTAAGGATTTGGAAGCTGCCATTGTTCAGAGCTCTGTGCAAAACAGTAATTGTGGTTGGTTTCTTGTGTCGAGCAGTCTTAGGGCAAGAGAAAATGGTAATTGAAGGCCAAAAGAAAACAGGAATTTGGGAGTCCAATCTCACCTCTTCCAACCCCTTCTCCCCTTTTAGCCTTCTATATCCTAACCAGTTCCTCCGCCATCTCTCCACTGAGCACCCCAAGTCTCAACTGGATTTTCACAGTAGGAAAGAAAGGGGTGGGAATGTGCAGACTAGATGAAATCCACAGTCCCAGTGCTTTTATTGTAGGTTTCACACTTTTGGCCAAATTGACATTTCTTTCCAAGGAAAGAGCCCATGTCAGATGCCAAGAAATGGAAATCTACATTTTGCTCTAATGAATGTCTGCTTTGGTTAGCTGGCACAGCAGCCCCTGCACATACTCTGAGCCACCAACCACCCTGTCTGCTCAGTCTCTAAATATACAGTATTAGCTTACAAGGCAAATTTAAATTGCAATACCCACTGAGATTTTTCTCCCCCTTCTGTTTTCATTCCGTTTAGCTATAATGATATCAAGAGTAATAACCCATATGGGACTAATGTCAAGATTGTAATTCTGCTGTCTCCAACTCTTGATTTTTTTTTTTTTCAGCAGGTCAGTCATTTCAGAGTCCATCCCTTCTTCCTTCTATTTTCTTTCCTCCAGTTTTCCTTTCTGGAGGAAAAAACAGAAAGCAGCAACTTGATGTCCTTCTTAGTGGAGATGCTTTCGGTAAAATTGCTAGTCATTCTTCCCCAGAAAAGCCAGTTAGTTAATGAGTATATCTTGGGCTTAAATTCTAGTTGAACAAGTTTCAAACTCCTTCCCCCACAGATTTATTTTGAAATATGGGGTCTCTTTCATTCAGAAACTTAAGTAGATATCATGACAGTTAAAGTTATGTAGAAGCATTCCATAGTGGTTCATCCAAGGCCCGGGCATATAGCATAGTTAGGAGGACCATGGGTTCTGAAGTCAGGTAAACACAGGTGTGAATCCTGGCTCCTCCAATTCCTAGCTCAGTGTCTGCAGGCAAGTTACTTATACCAACAGGGCCTCTACTTCCTAACATGAAAAAATGAGGATAGTATCTACTTTGCAGGATACTTGTGAGGATTAAATGAGAGATATCTTAGGTATCTGGCACAATGCCTAGTACATGATAGGCATTCTGTAAATATAACTTAAAAGGAAGGGAATTCATGACGGAAACACCATTTCTTACCCTATCAGATGATTACCTATGAAGAAGGGGGCCTCAGCGATTTTCTGATCCTTCTTCCTTTCCACCCTCCCCCATGTACCTGTCTTTATTTTACTTTTCAGAAGACCGGGACTGATATAACCAATCCAGTTGTATATGACTCAGCTTTTTAGTGGCACAGCCAGGGCAATAATAACATCTCCTGACCCTCAATATATTGCTCATTTCATATACCATGGACATGATTTTTATTTTTCTATTTTCTCTTGGGAAGCAAGGTCAGAAGCTTGGTTGGCGTTTGTGTGATGTGGCTTAATTGTGGTCAATGCTGGAGACAGGGAATTGGCATAGGTACCTTTTGTAGAGTCTTTGTTCCTTGTGGTCAAGAACCATGACTTAATTTCTCTTTGCCTCAGATTTTTTCTTTGTAAAGTGAGGTTTTTCTTTTCCTTTTTTTCTGAGAAACAGTCTCTCTCTGTCACTCAGGCTGGGGTGCAGTGGCACAATCTTGGCTCACCACAACCTCTGCCTCCCAGGTTCAAGTGATTCTCCTGCCTCAGTCTCCCGAGTAGCTAGGACTACAGGTGTGTACCAGCAGGCCTGGCTAATTTTTGTAGCTTTAGTAGAGACAGGGTTTCACCATGTTGGCTAGGCTGGTCGCGAACTTCTGACCTCAAGTGATCCACCTGCCTTGGCTTCCCAAAGTGCTAGGATTACAGGCATGAGCCACCGTGGGCCTGGCCTGTAAAGTGAGGTTTCTGTTTTTGTTTTTTTCGTTTTGAGACGGAGTCTCATTCTATTGCCTAGGCTGGAGTGCAGTGGCGCAATCTCGACTCACTGCAACCTCCGCCTCCTGAGTTCAAGCGATTCTCCTGCCTCAGCCTCCCTAGTAGCTGGGACCACAGGCGTGTGCCACCACGCCCGGCTAATTTTTGTGTTTTTAGTAGAGACGGGGTTTCACCATGTTGTCCAGACTGCTCTTGAACTCTTACCTCACGTGATCCACCTGCCTCGGCCTCCCAAAGTGCTGGGATTACAGGAGTTTTAAAGTCTCTTTTTAGTTTGTCTGAGGTTTAAGAAAGCAAAGCACCATCTGGGGCACAGAGCAGAGTCATTAAATGTTGGTGAGGTGTTGTGAATAGAAGCATGATGGTGTTCAGTTAGGATAAGATACGAAAGGATTTTTACTGGGAAGTTAAAAAATGTTTGAGGAAATAAACACTCGGTATCCTTTAGATCGTTTTTAGCACCCCCAGAATTGGGGCACAGTGAGAATAAACGTTGCTCTCATAGATTCCCACAGGCCATTAGGAGTTTGTTCTCTTAGTTGGATGAATGCATCTGACATGCTCATGATCAGATAAGCAAGGTTGTGTGTTTGAGTAAGACTCCTAGGTGGCTGAATTACTACGCGTCCCTGAACATGCTAATGCATTCTAAGGAGTGTGACTGCTGCCATCAATGCGAGGAGAGCTGAAATAGGCCTGTCTCTTTCAGCCCTATTACATCAGAGGCGAGCTCCATCTGATGACTTTATGATACATTAGAAAATTGCTAATGCTAAATTGCAGCCCGAGCGAGCACTGGACATAATGCCAAGGTTTTTGGAAAGAATGAGTTTTTCTCATAGATGTTTGGAAGGTTCTGACGACTACATAAAATAGGAGACTTTAGGGATGAGGGAGAAAATTGAAAATATATTAAGAAATCAGGAACCTGACAGGAATAAACTTAGCATGGTAGGAAAAGAGCAGATTGTGCCACATAATACAGCTCACTGTTCTGGTAATGAGACACTTCAACTGCAACACAATGCCGAGCTTACATTCACTGGCGATATCGGGATTTTCCTGATCGTAACTCAGACAAGCCTGTCTGGGTCCTTTTCTCTTATTATGCACCATACCATATAACATAAGTCTATAAAAACACATTAAGGCCTTTTGTGAAAATATTAAAAAAAAGTTTTTATAGCCTACTGGAACATATTACCAAATTTCCAATTACCCTGTCATGTTAGAATACATTGTCCTCTAGTAAATATCTGAATACCGATATATGTTACATCACAATGTCATACTCTGTTTATAAATAGGAGTGTTTTTATATTGTTCCTCCCAAGCGATAGGGCATGGCTGCAACAACTATAACCACATGTTAGGATTTCAGTTCTTTGTCAGTTATCCCTACTAATCAAACGTATCATTTTAGAAAGTGGTGGCTATTTGATACGTTAATTACCAGTTAATAAGTGACTCCTCCCAGTCCTGAACAACTATTGTGGTCATTCTGGAGACAGCACCTCAAATGGGCTGTGACAGATAGTGTCTGAATGGAACGTGCAGCTTATAGAAACTGAACCTCTGAACTTTATCAGCAAATGCATCTATATGGAGATCAGAACTTGCATTTGGAGTGGAGTTCCCCACCCACCTCCTCACTTTCAGGTCAACTGAGACTAGCATTTTTGTGCATTTTCTGTCCCTCCCATAATACACACACACTACTGGCCATCCCCAACATGAGATTGGTTCCTTTTATCTTAATCTTAGAATCCCCAGTTTGTGTTTCTGGCAAATCATTGGTAAAAAGACAACTAGAAATAAATGACTAGAAATAAAAAGGTGACTAGTCCAAATAAGACTAGAATGAAGAAGTCATCAAATGCCAGGAGAGTCAGGGACCTTAGGGATCTCAGGCATTGGTGGTCCAAGGCCCTGTCTGACCTGGTGTAGTTATCTGAATCCGCCAGAGATGGTAGTCAGGCATGGATGGCTGGCTCTTAGTCTGCCGGATAGCAGGGCAGTAGTTACTGTAGCCTCGGAGACATGCCAGAGCCTTGACCAATTCAGGCTGGAATCCTGGTTCAGCCATGTACCAGTGTTGTGACTTTTGGAAAGGCAACATCCCTGATCCCCAGTTCAGATGCTGGGCTCTGTGTATATATGCCTCTATGTTTATAGTTCCCTCATCAGTAAAATGAGCCTAATAATAAAAATCACCTCGAGAGGTACGTTAGGAAGATTAAATTAGTTAATCCATATGAGGTACTTAGATTAATGCCCTCCATATAATGAGCCTGATAAAAGTTCTTTCCAATGCTGATAGAGATGCAGATGATAGTGACAATGATGTTTAGTTACAAGACAGAAATAATGATGAAAGATTGCTGCAAGGATTAAGAGATACTGAATGTGAAAGCCCTTTACATACTGCCTGATTCGTGGCTGGTCTTGAGTAAATGGTTGTTATAAAAAAAAATACACAGACATATTTTAAAAAACTAAAAGAGACCATAATCTCATAACCCAAATGTCCACTGATAAATTTGGAGAATTATTAAGGCAATGGACACACCCTATCTAATTATATGCAAACCTACAGTTGAATGTCATGTGAAAAAAAAAATCCCACATTTTGCATTTTTTTTTAAACATAAAACATAAAAGTTACACAGTAGGAGTTTTTTCTTTTTCCATACAATGAGTGTTTTCTAAAAAGACGATGTTTAGTGGTTGTAGTTACGGATATAAAGATAGATATATCATACTTTACTACTAAATTAATATTGGATATTTGTTCTCCCTACCGCACATGATGCTTCATTTTATGAGTGCATTGCTACACACCATTGTACAGACTGGTTTGTTTGCATTTCTTTCTACTTAGGGTAGAGTCCTAGATGTAGAATTACGGAGTGAAAAGAAACAGATTTTCTTAAGGCAGTTGGTACAACATGGCAAACTGTGTTCCATAAAGGATGTAGCAGTTTGTTCTGTCACAAGAAACATATGATATCACTTTTAACTCTCACATTAATAAAGCGTTTTTAAAAAATGAAAATACAATTTGGAGCACTGGGTTCATTACATAGAAAAATCTATGGTATGATATGTCTGGAGATATTTATTCTGGCTAATTAAATTTTCTGGCTAATAGAGAATGCTGAAACATACCAGACATAGATTGTTAATTCTCAAAGAATCAGAAGGCCTTTGCTGGGTTTCTCAGTCACCACTACAAATGCCATAGATAATGTTTGTGGGTTGGTAGCAGAATGCTGTTAGTAAGAAAGCTTTTCTTCTGACAGAGGGTCAGATCCGTAAGATTTGTTAGATTTCATTTTCTTATCAGGTCCATATGGATGTGTGCCCTGCGGGTGAGGAAGGGAAGAGGAGAGCTACAATGAACTGTATGTACTCTGGGCCGCCACTCCCACAGTGGCATCTGATCCATCCCCACAAAAACCCTATGAACGGGTGTGGTTAGACTCATTCTACAGACATGGAATTGAGTCTCAGAGACTTGGTTTTGTTTTTTTCTTTAGAGGCAGGGTCTCCGTCCGTCCCCCGGGCTGGAATGCAGTGATGTGATCATAACTCACTGTAGCCTCGAACTCTCTGACTCTTAGGCTCAAGAGATCTTCCTGCCTCAACCTCCCTAGTAACTGGGACTACAGGCATGAGCCACCATGCCTGGCTGTTAAACAACTTTTGAAGGCCACACAGATGATAAGAGGCATAATGATTATCAAATTCGGCCTTTCTGTTTCCAAATTCCCTCTCCTTTTACTCCATTAAGCTGCTTCCCCAGGAGCATTTCTGCAGGGGAATCATTCATTATGTGGCCCAGATGCTGCCCTGAGAAGGTCTTATTGGTTGCAAGCAGTGGGGGAAGGGAACAGCAATGGCATCCTGAAGATGGAGTTGCAGTTGGAGTCTGTTACCGTGCTGGAGAGAGTTCACAGCCAACACCTACTAGAAGGAGAGGCACATGCCGGTGTCGTGGTCTGAGCAGGTCCCCATCCTTTCATATTGTAAGCCGAGACTTGAACATAATACTGTTGGCCCTGCAAAGTATTGAAATGATGCATCAGGCATTTTATTTGATCATTTTTACCCTAGACTCTATGGGCATAGAGTTTAATTACTATGTTTGATTAACTCCTTCATCTCTTTGAAGCTCTGTTGCCCATACTTTAGCATTCTGGTTTTTCTTGATTATTATGTTTATATGTCACAGTAACCATATTTGAAGTTCCCTCTTAGTGTCTATGCACTTTCTTCTTTTCAAAATTTAACTATCATAATGACTTTTCCTGACCCCCCTAAAACTATATATAAATTTTTAAAAGTCACATAGTTCTACAAGGTTTACCAAAAATAGCAGTTTCCACTCTCACATCATTCTCCTTATTTGCACCTTCCTGTAGGCAATAGCTATCACTTCTTTTAGTGATCAACTTGCTTTGGAAAATGAGTAAGTTATAATAAACATCTTTTCAGAGTAATGCATTAAATACCTGCCTTGTTCTTTTTGTGGCTGCATACATTTCACTGGGAGCCAATATTCGGTATCATGTATTTAACCAGTCCCTGATTGGTGGACATTTAGATGGTTCCCACATTTTGTGCAGGGAAATAACTATGCTGCAATAAACATCCTTCATTCAGCTGCACACACATTTAAAAAAATTAACTCTTTGATGTGATTCAATTTCAAAGCCATTCTTAAAACAATGGCTTATATTCTTTAATGGTCTTTTGTGACATTAAGAATTAAGGAATTGTTTTTGTTGGCTGATCATGTTTTAAAATCTTTTGTATAGTTTTTATATTTTATATTTCGCCTTTATATATTTTTCCAGTGAACCCAAAGGGCATTTGAGAAGCTAGCATTTGATGAAACATTGCTTGTAAAAATCGTAAAATGATGTTTGAAGTAAAAAAAAAAAAAAAAGCACATCTTTGTAGAGACTTTTCTAGGGATCTTAAAATATTGACCTTACTATGTTAGGAAGTCCATTTTTTAAAGTTGAAAATGGGTTTCTATGCCCCTCAAAGTTATAGAGATTGTGTAAAAGTGTAAATCTACTCCTAGGCTTTTATATGATTACAATAGTGTCTGCGTTTCTATCATTAGATGGTCAAGTGGAAAAACTTAATCCCTATGGAAATTAGTTCAGATATTAGAGAAACTCTTTATGGAGAGTTTTCCATTTTTATCACCGTATCACTTTTTCTTTTAAGCAATGAAAATTCCCTAGGGTTCCTTCTGGCCCTCTTCCATCTTGTGAGCCATAGGGTTGGAATCAGTCTTCTGCTGATAGCATCTCTGGGGGCCACCCACTCAGGGGTTTGTTTGCTCTGGTAATCCACAGTTCTGGCCCCTGGTATAGATATGCGATTAGGACTAAACGTCAGGATTCCGTGGTGATTACCCAAGCATCAAAAATTCCGTTAGAATAAGCAGGTTTAAACTTGAAGAAATGCAACCCGATGCATTTTTTTTTAAGGCTGGGCTTTAGGATTATACTTTGTAAGTAACTGTTTTAATCAATCAACCTTTAAGAAAACAACAACAATAAGAACAAAATTATCCCTCTACTTCCCTCATCTGAAGGTCCTAAGATATTAAATATTTGAATTGGACTGAAAAAGGTTTGATTTTACTTTTAAAATATTTTGAGAAAAAAGAATTTTATCTTTTGCATTTTAATTGCTTGAAGAAATACAGGGTTTGCTCCAGTTTGAACTGATTTACAAGGCGTTTTTATTTTTTTGCATTTCATATGCTCATATATTCATAATTCTAAATAATTAACTTTTGAGTTTATATTATACAAGTAAGTGCAGTTTGTTCCAGTTTTTCATTCACAATTTAAATTGGTTTAGGTTACTGAGAAACATAGCTCCACCATATATAGTTTCTTTTTTGTGAAAGCATATTTAGACAGACCTTTTTTTTTTTTTAATCAAGGGAAAAGGATTTCTCTCAGGAAATTATGTGACTGCAATTGATGACTGATCTCAACCGAGGCTGAGGCTGTGGGCATGAGGGTGAGATGAAGCTGTTATTTTTACCATCAGACAGGGAGTCAAAACTGGATCTCTTGGAGCCTTTGATCCACTCCCTGCTTCCCCCCAAAAGATTAGACTGTGATCCAGAAAGCAGCAACTTTCAAGGCTTGCATGAGGCCAGTCTTTTTCTGATCTCCTTAGAACACAGCAGTTTACAAAATGATTCATGCCGTCTGCTTACTCCTTTGTGAAATTCAGATTATAGATACCAGACATATCATGCTTAATGAGTGGCAGTTGTTGCCAGAGGACTGGGCGTTGGCTGTTGCTTTCAGAATAGGCATTTGCTACTAATATCCCAGCACAAATATCAGTGATAGAGAAATGGAAAGTCTACTGGGGACATTTACCATTGTAAGTCCTGTGATTGTGCATCTCAGAGTCTGCAGATTATCCATGATGATTTCTCCAGCCAAAGGAGAAAAGTCTTTGGACATACTCCATTCCACTGGAAAGAGGAGGGGGGCAGGGAGAGAGAGAAAGAGGGAGAATAAAATTCAGTCACACATCAGGAAGCACCATAGAAACTCTGGCATACAATCCCTCTCAAAAAGGGTTAAGCGTACCCTCCTTTCTTTATATTGGTGTTTCAGACAATGTTCCTTGAAATGTCAACTTAGTTTCCAAGTTCACATTTTTTTTTAAAAGAAGAGCAGAAAAGAATCATAAAACCTTATTAGTTTTTTGAGCCTTGATAAATATAATGTATATTGTGGTACATGTACACTTATGTGATGTTCTTAATGTCAGATGTAAGTTATATTAAATATATTGCTCATGAGGCCATTGCCATATAAACATATTGTGTGTGTGTGCATTTGTGTGTGTATTTGTATGTGTATATGTAGATACACACACATACTCAGGCACAATACATATAACAGTTTGTTCTATATAGTAGATAACTTATTTTCTGCATTTGAGAACCAAAGGATCCACTAGGACATGACCTTCTATTTGCTCTCCAAGCCTGACATCTGCTTCACCATTCTACTGAAAATGCTCTCTTAAGGTCTGAGTGAGATTTTCATTCCAAATAAAGAAACCTCCTTTCATTATCTCCACGTCATTTGACACCTTCTCTTTCTGAAAACATTCTCTTCCCCTAATGCCTTATATACTCCTCCCTCCTCCTTCTCTCCTTCTCCTCCTTGATACCTTCTTCCAAGCCTTTTCATTGGAAAAGGGGTTTGTGGCTAAGGTGTTTCATGTTGTTCTCCCTTGACATCCCCAAGGTGAATGTTTATTCCTGGCTAAATCATGCAAATTCTAACACCCCATTTTACTGTGATAGCATATGCTTTCATCACATTTTCTATCAGTTGACAAAGCCATGGTCAGGAAAGATAAATTGTGCATCATCAGTAAAGAGTATCTTAAGTAATTGCTTATACCTGGTGGGATTTAAGGCAAGCACAAATGAAGCAGGGACTTAAGGGACTTAAATCCCATGAGAAGCAAGGCCTCTGTTTCTAAACTTTGTGATAAGCAATAGATCTTAAGATTTCAATGACATTCTCTACATAACACTTTAATACTTCAAAATCAAACCATCTCCAAAGCCTGCTGTGCCACTCAGAGTCACACAATTCCTCTGCTCTGGATGCTCCTGCATGCTCTCCTCTTCTTCAGAATGTTCCTGGGCATCTCACTTGCTTTCCTCACACTCTTGAAACTGCTGTCCTAAAATTCCTCATGCTTTGATCATCAGCAACAGCCTCTCCTTGGGAAATCTTGCCATGTTTGGCCTTCCTCACTTTGTGCAACCTTTTTCCGCCCTGGTTTTGGTTGCACCTGCCTTTCTACTTCTCTTACCCTTTAACTGCCTCTTTCTAGACTCCTCCTGGTTTTGCCCCTTCTCCTTCTCCCTTTGATGTGATGTTCCTTGGGAGTTTGATTGCCTGTGGCTCTCTTTTCACTCCACATGTTTGTCCTTGGTAATGACTTTATCCACTTTTATGGCTCTAACTATGAGTCTTAAAACCATAATTCTATGTCCAATCTCCCCCTTGAGCTCGAACTTCCTTCTGTTAATCTCTACTTGAGTGCCTCCCATTCCGAGGATCCCCTAAGTACTTTTTTTTTTTTTTTACCAAAATATGTTTCTTCTCTTATTTCCTGAACTTTAGCTAATGGCACTGTCATGTATCCAGTCACTCAACCAAAAATCTCAGTGCATTCTTGTCTTCTCCTTTCCCTCAATTCTTCAAAATCAGTTCATCACTAAACTAAGTAGTTTCTGGTTCTAAAATGTCTCCTATAAGTTGCTCTCTTCCCCTGATACTGTGATTACCCCAAAGAATGGCTTTATGAATATGAACATCAACTCTGTAATAACTCTTTAATTGATTTTTCTGCTTGTTTCCTCATCCTTACATATAATCCTCTTAGGCTGGAGGACAGTGGCTCATGCCTATAATCCCAACAATTTGGGAGGCCAAGGCAAGAGGATCGCTTGAGTTCAGGAGTTCAAGACCAGCCTGGGCAACAAAATGAGACCCCATCTGTGCAAGATACACACACACATATAATATATATATAAAATAGCTGAGTGTGGTGGCATGCCCCTACTGTCCCAGCTACTCAGGAGGCTCAGGTGGGAGGATTGCTTAAGCCTGGGGTTCAAGGTTGCAGTGAGTTGTGACTGTACCACTGCACTCATCCTGGGCCACAGAGTGTGATGTCTCAAGAAAAAAAATCCTTTTTCTACGTCCTGAATTATAGCTGAAAAAATGAAGCTGTAATCATTCTATTCCTCCACCTAGTATCTTGTCATAGTGTCCAGTTGCTTTGAAATAAAATGAAATCTTAGGAAGGCATTCAAGTACCTTCTTATCTGGTCCCAACTATATATTATTCTTCTAAATTCCTGCCATTTTTCAGAAGAAAGTCTTTGTTCTGTAAGTCTCTGTTACCTGATTATTTTGTGCATTTTCTGCTTCTGTGGCTTTTCCCCATCTTCCAACTTCTGCTTGGTGAAACTCTACCAATCATTGAGGACCTAGGAAAGTCATCTCTAAATTCATCAGGAATAATTAATCACATACACCTGTTTTTCTGCTCCCTAAGTCCCTTGTTTCTGTAAAAATGAGATTTATTATAACGCATTATGTTTTATGGTATGTATCTCTTTCTCTTGATCATGAGAAACTTGAGAATAGGAAAAGTGTCATAAGTGTCATTCATTTTTTTCCTTTCTAGTATGTGGGTCTGCGCTTGGTGCATTGAGGGTGCTTATTTAATACTTACAAATCAAATGCATGTATATGTACACACACACACACAGACACACACACACACACACACACACCCCTAGAGTAGATTAGTTTTTCCCAACACAAAAATAATTTTCTTTGATGTGAATCTTCTCCTTTTCTAGTTTCTTGCCCCTTGAAGCTCTCAGGTACATTATATAATCTAGTTATAATCAAATGATTAAGATTATATATTAACTCAAATCGGATCTATACCTCCTTACAAATATGTATTTGAAAACACATATTTATGTTTATATATATGTATATGTATTACATATATGTTTCCATTTTTCAAAATGTTTTATTCCACTTACGAGCTACTAACTCTTGAAGAAGCCAAGTCTCTGAAAGTCAAATTGGGGAAGGTTTGCAATCAGAGAATAATGTTACACCTAATTTAGCTATGGAAGAAAAATGGTATGCTTGAGTAAGTTATAACAAACAGAACAAAACAAAAATGAGTAACAAATTTGCAAAGAAATTTAGGAAGAGCAAAGAATATAGGAAAATTCTGGAAACAAAAATATCTTTGGTTGCTATTGAAACAGACATGATTAGTTGCTGTGGTAGAGCTGTAAGCTGAAGGTTGAGAATCGAGGGCTGTGACTCCAGACTAAGAACTCAAGAGAACTTGCCAAAAGAAGAGCAAGGGATTAGTGGGAATAATACCAGATTATTTGGCAAATGATTAATGAAAAGTTTTTCAGAGATACAGTTTTTAGAATTTCTAAAGAAAACTCAATTTATTTTTGAAACTGCTCAAGTTTTACTGAAACATGTTTTACAAAGCAAGTTTCAGGTAGAAAAGAGCATCAGGCTTCTTGCAGAACAAAACATAAACAGAAGCTGGTTGTAAGAAGATGTGGTTCTTCTTTGGGAATTAATAGAGGGTTTTAAACAGTTAAGTCTAATTAGATTTTATAACATATCTGAGTTTCAAAGGGGAAGCGGCTAGAGAAAGAGAAGACTCACATCAAAGGCAAACAATTCTCCATATTAGAATGGCCAGTCTATTCTGGGGCAACCAACAGTCTTTTTCCCTTTGTTTATTTCCTTGGGTTGGTGGACTCCTTTTGGCATGAAGCCATAGAAAGAAGAAAGGAATTTCTGGGCATTTAAAGAATGAAGAAGGAAACAGAGTGAGCAGGAGTCACTTTGAGAGCGACTGGGAATTCTTTTTTTTTTTTTTTTTTGAGATGGAGTTTTGCTCTTGTTGCCTAGGGTGGAGTACAGTGGCACGACCTCAGCTCACTGCAGCCTCCAACCTCCAACCTCCGCCTCCTGGGTAGAAGCGATTCTCCTGTCTCAGCTTCCCAAGTAGCTCGGATTATGGGCATGTACCACCACACCTGGCTAACTTTTTTGTATTTAGTAGAGACGGGGTTTCACCATGTTAGTCAGGCTGGTTGCGAACTCAAACTCCTGACCTCAGGTGATCAGCCCACCTCGGCCTCCCAAAACGTTGGGATTACAGGCGTGAGCCACTGTGCCCAGCCGCAACTGGGAATTCTAAGAAGGTTAACTCAGAATGGTCTCTTTGGAAAGTTGTATGTAGGTAGTTTACAGACTTACCATTAAACCCTGAGAAAATCACGTGTAAGCCGGTTCTAAAACTATAGAAAACTTATAATATTTAAGATAAAGATGAGAAAAACTGTTTCTACTTGGGTCTGAGAAGGAAAAGCAGGGCTTAATTGCACAATGGCTCTTAGTAGTTGAAAATTAGCAAGAAAGGTACTTGATAAAACCTAGGTATTAGTATTCCCTAAAATTTGGCTCTGGCTCAAACTGTGATTCATTGTATTTATATCAAGTAACTATGACTATTTTAAATGGGATTCCTTGTTATTTTAACGAAAATTTAATTTTTATCTAGGTTTCAGATATGTAGAGTCATTTGGGCAGGGAAGTTCTACCTGAACACTGCCATTATCTGATGGCAGCTATGGAAATCACAGGCCGAAAGATTAAAATGAAAAAGAGCCCCTGAAGCCTGGCCCTGTCACCCTGAGGTCTATAATGTAATGGGAAATGTCACAGAATTAGTTACAGGACTAGAAAATTCACAACTCAAAAGAGTTAGGGTACCCAAGCAGAAAACACAGTATAAAGCTCAGGGAAATTTCAAGGCTTATGATGTGGATTACATAATACATCGTGTTTTAGCCGAAAACACTCAAGTTGCAGGCCAGGGTTTGGAGAGGCGAAGACTACCCCAATGTAAAGGCATAAAGACAAAACAGTGCAGCAATGTCTAATTAATTTTTATTCAATTGATCCAAAAAAACCTCACAAAACTTGCTGTTGTGCAGATTCTCCCTAAAATCTCAAATGCCTCAAAGCTCAGAATTGTTTTATCCTGTTCACACACTGGGAGGAATATACTGCAAAAGTTACATACTTTCTTCTTAATCAAACATCACCCAAATCCTCCACTTAGCCTTATTGGTCACTTGCCCTTAGACCCATCCATAGCTTATGCTGTTTTCTCCTGTGGTATGGCCTCTTCTTCCACAAAAACTTTTATCCCTTTATTCAGATAGTCCTGGTTCAAAGTCCTTTCCTTTTTCTAGTTTTCTCTGGCTTCCCAAGGGAATCACCCTTGCCAATTTTCCCTTAGCAATTTTAATATGTCTCACACATTGCACTTGCTTTATTGTTTTATGTTTTTTGTTTTTCAGTGATCCGTCTCCTCTGTAGTCTACAAGCTCCTTAGGGCAAGGACCATGTCTGATTAATACCACTTTCCAAAGCACCTATCATAGCACCCAGCAGAGGGTAGGTGGCTCAGGAAATGTTGGGTGAATACTTGATTCTTGACTTTGGAATGCTTAAAGTCTACAGTAGACAGGAATTTCATGCTGGTACAGACAGCATAAGAAAACTGTCAGAATGGAGGGAAAAAAGTCAAAAGGAGAATGGCAGTTACTTGTACTGCTCAGTTAGTGGTTGAAATGGAGATTAATTCCTGGCCTCCAGATTCCAAGCATCCTGGACTCTTCACTTGTCCATACTGCTTCTCAGAAACCAAAAAAACTAAAAGTGTATTTCCTATTCCCTATCAGCTCTTTGATGGAACCAAAACAGCATTCTTACTGGCCACATTCACCCTGGCGCCTTAGCTAATGAACGGAATTTGGCTAGACTGCCCAACCCAGCACCAGAACATTATGAAATCTTCCCCCATCTATCTAATTGTGCAGTTTCTAACCTTTCAGGCCATCCATAGCACAAGAAGAAGAGAGAGGGAGAGAAGGATGTGCTGAGAAACCCAGACTGAGATCAAATACAGTCATTTCTAGAGATGAGAAGATGTGTCTTGCTGCAGCATGAACCGGCTCAACACTTGTGGGTTTTAAATTAGGAACTGACATGAAAACTCTGGATCTGGGAATTCTGTTTAGCTCTGGCAAAATATGAGGTCGGAGCTGCTTGCATTTTTTATTTTAAATTCCCTTGGTAGTCTTAGGAACAGGGGCATGCATTACTTTCAAACAAGAATCTTTATTGTTTGCATAGCACACAGTCATCCAGTTAATTAGAAAAACATTTTTTTCCCAAATTAAATTTCCCTAGAAAAACAATGATTTAAATTAAGGGCAAAAGCCTTTTTCGTCGTCTTCTTTTTCTTCTTCTTTTTTTTGACGCTAGAAAAACTTTCTTGCATGTACTATTTCTAGAAGATTAAAAGCAAAGTTGGAATCAGAAGGCTAGATTCATTTATTTATTGGCAGGTTCTGCCATCCACAAAAATAATATGTGTTTCTCTGCATATATCGTGTACTATCCTAGTTTTGCTTATCATATGATGGATCTACATACAGATACAGGTAGGGAGCAGAGGTGTCTAAATGTTCAGGATTTTGAAAAATTCATAAGCACTACAAGTAACCAAGTAACCACAAAATGTCTCCTCCATAGTCTGAACCATTTGCTTGTTAATTGCTCGCCTAATAGTTATTATATTATGGCTCTTGCCTAAGTTTTTTTTTTTTTAGATGGAGTCTTGCTCTGTCATGCAGGATGGAGTGCAGTGGCACAGTCTTGGCTCACTGCAACCTCTGCCTCCAGGGTTCAAGCAATTCTCCTGCCTCAGCAGAGAAATTTGCTGACCACTGGCTGAGACTTAAGAAAGTGATGGAGAAAACGTTAATAATACAGACTAAAGATTTCTGTGACTGTTACAGTTGTAAATTGCACAAAAAATTGAGGAAATATTCTTCTAATACTCAAAAACTATTATTTATTTCAACAAAGTTGCTTATGTCATTGATGAATAAGTTCTAAAATAGGTCTTTGTTGCTCTTTGTTTTACTTCCTTAAAGTAAATGAAAATATCAACCAACATTACATGGGAACTGCACCATTCCATTAACTGCAGCCATCATTTGGCTGCAGATTCAAAAGTTCAACAAAAATAAACAAAAGCATTTTGGTAGAATCAACAGGTGATAAATAATCTACAATACAGAGTATTGTATATTTTATTATTATTTGTAAATTGTGTGCTACACATTCTATCAGTAAAATTTACAATAGACATATGCATATATATGTCTGTGTGATGATATGCATATGTATATAATTATATGCACATATAATCTATCTCTCTCTATATATTTTTCCTCCCCCGGGTATCAGTTGTTAAGCATTTACCATCACATCACTGCATAAATGTTAGATGATTGCTGAGGCGGACTTTGGAAGGTGGATGTATCATGATTAGCAGGTATAATGAATGTCTGAGGCGTATAGACTGCTTGGGCATAATTTAGGTAACATCCTGATATCAGGAGTCAGGAATGAGGTACTTAAGCCCCTTTAGGACACAGGAGTGGCACAGCGAGGGACTCTGGGGCAGAAGGTCAGTTACCAAGCAGTCACCACCTGGGAGGTCTGTGCAGTGGTCAGGCTTCAGGTCTTGGCCAGTACAAGAGCCCAGGTTCCCTGCATTAGCTCTTGTCTAAGCCAGGGCTGGCCCAGAAACTAGTGAAGGACATAGCCTGCAGGGTGGGCATCTGTGGACCTGACTGAGCAATAGGACAGCAGTCATGGACTGACAAACTAAATGCTGTTCGTATGGATGGCAGGACATACCAGGCCACTACTCCCAATAGCATAAAAGATTACGCGTGAACAGGACTAACCATGCTTATTACTACATTTTATCACCATGTGTAGTAATATTTTATTATACATTATTACAATATTTTATTTCATGTTATCTGGACCTTATGAATAAGCACTTTTAGGACACCAAACCAAAAGTAGGCACATAGGTCACTAACTCAGACAAACTCTTCTACTTTCTCTTCTTCCTTGAAACCCTGCCATATCCTTCAGTAAGATGTCCAGATAGATTGTCAATTGTTTAGACTAGTTTTTTAGGAGAAACTGTCTTGATAATTTTTGGTCATGAAAGAGGTATGAGCTTTTGAAAAACAGTAATTGATGTAACTGAACAATAGCAAGAACTCAAAACCCAGTGACAATTGGAGATCAGCAGGCTTGGGCTGCTAACCCCACCACACCTCCCTTGAAAAGAGGCAGCCTCTGAGAGCACTTCCATGGGGCAAGAGCTCTCCTGGAGATGTTTCCTGGGATTCTGACATTTTTGTTTTGTTTTGTTTTCAGCAGAGCGATACCCATGTTGCTTGCATGGAGAGAGCTCCAGCAAGCTATTTTACATTCCTAAAGGAACAGAGCAAGGAGAGCACAGGATTAGCTGTCTGATTTATACACACAAAGACCAAGATATGTAGTCAGTTTACATTCACAGCTTTCTGAGTCCTGTTGGGCCTTCCAGAAATTAAAATCACTAGCCACGGGGGCAAAAGCAAAAACAGTTCAACTTTCTTGCCAGATGCTGAGCCTTCATTTAGAAAGGGGCGCTCTGTTTGGCCTTTCTTTTCTTCACCTACCTCATCCATTGAAAAGATCCCATTTTCCTCCTTATAATTTTAAGTAATGAATTAAACTCCTTGAGGACAGGATCAATGCCAGATTGATCTTTGGACATCCACTCCCACTTTATCTTGTGGAAGTACAGAATCGGGGCTCAGATTGAGTGGATTTGACTTATGTGTGGACATTGATAAGGGGAGGACAATCTTCATAGTTCCATTTTGCTCCCTGGGAGCCACAAAATAGGGACATCTTTGCTGAGCATTTAACCTAATTTCTGAACCTTAGTTCACATTATTCCCTGCATTTACCCTGTGCCCAGGGAGGAAAAACCATTTAATGAAAATCCACCAGCTTGTTTTACAGAAAATTTCATCATTATTTCTCACAATAAATAATTTTAACGTTTATCCTCACAATTCCTGAAAGATGGGCTAGGTCAGTAATTTAGTAATTCTATCCATTTAACAAGTGGCATAACTAGGAATTAAAGTTAGGTCTGCTTCAACCCAAAACTCCCCTACCATTTCTGGAAGTTCTCGATCTTTCCCCTGGCCTACAAGGCCTGGATGGTCTGGACCTTCTCCATCTACTAGTTTCAGTTCTATCATGCTTACTTGTTTTCTTTCTGTCTCTGGTGTTTAGATCCTCAAACATGCCAGACTCCTTCCTGTCTCAGGAAACTCATGCATACTGTTCCTTTTGCTGGAAATGCTCTTTCTTCCGACTTCCAATTTCTATTTCATTATCTATTTCTTCCTTTTCCTTCAGCCATCAATGTAAGTGTGAGTTCTACACGGAAACTTTCTCTGATCCCCAAGACAACATTGGGTCCTGGTATATCCTCTCAGAGCACCAAATACTGTTCCTTTGTAACACAGTAATTATTGATTTGTGCAATTATCTATTTAATCCTGGTAAGCTCCATGAGGACAGTGACTATGTCAATTTTATATGGCCCTATAGACCTCAGCAGCTAGCATATACCATAGCATGCAGAACACCACTAAATACTTTTGGAATTGATGTTAGTTTTTTTTAGCAGTTACCATTAAATTTTATTTTCCTTTACATTTTCAAGGTATACAACATGATGTTGTGATATTCATATACATAGTGAAATGATTATACAGTCAAGCTAATTAACATATTCATCTCTCACATAGTTACCTTTGTGTGTTTGTGTGTGTGTGTGTGTGTGCTAAGAGTATCAAAATCTACTCTCTTAGCAAATTTTTCAGTATACAATGCAGTATTACTAACTGAAGTCTACCTAACTATAACTTTTTACTGTTTGATTTACATCTCCCCATTTTCCCTCTCCCCACCCCACTGCCTCTGGTAACTGCTATTCTACCATCTTTTTCTGTTCATGACCTTTTTTAAAAAATTAAAGATTCCACATACAGGAGAAGTCATACACTACTTTTTCTGCATCTGGCTTATTTCACTTAGCATTATGCCCTCCAGGTTCATCTGTATCACAAATGACATTAGATTATTGATCAGCTAAGTTGTAGGGTTATGGAGAGGCATATGACATGATCTCTGACTTCAAGTAGCTTACAGTTTAATATCATGGTCCATTTCTTACAGGTGAAAACAGGAGGACCATTATTTTCCCCCATCACAATGACTCTCCCTTCTCTTCTTGTCAAAAACCTATTCAAGTGAAAGACTTGTGGTCCATCAACTTCAGGTCATTCTCTCGGGTCCTCCAGAATAATTTCAACTGTCATTCTTTCTGGCATTAATATACTTTACTTCATATTATAATGATTTATGTGCATGCATTTTCAACTCTACTAGCACACTATATTTCAAATAGGCCTCCTATTAATTTTTTTAAAACTCCATTGCTATAATTACCCTCATCCAAGCCGGAATTGTTTCACGTCCATACTCCTAGAACAGTTTTATAGCTGAGCTAGTCTATCTGCCTTTATTCATACCCCCACCAATCCACTGACACCAGAACAATCTTTTCAAAGCATAAATCCTATCAAAATACTTTCTAACATAGAAAGCTTGTACGGTTCTCTAATGCACCTGGAATAAAATCTAAACTCCTCAACATAGTCTACAACAGGACCTGGCAAACTGAGATCTGTGGGCCAAATCCAGCCTGCTGCCTGTTTCTGTACAGCCTGTAAGCTAAAAGTGGTTTTTATGTTGAAGAAAAAGCAAAATATTTCATAATGTGAAAATTATGCAAAATTTAAATTCAACTCATTGGCTTATGCATTGTCTCAATAGAAGGATTGAATAGTTGGCATAGAGACCATATAACCTGCAAAGCCTAAACTATTTACGATCTGATCCTTTACAGGAAAAGTTTGCTAAGCTCTGGCCTACAAGGCGTTGTGATCTGGGTCTTGCTTGTTTCTTTGAAAGCCCGTCTTCTACCATTCTATCCATTGTGTTTCATCTGCACTTTCTGTTTCTCCAACTTGGTAAGTGGTTTCTACCGAGTCCATTTATGCCTCTCCCCAACGCACTATCTTATTTTATTTTTTATCACTTATCAGTATCTGAAATGGTTTTGTTTCTTTATTTACTTACTTGTTAACTTAAGAAAATGTGAGATCCATGGGCTTGTCTGTTTTTATCCCACTGTATACAAGAGGATATGTACGTGGCATTTAAAAAAATTGTGTTAAAGGAATATCTTATCTTCCCTGGAACTTCTTCAGTGCAGACTCTGCGTCTAACTCACTTTTGCATCCCTCACAGTGGGCAACATTTGTAGAGTAATAGATCCAAAAATAGCTATTTAATGAATAAAATGACAGTCACTTCACTTCTCTCTCCTCCTAGGACAAAAAGAAAAAAAAAAAAAGGCACTTGTCAGCTGGGTCCCAAGAAACCATAATGTGTGCAGCATCTTTTTCACCTCATCTACACTCTACTGGATGAGAGCACATTTTAAGAAGGGGCCATGGGTCAGGTGCAGTGGCTCACGTCTGTAATCCCAGCACCCTGGGAGGCTGAGGCGGGCAGATCACTTAAGGTCAGGAGTTCAAGACCAGCCTGACCAATATGGTGGAACCCCATCTCTACTGAAAATACAAAAATTAGCCAGGCATGGTGGCGGGCACCTGTAGTCCCAGCTGCTTGGGAGGCTGAGGGATGAGAATCGTTTGAACCTGGGAGGCGGAGGTTGCAGTGAGCGAAGATTGTGCCACTGCACTCCAGCCTAGTTGAAAGAATGAGACACACCATGAAAAACAAACAAACAAACAAAAAAACACAACGAAGAAGAGAAAAGAAAAAGGGGCCATGAATTCCAGTATAGTTCTCAGAGGACAGTTACTATGGGGACATCAAATGTCCTAGTGAAGGGTATTTCTAGTTGGTACTGAGTTAGGTCAGGTGTCTTCCGATAATGGGAAAGAACCACTGGCAAAGTGTGGGGTTAGTAGTTTTTCCTAAGAAAATTGCTCCAACTATTTTAAAAATAATCACCTTTTAAAATATAGCATATAATTAATGTCACAAAAGGTGAACGGTAAAAAGAAAATCCTGAAACAAAACCACATTGGTTTATAGGAGCTAACACTTAGTCATGTTTGGAGGATGCTGGGAGACCATCTATTAATATTTACTGGAGCCTTGTGCTTTAGTTATAAATATTTCTTTCTGTTTTTTATTTTTATTTTGTTTTTTGAGATGGAGTTTCATTCTTGTTGCCCAGGCTGGAGTGCAGTGTTGCAATCTTCTCAGCTCACTGCAACCTCTGCCTCCTGGGCTCAAGCAATTCTCCTGCCTCAGCCTTCTAAGTAGCTGGGATTAAAGGTGCCTGCCACCATGCCTGGCTAATTTTTTGTATTTTTAGTAGAGATGGGGTTTCATCATGTTGGTGAGGCTGGTCTTGAACTCCTGATCTCAGGTGATCTACCTGCTTTGGGCTCTCAAAGTGCTAGGATTACTAGCGTGAGCCACCACACGTGGCCATAAATATTTCATTTAATCCGCCTAATGCTCTTATGTGGTAGATAATATTCTCTTCATTTTATCGATGAGGAAATTGAGACTCAAAACTTTTAAATAACTAGCTCAGATCCACACAGCCCATCAATGCAGAAGCTGGATTCGAACCCCTGTCTGTCTCATCTGCCCCCCAAGTCCATATGGGGAGAAAGTAATAAATGGATTAATAGCCATTTTGAGGTCTTTTTGGCTAGAGAAAGCTCCACTATGTAAAGCTCAGATAGTCTGTGAGATATTGGACTTCCACTGACTGAATCTAAGGCAGGGACTCCCGGTTGGCGCCTCTGTCCCCTTTCCCCAAGGGCTAGGGTTGTCTCTAATACTGTGATTTCCTTGTTATGCATTTCAAGAGGGAGACAGGGTTGGGGGCGGTGACCACCAAGCAGAACAAGGGGTTGTACTGAGTCTATGAGTCTCATGAAGGTGTTCTGTATGTTCATATCAGCTACGTGTGGCAATGGTGGCCAAGATAAGTACTGAGTAAAAAAATAAATAAATAAACAGCAATGTAAACAGTCACAGAAGACTCGTGTACATTGCTGGCCCATAACTGGGGCCTGGTTTGTGTTATGCAGCCTTACTGGTGCCAAGTCTTTCTCCTCCTCCCCGTCTAATAGCCTACTCTGAGCACTCTCAGTTCTGGATAAGGTTCATATCTTTTAGTCACCTGTTTCTCTCTCCTCTGGCTAGAGACATGTAAGCTAAGGGGAGAGACAGGATGGAAGACTTGGGAACGAAACAACTCCAAAGTAGCAGCGGGTCCTCAGGACCCAAAGGAATTTGTGGGGAAATAAATAAAAAAGAAAAAACCAGACCCCCTTGGGAGGCCAGCCCCAGTCTTCTTCCCTCTGTGTCTCACTAAAAAGAATGTGCTATTTTGGGCTTTTTTCTTCTGTATTTGTTTTCACATTCTCTTGTAAATTACTCAACAAGGTGCCTTACTGATCCTGAAAAATCCAATCTTTAGATTTTCCCATCAAGTCAAGAAGTTTCCGCAGCTTCCCAGGGAAACAAAGAGCCTTGTCCTCCATTCCCAGGCTCAGCTTCTGCTTTTGGGATGATCACACTGGCTGATGTTGAGACATAAATCTCCATAAGGTCACATGGGAGTTATTTTTTGGGGGATTCTCAAATAGCCTTCAGCAGATCAAAGAAAACCCTTCATGTTATAAGCAAGATATATGTATTTTTTTTTTTTTTCAGATCCCTGTGAAAGGTTAAACATCTCAACATACATGGCATATCCCGGCAAGGGATATTTGAAGGACCTAGTTACTTTTCTTGGGAAAGTGCTGTAGTTATCTCTATTTTGTGTGTTGCCTTTGGTTTCTGCGTGTCTACTTGTATGTGATATCTCTAAATTTTCAGCATTCACAAAACACAGTTAAAACAGTAGCTTTGACCTAAAATGCACAATGTGGAGTATTTTCCAGCTCATCTGTTTAACTGGTAGATTGACTCACGCCTGCCTTTTATTTTGGTCCATGACAGTAGCTGGCACATAGTAGGTATCCAATAAAGATATCTTAAATGAATGAACACAGTTGTTCAATTAGTAAAGAAGACTGTCACATTGACAGCTGAAAAGGAAGAACAAGACTGCTATTTGGAAATATCCAAAAGAGGCCACTCACTATGAGCAGGAGAATATGGTTGAAAGAAAGGAACTCTTCAGATTTTGAAAAGTTTTATGTATTCTAAAGTAACCAAGGTGGGACAGGAAAGTCATTGACCAGGATTAAATCTTGGGAGTAAGGTACTTGGCCCATAGACAGGAAAGATAATTATGTGGACTTATTGGAGGGAAATATACATAACAGGTTTTAAATAAACATAATAGAAATTTTTGAATTTTGTATCTTTTGGACAAATACTAAATACCAAGCTAATTGCTGGTACATTCAGGATAAGAAATCAAATCCAACTTTAAATATAGTGCTAATTGGCTGACTGATTTATCAGACTCTAACTGACACCCTTCTAGGGACAAGGAAATGTCCTGGGGATGTAAATATGAATAAAGCCCAAATCTTATCCTCCAGACAGTAACAGTACAATGGTGGGGAGTGAGGCAGTCAAGTCAATTTAAGATTATAATACAATCTGATGAGAGTAATGATAGAGGCAGGCTCAGATTAGGGTCACCCTAAACAGTCTGGCAGGGAGTGGTTAGGGATAACTCGCTAGACAGGCTGGCTCCTGGCAGACTTCTGAAGGATGTATAGGAAAGAGTGGCTAAAGTCATTCCAGGCAGAGGTTGCTGTGTGTGCAAAGGCATGGAGTCATGGTGTGGTTGGGGAATTTCAAGGCAATTACAAGGAACAGGAGAAGGGGTGAGGTGAGAAGGGAGTGTGACTTTAGAGATAAGATGGGACCGGAGACAGGAGCTCAGGTTATGCTAAGAAGTATCAGCATTATTTGAAAGCATTTTGGAGCTCTTGAAAGATCAGGCCATTATATGATCAGATTTGCATTTTAGGAAAATTACTCTTGTATTTTGTAGGAGGGAAATTGGAGAGAGTTAATGCTGTAATTAAAGAGACCAGAAAGACATTGGTGCTACGATCTATGTGAGATGTGGTACCAGTTCATTGTGGACATTATCTCCACCTTTGTGAGCAGGAGGAAATTTCCTGACTTTCTGTTACCCACCAAAACCACCTTTTCCTATTCATTGAGCCATCTGTGAGCCAAATTTCTATGTAAACCCAAATATTTGGCATCACAGCATCACAGCATCACAAGCTCTCATAGGAATGCTGAATACTGGAGTTCAGCTACTTTTTTTTTTTTTTTTTTTAAACTAAGAGCTATTAGCAACAGTGTATACTTAAAAATTTCCAAATCAAATATCGTGGTCATATCAAAAACCATGCTCTCTCTCCAGGTGTATGTAACGGGTCTCAGCTTTACTTGAAGTTCAATTGCAAACAGTAATAAAAACATTGGCATCTCATTGCTCACTTAATATTTATGTAGCTGTCACCATCTCAATTCTACACATCTGAAACCTCAGAGTTGGTTGGAGTTGAGGTGAACTGAAATCCCCTTTGACAGTAGGCTTTTTGGGGGATGCTTTCATCCTTAAATGACTTTCAAAACAACACTCAGATAGTGGCAAGAGATCAAAGAAATGCTCTGTTACCACAGGGGCTGCTGAAACTGTTATTTCCCCCCAAAAAGTTTCCCCTTTGCAGAGAATAAAGTAGATCAGCCTTATTAGGGATTGGAGCAAATACTCTGTCAGGAAAAGCAGACCCAAGTCCAGACAGATGTACATTCATACTGTTTCTTCTGCAAGGAATCCAAGAGAGAGAGATATGGGGGAAGAAGCAACCAAGGAAGGGGAGACTGGGGCTAACTGTCTACTTCTCACTACAAGAGTAACACCTTGAAGTTCCATAACACTTTTACTTTGAGACACCTTCTTCCACATTTTTCTCCTTTGATTTTCACAACGACCATATTATGTATTTTTCTCATTTTAGAGGTGAAGTTAAGGCTTTGCCAGACTGAGAGCACACACTGGGAATGAATGCCAGGGCCAGATTTCGAACCCAGGTCTGTCTGGGTTCAAAATCCAGTGCCTCTTTCTCACACAGTTTAATGAAACTTCAGCATGTACTCAAAAGTGAGGAAAACAGCAGTTGTAGAGAAGGAATCATGGAGGTACACAGGTCTGTAAGTTTTCATTTTGAGTAAGTCTGAGGGGCGGTACAGTTCTATGGATCAGTGCAGGCCCATGGTGAAGGGTAGAGTTTTATGTCTTTAAAGGTGTCATCCCTTGGTGCACCCACTTGCTACCCTGTAGGGCTCTGGAAAAATCAATAGCATCTATTTTTAGAAGGACTATAACACCAGTTCCTTCAAGCATAAAACTCTGAGACTAAATTCACCTTTTATTTAGGTTATTTACCTTCAATTATAGCAATTACTACATTTTAATGGCACTTTCCAGTTTAAAAACACTTTTATGTACTCAGGTTTCTACATATAAAGCCAATCCATCCTGAGCATCTTTAAGATTGGTGGATGACAGGGATGTAGACATAAATAAGAAATTGTCTTTACCCTAGAATTATCACAGCCCAGCACGCAGATGGATAAAGATACAGACAATTACAATAAAAATGTGATGCTCCCTATAACAGGCACATCAGCAAAGTGCTGCTGAAGTGCCAACGACCAACAGAGTTGGGGCAGGGAGGAGGATGGGATAAGGGAAGGTAACATTTGGTCTGGGTTTTGAAGATTGAGTAGGATTTAACTCAACCTTGGGGCATTCCAGGGAGAGAGATTGAGAGCTGAAAAATTCGGGCACAATCAAGTGAAAAAATGGATGTTCTGCAGAAGAGGAAGAAGAGGAAGGCAAGACGTAGGGGCTGAGGGATGGGTTGATATGCGGAAAGCCTTGTATGCAATGCTGAAGGTTTATGAGCAAGAGAATGAGCTGATCAATTCCTGGTTTAGTTTGATGACCAGTGTTGGTGTAAGGAGGGTCATTGGAGACATTTAAATCTTATAAGCTCTGCTGTTCTTACTCATATTTCAAATCAGCGAGCTGCTGCTTACACTGTTTCAAGGACTTTGCCCACTACTAGCTAGTAGGGGTAGGAATCGCCACAGCTTAGCTGTACAATCTCTGACTTCAATTCCTATTGACACCACGCGTCCGTATGATGCATGACTCCAGCCTACTTGCTTTCTGCAGAGTCTTTGGTCTGTAATATTTGGGGTGATCTGCTCGGCTCATTCACTGTCAATACTGCACAAATCACCTAGATTTCCCTTGAAGGATTGCCCTACATGAGAACAGTGACATTTCTACACTTTTTTTTTGTTTTTACTTCAATTTAGTTATTAAAAGGAATCTCCTCAGAATAATTGCTGGATGGTGTTGACAAAAGTTTGAATCACATCATCTGACTGCAGTTGTGCTGACAGCAGTCCCTGGAGAACTCTGCTGCAGGGACCAATGGTTGCTTTCACCCTCCTAGGGCAGCACCAGGACTTTGGGAACCCAAACAATTATAGTTACAGACCAAACACGTGGTCTAGCAAAAGCTAGAGTCCAGTGGAGTTAAAAAGAGTTATGCAGCTTTGGCCATCTTCTTTATGAAACAGATTCCTCCATTTTTTTTAGTGGAAAACGCTAAAAAAATTTTTAGCATTGGGTCATGGGTGAAATCAAGAATTTTGGGGAGTCTTAATGGTCACCACAATAATTTATTTCAAGTTATTTTGAATGGTAAGGGTTTATCAAATGTTCATCATCCTCCTCTGAAGGCTTAAAATAAAAAAAAAAGTAATGAGGATCTTGCGCTTCAAGGTTTTGATTTTCAAAAAGCATATGCAAACATTGGACACTGATTATTTATCTAAAAATTGTAGTAGCATATTCAGAGAAGTAGTTGAAACGTGTGTGCATGTGTGTGTGTGTGCTTGCATGTGTGTGTGTGCGCGCATGTGCGTGTGTGTGCGCGCGTGTGCGTGTGTGTGTGCGTGTGCGTGTGCACGCATGTGCGCGTGTGTGTGCGCGCGTGTGCGTGTGCGTGTGTGTGTGTGGTGGCAGCAGGGGTGGGGGTTTGACTAAATGCTGCCAGGACTGGAGAATGAAGAAATGAAAGTTTGTTTATTTTAGTATTTACCATATCAAAATATCTGGTATAAAACTACATGGTCCAATAAGGCTAGGAAAATCAATTTACAAGTAAAAGGCCAAGGAAACCCAATAAAACATTTTGTGACAGATATAAGTACCGTGTATTAGCAAGGTGCAGTGTGAACATGTTGCAAAGAAACTCACTTTTAAAATGCATAATTTATGCCAAATTATCTGACTAGTATTAGGAGACACATAGTTTTAAAATTATGTATACATTTGGATAAAATTAGTTTTTATTTTCAGAAGACTTTGGAAATATCTGATTTTTCTAAGTGTACTAATCATTTCACTCATTGAGAGGGATAAAAATACAGGTGAAAGTGGTAGATCTGACATATTTCTTTCAAAAAGAAATGTGACATCACCCACGGAAAAAATATAAATGTTGCAAAAGGTTATACTCCCCCTTATTTGGTGTCCCAGAGGCATGCTCATATCAGTTCTTGATTCTCCTTTTAGATATTTTTCCATGTATATAAAGACAGAATATATTCTGATGAACCAGAGTGAAATTACGATCCCTCGTGAGTAAAATGAGGCAATATTTCACTGATTGGATTGTTCAATGACATAATGATATGAAAAATCCTCGAACTTTTGGAGGGTTTGCAAATTTTAACCAATTACAGCTTCTTAACCTGGAGTCTGTGGACCTTTAGAAAAGTCTAAATCGGCCGGGCGCGGTGGCTCAAGCCTGTAATCCCAGCACTTTGGGAGGCCGAGATGGGTGGATCACGAGGTCAGGAGATCGAGACCATCCTGGCTAACACGGTGAAACCCCGTCTCTACTAAAAATACAAAAAACTAGCCGGGCGAGGTGGCAGGCGCCTGTAGTCCCAGCTACTCGGGAGGCTGAGGCAGGAGAATGGCGTGAACCCGGGAGGCGGAGCTTGCAGTGAGCTGAGATCCGGCCACTGTACTCCAGCCTGGGCGGCAGAGCAAGACTCCGTCTCAAAAAAAAAAAAAAAAAAAAAAAAAAAAAAAAAAAAAAAAAAAAAAAAGAAAAGTCTAAATCTTGGTTTCCAAGTGTTGTAGACACAATATACAGGGTATGTGTCCTCATGTGTTATTATAATTTGTTTTGTTTTGTATTTTTACTAGGCAGACAAAGCCATGATGTCCAAGAGTTTCTCAAAGGGAAAGTAAAGCCAGAGGTTTAGTATCAGCCTTTAGAGCCTAGTGCTGTTTTTTCTGGTTTGTGCCCTATTCATTGAATGAGCATCAGATGAATGAGAGGAGGAAGATTGCAAGGTGTTAATAGTTGTCCTTGGGACCCTCCCACTCCCTTTTTCTAGACCTCTCTGCCTGTTCTGGCCTTCATCTATAACTGACATACACTTCACCCAGTGCCTATGTGTTCCTCATTGAGGCATCTCATTCCTCTAAGCCCACTGTCTTGCACCATTGTGCCAAGCTTCCAGAATTACCTTCCAGCCTTCTTTCATCATCAAAACTCTGAACCTAGCTATCACAGAGGAAAACACTTCTAACTAAAAATTAAAGATACATCTAATGATAAACTACCTTCCCTCAAAGTGTGATTAATGGTAAGGGCATAGAGACATGCCCTGAGACCATTTTCATTTTTGTATTTTAACTAATTATTTATTTGTTTCCCCCCGACCCTCAACAAATATTTTCATTTTAAAAGAAGAAGTCAGCCGGGCTCACGCACTTTGTAATCCCAGCACTTTGGGAGGCTGAGGCGGGTGGATTACAAGGTCAGGAGATCAAGGTCATCCTGGCTAACACGGTGAAACCCTGTCTCTACTAAAAATTACACAAAATTAGTCAGGTGTGGTGGTGGGCACCTGTAGTCCCAGCTACTCGGGAGGCTGAGGCAGGAGAATAGTGTGAACCCGGCAGGTGGAGCTTGCAGTGAGCCGAGATCGCGCCACTGCACTCCAGCCTGGGCGACAGAGTGAGACTACATCTCAAAAAAAAAAAGGAGTCAGAAGAAGCAACATCGAATATTAATTTCTGCCACGGAGTTTCCAGGCCTTTATTTTTGCAGCACACATAACGGATTATGGGTTCTCATATGTGTTGAATTCCTATCGATGTATCCAGGGTTATACACAATTACCTGCACCCTAGGTATAATTTCAACGCTTTTATACTAAAGATAGTGTATCAGAATGCAAGTGAGTAAAAATAATATATAGATAACCTTGAGTTTCCCATAACATTAAAAAACAAAAGAAATAGTTTGCCAGCTTTGCCACTCCAACTTTAGTATCATAACCATTATTTTAACTATTTGCCATAGACTTCATAAGTAATAATCACAAGATTGGCGTGGCCCACAAGGATGCTGAGACTATTTATTAAGATAATAGAGGTGTAATTTAACTTTTTGGAATGGGAGCTGGAATGACTCTAAGTCAGCAGGTTCTGTAGTGCTGCTTAAATTATATTATATGTATTCATTCCTTCATTCATTTTCCACCCATCTATTCATCTATGCAGCCACTTATTTGTTCAGTCTAGATGTTGGGGAGAGGTAGAAAGGCACGTCATGCAGGGGAATAACGTGGTGCAATGGCATGAAGGCATGACTGTATATGAGATTATAAATACCAAGGTAACATGAGCTGCTCTGGGGATTTGGCCATAGACTGCAGGATAAGTGGTGGGAGATGAAGCTGGAAAGGTGTGGAGAACCAGGTTATTAAAAGATTGTCTGTCTATTTAGCACTACGGACCCATGCAGTCATTGCCCCCATGAAGCTGGTTATGCTTAAAGGGAATCCATATACAGAGCAAAATCAAATTATTGAATTTATATTTCTTTTCTTTTTTTCTTTTTTGAGACAGGATCTCTTTCTGTTGCTCAGGCTGGAGCACATAGCTCATTGTAACCTATAACTCCTGGGCTAAAGCTATCCTCCATCAAGAGTAACTAGGCCTCTTGAGTAGCTAGGCTGTAGCAGTAGATACTACAGGTACGTGCCACCATGGCTGGCTATTTTTTTGTTTTTGTTTTTGTTTTGTGGAGATGGGGTCTTGCTATGTTGCCTCAGGTGGTCTAGAAATCCTGGCCTCAACTGATTCTCCTGTCTTGACCTCCCAAAGTGCAGGGATTACAGGCATGAGCCATCATACCTGACCCAAATTTATATCTTTTTTTTTTTTTGAGATAGAGTTTCACTCTTGTTGCCCAGGCTGGAATGCAATGGCAAGATCTCGGCTCACTGCAGCCTCCACCTCCTAGGTTCAAGCAATTCTCCTGCCTCAGCCTCCTGAGTAGCTGGGATTACAGGCGCTCGCCACCACACCCGGCTAATTTTTTGTATTTTTAGTAGAGATGGGGTTTCGCCATGTTGGTCAGGCTGGTCTCGGACTCCAGACCGCAGGTGATCTGCCCGCCTCTGCCTCCCAAAGTGCTGGGATTACAGGTGTGAGCCACCGCACCCGGCCCCAGATTTATATCTTAACATCATGGCCAGGGCCATGGAGAGGAGAGGCCAGTGGGCTGCTCCCATCCACTGACTGGGGGTTAGCCAACTGCCTGGAGATTCTGACCTAATGAGTTGGTTCCCATGGTCCACTCAGTTAAAAATGCAGAGATCTAAGGGCTGAGGTGTGAACCTCTGAAGCCATTAGAAGTAGCAAAGGCCTAAGAGTTCTCAGCATGTTACTCTAATCCCCCTGAGATCAGAGTTGAACCAAGCTTCTCTTGTTGAGAATGCTTAACTTCTACAAACTCAAGAAATCTCACCTCAGTTCTACAAATTGCTCAGATCCTGGGCAAGGTGCATTAACCCTTGAAGTTCCTAGCCTAGGCTTCGGACTCTCTGTGGTTTCTTGTATTTTTTTTTTTTTTAACTTAGAAAGTAGTATGCTATAGGGGAAATAGAATGAACTGGGAGTCAGGAGTCTTGCATTTTTGTCCTGGCTCTGCCAAATAATTTTGTGACCTTGAGAAAGTCCCTTCACCTTTCTGGGTCTCAGTTTCCTCAGTTTTAAAAGAATAAATTGGGCCAAATAATCTCTGCTTTTATTTTGTTATTAAATTCCAGACTCCTGGGGTTTTCTTTTGTTATTATCACATATATTTTAAAGGGCTTCTAGTGTTTTATTATTTTATTCTAGGTTTTTAAGATCTCATCACACTGCCATCTTAAGCAAAACTCTACGAAAATCAACTTATACATTTTCATTTTTATTTTACTCTTTTCAGCACTCTGCATTACCCTTACTATTTTAAAACAAAGAGGCTTCTATTCAAATCATTTTAATCCCAGTTTAAAAAAACTATTACAGGGTTTTGATTTTCCAGAATTGTATCAGGCAATATGAGCAAAAGATCCATGAGGCCAAATTTTTATCCTCTGATCTCAAAGAACATCAAACCAACACAAACACAACCTTCGCCTTTGTTAATTCCTTACCAAATAACAAAGAATTTATCACCACAGTGTCAAATAGTTTCGATTATTTAAATGTGGAAGAACAAAACATCAGGAAATAAAGGGAGGTCTTATTTACAAGGATGCCTCCAGAAACCATTTAATAATTATGATCAAATAAAATTTACTAAAAAATCCGGGGGAAATTTTGTCAAACAATTTCTATTGGATAGTAGAAGACTTCTCACATAAAAGTTGCAAGAAATTAGATTCCCTGCCCCTGACTAGTAAAGCAAACAAAGTATATTCTGATTCAAGAAAACACTCATGTAGAAAAGATGAAGCCTCCCAGAAGTGCTCATCCTCCTGTGTGAACAAAACTATCTTAAGACCTAACGCCTTGAAGAAACAAAAGAAGGTGGACTTCAGAGAGTTCTAGTAGGCTCCCAGTTATAACACAGGGCAAAAAAAGGAAAGTCTAGAGTGATATCAGCAACATTATGGAATAGGAAGCTCCTGCTTATCCCTGCTCCCACAGACTCAATGAATAAACACCCACATATGTATCAATTCTCTTCAGAGAAAGTGGAATCCACTTGAAAGACTGCACACTGGGTGACTGAGCAAATATCCGTAACAAAATGGGTAGAAAAAAGGCAGATGCACTCATGTGCTAACCCTACCTTGGGCACAGAGCCTTAAACTCAGGAGAAAACTCCAAATCCCAGTTTCTTCCTGAGGGGACAGGGACTTGTACCACACATATAGTACCTGACTATATAGTCCCTGCTGCAGAGCTTGACTCTTAAGTCACTCTGCTTGAGAAACAGCAGGGACAGGGCATCAACGAATTTCCAACAAACACAAAGAACAAAGGGATCTTGAATTTTTGTATTTTAAAAAACTTTTGTGGGTACATAGTACACGTATATATATTAATGGAGTACAAGAGATACCCTGATACAGGCATGCAATGTGAAATTATCATATCACAGAAAATAGGGTCTCCATTCCCTCAAGTATTTATCCTTTGTGTTACAAACAATCCAATTATACTCTTAGTTATTTTTAAATGTGAAATTAAATTATCAATGACTATAGTCACCCTGTTTGTCTATCAAATACGAGGTCTTATTCATTCCTTCTAACTATTTTTATTTTGTACCCATTAACAACCCCCACTATCCCCTGCAACCTCCCACTACCCTTCCCAGCCTCTGGCAACAATCCTTCTATTCTCTATTTCCATGGGTTTAATTGTTTCGATTTGTAGCTCCCACAAATAAGTCAGAACATGTGAAGTTTGTCTTTCTGTGCCTGACTTATTTCATGTAACCTAATGACTTCCAGCTCCATCCATGTTGTTGCAAATGACAGGATCTCACTCTTTTTTATGGCTGCATAGTACTCCATTGTGTACATGTGCCACATTTTCTTTATCCAATCATCTGTTGACGGACACTTAGATTGCTTCCCAATCTTGGCTATTGTGAATAGTGCTGCAACAAGCATGGGAGTGCACATACCTCTTTGATATATACTGATGTTCTTTCTTTCATGTATATATCTAGCAGTGGGATTGCTGGGCTCTATGGTAGCTCTATTTTTAGATTTTTTTGAGAAATCTCCAAATTGTTCTCCATAGTAGTTGTACGAATTTGCATTCCCACCAACAGTGTACGAGGATTTCCTTTTCTCCACATCCTCACCAGCATTTGTTATTGCCTATCTTTTGGATGAAAGCCATTTTAACTGGGGTGAGATGATATCTCATGGCAGTTTTGATTTGCATTTCTCTGATGAGCAATGATGTTGAGCGCCTTTTGATATGCCTGTTTTTCATTTGTATGCCTTCTTTTGAGAAATGCTTACTCATATCTTTTGCCCATTTTAAAATCAGATTATTAGATTTTTTTTTTCTGTAGAGTTGTTTGAGTTCCTTATATATTCTGGTTATTAATCCCTTGTCAGATGGATAGTTTGCAAACATTTTCTCCCATTCTGTGGGTTGTCTTTTCACTTTGTTGATTGTTTCCTTTGTTTTTTAACTTGATGTAATCCCTTGAGAATTTTTGCTTTGGTTGCCTATGCTTGTGGGATATTACTTAAGAAATTTTTACCTAGATCATTGTCCTGGAGATTTTCCTCCAGTGCTATCTTGTAGTAATTTCATAGTTTAGGTCTTAGATTTAAGTCTTTAATCCATCTTGATTTGATTTGTATATGGTGAGAGATAGAGGTCTAGTTTTATTCTTCTGCATATGAATATCCAGTTTTCCCAGCACCATTTATTGAGGAGACTGTCCTTTCTCCAATGTATGTTCTTGGCTTCTTTGTTAAAAATGAGTTTACTGTAGGTGTATGGATTTGTTTCTGGGTTATCTATTCTGTTCCATTGGTATATGTATCTGTTTTTATGCCAGTACCATGCTGTTTTGATTACTATAGCTCTGTAGTATAATTTGAAGTTAGGTAAAGTGATTCCTCCAGTTTTGTTCTTTTTGCTCAGGATAGCTTTGGCTATATGGGGTCTTTTGTGGTTCTATATAAATTTTAGAATTTTTTTTTTCTATTTCTATGAAGAATGTCATTGGTATGTTGATAGGGATTGCATTGAATCTATAGATTGCTTTGGGTAGTATGGATATTTTAAGAATACTGATTCTTCCAACCCATGAACATGGGATATGTGTCTTCTTCAATATTGTATCCTCTGCAATTTCTTTCATCAGTGTTTTATAGCTTTCATTGTAGAGATCTTTCACTTTTTTTGGTTAATCCATAGGTATTTCATTTTATATGTGGCTATTATAAATGGGGATACTTTTAAAATTTCTTTTTCAAATTAGTCACTGATGGCATATAGAAATGCTACTGATTTTTGTATGTTGATTTTTGTATCTTGCAACTTTACTGAATGTATCAGTTCTAACAGTGTTTTTTTCTGAGTGTAAAGCCTTTAGGTTTTACCAAATATAAGATCATATCATCTGCAAACAAAGATAATCTGGCTTCTCCCTTTCCAATTTGATTGTCTTTTATTTCTTTCTCTTGTCTGATTGCACTAGCTAGGACTTCCAGTACTATGCTGAATAACAGTGGGCATCCTTGTCATGTTCCAGATCTTAGAGGAAAGGCTTTCAGTTTTTCCCCATTCAGTATGATGCCAGCTGTGAGTCTGTTATATGTAGCTCTTATTATGTTGAGGTATGCTCCTTCTATACCCAATTTTTTGAGGTTTTTATTTTTCTTTTTTTGAGACAGGGTATCACTCTGTCACTGAGACCAGAGTGCAGTGGTGCGATCTTGGCTCACTGCAACCTCTGCCTCCCAAGTTCAAGTGATCTTCCCACCTCAGACCTCAGAGTAGCTGGGACCACAGGTGCACATGACCACACCTAGCCAATTTTTTGTATATTTTGTAAAGATGGTGTGTCACCATGTTGCCTAGGCTGGTGTCAGACTCCTGGACTCAAACAATCTGCCCATCTCGGCCTTCCAAATGCTGGGATTAAACACATGAGCCACCATGCCCAGCCTTTTGAGGATTTTTATCATGAAAAGATGTTGAATTTTATCAATGCTTTTCAGCATCAACTGAAATGATCATATGATTTTTATCATTCATTCTGATTATATGATGTATTATATTAACTGATTTGCATATGTCAAATCAATTCTTTCTCTGTATTATCTCTCTGCATCCCTGGGATAAATCTTGCTTGGTCATGGTGAATGATCTTTTTAATGTATTGTTGAATTCGGTTTGCTAGTATTTTGCTGAGGACTTTTATACCAGTATGCATCAGAAATATTGGCCTGTAGTTTTCTCTTTTTTTGATGTGTCTTTGTCTGGTTATGGTATAAGTGTAATAGTAGCCTTGTAGAATGAGTTTGGAATAGTTTGAGTATGCATTGTATTTGTTCTTTACAGATTCAATGCAATCTCTTGATTAAAGATTCAAGGTAATCAAAATAATCAAAGCAAAAATAACAAAACTGGATTTCAGAATATGTTATAAAGCTATTGTAATCAAAATCGCATAGTATTGTCATAAAAACAGACACATCAATCAATGGAACAGAATAGAAAGCCCAGAAATAAACCCATGTATTTACCATCAGTTGATTTTCGACAAAGATGCTAAGAATATACAGTCAAGAAAAGACAATCTTTTCAATAAATCTCACTGAAGCAGGGTAGAAAGGTGGTTACCAGAGGTTCGCGGAGAGGTGGTGGTGGGAGCTGGAGGTGGACAGATGGGGAAAGGGAGATGTTGATCAAAGGACACAAAGTTTCAGTGAGACTGGAAGAAAAAATTTTAGTGATCTATTGAACTGCTTGGTGATCACAGTTAATTAGTAATACATTATATATTTCAAAATTGCTAAAAGAAAAGATTTTTAAAGTCCTCACCACAAAACAATAAGTTGGTGAGGTGATGGATATGTTAATTAGCTTTATTGACTTTTTCTACAATGTATACATAGATCAAACCATATTATACCCCATAATTGTAAGCAATTCTTTGTGAATTAAAAATAATAATAATAGGCCAGGCATGGTGGCTCACACCTGTAATCCCAGCACTTTGGGAGGCCGAGGTGGGTGGATCATGAGGTCAAGAGATCGAGACCATCCTGGCCAATATGGTGAAACCTGGCCAACATGGTGAAACCCTGTCTCTACCAAAAAAGTACAAAAATTAGCTGGGCGTGGTGGCACGTGCCTGTAATCCCAGTTACTTGGGAGGCTGAGGCAGCAGAATCGCTTGAACCTGGGAGGCAGAGGTTGCAGTGAGCCAAGATAGCACCACTGCACTCCAGCCTGGCGACAGAGTGAGACTCCGTCTCAAAAAACAAAACAAAACCAAACCAATAATATAAAATTAAAATAAAGAAAATGAAAACTCTGTCATTTGGGGCTTTACCTCCTAAAATTGGCCTGCCTTTTCTTCTGCTTAATAGTACTCTACTTTCAGTTTTTTAAAAACATTATATATTATATTAAATAATGGTGCATCCATTTTCATGACTCTGAAAATAGAGGCACTGCCTTCCTATTTTAAGAAGGCCAGAGGAGTTAAGTAACTTGTTCAAGGTCACACAGCTAAGCAGTGGAACTGAGAACAAATTCAAATTAATGAAGAAGGTAATTGTGATTGCTTATGTTTAAAAAATGGTACCTGTTTTCCCCTTATTAAACTAATGTTTTAGAAAAAAGTTGGGCATAATAAGAGTATTATAATCATGAGGTAGCTGTCCGGGAATAATTTGGCTCAATCAGGAGGAACAAGGGTTATGAAGTCCATTTGAGTCTCCGTTAAAGAGATGCTGATTAACTTCTGTGAGGGCTCTCTTCATCACAGAACAGTCAGCTATCAGGATTCATTTTGATGGCTTTAGGAACAAACTTTTAAATAAATGAGACCAGTATGAGATGTTCTTCAACTCCAAGTCCCAGAAGTCACCTCTGGGTTGTTCTTAGGCTCTGAGGCTCCTAGCTGGTCTGCTTTCTTTTTTCACCTTCCAGGGTCTTCTTATGCTTGTTTTATGTACAATGTTAAGTGTTTTGGGTTGCATTTAGCAGGAAGAATGAGGGAAAGTACATCTGCTCCATCTTCCTGTAAGTGCAAACAGTCCCAGGATGAGATTTTAAGATTATTGAAAGCCAGCTGCTTTCTTGGAATCTCATAAGGTGGGGAAACAAATCATAAGACACAGACATAAAATTAATCTTGGCCTGGCACGGTGGTTCACGCCTGTAATCCCAGCACTTTGGGAGGCCAAGGCAAGTGGATCACCTGAGGTCAGGAGTTCGAGACCAGCCTGGCCAATATGATGAAACCCAGTCTTTACTAAAAATACAAAAATTAGCCGGGCATGGTAGCAGGTGCCTTTAATCCCAGCTACTCAGGAGGCTGAGGCAGGAGAATTGCTTGAACCCGGGAGGCGGAGGTTGCAGTGACCCGAGATCGCACCATTGTACTCTAGCCTGGGCAACAAGAGCAAAACTCCATCTCAAAAAAAAAAGAAAAAAAAAAAATCTTAAAAGCATTTACCATTTTGTTTTCTAAGTAACATAATCTCATAGCTGCCTCCTAACTCTATCGTTTTTTAATTTTTGTGTTCAAACCCAGTCTAAAGTGAGAGGAGAAACTTTTGTTTTTACATCAATTTAATCATCCGTATAGAATCTGCAATGCTGATCTTTAAGGAGCTAGTTACCTCTGTAACCAGGAAGGATGCTTACATCACAGACTACGCCAAACTTCTCTCTCTCTTTCTTAGCCTGGCGTAAATAATTTTGAAATAGGTAACAGAAATAAAATCTTTCACTAGTCCAATAATCTAACCTTAGAATCTCTGACCCTCTCCTCTCTTTTTCTGCAGTATATGTGAGTTGAATGTAGTTTTTGAGAATGAAGAATCTGATTGCTCTTTCTTCACCACCAAGGTAATGCAGAGTGCATCCCTGGTGGGCCCACATAACAGCTTCCACCATTTTCACAGGTGTATGTATCCTAATCCACTGCTAGCAATTTATACCTATATTAATTCATAACAGGAACTCAGAGTTAACTAGAGTGCCTTAAAGAAAAGAAATGGAGAAAATATGGTTAACAAACACTCACATAGGAAGATAAAATTTGTATAAACATCTTTGATAATATTCAAAGAGACACCCAGAATATTATAATGGGCCAACTGATTGACCATTATAAATAATTTAAATATTGGCTGGGGGCAGTGGCTCAAGCCTGTAATCTCAGCACTTTGGGAGGCCAAGGCGGGCAGATTGCCTGAGGTCAGGAATTCAAGATCAACCTGGCCAACATGGTGAAACCCCGTCTCTGTTAAAAACACAAAAAGTAGCCAGGCATGGTGGCCTATGCCTGTAATCCTGGCTACTCAGGAGGCTGAGGCAAGAGAATCGCTTGAATCCGGGAGGCGAAGTTTGCAGTGAGCCGAAATCATGCCACTGCACTCTAGCCTGGGTGGCAGAGGGAGACTCTGTTAAAAAAAAAAAAAAAAAAAAAAATTAAATATTTAGTTATTTGTGCTTAACACAATTCTCTTCTAGAAAGTTTATATTAAAAACAGTTGTAGTAATTGGCATTATTGAAGAAAGCATCAAGAAATTTTATTGAAACTTATCTCTAAGATCATTCTAGTTTAACTTATTTCTGATACAGAAGTATGTAGCTAAAATATCCTACAGTTACTGTAGCCAAATAGTCTTTGTGATAGTGTTCTAATCTATTTGCTATTTTATTTTTAATCCTATGGTAGTTTGGGAGTTCTGAGATGAGAGTGGTTGGATTCCCTTTAATTCAAGCCTATGATTAAGAGCCCATAATCAAATACAAATAATCTATCGATCATTAGTAAGCTCTACAGAACAATAAAAGCCTGAATGTATATTAATATTGATGGAGCTCTGATTTGATGTTATGAGCACACACTTCAGAGAACTATGTATTCTGGTTTCATCACTTACTAGTTGTTAGACTTGGGCAACTTCTTAATTTTTTTGAATCTGAATTTCCTCATCTACAAAATGCAGTTAAGAATATATCCTACCTCATAAGATTTTTGAGAGGATTAAATGATATAATACATATAAAACATTTAGCTTGGCACCTGGTAAGAGCTCAGTAAATATTTCCTAGTATTACTGCTACTGCTTCTACGTCATTTCTCTCATAAATCAATCTAAGGGATAGCACTTTGTTCAAAATGCTCTGTATGGTAGACTGTTTTTAATCAGATATAGATTTTGTTTACTCTGGTAAAATAATTAAACCTCTTTCTGGGTTCCATGCTAAGTTTGAAAACAGGTACTATTAGACAGTTTTAGCTTATCAAATGTTTATTTTTGGAACCCCTACGAAATTACCCACATTTCCTTCCCCCTTTCCCCTCCCTATTTATACCTGGCCCCATGCCAGACACTTCTTCGGGCTAATTCCAATCAGCATCCATTACAGATCAATCTAGAAAAGATTGGTTATTTATTGTCAGGTGGATACATGAACCTTGGCAGTTTCAGAAACCACAGCTAAAGTGATCTTATAAAGTTCTAAGTAGATCAGCATGGTACTGTGCTGGTCCCATGATGACTTTCATGAAATTACCTCTGAAATGCTATGCATTTTCCCACTCAGAACCTCACTCTAACTCTATAACTTATACCAAAGATCACACTGTACCTGCTCCTAGCCTTGTAAGTCTCACAAAAGCCCTTGGCCAAAAGCAATAAAATTTGACCTGACCTAATCCTGGAGTCACAATGGATAATGTGTGTATTTTTCATTCAATAATTTAACGTAGAAATTAACTGCATGTGTCACATATTCCCCATTTGAAAGAGAGAGAGTTTACGGTTCTAACGTTACGCAAAAATTAAGTATGTAAACACTCCTGTCATTTAAGACTCTTCTCTTTCTCAATAGCTTAAATAAGCATTATAAAAGACTCTTTTGGGGAAATTTATTATTTCATTCAGTATGGGAGCCTGCTCCACGAAATTCACCCTCCGTGGTCACAGAAATGATAGCAATGGAGATATTTTTCTTTCTCCCTGAAAGATTTGAAATAACTTGCCCATTTTGGCTTACTGTATTGTTTTCTCCTGTTTGTCAATATAGAGGGAAAAATCATTGTGGAAATTTACAGAAAACTTTGTTCTCTCTGTCCCTTCTTTCAGGCATACTTTTGAATATTTTCTATTCCTGGGTATGGGATGAAAAGAGTCTGTACCTGGCCTCCTCATTTTGACTGCCCTTATGTGATTTTAAAGACTATTCCTTTATGGTAGCCTTCTGTCTGACCTATTTTTTCCCATTGCCTTTTCCTCTCTTGCCTCACTCTGCTTCCTCTGTATCTCATTAACTTTATTTTTATTTTGATCTTTTTATTAAATGTTTGAAACAGATCTACATGGTTAAAAAACCAAAAGGTATAAACAGTTATAAAGAGATAAGACTCCCTTATTTCTTATCTACCATCTTCCCAGTTATTAGATTTTCCCTCCACCATAGATATTCATTGTTCTTAGTGTCCTATACATCTTCCCAGAGTTTCTTTAGTATATTCAAGCAAATTTGAATATTGATCCTCCTCCCTCAATTTTACACAAAAGGTAGTATATTATATGTATGTTCTTTCAATTTTTTAACAATATACTTTGGAGGTCCTTCCATATACAATTCAAAATGAGATCCCACATTCTTTTTTATAGCTGTTTTATATGTACGTGTATGATAATTTATTTAACTAGTTCCTAATTGAAAGATACTCTATATTTTACTCTTATAGACAACATTGATGCAATTTACTTTTTAAAATTCTTATAAACAACTCTTGTGCATATGTTATTTTATACATATCTAGGTGTATTTGTAGGATAAATCCCCCTAATTAGAATTACTAGGTCAAAGATTATTTGCATTTATACTGTTGATAGATATTGCCACACTGCTCTCCATAAGGGTCATAATAATTTACATGTCTGCCAGCATTATATGACATTGACTGTTTCCTATAACTTAATCTACAGAGTGTATATTAAACTTCTGAAGTTTTTGATATTCTGAAAGGTGAAAAGTGATACCTCAAGTTAGTTTTAAGTTGCATTTCTTGCATAATGAGAAAGTTTGAACATCTTTTTATATGCTTAGGAGTTGTCTGTGCTTCTCTGTGAACACAGAGAAAAAATGTTTCCCTCATTTTTTCATATATATTTCAAGAGCTATTTATATATTAGAAATATGGATACTACTGATGCTCTCTGGAAAGAGCCACCTTTCGGCAGGAGGCCAACCAGCATAAAAATAGAGCGTTAAACCGCCAGAGCTAAGAATCCTCATGGAGTTCATTGCATCGCCCCCCACCACCACCTCCACTGGAACAGGAGTTGGTATCCATGGCTGACAGACCCATAGATGGTTCACACCACAGGACTCTGTGCAGACAACCCCCAGTACCAGCCTGGAGCTAGGTAGACTCTCTGGGTTGCTAGACCCAGAAGAGAGACAGTAATCACTGCAGTTCTACTTACAGGAAGCCACATCCATAGGAAAAGGAGGAGAGCATTACATCAAGGTAACACCCCATGGAACAAAACAATCTGAACAACAGCCTTCAGCCCTAGACCTTTCCCTCTGATAGAGCCTATCCAAATAAGAAGGAACCAGAAAACCAACCCTGGTAATATAACAAAACAAGGCTCTTCTATATCCCCCACACAGTAGTTCACCAGCAATGGGTCCAAACCAAGAAGAAATCCCTGATTTACCTGAAAAAGAGTTCATGAGGTTAGTTATTAAGCTAATCAGGGAGGCACCAGAGAAAGGTGAAGAGCAATGCAATAAAATCCAAAAGGCGATATAAGAAGTGAATGGAAAAATATTCAAGGAAATAGACAGCTTAAAGAAAAAACCATTAAAAAGGCAGGAAACTTTGGACACACTTTTAGAAATGTAAAATGCTCTGGAAAGTCTCAGCAATAGAATTGAACAAGCTAAAGAAAGAAACTCGAAGCTCGAAGACAAGGTCTTCAAATTAATTCAATCTAACAAAGAAAAAAGAATAAGAAAATATGAACAAAGCCTCCAAGAAGTCTGGGATTATGACCAAAACCTAAGAATAACTGGTGTTCCTGAGGAAGAAGAGAATCCTAAATACTTGGCAAACATACTTGGGGGAATAATCAAGGAAAACTTCCCCAGCCTTGCTAGAGACCTAGACATCCAAATACAATAAGCACAAAGAACACCTGGGAAATTCATCACAAAAAGATAATCACCTAGGCACATTGTCATCAGGTTATCCAAAGTTAAGAAGAAGGAAATAATTTTTTTTTTTTTGACAGAATCCTGCTCTGTCACCAGGTTGGAGTGCAGTGGCACAATCTCGGCTCACTGCAACCTCTGCCTCCTGAGTTCAATTGATTCCACTGCCTCAGCCTCCCGAGTAGCTGGGACTACAGGTGTGCACCACTATGCCTGGCTAATTTTTTGTATTTTAGTAGAGACTGGGTTTCACCATGTTAGCCAGGATGGTCTCGATCTCCTGACCTCCTGATCTGCCCGCCTCAGCCTCCCAAAGTGCTGCGATTACAGGCGTGAGCCACCGTGCCCGGCTGAAGGAAAGAATCTTAAGAGCTGTGAGACAGAAGCATCAGGTAACCTAAAAAGGAAAAACTATTGGATTAGCAGCAGATTTCTCAGCAGAAACCCTACAAGCCAGAAGGAATAGGGGCCCTATCTTCAGGCTTCTCAAGTAAAATAATTATCAACCAAGAATTTTGTATCCAGCAAAACTAAGCATCATATATGAAGGAAAGATACAGTCTTTTTCAGACAAACATGCTGAGAGAATTCACCATTACTAAGCTACCACTACAGGAACTGCTAAAAGGAGCTCTAAACCTGGAAACAAATCCTGGAAACACATCAAAACAAAACAAAAGCTCTTTAAAGCATAACTCACACAGAACCTATAAAACAAAAATACATGTTAAAAGAAAAAGCCAAAAAACCAAAGTACACGGGCACCAAAGAGCATGATGAATGCAACAGTACCTCACATTTCAATACTAACATTGAATGTAAATGGCCTAAATGCTGCACTTAAAAGCTACAGAATCACAGAATGGATAAGAACTCACCAACCAACTATCTGCTGCCTTCAGGAGACTCACGTAACACATAAGGTAAACTTAAAGTAAAGGAGTGGAAAAAGGTATTTCATGTAAACAGACACCAAAAGCAAGCAGGTGTAGCTATTCTTATCTCAAAGAGGGACATTATATAATGGTAAAAGGCCTTGTCCAACAGGAAAATATCATAATCCTAAATATATATGCACCTAACACTGGAGCTCCCAAATTTATAAAACAATTACTAATAGACCTAAGAAATGAGATAGACAGCAACACAATAATAGTAGGGGACTTAAATACTCAACTGACAGCACTAGATAGGTCATCAAGACAGAAAGTCAATAAAGAAACAATTAATTTAAACTATATCTTGGAACAAATAGACTTAACAGATATATATGGAACGTTTCATCCAACAACCGCAGAATATACATTCTATTCAACAGCGCATGGATTCTTCAAGATAGACCATATTACAGGCCATAAAGTGACTCTCAATAAATTTAAGAAAATTGAAATAATACCAAGCAGTCTCTCGGACCACAGTGGAATAAAACTGGAAATCAGCTCCAAAAAGAGCCTTTAAAACCATGTAAATACATGGCAAATGCATGCATACTGCTCCTTTTGGGTCAAAAACAAAAGTAAGATGGAAATTAAAACATTCTTTGAACTGAACAACAATGACACAACCTACCAAAACTTCTGGGATACAGCAAAGGCAGTGCTTAGAGGAAAGTTCATAGCCCTAAATGCCTACATCAAGAAGACTAAAAGAGTATGAACTGACATTCTAAGGTCACACCTCAAGGAACTAGAGAAACAAGAACAAACCAAACCCAAACCCAGCAGAAAAAAAGAAATAGTCAAGATCACAGCAGAACTAAGTGAAATGGAAACAAACAAACAAAAATACAAAAGATAAATGAAACAAAAAGCTGTTTCTTTGAAAAAATAAATAAAATTCACATACTATTAGAGATTAACCAAGAAAAGAAGAGAGAAAATCCAAATAACCCCACTAAGAAACAAAACAGGAGATATGACAACTGACACCAGTGAAATACAAAAGATCATTCAAGGCTACTATGAACAGCTTTATGTACACAAACTAGAAAACCTAGAAGAGATGAATAAATTCCTGGAAAAATACAACCCTCCTTGCTTAAATCAGGAAGAATTAGATACCCTGAACAGACCAATAATGAGCAGCGAGATTGAAATGATAATTTAAAAATGACCACTAAAAAGTCCAAGACCACACAGATTCACAGCAGAATTCTACTAGACATTCAAAGAAGAATTGGTACCAATCCTTTTATCACTATTCCACAAGATAGAGAAAAAGGAACTCTCCCTAATTCATTCTTTGAAGCCAGCATCACTCTAATACCCAAACCAGGAAAGGACATAAACAAAAGATTGGTTACACACTACCTGATTTCAAACTATGCTATAAGGCCATAGTCATCAAAACAGTGTGGTACTGGCATAAAAATAGGTACGAAGGCCAACGGAACAGAATAGAGAACCCAGAAATAACGCAAATACTTATAGGCAACCTATTTTTGACAAAGCAAGCAAAAACACAGAGTGGGGAAAGGACACCCTTTTCAACAAATGGTGCTGGGATAATTGGCTAGCCACATGTAGGAGAATGAAACTGGATCCTGGTCTCTCACCTTATTAAAAAAAATCAACTCAAGATACATTAAAGACTTAAACCTAAAACCTAAAACTATAAAAATACTAGAAGATTACATTGGAAAAACCCTTCTAGACATTGCTTAGGCAAGGATTTCATGACCAGGAACCCAAAAGCAAATGCAATAAAAACAAAGATAAACACCTGGGACCTAGTTAAACTTTTGCACGAGTTTTTTGCACAGCAAAAGGAACAGTCAGTAGAATAAACAGACAACCCACAGAGTGAGAGAAAATCTTCACAATCTATACATCTGACAAAGGACTAATATCCAGAATCTACAACGAACTCAAACAAATCAGTAAGAAAAAAAAATCACATCAAAAAGTGGGCTAAGGACATGAATGGACAATTCTCAAATAGACAATTCTCAAAAGATAATATACAAATGGCTAACTAACATATGAAAAAAATGTGCAACATCACTAATGATCAGGGAAATGCAAATCAAAACCACAATGCGATACCACCTTAATGCTGCAAGAATGGCCATAATCAAAAAATCAAAAAACAGTAGATGTTGGTGTGGATGCAGTATCAGGGAACATTTCTACACTGCTGATGAGAATGTAAACTAGTACAGCCACTATGGAAAACAATGTGGAGATTCCTTAAATAACTAAAAGTAGAACTATCATTGGATCCAGCAATCCCACTACTGGGTATCTACCTGGAGGAAAAGAAGTCATTATTCAAAAAAGATACTTGCACATGCACATTTACAGCAGTACAATTCACAATTGCAAAATCATGGAACAAACACAAATGCCCATAAATCAACAAGTGGATTAAAAAACTGTGATATATATATATATATATATATATATATATATATATATATATATCACATTATGTATATTGCATTATACATTGTGTGTGTGTATATGTGTGTGTGTGTGTGTGTGTGTGTGTGTGTGTGTATATATAAAATATGGAATACTACTCAGCCATAAAAAGGAATGAATTAACAGCATTTCCAGATTTCCAGTGACCTGGATGAGATTGGAGACTATTATTCTAAGTGAAGTAACTCAGAAATGGAAAACCAAACATCATATGTTCTCACTGATAAGTGGGAGCTAAGCTATCAGGATGTAAAGGCATAAGAATGATACAATGGACTTTGGGGACTTGGGGGGAAGAGTGGGAGAGAGGCGAGGGATAAAAGACTACAAATATGGTGCTGTGTATACTGCTCGGGTGATTGGTGCACCAAAATGTCACAAATCACTAAAGAACTTACTCATGTAACCGAATACCACCTGTACCCTACCTGTACCCCAATAACTTATGGAAAAATAAAAACCCAAAGCCTAAATAAAGGGTTATGACTTGTGTGTTGAGAGATTTTTTAAAAAAAGAAAGCGAAAAGAAATATGAGCGTATGTCCATTGTTATGAATATTTGTCTTATTTACTTTGCTCATAGTTTTTTGTTGTTGTTGTTGAAGTTCTCTTTTAAAAAGTGAGGTTGAGTTTTTTTCTTGATATTAAACCATGCTATGCTATAAATGCCTTTCCTTCTTTAGTTATAAAAGATTGCTCCCATGTTTTATTCTAGAACTTTTATTATTTTATTTTATATGGAAATCTCTGGTCCCATTACTCTGGAATGACGTGAAAATGAATACAATTTTATTTTACTTTTCAGATGGTAACCCAGTAGCCTTCTTATTGAAATTTATATCTTTTCCTCACTGGTACGTGACATTATTTTTATTTTATATAAAATTTCTGTATTTGGAGCTACTTATGAATTTTCCCTTCGAATCCACCGGTCTATTATGTACCAGCAATGGCATTGGTCTATTATGTACCAGCAATGGCATTGCTTAATTATTTTACTTTTTAGATGGTAACCCAGTAGGCTTCTTATTGAAATTTATATCTTTTCCTCACTGGTACGTGACATCATTTTTATTTTATACAAAATTTCTGTATTTGGAGCTACTTATGAATTTTCCCTTCGAATCTATTGGTCTATTATGTACCAGCAATGGCATTGCTTAATTATTTTGCCTTTATGATGTGTTAATATTATGACCTTTATATTAACCTAATAGTGATAGCATTATCTCACATTTATATGGCACATTATAACTTACAAAGCATTATAACTTACATTATTTCATTTATTCTTCATAATATCACGTGGGGCAGCTGGGACAGTAATACTCTCCTTATCGGAAGAGATGAAATGTTTTCCAAGATCACAAAGATGTTAGGTGGCAGAGTAATGACTTGTCTCTTAGTTCTGTGTCTCTGCCAATTCATGGTTGTACCTCTCAGGGTATCTCATATAATCTCTGGGTATCTCTTCACCAGAGAGAGCTTGTTCATTTCCATAGATTAACTCTATGCTATTGAATACTAAATTTATGCAGGATCATCAGCTTTATTTAACTTTTGGATTGAGGAAGGGACTAAATAATGAAATTATGGAGTGCTATAGAAGGAGACCTGAGAGATCACAAATTAATCTAGTTGTTTTAAAGAAAAGGAAACCAAAGCTCAGAGAAGTTATGACCTTTGTACTCAAGGTCATATAGTTAGCAAGGAATTCGAGCCAAGCCATAACTCAGACATAGTTCTTTACACTTGGTTTAGCAATAAAGAGAAGGAGGAAAACAATGTGTTTTCTTTACTGAGACTAATCATATCCATGTTCACAGGCACTTCCAGGGCCAGAAATGAGAGGTATTAATTCAGTCATTTATTCATTCGTTCAATAATGTATTATGTACCATGTGCCAGCTACTGGGCTACTCATTGGGTTTGTAATGGTGAATTAAATAGGCATAGTCTCTGCTCTCATGGAGAATATAGTCTAGAAAAAAAACAGATATTAAGCAATTAATATATAAATAAAGATTAAATTACAAAGTGGGCAAAGGACTGTGAGAGAAACTTACATGGTTCCCTGAAAGCATACAACAGGAAGCCCTAATTTAGACAGTGGAGTCTGGGAAACCCCTACTCCCACCTCCCCTGGCACTTCATGTTGTCCCATAGGCATCTCTGTGGAGACCTAAATTTCCATAGATGTTTGAAAACCACTGATCTAGTCTTATTCCCTAATGTCTTCACAGGGGAGAACTGAGGTTTAAAGAGGAGATATGACTTACTCCAAGTCACCTATGTAGTTAGGGCAGAACCAGAACTAGCACAATAGCCTCCTGACTTCAGGCTGGGTCTCTTTCCTCTACATAATTCTGTCTTAGTGAAGACCCTGGTTCTGCTACCAAAGTTTGCAATGACCTCATCCTTCCCAGGTCATGGGCTCACAGGGGATTTTGTCACTTTGGCTTAGTTTATATCACACCATAGTTAACACACTGTATAGAACAGACAAGTCAAGATTTTGACAAACACTTGCCATTGATGTGAGGCATTTTTTAGAATATAGTTAATCTCATTTTTCTTGAGGGGTTCATCAGTCATTGTAATAAAGAGTCGCAAGAGTGGGATGGACTTTCCTAAACCAAGTGCACATTGTCAGAATGTAAAGCACTTTGTAGAACAGACTAAATCCTTCTTTTGGCAGTGGACAGTTCTTTGGCAGTGAACAGTTTAACCTCCATTCCCTTGATGAATTGTTTCTATCGATCGGTGTAGTCCTTAGCACACATGCCATCAGAAGTGGAAATGGTTGACTAGAAGATCTCCAAACCTATTTATTTAGATGTGGTGAATGTGTAGGCAGCCCATCCTGTTTAGCCTGCTCTCAGCATTCATGGATGTGCTCCCATTTAACATCTGAGGCAGTGAGATTAGTTAGGGGTGATGGATCTTCATCTATTTAGATGCCAATTTTTGTTAAAATGTAAGCTACTTGATCCATTTTTTTGAGTATGAGTATAAAATTAACTTCATAATTTTATAAAACTATATATAATTTTTCTAACTTTAAAAAATTTTCTTAATTTTATTTTTCTTTTCTTTGGAGGTGGGGTAGACTGGTAGAATAGGAGCGTTTGATATTATTTCCTACACAACATTTAGCTTTCCGCAACTATATGAATTTGAAACAAGAAAAATCAAGATGGGGGAAGAAACTATTGGAACCTTCCTTTAAGCTGATGGGTAGTGGAAAAGCTGGTGGGATAGTGTAGTCCTTAAGAGTAGAGACTCTGGGATCAATGATTGGGATTAAATTTGATTCTGGCATATACTAGCTGTGGGACCTTCAGCAAGTAATCTTCTCTTTGCCTTAGGTTCCTCATTCATTAGGAGAGGATAATAGTAGTACCTACTCCACAGGACTCTGTGAGGTTTAGAAGAAGCAATGCTTATAAAGTCCTGACCCACTTGACAAGTATTCATCATTATTTTTAGGTAGGTATAATAATATTATAATTATTATTAAATATATAATCTCAACTTTGTTATAAAATGTCAAAAAAAAATACCAGAAGTTTCTTCAAGGAGTAGATTTCTTTGGGATATGAAAACAAGAATCATCTTTTCCTGCTTTTTGCAATGTTCAATACTCTCCTTCCTTCCTTCCTTCTTTCCTTTCTTTCCTTTCCTTCCCTTCCTTCCCTTCCTTCCCTTCCTTCCCTTCCTTCCCTTCCTTCCCTTCCTTCCCTTCCTTCCCTTCCTTCCCTTCCTTCCCTTCCTTCCCTTCCTTCCCTTCCTTCCCTCCTTCCTTCCTTCCTTCCTTTCTTTCTTTCTTTCTTTCTTTCTTTCTTTCTTTCTTTCTTTCTTTCTTTCTTTCTTTCTTTCTTTCTTTCTTTCTTTCTTTCTTTCTTTCCTTTCTTTCTTTCTTTCTTTCTTTTCTTTCTTTCTTTCTTCGAAGTCTCGCTCTTTTGCTCAGGATGGAGAGCAGTGGCGCGATCTCAACTCACTGCAACCTCCGCCTCCTGGGCTCAAGTGATCCTCTTTCCTCAACCTCCTGAGTAGCTGGGATTACAGGCATGTGCCACCACACCCAGTTAATTTTTGTATTTTTAGTATAGACAGGGTTTCACCATGTTGGCCAGGCTGGTCTTGACCTTCTGACGTGATCTGCCTGCCTCAGCCTCCCAAGTGTTGGGATTACAGGTGTGAGCCACCGTGCCTCGCCCGTGGCCCCTTCTTAAAATGTGCTCTCAAACAGTAGGATGTAGATGAGATGAAAAAGATGCTGCATACATTATAGTTTCTGGGGACCCAGCTGACAACAAGTGTTTTTTTTTTTTTTTTTTTTTCATTTTGTCCCAGGAGAGAGAAGTGATATCATTTTATTCATTCAATGGTGGTTTTTGGAACAATTACTCTACAGATGTTGGCCACTGTGAGGGATGCAAAACTGAATTAGACGTAGAGTCTGCACTGAAGAAGTTCCAGGGAAGGGAATCATGCTTCCCCCCATCTTTGTTTTCTTTTTTGAGACAGAGTCTTGCTGTGTCGCCAGGCTGAAGTGCAGTGGAGCGATTTTAGCTCACCGCAACCTTCACCTTCCAGGTTCAAGTGATTCTCGTGCCTCAGTCTCCCAAGTAGCTGGGATTACAGGCATGCACCACCATGCCTGGCTAATTTTTGTATTTTTAATAGAGATGGGGTTTCTCCGTGTTGACCGGGCTGGTCTCGAACTCCTGACCTCAAGTAATCCTCCTGCCTTGGCCTCCCAAAGTGCTGGGATTACAGTTGTGAGCCACGGCACCCGGTCTACAATGTTCTGATTATTATATTGGTTTTTCCGTTGGTCCTCTAGAACAATTTGTCTTTTCACCCTGGAATTCTTTATGGACCTTCTCTGTCCCACTCTGTGTCTTTGGGAGGCTGATCCCTATGGACTGCATCACCCAGGGCCCCTGGCCCTCAGGCTGCTAGTTGGGTACAGCCAGTGCCTCCCTCTGGCTGTGGCTGTGTCTTTTCACACAACAGCATCTGATTGGTGCTCCTCTCATCCCACCTTTTACCCCACTCCCTTTCAAGTGTAGGGGTGATAACAGCGGCCCAATGTTGTTAGTCCCTAAGTGCTTTAAAATCCCTTGTCCCTTCATGAAATAAACCCTTCATTAAAATGTCTTCAAAATTCAAGATGAGTGTGGCTTCTGTTTTCCGCTGGAACCCTAACTGATATAAGGAGCCTACATTATTTTTCTAATTGGAAAAATTGTATTAAAACAACACAAAGGGCCACCTCCACCTTCCACCCCCCACCTCCCAAAGGGAAGTACTCTTCAGGGACTGGAGAGGCCCCTCAGCGTCCAGACTTGAGGGTGATTATTTTTGTTTCAGTTTTGAGCCTTCTCATGAAATTAGGCTTCAGGCTACAACACCTATTTCTTAGAAAAACACACTTTCTGCTGGAGAGAAATTCTAGAAAGCAGTCGCGGGCTATTGACAAACTATAATGCTGCAAAGGGATCTGGCCAAAAATGATTCAAGAGAAAAATCTCTGGGGGGAGAAGGTGACCTAGAAAGCAGCTCATCATCTGCAGTGCCAGCTGCGTGTCCAGTTGGGTAGTCACAGACAGAGCTCTGCTTGAGTCTGCATGTGCCCTGAGTGGAGACCTGCCTATGTGGCCACCGGAAACTCACCAGCCCCTGAGGCGTATGGGCTCAGCAACTGCCAGGCTCCCACGGGATAAGTGATGCCATTTGTTCAGTCCAGGGGTGGGGATTGTGGGGATGGTGGTAGCTGGGGGGCAGGGGAAACTTGGCACGTCACCGTGCACTGCTCCACTGTTAAATCTCCACTGGCAGGCTGACTTTTCCCCAGGAGGAAGTGTGGAGAGGAATCTCACAGTTGCATGGCAATAAAGAGCTGCCTGGTGGGCCTCCATCTCCGCCAAGAAGCTTCATGGCTCCAGAGTTCCGGAGGGGTGTGTGACAGGGAAGAGGGAGGAATAAGCTGCTCTACTAAGTTGGTGACATAATCACCTTTGCAGAAACTTTCCAGTGGCAAGTGTGTTGAAGACAGTGAGCTTGGAGGAGCCACCATAGTGTGAGATGAAACTGAAGACAAGGGGTGGGGGTCTGAGAAGAGAGCTGTGAACCACAGTACTTACAAAAGAAAGGGATTTGAGGTGAGGCTCACTGAAAGAAGGGTGTTGGACAAAGTCAGTTAGAAAGTCTCCCCTCAACACTTTGGTCAATGACAGGCTTTATTTTCTTTACACTGCAAAGTGAATTCTTATGTTGGTGAGCTTTGTTTACACCACTAACATCCAAGCTCCATAAACAAGGGAACTGTGTTTAGTCTGTTCATTGTTGCATACTCAGAGCCTTGTGCACTACCTGGTGTATCATGAACACTTAGTATTCGTTGACTGGTAAAGGAACGGATGCCTAAATATTAGTAAATTCCTGCACTGCTTGGCTAGGAACTCCACTATTATGGCAGGAACTGTGCTGATCTTATTTACTGCTGCATCTGTGGTGACTAGAAAAATGCCTGGCACATAGTAGGAACTTCAGCAGTGCTTGTTGAATGATAGGTAAATGAATGAGTGAATGAATGAGTAAATGACATCTTAACTACATGCTCCCTGTGGGGAGAAATCATGTATAATACATCTTCACTGTGCCCACATTACCTAGCTGAAGGTTTTTTGAATAACAAACAAATAATACCTATTCCTGTGTTTTCCTTTTGCTTTTACACAGAATTTTTGCTTTCATAGTTGTTTCTCATCAAGAGTTTAGTTCAGCTCAACAACTAGCCAGGTACTGTGCACTGACAGTTAATAAGGTGTAATTTCTTTTTGCCCTCAAGTTATCCATAGAGACAGGCATGCAAATAAATGTCATGTTGTCTAATGTATTCAGTGAAAATAATGTTCGCAGGCCACTGAAGTGTTACAGAGAATGTAAGTGGCTGGTCCTGTATGGGCGGGAGGTGGGGGCCAGTGAGGGCTTTGTGAAGGCAATGCCTGCACAAAGTTTTGGAGGATGTCTAAGGGTTTATTGGGCAGAGAAAAGGTTTGGAGGAAGGAAAGAACATGTCTAAAGACTGAGTTAATGGTGAAATTTCCACTGGACTCTTTCCTGCAGTGACTTTAGGTGGCAAGAGTTTTAGGTGGATTCCTCAGAGGTATTGTATCCAAATGGCCAAAGACTCAATTCTGTTGGTATCAGAGCCACTCAGGCCACAGGACTGAAGGTTTTGTTTAACTGTGGGCCTTACACTTAGGAGAAAGAGTCACCATACCATATGAAGGCCAATGAAAGGAACAGGGGATATTTTATAGCCTGGAACAAAATGACCTAAGGCAGGAGAAAGAGGAAGGTGATAGCAATTTCAAATATTAGAAGAGCTGCTATTCAGACTTCCTGGGTGCTCTTGGAGGTCAGAGCTAAAATCAGGGGAAAGTTATCAGAGAGCTTTTGCATATGACAGGAGCTGGCACAATGCGAGGCATATAATAGATACACAGTAAATATTAGAGAAAGTTTTCTGAAATATGGTTCCTCTAACTTCTGATGCTAATCCCGATTCCACAATCTGGAGCAAATGGATTGGCAGATGGTCCTGAGATTGAGAAAGCCAGATAGACCCTGAGCCTGATTATAGACCAGACTGTAAATCATCTCAACAGTTGTTTATTTTTGGTTGGTTCTGAAATTTTTCCATACCGTGTGAAGTATTTGGAGAAGATTAGGAGTTTCTGTAGTGTGTTTGCTGTGCCCACGGTGTGTTTATTTTATCTGTGACTCAGCCCACCTGATTTTAAAATGAAGGACACAAGACAGAAAGGTTAGAAACTCCCATTCAACAATGGAAAAGCTGCCCTACTGGGAGGTGCATCCCTTGTGTGTAGAGCTATTCACTCCAAGGCTAGAGACGCCCTCTAAGGGACCTGTTGGGGTAGAGCAGAATATGGGAGATGGGGCTAAATGACTGTCTTGCCATCATGAACAGGACACTTCCTTAGGCTTTAGGTGAGTCAGAGACCAATTCATGCATTTGTTTGTTAATTCAGAGACATTTTATCACCCAGGATTTGCTGGTGGTTACTGTATAGGCCCTTGCGCAACATTGCATGGGTTCAACTCCCTGCTCAGCCCTTACTTACTAAGGGCTTGCACAAATTTCTTAACCTCCTTGTATCTCAGTTTTCTCAACCATGAATTGACGCAATAATGCCTCCTAAAGATACGCTGTGAGAATTAAGTCAATTCATGTACATAAAGTCATAAGAACATGGCTTGGCATGTAGGAACCACTTAGTATATATTATTATTACTCCATAAAATGTAAGCTCCATGGAGAAGGGGATTTTTGTCTGTTTGTTTATGGCTACATCCCCACTGCCTAGAATATAGTCTGACACATAATAGCTGTCACTAAAGTGTTAATGAATAAATACATTAATTAATTGAGTACCCATTGTATATATGGGTACATCCTATGCTAGGAATACAGGGATGAACAAAACATTCTTGCTTACATGAGACTTACAGTCTGGTGGGAGGGATAGATATTAAAAACTTGACCATATGTTCTCAGCCTAGATGAACATTAGCATCACTTAGTAGCTCTTAAAAAATATGTATTCTTGGGCCTTCACCCTGCAAAGACTCAGATTTGATTGGTCTTAGAAGGGGCTCTGGCATGGATCACCAGTAATTCTAACGTTCAGCTTGGTTTGAGAATTCCTGGTCTAAATATTCTGAAGGTTCCACGAAACATTTTCCCCATGAAACATCCAGTGATGGTCAACTTAAATTCGGGACATACTTTATTATATATAATAGATGTGAAAGACTCTAAGAAGTTCTATAATAAAGAAATCTGTTTAAACAAAAATATACTATACAAATAAACAGATGCTTGCAGCTGTAAATATTACCTTGAAGAAAAGGTGAGGGCATAATAGCACTTATGATAGGCCTGGTCTATAGTAAATACTTAGAAAATGATTATCTGGAGACATTTATGTGGCCAACGAACATATGAAAAAAAATCTCAACATGGCTGGGCATTAGAGAAATGCAAATCAAAACCACAATGAGATACCATCTCATGCCAGTTAGAATGGCAATTATTAAAAAGTCAGGAAACAACAGATGCTGGTGAGGATGTGGAGAAATACGAACACTTTTACACTGTTGGTGGGACTGTAAATTAGTTCAACCATTGTGGAAGACAGTGTGGCAATTCCTCAAGGATCTAGAACCAGAAATACTATTTGATCCAGCAATTCCATTACTGGGTATATACCCAAAAGATTATAAATCATTCTACTATAAAGATACATACATATGTATGTTTACTGTAGCACTATTTACAATAGCAAAGACTTGGAACCAACTCAAATGCCCATCAATGATAGACTGGATAAAGAAAATGTGGTACATATACACCATGGAATACTATGCAGCCATAATAAAGAATGAGATCATGTCCTTTGCAGGAACACGGATGAAGCTGGAAACCATCATTCTCAGCAAACTATCACAGGAACAGAAAACCAAACACCACTTGTTCTCACTCATAAGTGGGAGTTGAACAATTAGAACACATGGACACAGGGAGGGGAACATCACACACTGGGGTCTGTCAGGGGGTCGGGGGCAAGGGGAGGGAGAGCAATAGGAAAAATACGTAATGCATGTGGGGCTTAAAACCTAGATGATGGGCTGATAGGTGCAGCAAACCACCATGACACACATATACCTATGTAACAAACCTGCATGTTCTGCACATGTACTCCAGAACTTAAAGTAAAATTTTCTAAAAAAATTAAAAAAAAAAACATTTCTCTGAAGAAATGTCTTTTAAAAGACACCTGAACAATCAGTGGGCAAGTGAGTAGGAGAGGCAGTGTACCCAGCACAGGGACCATCGTGTGCAAAGGTCCTGTTGGGGGGGAACTTATTCAAGAGAAAAAGAAGGCCAATGCTTGTGTAACATAGCAGGTGTGGAAAAGAAATGAAAAAGGCATGGTTTCCACCTTCAAGGAACTCGTATCTCAGGAAAAAACTCACATATTCCAAAAACTTCTTAATACTCCGTGGGTCTATAATTTTCCAAATATTATAGGAAGAAGAAGAAATCAATGTCAAGAATAATCCTTCTCCAACTGACATAAAACCTCAGTTTTATATTTGTCTCTAGCCAACTTACACAATTTTTTGAAATACCAGATATACTTCCACAAGTGTTGACTTAAGCTAATGTTAGTCTGAGGTCATGTTTACTGAGCATACAGCCTGAATAAGAAGGAGAAGTGACTTGGAACTTGAATCAAGAGGCCAAACCAACATACTTGCCTACCTACCCCTTTTCTCTCTAAATCCTTTAAAAGGTAAACAAGGTATTTTAAAATGCATCCATTAGCTAGAAAACAAGAAAGGGAGCTATACACACCCTCTTCCCTCTCCCTCATCTCCTCTTGGCAACCACTAATCTCTTCCCTATTTCTATTATCATTTTAAAAGTGTTCCATGAATGGAATTGTGTAACATGTAGACTTCTGGGATTGACTTTTTTACTTAGTAGAATTCTCAGAAGATTCATCCAGATTGTTGTATGTATAAATAGTTTGGTTTTTTAATTGCTGAGTTGCATTCCATGGTATGGATATACCACAGTTTAACCATTCACCAATTTAAGGACATCTGGATTATTTCCAATTTGGCTACTAGGCATAAAGTTGCTATAAACATTTGTGTACAGGTTTCTCTATAAATGTAAACTTTCATTTTTCTGGGATAAATGCCAAGTGGTAGGATGTATGGTAGTTGCATGTTTAGTTGTTTTTTCTTTTTTTCTCTTTTGTTTGTTTAAGAAATTGCCATTCTTTAAGAAATTGCCAAACAGTTTTCCAGAGGAGTTGTACCATTTTACATTCCCACAATGTATGAACAATCTAGTTTCTCCAACCCCTTGCCAGCATTTGCTACTGTCACTATGTTTAAACTCTTTGTTACTGTGATAGGCATGTAGTGATAGTTCATTGCAGTTTTAATTTGCATTTCCCTAATGGCAACCCTAATGAGTTATTACCATGTAGTGGAACAGGAGTAGAAAATATGCTGAGAGGGAAAATAGGTACTACTCTTGGGGAAATACGTAATACTCTGAAAGGAACTTTTGAAAGGAAATGAGATTATGTTGATTGTAAATAATGTAGAAGAGAAAAAAGGTAATTAGAGATATGAAGAAAATACATGGGAAAGGAAATATAATCATAGTACACTGCTTGACTTTGCAACATAAAAAATGTGTACACTCATAATGTATAAACATAGTTGACAATTAAAATAGAAATATAGCTATATTGAGAGAATAAGGGAGTGCAGAGGAGTGCAATATTATGAGAGTTAAGGGCTTTTCTTTTGTAGCTATAATTGCATAGGTATTGACAAATCAAGAAACAGCTGACTGGGTGCAGTGACTCATTCCTGTAATCCCAGCACTTTGGGAGGCCAAGGTGAGTGGATCACTAGAGGTCAGAAGTTCAAGACCAGCCTGGCCAACATGGTGAAACCTCGTCTCATTAGCCGGGTGGTGGTAGCATGCACCTATAGTCTCAGCTACTCGGGAGTCTGAGGCACAAGAATCACTTGAACCCAGGAGGTAGAGGGCGCAGTGATGCAGTGAGCCAGGATCACGCCACTGTACTCCAGCCTGGGTGGCAGAATGAGACTCCGTCTAAAAAAAAAAAAAAAAAAAAAGCCATAGAAGCTTATTAATTAGAGGTAACTGATAGAACTAAAAAAAGTTAAAAGTGGCTGACTCTGAGAAGAGAGTAGGAAGAATGAAGTAAACCACTGCCTACTTTTCATTATAAGCTTTTCAGCACAAATTTAAAAAAAAAACCCTATATCACCTGGGACAAAACTATTAAATGTGTATATGAAAAAAGACAGACTCTTAGATTGAGCATATAGATTAACTATACACCCTTTACAAGACACAATGCATTGCAAATGTCCTAGAAAGGAGAACAACAGGGAGAGAAAAGACAGCAGGCAATGGAAACATAGACGAAGCAATGTGAACTATAACTGAAATAGAAATCAAGTCAAACTGCATGAAGCAAGACAAATCAAGCAGCTTTTTCAGAGATCAAAGACCAAAGGGACAAATACTTTAAGGAAAAATCAGGGTTCTTAAACAATACACATACATATTCATACTTTATAACCTAAAGAGTTTACACACTCTTTACAAATATCACATATGGCACATATACAACTGATTCAGTAGTTAGCCACAAGTAAGAATGTTAAATTCCCGAAAGGACTGTAGTCCATATTTTTGGATTTTTAAAATATGTGCATAATAAAATTAGACATTAACAATAAAAATACACCAAATAAAATCGGGCCACTTGGAAATTTAAAGTGATTCCTTGAAAAACTCTTGGATTAACATGGAAGTGAAACAAATTACAATTGTTTACAAATAAATGATACTTACAATACTACATTTTAAACGTTTTGGATATGGACAAAACAGTACTCAGGGGAACATTTGTAGCCTTAAACCCATGGATTAGAAAACAAGAAAAATAAAGGAACAAGTAAATTAAGTTTCAAATAAAAGAAAACAAAACTAGTAAGGAAATAATAAAGTAAGCCCATAGAAAGTAGCAGGAATTGGTAACATTAAAACCCAAAATTAATACAATAGAAAATAAGCAAAACATAGGTTTTATGAATCAAAAAGCTCTTCAAACAAACCAACAAAACAGTCAAATGTTCAATAATTCTAAAAGAAAAGGCACAAAAGCACAAGCTTTTGAAATATTAAAGGGACTATAATCACAGTGATTTAAACATTATGTTCAACAACACTGTATCAATAATCGTAATCCAGATGAAAATGATGATTTCTAGGAAAAATATAGTAAAATCACGATATAATTTAACATATCTTTTTTACACAAAATAAAACAAAAACACTTTTACTAAGCTGGTAAGAAAATAAGACCTCTTTAATTTGATAAAGGGTATCCACCAGAAACCTACAGTAGAAGTCATACTTAATGGTAAAATATCATATGAATTTTGCTAAAAGCAGATAAGAGAGACAGACACCAACTCTCACAGCTACTATTCACAATATAGTGGGAACTGAATTCACATTGATTCTTGTCAAAGAACTGAGATCAGAAAAAGAAAAAAAAATTAGAAAGAGACAAATGCATCCTTCTTAAAGACAATATGCAAAAAAAAAAAAAACTCATGAGATGCAAGATAATCTACTGATAAAAAGCTATTAGTAAGAGATTTTAGTAGAGCAGACAATTAATGTTTTTTTAATTAGCAATACTCTTCTATTGTCCCACAACTAAATGTCCTGAAAAGAGAGTTCATTCACAGCAGCCACAAAAACTGTAAAATATAGCTAGCATGAAACTCAATATGAAATATAGAATATCTATATAAAGAAAATAATTAGACTGTTCTGAATATATACAATTCAACCTGATTAGGAAGACAGCTCATGGATGAGATTCTCCCCAAATTAATTTAGAAATATGATGTAAATCCAACAAATAAGATTTTTTAAAGTGAACTTGAAAGGCCAATTCTAAAATTCATTTGTAAGAGACAATGTGTGTGAATAATAAAGACATTTTGCAAAAGATTGTAATGGTGAGGAACTTGCCTTACCAGATGTTAAAATATACTGTAAAATTACGGTATATGTGATAGTAACACTGGTATAGACAGATCAATGGGACAGTGTGTGAATCCACAAACAGTCCCTTCTGCTTCTAGTTAACAATACTAGAAAAATATTCTCCAGATAAAAGAGAGACACATATAAGGATTGTAACATTATATAACAGAAAAAATTAAAATAACCAATATCCATCAATAGGAGAATGATTATACCTTTCTGTGGAATAGGAATATTATACAACTGTAAGAGAAGTCAAACACATTTACATAGATGTGTAATTTATACTGTTGAACTGTAAAAATATCACTGAGTGGAAAAAACTCCAGTTGTAGGATTAGAAAAACAATATAATATTTGTATTAGAGCACACAAACAAAACTATAAATCTTTGTACATATCCATGTGCATATATGTATCAAAAAAGAATTTGTAAGGACATACATCAAACTCACTACAGACTTTGAGGTATGAATATGATTGGAAGAAGGGCGAAGGACTTTGACCTTTTTTTTTTTCTCTTGAGATGGAGTCTCGCTCTGTTGCCCAGGCTGGAGTGCAGTGGCACGATCTCGGCTCACTGCAAGTTCCACCTCCCAGGTTCACACCATTCTCCTGTCTAAGCCTCCCAAGTAGCTGGGATTACAGGCGCCCACCACCACACCCGGCTAATTTTTTGCATTTTTTAGTAGAGACGGGGTTTCACCGTGTTAGCCAGGATGGTCTCCATCTCCTGACCTCGTGATCCGCCCAACTCGGGCTTCCAAAGTGCTGGTATTACAGGTGTGAGCCACTGCGCCCGGCCTGACTTTTATATGTATATATATTCCTATACAATATTGTTTGAGGGTTAACATTTTGTTAAATGATGAAAATGCAGAAAAGCTGTTCTTGACAATATACATTATTGGAGAAAGGTTTTGAGGTGGTTTACAAGACGGTTGGAGAATAAATTGGCCAGATCCTGACAACTCAGCAACTAGTGAATGAAAGTAGGATGAGTAAGGATGTAGAAGCCTTAGCAGCTTAGAAGAAGTGACTCTTGAGCAGTATTGCCTTTCATTTTTCATCCTCTCATCCCCACCAGACTTGTTATTTTTCTCCATCATACATTTAGTCACTAACCCCACTTTCATGTTTTCACCCCAACACAAAAATTGTTAATCCACTAAGTTTCATGTCCTCTAGACAACATTTCCTGCTCCTCCTCATTGCTCTCATCTGCAAACCTTTGGCCTCCTCCTCACCTCTCTTTCCCCAAAGAGGCTAAAGAAAGTTATAAATACTTTTGCTTTGTGGAATTGTATCACTTCAGTCTAGTAATGAAGGTAGCTACCTCATACCTATGATCAGACTAGTCCTTCAATAATTAAACATAGAAATAATTATATTCTTTAATGGAATGCATTTTTCTTGATAGGTAACTATCCACTCAACTACAAGGTGTAGGAGGAAAAAACAGAAAGGGTAAAAAGAATACATAACACAGCAATGGGCACCCACGCTCTGTAAGGTCAGGGTTTTCTCCAGTCTTGTAGAAAAGATGGTCCAAGTCATCAGGTTATGATCAAGTTCTCATTATTATTATTATAAATGATCGACCCTGAGGGTTTTAATGTCCCAATGGTAGACTCTCCTTCGTAGAAGCTGAAATGCCCTCATACACCTCCCTGGAATTTTTTGGCTGCTTCTCCTGAGAAGGAAACTGAAGGTGGTAGTTGGCAGAGATATGGGCCTGGTCCCTGCAGAAGCAGATACACTATGAGCTCCTGAAGGGCCCTGGCAGTTTCTGCAAGGAGAGATGCTTTTTACTTTAAAAAAACGTCATCAAATGACGAGCAGTTAAACAATTTGCTATTACAAGTCTTTGTAGGAAGGAACTAGGGTGGTGGTTTCTAATCTGTTAGGGAATGAGGTAGGAAAAGACGCGGGCAAGGGTACCACCCAGAACCCGGGTACTGCACACAGGCAATGCAGCAACTACTGCAGCATGTTGTAATTAGCAAACCCCAAGGTATAGCCACTTCCAGGCCCGATTAAGAAAAAAAGAGAAAAACTAGAAAATGTTACATCTTGTGGATGGAAAAGAGGTATTGTACTGCACCTCTTTCAGGATGCCTTCCTAACCATCCCCCGACCCTGCAAGGAGCAGTAAAATCACTTTTGCAAATATTTTCTGCCTCAGGCCTGCAAAGAAATGACATAATCTGCAAATGAGAGGTTCAGGCAGGTGACCCAAGGCAGTGAGGAGAAAATGTGGAACAAAGTTCTGGCAATTGTCCAAAGCATCAAAGCATCTGAAATAACTATAGGTTTTCCTCTGTCAGCCATAAAAATGGGTGAGATGAGACCAAAAGATGCAAACCTCCTTTGAATCCAAGGAGAAAACACCTAGAAACAGACAGTAGCTCTCCTAGCCCTGTTTTACTGCATTCAGGGGGAAATTCAGAAAAAATCACGTGGGTCTCACTGAAAACTGTTTCCTAGATTTGATGTGGAAATTGATGCCTTTAATCTCCAAGCTGTGATGGCAGTTGGCCTGGTGCATGTCCCCATGGTGTGAAGAAAACTTCAAAAGAGATGCTCTTAAAAAGATGTCTACATATCAGCGAACTCTTATAAAACAATATGTTGACGCATTGAGTGTAAACAAATGAGAAACAGAAGGATTTAGATTTCCTTTCAAATATACCCTAGCTTAAGCATGAAGGAGGAAAACATTGAGTTGTCAAAATAGGCTTGAGGTTTTGCTGAACCCAGAAATTCTGGAGAATAGTCTGAGATGTTTTTGCCAAACCCTGAATACCGCAGGGGCAAACTTTCCCTCTAACCAATTAGATAATTGTCATTTCATTCTGTAGATTTCCCAATTGTTTCTTCTTTTTCTTTTCTTTCTTTTTTTGCAAATAAAATGATTATCCTGTCTCAGGGTAATTTTGCTAATATTTTCATAGTTAAATAATGATTTCAACCCCTGAATTAAAAACTGCACTGCTGTCCCTGTGGATACAGTAGTCTACCAGCTGTTCTAAATAACCCTTGAGAGTGGTCGGGTTAAGGACTCAATTTATGACCTTATAAATTAACACAAGGAAACCTACTCCATAATGCAACAGACAATTCTATTTATAATGCTTAATTAATCCCCTCCAGTCTCTAACAGAACCCACTTGTGACCTTTCATTTCAACCTCACCCAAATGCAAGTCTCCTGAGATGAGAAGTGTTAATATGTGAATGCGGATAGAATTTGCCAGCATTATGGGTAAGTATTAAATTGCTGACAGTCTGGACACACTGGTTCCTGACAGCTCACTCATCAAAGTAAGAAGGAAATGTCAAGGTGGGCAGCACTGATGAAACTCTTCATCAAAATCCTGAGCTGGAGAGAGGTAGAAAGAAAAGAAAATACCCATATCTAACATTGTCTACAAACACTTGCTCTGGATTTCAGTCTTGGCAGAACAGACAACCAAGAGAAGGTATCAGAGCTGTTTCAAAGGATGGCTGTGGGGGGCCATCCTGGGTGGTTTCATTTATCTGCTGTCCTTATTACCCTAAGGCTGGTTTCTCTTAGACTGATACAGAAAATCCAGGGATAATCAATTCAATGCTGCCTTATCTAAAGTATTACAAACACAGTGGCGTTATCTGGAAAATTCTAAGTACCCAAGAAAGCTACAGGGTGTGGGCAGAGTAAAGTTTGCAGAGACATATGAAGTTCCCCCGAGGGACAGTCCTGAGAAGGAGAAAGGAAGGCATGTGCACTACTTGGACATGTTTGTGGGCAGAGAGAGCCATAGTGACCTGAATGCAAAGAAAGTCCACACTGTAGCCTGGAACCCTGGAATATGTGTGGAGAGTTTTATCAGCTTTTAGGGCCGTTCAGTGTAATTCCATACATCCTTGTGAATCCAGAAAATAGCTTTCCTTTTTTGTTGCTCGTATTCAAGAGTCAGCATAACGGGATGATTCTGGCTCTGTTGTAAGCATTTAGGCAGATTCCTTAACTTCTCATTGCCTCTGTTTTTCCATCTGCAAAGTTGGAATCATAACAATACTTGTCTCATGAGATCATTGTGAGGATTAAATAGAGTTAAAACTTTAAACGGCTCTAAATGGTGCCTGGTGCATAGTAGGTGCTATGTAAGCACTAGATGTTATCATCACAATACTTCTGCAGTACCTTTTTCCTCTGGGCTTTCCTTTTCTTTTCCCAGTGCTGCCATCGTAGCCAGGTCAGGCTGTTATGACTTCCTCTTGAATAGGTTCATAATTCATTCCTTATTCTAAATCTGTATTTCTCTCAATAAATCATACACAGTATTACCACTCCAATCTTTCAAAAGTCTACCTCTGATCCTGTCCCTACCTTATTCAATGGTTCTGCAGAATTCATCACATAAAGTCTAAACTCCTGAGCCTTAATTCCAAGCCTCATTCCATCCTTATCTGTTGATCCTAGTTTCCTTCTTTAATCTTAACATGTTACTGCACCTTCTCATGACCCTACGCTCATTTGGAGCCATGCTATTTTCTATTTCCTCTACTTGTTGCCTTAGTTTGCTCTACCTGTTCTGGTATGTTCTTGTTTTTATACTTGTGTTCATTGTCCTTTCCATTTGGAATTTACTTTCCCCCTAGTATCTTCCAGTCCAAAGCCTATTTATCCGTCATAGCCAGGCCTGAATGCCACCTCCACCCCAGGGGACCCTTACTGATCCCACCATTTTATCTTCCATTTGTTCTTTCCTGACCTCCAATGTCCTTTATCTGCATTTCTGAAAAACCTCAACCCTGTTACCTGGCTTTAGTTCTTTTTTTTTTTTTTTTTTTTTTTTTACCCCTATTTAGTATGTTCCATATCACAGCCCCTCAGATCCTTGGATCAAGTCTGATTCTTCAGTATTTCCTACTCAGACCTGTCCCCAGCCCTACGCTGTGCATAGAGCAGGACCTCTGCAGACATGAATGAAACAGTAATTGAGGGGCTTGAAATGACAGCCTGGTCTTGTGGTTCTTCCTTTCTGTGACATTCTTAGTCACTTGATTGTTCCTTTACATGAGCGCCTATGGAAATATTTCAACTCCAAAAGTCAATGGGATAAACACATTCCTATCAGCAGGAAAAACACACACAAAAAATGCACAATTGATTCTCAAATAGCAGATGCTTTTTTAAGAAGGAGTGATGAAAAAAATGCCTTGGGTCCAGTACCTTTATACCTGGTAACTACAGCTGCATTGACGCTAAGAGGTTCTTGGAAGCTGATAGTGAGTGATGTGCTGCTGGTTACCATGAGACAGACATTGGTTGGCATCTCAGGGGCTCCTGGGACAGAAGGAAAAACACAAGGATCTTAACACAGCAAATCCTTTTCAAACAACGTTCCTCCCTCTTCAAAGGATACCCTGAAATACACACTATGGAAATATTTGTTTGTAGAGCCTAATAGCTTTTGCTTTTGAACATTTTCATTAGATGTCTCAATGGCTTTTATTTGTTGCCATTGGGGTCTTATTTGAGCAATAGAACATTTTCTGAAAAGGTAAATAATACCAGTTAAGCCTTCCTAAAGCATCCTGCAAACATGATAGGAGATTGGGCTGGATCAGTGAAGAGAAGGGCAGGAAGGGATAGCAGGATCCTACATTGTCTGTGGACACCCTTATGTTTTATAAAGTACATCGTTTCACTGGAGGCTTTTTGCAGCCCTGCTAGGTAGGAAGGGCAAGTAACAGCACCCTCACTTTTGGTGTGAGGCAACTGCAGCCCCAAGTGGCCAAATTCCTTGTTCAAGAACACAGTGAAGACAAACAGCCAGGATGACAGCCCCTGGCTTCAGATGCCTACCTCTGGGCTCTTTCCAGTATTGATAGAATTCTAACTCACCTTGCTCTCAGGCTTTCTCCTATTACAAATGAGCAGTATTTTCTGAGAAAAAAATTTATGGGTGGATGTCATGTCCACTAACCTCAGGTTTTAAAGGACTCCTGATGGCTTTTGGTATTGCTTAACACGTAGAAGGTGTTTTATAATTTAGAAAATTACAAAAATTGACATCAAGTCTGAAAATATGTCTGTTTCTAGTATTACGCTGTCCTACATGAGGAACAATAGCAAATGCATTTATTAAAGCAAGTGCTGAATCTCTTTAAACAAACCCATGCACCCTCCAGCCTTGCTGGAGAGTGTTGATGCTGAAATCAAACTTTCATTAATGTAGCTAAGTTATTTGCTCCAAGAGAAAGGATTAGGCCTAGATTTGGTACTTAGTGTACAGTAGTACTTAAGAAAACATCATCACTGTCTTTGGTCTTTGTCTACATCACAACTAAGGTTCCTACAGCAGAGGCAGAGAATTTTCAAACTAATGAAATTTCCCTTATATTTAAAATTTCAAGCCTAATTTTTTGTTGTTGCTGTTTAGATAAGATCTCCTTCTAGAATGAGAGTTTAACATTTCACAAGTGTTTGAATTTTATATTTTGCTTTTATATCAGGAGCTACACTCAGCATTACTTTTCAGTGCTAATGAGTATTATCCAAAAAGAAGGCTTTTCTTAAACTAACAAAAAGAATTGGTAAAGAGAATGGAAGTGCAGACAAAAGCATAATTCTTGAGTTGACTGACTGTTCTTTTCGGTTGCCTGTGTTAACTGAAGTTCACTTTATAGCTCTATATAAAAAATGCAGTGGAGAGTTGAAAACAACTTAAACTTGAGCTTGAAGCAGAAACTGGACAAACAGGCAAACAAATATTTTTCCACCTCCTTATCCCAAAATATAGCCACCTAGGGCATCAGACCATCCAGGTCATTAGGCGTTAGGGCATAGCGGGTGGAAAGTGCTAGATGAGTGTGACATGGTGGAGAGAGGCCAGAGGCATGAAGCCTCATGGCTGTGGTCAGAGCACCCAACAGGAGCCAGAAACTCAAGCAAGACAAAAGACCCTTTGACAGCCTCTCAGAGCCCTTGCTCCACACAGGCTGACAACGGCCATCCATGACCCTGTAGAGCTGGGGGGAAAAAAAAAAAAGTCATTAAAAGAAGGCCTGGCTGTCTCAAACTGAAGCTCAGTCTAGTGAAACGTAGACGTTTTCTGCTTATACTCACTGGCATGCTCAAAGCCTGTTTTCATGCGTCTGTAGAGCCGATACCTCCACTCCCAAGCTTTCAGCTGTTTCTCTTTCTCTGTGTTGTCCAGAGTGAATCCTTCATTCTCCACCTGGGCAGACAGTTCACTCACCCTCTCCTGGGCTTCCTGGACCAGTGTGTTGAGGTGCATTGCTCGGCTTTCCAGGCTGACAACTAAAGGGAAAGAAATGGGATTACTTCTTTCTTTCTGGGGAAATGCTTCCTTCATTGGAAGGATACATCCCAGAGTCTACTATGATTTGAAAAAAAAAAAAAAAGCCTGGGAAAAGTGGGATCTGTGTTTGTTATCAAGTACCTTACTATGATAAGGTCTAATTAGTGACACTTGCGATCAGATTAAGTGGTAAATTCATCACATTAATATATTCCCATTGCTCTCTGGCCCTCCTATAACACGCACTTCAATTATCTGCTTAACTCAGCTAATTAGAATTCCACCATCAAGTACCCAAAAGGACCACTTCTCATCCAGAGAGTACACATTTGTTGCCATGACCTCCGGAAGGACAAACACGAAGGGGCAAAACTCCGTACGGCCAGGAAGACCCTAGGAAAAGTCATCCATGAGGCAAGTTGCATTCTGATGAAGTTCTGTTTTGTTTTTGGTAGAACCTGATTCAGATTTTCTGCCTTTAACACATTCTTCCCAGCTTATAGACATTTTTGTATGCGTATCTTAGAGGCATAGTTTTATTATTGTTAATCAATGTATTTATTGCTTACAAAGAGTTCCACTACTGCTGCCACAGCTGAGCTAGTGAGTTCTGATGACTGGCTGACTTGAATGTGATCAGAAATTGATCTTTGATTGTGGTATAATGGTAGGAATGATCTCCAGAGATACCAACGCTCAAAAGGATAAGTTCTATAAAGCCCCTCTTGCTGAGAGAGGTTGGAGAGCATGCTATTTCTATTTTACCCAATATGTGATAGTCTTCTTTGGTTTACATCAGATTGTTTAGCCATCCTGCCCTTGTGTTCATGTCAATGAATGGCAAGGAACATTTCCCTTTCTTGTGGTGAGCAGTGAGGCTGCCTCTTATGATCTCCTCATGGCTGTTATGCATATGAGGGCCTGCCATGATGGTCACTTGGTCACTTCAGAGCCCCTTCTGGTTAAGTGACAAAAGATGACCTCAGCATGGGAATATGGTAGGGGATCACAGAATAACCAAGTAAACCAGAATAAAGTCCTGTAGATCTGTTGCTGAAATGTGTTTGACACTCCCTATGACCAAAACAATATTTCTCTCTGGTGGGTGGGAAAGAAATATAACTATTTCATTCTTCTAATTAAGGGGGAATATATTGTGAAGATAACTCAAGTGAAAATTTGTTAGGTGTATTTTGAAATGGAAATTAGGTGGTTATATATTCATATTCTCTGTGTTCATAGGCATGTTTGCATTAATTACAGGAAATGAATACTAATTTATTATTGCCTCTGTGCACCATCAGTCTAAATTTATTTACAGATGAGGTCAATGAAAAATGAGTTGAGTCTTTTTTCTTTTTCTTTCTTTCTTCTTTTTTTTTAAAGTTGCTGTTTAGAACACTCAGGACTGTGTTTCGCTGCAGATTTGTCATGGTTAATGAATGTTGCTGTAGCAGTCAATCATGTACTCTAAATACTGTCACACTTTTTTTTAAAAGCCTCAGTCATGAGCCATGACAGAAAAATAAACAAATAAATATAAAGCTAAAAAACTCTTTCACTGAGCAGCTACACTATGCAGAATCCCTGGGGAAGGCTAAAGGAGGCCAGAATAAATGATAATATAAGTGCTGTGGACGTAGGGAAGCAATGATGGGGTATGAATGCAGAGGTTCTGGAGAAAAAAAATACACACACACACACGCGGGCGCACACTCCAGTGGAAAAATTGGCAATATTAGTAGCCTCAAGGTGCAATTTCCTGGAGCAGTGAGATTGACAAGTCAGTACTAAATGCTGTTAATTTAACTAACTTCAGATTAATGGTAGAGTCTGCTATGACTGAAGCCCTCAAACACAGTCTCATTATAGCCTTGCTGGGAAGGTCCTAAATATAGGCATTGACAGTTTAAAACAAATTCGTATACATTTGTGTATTTTTAGACATAGGTTAGGCGTCAGAGTTTGTGTCACAGTTTTCAGGTTGATTAATTGACCCAGTAACTGCACTCTCTACCCACTCCCCCCTCCTTCTTCCACTCCAAATTATAGAGAAAATGGGGGAATTGTCCTTGTTAAGTTATCCAGTGAGCTTTTTATTGTATGCCTGATGTTTGAATTGCATGCATGCGTCAACACTTGCGTGATAGACACATGATTTATAAAAATAAATTTTTCTAATACTATGAAATCTCCCCTATTAATTTTTATATCCACAACAGTTATTACTGGTGTGAATTCCAGGTGGCATTTCAGATGGACAGCTTCTCTTGAGCTATGCTTGGCTCCTTCTGACAATTTTTCTGCTTTCCCTAGAGCCACACATATTGTTTCTGCATTTTCCCTTTCCTTCTAGGCTTTAGATGCAATTTGCGTTATAATGGTAAAGGAATTCCACCTCTTCAAGATAATGCATTTTGCCTCTTCAGAAACTTAAAGACAGAATTTTATAGCTGGGTGAGCCCTGCAAGATTATTTAGATCCCAGTGCACCTCAAACTGGGATATCTAAACTCTAATGTAATATGGTAGTGATGGTGGGTGAAGTAGGGGGAGAAATGATCATCTCTAAAAACACAATAGGAAAGAATGTGTCTTCTTGGAGCATCTAATTTTACGTGCAGATTTTGATTAAGCATATTATTTAGAAATTAAATAGGTCTATTATGGAGAAGAATGGAAAGTGTTTTCAAAAATTGAAGATTTTGAAAAAAGGGAAACTTGGTAAAACTCTATCCCTTTTTTCCAGGTTAAGTCCACAGGTGCCCTTGAGACTATCATTTGCATCTGTTGTGAAAAGTAATTGCATGCACAAGTCAGAGAAGGACTGACTGAGCCACTGGTTTCCAACCATTTCAGCAAGCAAACCTTTATTTATTTTTTCCAGTGGATTTTTTTAATAGCCTAATAAAACACCCTCTTTTGAAAGTTTTTTTTTGTCTACCAAACCAGCTGACTTATAAAGTGATCAGGTTTCTCCCTATTATTAATGACGTATATAACCATCAATAGAAGCAGCATCTGTTCAGAATGAGATAATCAACCTAACAAACTGGGTTAATAAATTTTAAGTAGAAGCAAGTAAATATGATAATTATATTAGACTGTGTAGTTTATCTTGAGTAATGGTGTGATAGTTAGGCTTTTTGGAAGCTTGAAAATTGTTCTGGGAATCCCATTTCTATTTTTGCCACCCTGGAATGGGGGCATTTTCTTTTCTTTTCTTTTTTTTACAATTGAGAAATCATATTAAATAAATCATTATCAATTTTTTTAATAATGTTTCAAGCCCATTCTTTGTTGATAGCCTCCACATTTACATGGTTAAGTCATTGTTGCTGTGTTTCTTACCTATGACATTATTTTTATCTCCTTTCATTTGTGGATCTTAAGATGTTGCAGAAGGTTCATTCCTGTACCCCAATACAGATTCACTTCCTTTAGCTTCCTTTTCTAGCACCAATATGCTTTAAAAAAAATGCACAAACAACAAGCAGTGACAGTGGCCAATTCCTCCAATGTCCAGATTAATAACTGTAGCATGCTAAAGAAAGGTGTGTGTAAATAGCTGGAGATGGTGTATGGTCCAGAGTCCAGCATAAAATGTATTTCCTTTCTGAGCATTCCCTCCATTCCCCTAACCCAAATACATGCATTAGAATGCAGCAAAACCCTTTGGAAACTTCTGTTAGCTAACTGCAAACTCATCTGTTGCCACAAGTGCAAAGGGGTAGGATGTGAACCAGTATATCACAAAGCTCTTTAGCCACTTTCGTTGGCGACAGAACACAAAAGGAAAAAATTCCTAAGTATACACATCAATCTGTCTCTACTTTTTATAAAACTGGAATAAAATGGAAAAGTGCCATTTTTACTAATCCTAATTGAATTTTAAATGTCCTTTTGACACAAAAAGGTATATACATGACACAGCTACATAACCTGTTTTCAACTGGACGACAAGTATCAAAACCCTGGGGATGCATGGGGTAAAACAAGATTGGTCAGGAAAAGAGAATTGTTCCTATAACTGGTAATCTGACATGATGTCCTATTGGCATTAAAAAAAAAAAAAAGGTAAATTTTCAGTCTATTCAAGTTTGTTTTCATGGTGTTTTATCCCTCTTGATAAAAAAAAAATCAGACTTTTGTAACTTGTGTATCAGAGTCAGTGGTGTCAGAATATCTATAATGATCAGGTTCATTGTCACTAACATCTGGTGTTACAGAAGTGTAACTACTACCCTCTGGATTTGATGGCAGGATGGGGACATTTTCAACTTCCTTATTTTAAAGATGAAGAAATTGAGACCCAGGGAGATGGGATGGACTTATTCAAGATCTTCATCTAAACCTTAAAGAACTCGGTGGATTTTCTCTAAACCAAATAGAATACAAATCAACCTATTATTGATATATTGCAATTTCTTGATTGTTATCTATTTGGTATGAAATTGGTGAACTCAGTTTGACTGGTTGGTTTGATTTAGAAAATAGAAAGGCTATGTCTGTTTTTATCATTCCTGCCCATCCACTTCTCTTTTTCTTGGATTCATTCCCCTTTCACTTCCACCCACAGGACACTTTTCCCTGGAGGCCATACTCCTGATCTCTTTGCAAGATTTGGTCTTTTCTCTCATTGCAATTGGTCCCTTCTCCAGCCAAGCAGCTGTCCCTCTGTGCAGCCATGCCAGCACAATGGAGGGTCTGTGACTGTGTGGTAAGCAGTCGGCAGGGGCAAGACCAGTCGGTGGCTCCTGAAACAGGCTCTGTGCTATTGTGGTGTTTAATTATCAACAGCATTTCTACCTCCCAGTGCTTCTGAGTGGATATTTGTTATAAGACCTACCCAGCTAATTAACTACGGGATGGGGTGGGGGGTGGCGCGGGAACTTTGTGTTCAAACAATACAATTAGAGTTACTGTTTAAATCCCGAGATAAATAATGATCAGGGATTGAAGGGATTTTCTTCACCATTAGAATCTAACCTATGGATTGCCACTTACAGTTTCTTAATTTTGCCCTTGCCTGCAATTGCTAAATTTGGGCCCGGTTGATAATTGCTTAAAGCTTGAAAATACAACGAGTGTAAAATGTAAACTAATTTTAATTTTTAAGGATTTCAGGGTACAATTTATTTGGTTTGCTTGAAAAAGACAGACATATTTATCCATTACTAATGATGTGCCATTTTTCGATTTAGTGACAGCTTTTCCATTATTATTGGTATGTTCCTCTTTTTTAATGATGACAAAATGAGGCAGTAAGACAATCATTTCATCTCAGAGTTAGAAGGAAACCTTCCAACCAACCTCAGATACCTCTCCTTTAGTACCCTTGGTCCTGTATAATTTCCTGCATGAGGAGAACTCACTGTTTACTGAGATGACCTTGTCCATTTTCATATAACTCCGAATTGGAAAGTTTCCTTATCCTGAACTGAAATTTGCTTTCCTATTACAGTCATGTGTCACTTACTGACTGGGGTATATTCTGAGAATTGCATCGTTAGGCAATTTCATTGTTGTGCAAACATTACACAGTGTACTTACACAAACCTGGCAAGTACAGCCTACCACACATCTAGTCTATATGGTATAGCCTATTGCTTGCTCCTAAGCCACACACCTGTACAGCATGTTGCTGTACTGACTATTGTAGGCAGCTGTAAGACAGTAGTATTTGTTTATCTAAATCGATTACAACATAGAAAAAAGTACACTAAAAATACTAAAAATATGGCTTAAAGGATAAAACATGGTAGAGTTATATAGGGCATTTACCCTGAACGGTGCTTACAGGACTAGAGGTTGCGCTGGGTGAGTCAGTGAGTGAGTGGTGAGTGAATGTGAGGACGCAGGACATTACTGACACTACTGTAGACTTTATAAACACTATACAATTAAGCTACACTAAATGTAGAAAAAATTCTTTCTTCAATAATAAATTAGCATACCATAAGTCTTTTGTTTTATAAACTTTTAAAAACTTTTTGAGTCTTTTGTAATAACAGCTTAAAACACAAACAAACAGTACCACTGTACAAAAATATTTTCTTTATATCCTTATCCTATAAGCTTTTTAAAAATTAAAAAAACAATTTTAAACCATTTTTGTTAAAAATTAAGACTCAAACACACACACTAGCCTACACCTATGCCTAGGGTCAACATTTTCAATATCACGGTTTTCCACTTCCACATCTTATCCCACTGGAAGTTCTTAAGGGGCAGTAACACGCATGGAGCTGTCATCTTTCACGGTAACAATGCCTTCTTCTAGAGTACCTCCTGAAGAACCTGAGGCTGGTTTACAGTTCATCATTTTTTTAATAAGTAGAAGGAGTACACTATAAAATAAGGATAAGTATAGTAAATATATGAAACAGTAACATAGTAGTTTAGTGTCATTATCAAGTAGTGTGTCCTGTACATAATTGTATGTGCCATACTTTTATATGACTGGCAGCACACTAGGTTTGTTTAAACCAGCATCACAACGAACATGTGAATAATGCATTGCACTGTGATGTTATGACAGCTACAACATCATTAGGCAATAGGAATTTTTTAGCTCCCTTACAATTTTATGGGACCACCTCCATATACATAGCTTAGCGTTGACTGAAATGTTATGCGCGTGTGATTGTACTTCCAAACTGCAAGCAACATGGTAAAAGGGCTTTGGGGTCCTATAGATCAAGCGCTGCCCTTACATATGGGTGATCCTAACCAGTTACTCTGCTATATTGAGCCCAGGTTTCTCATTTGCAAAACTGGCATTATAATAGCACTTGTCTTATAACTTGTAACAAACTAATGATAATCTTTACATAGAAGACTCTCTTAGTGGAGGTTTGCTTATTATTATTGCATCCATTGATCTTATATTTTTAAAAGCACACAAAATAAATCAAAATATTTGTTTTATAAAATAACTCTACGTTCTTCCATCAAAAACCCCTCTTGCCTCAAATAAAATTTTTCCATCCTAGCTACTGTTCAGACATATATACTAGTAAGTGATAGCAATTTCAACTCTGTTATTTCAAGGCAGAAAACAAGGTCACTTAGATTTGAACCTTGCATTGTAACGAATATACTCTGGGCAGTTAATAAAATTTATTTTTGCTGATTATAAGTGACAACCTTCTAACAACTTCACCACTGACTTGTTTTAAGGTAGGAATGACAAACAAAGTAATGTAGGGGAATTCTAAATATTAAATATTTTTAATTCGAAAACTCTTATACCAGAGAAACACAAAACTTGGTTCCAATTTACCCGTCTTAAGATTCAGGACGCAAGACCCATTTTGGCTTCACTGAGGTCTCAAGTTGTTATTACATTTTCAGATTTTCCCAGGGATATTGAGATGTGGTTCCAAAGAGGTTTTAGAGATCTGGAGATTAAATGTTTCATTTTAATTACTGTGAAACTTTCTTCTCCTACAAATTATTACACCCAGACATGGGGATCTGAAGTGTTCTCTGCAACTTTCCAGCGGAATGTTGACTCACAAAGTCCTTATATAACTTAGATTGTAACTGGTGATTTCTTAAGAAGCCAGAACAAATGACACAGAAAGGAATTTTTGGTACTCATCAAACTCAAAGGGGAAAATGGACATCTTCTCTAAAAGCACAACATGCAAGACACTTGAGTGGATTATTTGGGAAATTCAAAGGAGATTGCCCCATGACATCACTGGAGGTTTAAGTAATGAAACAAGATAACCATGTCTTCTGCCAATATTTTCAGTGCTGTCCATAGACGTACAGTGTGAGCCACATCATTTAAAATTTGCTAGTCATGACAATAAAAAAGCAAAAATAAATAGGTGAAATTAATTTTAATAATATATTTTACTTAACTCGATATATCCAAAATGCTACCATTTCAACATGTAATCAATATAAAATTTATTAATTTTATATTTTATGTTATTTTTGGTACTAAGACTTTGAAATCAATGTAATTTTATTTTATTTTTTTATTTTTATTTTTATTTTTTGAGACGGAGTCTCGCTCTGTTCCCCTGGCTGGAGTGCAGTGGCGCGATCTCGGCTCACTGCAAGCTCCGCCTCCCGGGTTCCTGCCATTCTCCTGCCTCAGCCTCCCAAGTAGCTGGGACTACAGGCACCCGCCACTGCGTCCGGCTAATTTTTTTGTATTTTTAGTAGAGACGGGGTTTCACCGTGGTCTCGAACTCCTGACCTTGTGATCCGCCCGCCTCGGCCTCCCAAAGTGCTGGGATTACAGGCGTGAGCCACCGTGCCCGGCTCAATGTAATTTTATATTTAGAACACTTATTCATTTGCACTAGACACATTTCTTTTTTAAATTTTATTTTATTATAAATTGATAATAATATCATATGTATTTATGGGATACAAAGTAATGTTACGATTTGTGAATACAATGTGGAATAGTTAAATCAAGCTAACTAGACATATTCATTACCTCAAATATATATCATTTTTTTTGTGGTGAGAACATTTGGAATTTACTCTTTTACCAATTTTGAAATGTACAACACACTGTTATTTACTATATTCATGATATAGTGCAATAAATTTAATAAAGCCAATTATTTCTCCTGTCTAACTGAGATTTTGTACACTTTGACTATCATCTCCCCATTGTCCCTAACCCCCTGACTCTGTAACCACCATTCCACTTTCTGCTTCTATGAGTTCAATCATTTTAGAGTCCACGAGACTCTAAATAAATGAGAACATGAGATATTTGTCTTTCTGTGCATGGCTTATTTCACGTAGCACCGTGTTCTCCAATTCCATCGATTTTGTCACAAATGACAACATTTCCTTCCTTTTTAAAGGCTGAATAGTATTCAATTATGTGTGTATATATATAATATATAATATTTTAAAAATCCACTCGTCTGTTAATGGATACTTAGGCTGATTTCATAACTTAGCTATTGTGAATAGTGCTGCAGTGAACATGGAAGTGCAGACATCTCTTTGACAAACTGATTTCAAATCTTTTGGGTAAATACCCAGAAGTAGGATGACTAGATCATATGGTAATTCTATGTTTAGGTTTTTGAGGAACCTCCACTCAGTTTTCATAATGGCTGTGCTAATTTACATCCCCACTAACAGCGTACAAGAGTTTCCTTTTCTCCATATCCTCACCAACACTTATCTTTCATCCTTTTGATAATAGCCAGTCTAACAGGTGTTAGATGATATCTCATTTCTCATTGTGATCTTAATTTGCATCTTCCTGAAGATTAGAGGTACTGATCACTTTTTCCCATAAATCTGTTGGTCATTTGTATGTCTTCTTTTAAGAAACCCTATTCAGGTTCCTTGCTTATTTTTACTTTTATTTTTATTTTTGAGTTGGAGTCTCACTCTGTTGCGAGGCTAGAGTGCTGTGGCACAATCTCGGCCCACTGCAACCTCTGCCTCTTATGTTCAAGCAATTCTCCTGCCTCAGCCTCCCGAGTAGCTGGGATTACAGCCGCCCGCCACCATGCCCAGCTAATTTTTGTATTTTTAGTAGAGACAGAGTTTCACCATGTTGGCCAGGATGGTCTCAGTCTCCTGACCTCATGATCCGCCCGCCTTGGCCTCCCAAAGTGCTGGGATTACAGGCGTGAGCCACCGCACCTGGCCACCTATGTTTAAATTGGTTTATTTATTTTCTTCCTGTTGAATTGAGTTCCTTACATTTTTTGGACATTAACCCCTTACTGGATGTACAGGTTGCAAATATTTTCTCCCAATACACAGGTTGCCTCTTAACACTGTTGTTTCCTTTGCTGTGAAAAAGTTTCTTAGTTTGTTTTAATCCCATTTGCCTACTTTTGCTTTTGCTATCTGTGCTTTTGGGATCATACGCAAAAAATCATTGCCTGGACTAATGTCATGTAGTTCCTCCTGTATACTTTCTTCTAGTAGTTTTACAGTTTCTGGCTTTATATTTATGTCTTTACTCCATTTTGAGTTGGTTTTTGTATATGGTATGAGATAAGGGTCCAATTTCATTCTTCTGCATATGGATATCCAGTTTTCCCAACACCATATATTGAAGAGACTATTCTCTTTCCATTGTATGCTTATGGTACCTTTGTTGAAAATCAATTTACCATCCATTCATGGTTTCATTTCTCGGCTCTCTATTCTGTTCCATTGGTCAATGGAAGAGATATATTTCAAATGTTTGATAGTCATATGTGGCTAGTGGATTCTGTGTTGGACAGTGTAGTTTTAGAACATAAAATTATACAAATTTTAAAAAGTGCTTCTATTGGGAAGTGTTTTGGAATACAAACTATATAACTAATGGGTAAAATATTTAAATTCTTTGCCAGGAACTCTTGGGTCATTTTATTTTGTTTTTGAAAGTTAGGTTGGCTAACAATTTTTAGAAATCATTTACAATTGGCCAGGTAATGCGATAAATGTTTTAATGGTATTATTCCACCTAATTCTCAACAATCTTATATGGGTAATAAGGTAGCCAGCCTCCAGGAGGGCCTGCAGTGACCTATGTCTGCTTGTATTCACACCCTTGTATAGTTCTCGCCCACACTGTACCAGTGCTGTTCTGTGAGATCAGCAGAATTCTGCAGAAATGACACTATGTCACCTCTGAGGTTAGGTTATAAACGTCACTGTTGCTTCCACCTTGGCTGGTCTCTCTTTTTCTCTTCCTTAGATCATTTTCTCTGGGGGAAGCCAACTCCCATGTCATAGAGTAGCCATATGGAGAGACCCATATAGCAAGAAATGCGGGGCTCATGCCAGTAGCCACTATGAGTAAGCTCGGAAGTGGGTCCTCTAGCTCAGTCAAGCCTTAAAATGACAGCAATCTCATGGGGTCCCATGAGATGATGACTGAGCCATAACCATCCAGCTAAATCCATTCCCAGATCTCAGACTCACATGAGACAAACATTTACTATTATTTTTAGTTGCTGTTTGAGGGTAATGATTACACAGCAATATATAATAATACAAGTTAGGTACAATTATTATATCCATTTTACAAATGAAGAAATGACGCCACAGAGAGGGTAAGGAATTTTCCCACAGCTATAAAAGGTCAGTTGTGGGATTTGAAGCCAGAATGCTCTGACCTCAGAAATTTAATTTTTAGCCTTTTCTAAGGGTTTAACTTAAAAGCTGCACCCCAAACAATTCTATTGTTGTTGTGTTTATGTTAAAAATCATGGGGAAAAGTCTGCATAACCTCTAAACTGATAACAATGAATATATTTGGAGTTTTGAGGGATGGGAACCTAGATTGTGTGTGCATGTGGGGGTGAGTTGGGTGGGCTATCAAAGATACCTTTTAACTTTATCTATAATCTTTCCATTTCTGACAAGGAGAAGATATGCTATGTTGCATGTATATTTAAAATTTTTTTTAAAAGAGAAAAAAGATGACTATAAAACAACATGGATGAACCTGGAGGACATTATTCTAAGTAAAAAAAGACAGACACAGAAAGACATAGTGGATGATCTCACTTAAATCTGGAATTCTAAAAAGTCAAACACATAGAAACAGAGAGTAGAATAGTGGTTGCCATGGGCTAGGGGTGGGGAAAATAGGGAGATATTGATCAAAGGATACAAATTTCTGATTAGAAGATGAACAAGATCTGGGGATCCAATGCACAGCATGGGTGGTGATGGATCTGTGAATTAATTTGATTATGATAATCTTTATACCACGTATGTATATCAACTCATCACACTGTACACCTTGAATATATACAATCTTGTCAATTAAATATTTTAAAGCAAAAAACCAGAAAAATGCAACTATCAACTCAAAGAACAGGTAACAGGAACTTAGGCTTTGGCCACCTGGTGTTTAAATAATTATTTGAAAACATAAAAAAGATCAATGAGCCCAACATTAAGCAAAATCATTCTCTTCGTAAGGGATAATATATTCACCCCCCTCCAAAGAGATAGGCTTGGGATTGATTCAATTAAATTCAGTTGAGTGTCTACTGTTTGCTGGGGATTCAGTAATAAATGAGAGAGGTGCTGTCCTTTGGAATTTATGTTCTATTGCAGAAGAGATGAAAATAAGCAAATAAAAACACTGAGAAAAATCATAAGTGCTATGCACAAAATGACAAGACAGTGATGTGATGAGAAAAATGTCATTTTAGACTTTCAACTTGGTGGCCAGAGAAAGCCTCTCTCTTGAAGATGTCACATATAAGCTGAAATGTGAATGTTAAGAAGGATTTGGCCATGTAATGAACAAGATTAAAAGCATTCAAGCATTCCAAATAGGCGGAATAGCCAGTACGAAGGCCCTATGGTAAGATAGCCTGGCAGGTTACAGGAACAGAATGGAGGATGGTGTGGGTGAGGAGTACGCAGTATAAGATGAGTTTTGAGGAACAGATTTGTAAGTTAGGGTGAAGATCTATACCCCTATTTTAGTGAAGCAGAAAAAAATATTGAGGGCTCATTCTAGAGACCTGTCTAAGGCTTGTTCTTTACATATTCTTATTGGCTGCAAATCTTTGTCCTTTGAAGGTGGATTTGATTTCAGGAAATCTCTCTAAATAATTTGAAGCCAAGTCTGGCGAACACAGAGGGTGATGATGCTAGGCAATGCTGTTTTGGAACAAAAATCAGGTGTGACTCTCAGCAACGAGTCAGATTTTCTCATAAACTGACTCCGAGGACAATTCCAAAGTGTTCAGAGCAAAGGCAGCACTGTTGGGGCAAGTGTGGGGTCTCCCAGGAGGACCATGTGGAAGGATAACATTCGCTTGGATTGTAGACTTTCTCGTGTGTTTGTTTACATAAAACCAGCCTCATTAGTTTATAGTCACACCTCTTAAGACATGGCCTGACCAGTCCCAGCACAAACACGAACCCCTTACTACTGCAGAAATGAGTGGTGCATCCTGACGAGACTGCCAAAATTGTAACATTGGTGTCTGCACCATACTCAAATGACAGCAATTCTGCAGTTGCATTTTATGAAGTAACTGGACACAACAAATTCTGAGTGACACTTTCTAGTTCCACAGGCAGCATCTGAGAGAAAGTGAGAGGGAGGCATTCACCAAGAAATTCAGAAGGAGGGGAGAGGGACTAGAGAGAAGGAGAATGTAGCTAAGGGAAAGGATAAAAAGACTGAAACTAAGAGGTATTCCACCATTCTTACTGGTCCATATCATTAAATAGTGTAAAAATAAAAACAACTAGGGCTACATCTACAACCAAATTCTGTAACAATGTCTGGAAAACAATAACAACAGTATTAACAACAAAAGATACCGCAAAGTTTAAGTTACTGGAATACTTGAAGGTTTTTTCCCATACATTCTGTGTATATGCATGTGTGTGTGTGGGTCTGTGTCTGTCTAGGATACACATAATGAATGTATATGTGCACACTAAGACTTGACATCTGTGACTCCCAGTAGCATAAGACAGGGCTGTCACAAAGGCTAAAATTTCAACTGTAGGCCGGGCACGGTGGCTCATGCCTGTAATCCCAGCACTTTGGGAGGCCGAGGCGGGCGGATCATGAGCTCAGGAGATACAGACTATCCTGGCCAACATGGTGAAACCCCGTTGTTACTAAAAATACAAAAAAATTAGTCGGGCGTAGTGGTGGGCGCCTGTAGTCCCAGCTACTGGGGAGGCTGAGGCAGGAGAATGGCGTGAACCTGGGAGGCAGAGCTTGCGGTGAGCCGAGATCACGCCACTGCTCTCTAGCCTGGGTGACAGAGTGAGACTCCTCTCAAAAAAAAAAAAAAAAAAAAAATTCAACTGTAATTTTCTGAGCATCTACTATGTACTAGGTACTAGAGTCAAAGAATGAAATAAACTCTCTGTGAGTGACCAAATTTGTACACGATAGGCAAAAGAGCTAGTTTCTTTATGATTACTATCTATGGGGCCTTAATGGCCATCTCAGAAAGGCAAGACTCCCATCGATGATTCAGCAAATTCCTCCCGGAGGCTATTGGTTTGAGGGTGGGGGCAGAATATGAGTTAGTCAGAAAAAGGGAGGGGTATATGACTGGGGGCTTTTGTATACAGAGACAACAAGTCTGTCTTTGATAGCAGTTGTTCAATTGAGCATGAGTCATAGCGACTGGGATCCTAAGTGTATGAAACAGTCCATGGCATACCAATGGGTGTCCTGTGGTTCCTCTATACATTGGCTTTCCTAGTTGCAGTGCTTTGAGATTCGGTGGCTGTTTTCCTAAGCTCAGCACATCAGTCTGCAAGAAAGTACTTGGGATTGTACTTCAATAATGGCTGATTGTTTTTCTGCAAGGAAAGTATATTATTTTGTGCTGTTTGCATGAAGATAGGAGGAACAGAAAAAAGTCACTGAAGAAAGATAGTGGATTCATCTAATGAGTAGGCTGGGGTTCTGCATATATTTAACTTCAGAGCAGTGTGCAAGTTTAGATGACCGCTTCTGGGATTTTTCTATGAGTAAGGAAACACACATGGTTGAGTTTCAAGCTATGCATACAAAGAACATGTCCATGTGGCTCTGGCATCAAGGGGTTAAAGAGAGAAGACAGGCCTGACCAATGGTTTAGGAGTTAAGTCCCTAAAACCCTCTGTGTCACTGTGATTCCTGTTAAGAAATGGAAAAAGCTACTGAGGATGTTCTGAATTGTGTGAGGATACTTAGTTGGCATAGTGAAAAGAATACTGGGCTAGTTTTCAGAAGGGAATACACAGAGAAAGAGAAGAAAGAAAATTAACCTTGTTAGAAACCCTGGCCTCTGCACTCTGCTTTGAAATATGTAACTGTCATTAGAAGAGGAGCAGATGGAGAGCCAAAGCAGGGAGGAATTGAGCATCTAACATGTAACAGTGAGCATGCCAAAGCTTTCTCACAAACACCAAGGCAGTTCATACAGATCTGGGTTTAAATCTTGACTTTACCACCCATTAACTTTGTTGTGTTGGGATAACTACTTGACCTTTAAAATTCCAATTTCTTTATTGATAAAGATGAAGAAAACAACTTCTACCTCACAAGCCAGTTGTGAAGATCAAGGGAGATGACGTAGACAAAAGCATCTTTGTAGGTGTAAAATACTCTAAGAGCTTCAGACCTCATTGTTACTTTTCCTCTCTTATATATCCTGCCTCTTTGGCTTCTGAGGAACAGTTTACGGCAGGTGTTTGCTTATCTGGTTCTGGTTGGCAGACTGGTTTTTCTCTTGGGCTTGCTCAAACTCATGTACAGAAGCATTTCTGCTTCTTTTGTACTTGATATATAAAGTGAATTAAAAATGCCTGAAAACACTATGTTTTTCTATCCTGCCTCTGTCCAACAGGACTGACACCTTAGTGCACAGAATAGAACAAAGAAATACATCATATGACTTTAGCAAACAGTAGAAAGGGAGAGGTGCAGGGGCCCAGAGGCCACAGCCCTCCACATTGGTTATGTGGAAAGGCAGTGAGTTTGTGCAGAAAGATTCCAGGTGTTGGCATCCTACAGATTTGGACTTGAGTCCTTGGCATCCCTATTCATTTGCTGGATGTGTGACCTTGGGACAGTCAGTTAACTTCTCAGAATCACAAGTTCCTATCTTTAAAATGGAGTCAATAACCTTATCCTGCAGAGTTGGTGTGAAAACCAGAGATGTCGCATGTGGAGACTTCATAGGTACACAACCAATATTGCATTGCCATTTTTACACATGTGAGTCTATATGTGGTAGTATCTCTTTGCCTTCTTAGGTAGCCAAGGTGACTTAGGTGTCATGTTTCCTGGAGATTGAAACCTGGGTTTATCTCCCATCATTTGTCCTTTACAACTTTGTGATGGTAACATGGTTATCATCCCAGAGAGAATGAGGAGGAAAACCAGGGATCTCTTGAACAAATTTGCTTTCGGTTTCACTAGATATTTAGTACTTGAGTTCTTTTATAGAGGTTTAATTATGCACAGGGGGCTTTGGGAGGTAGGGAGTCTTACTGTTTTCACAGAAAAAGCGGAGTTCTTTGTAGTGTCGCAGGTAAGTAAGTAGGACTAATGTTTCATCCAGCCCAGTGCAGGATGGCCATGGCAACATCTGGATGAATGGCCTCCTTGTTCCTGTAGAATGGGGCTCAGTCTGCGTTCTCCATGTTCAGACCCTCTGATTGTCTCTCTACCCTTCTCTCCCTGGATCTTTGGGACAGACGTTGTTGCAGAATAAATCAGAAGGCAGCAAAGATGCCATTTCAATTTCTTCCATCCTCATTTATCATCCTTCCAAATCCTACAGTTCCACTAAAAAGGGGCAGCACTTTGACTATAGAGCTCTTTTGAAGAGCTGAAATCCTACTGAACCCAAATCTTCACTGTCTCTGATATGGATGTCGTGAGCTTAGCATTTTTAAAATAAGAAATTTTCTGATACAAGGATCTGCTTCTGTACCTAGTCTTTGGGTAGTGGTGATTTATGAAATTTAGGAGCAGAGATGTGACCTCTAATTATATATTTGCTTGCTTCTCTTTCAGCCTTCTGGGTCTCACCACTTGGAAGTAAGTGAATCAGTATTAGTGAAACTAACAGTTTGATGAGTTTACTTTTTTCTTTTAGGAAACATAAAAACAGTGGCTCACAGCCATTGTGGTCAATGGGTCAGAGAGTTTTCACTAAAGGGAATGTGAGTGCCTACTTCATAATGTTGCTGTGAGGATTAAAGGAGTCAATACATGGAAAGTGCTCAGAAAAGTGCCTGACACAGGGTGAGTGCTGCATGATATTACCCCATCCACTCCTGGGTGGGGTCTGCCATTGGCCCCAGTGTAGCTTTCTTCCCCAAGTACTATCGGTGCTACTTCAAAACACATCCAGAAAGAAGCCAGTCACAAAAAACCATATATTATATAATTCTGTTACATGAAATGTCTAGAACAGGTAAATCTATAGAAACAGAAGTTAGGTTCATGGTTGTCAAGAACTGAGAAGAGTTGGGGAGGTTGGGGAGTGATAATAGTTAAATGGTATGATGCTTCTTTTCAGGGCAATGAAGTTCTAAAATTGACAGTGGTGATGGCTGCAAAACTCTGTGCATATACTAAAAACCATTGAATTACATACTTTAAATGGGTAAATTTTATGGTATGTGAGTTGTATCTCAATAAAGCTGTTAAAAATATATCCAGGGCCGGGCGCAGTGGCTCACGTCTGTAATCCCAACACTTTGGGAGGCCAAGGCGAGTGGATCACGAGGTCAGGAGATCAAGACCATCCTGGCTAACATGGTGAAACCTCGTCTCTACTAAAAATACAAAAAATTAGTCGGGCATGGTGGCAGGGGAGGCTGAGGCAGGAGAATGGTGTGAACCCAGGAGGCGGAGCTTGCAGTGAGCTGAGATTGTGCCACTGCAATCTAGCCTGGCAACAGAATGAGACTCCATCTCAAAAAAAAAAAAAAAAAATATATATATATATATATATATATATATGTGTGTGTGTGTGTGTGTGTGTGTGTGTATATATATATATATGTATCTCCAGAATTCTGATACTACTCAACATCACTGTGTTGTTAGTCCAAGCATCCAGTCTGTCTCCTCGACCACTAAAATGACCTTGTAACTGGTCTTATCAATTTCACAATTGCCTCGCCACTGTCTCTTTTCCATAGAGCACTGTAGTGATCTTCTAATGTAAATCAGAATATGTCATTTATCTTCCTAAATTGCTCCACTGCCTTCCCATCGTACTCGCCACAATTCAAGTTGAACACTGACCATGGCCTCAGGGTCCTGCATAATCTGGTCCCTGTGACTTCTCCCTCAATCATCATTCTCCCTCTTGCTACTTCGCTTTGGCCCCATTAACTTTTTTTGTTCTTCCAATATGTCAGTCTTATTCCTGCCTTCCTCAGCATCTTTCTATTTGCCATTCACTCTGCTGAGACTCTGACCCCCACGTCTTCTCATAGCTCATTCCTTCATATCATCTAGAATTCAACTCAAATATTATCACATTGGAGAGGCTTTTCTTGCCCAACCCTATTTATGTATTCATTTTTTAATTGACATATTGTAACTGCCCATATTTATCGGGTACAACTTGATGTTTTCATATACATTTATGTTGTATAATCATTAAATTAGGGTATTTAGTGTATCCATCACCTCACGCATTTATTATTTCTTTGTGGTGAGACCATTCAAAAGCCTCTCTTCTAGCTACTTTGTAATATACAATACCTAACTGTTAACCATTCCAACATCACCCTACTGTGCAGTAAACAGCAGACATTCCTCCTACCTAATTGTCAAAATTAAAAATAGAACTACCATGCAATGCAGCAATCCCACTACTGGGTATATATCCAAAGGAAATGAAATCAGTATGTTGAAGAGATATATGCATCCCCATGTTTATTATGGCACTATTCACAATAGCTAAGATGTGGAATCAACTTAAGTGTCTATCAACAGATGAACAGATAAAGAACATGCTGTATAAGCCAAGCAAAGAAAGATAAACATGCCATGATCTCACTTATATGTGGAATTTTTTAAAAAGTTGATATCATAGAAGCAGAAATTACAGTGATTACTGACAACTGAGGGGTCGGGATTGTGCGAGATTGGTCAATGGGTACCAACCCATTTCAGGGTGATGGGTTTAAAATAGTCCCTTCCCTATCAATCTCTAGCCACTCATCCATTTTATTTTTTTTCATAGCATTCATCACTATTTGAGTTTGTATTTTATCTATTTACTTGCTCATTGGAAGTCTTCCCAACAAGCATGTAATTTCTGTGAGAATAAGGATTTTTGTCTTGTTTGCTGTTACATTCCTAGCACCTAGAACAGTGTCCCGCACTCGGTGTTTATTGAATGAATGAATGAATGAAGCCACCGCATTGACTGTGGATACAAAACAGAAACACGCAAATGCTTATTCTTCTATGTATATCTCCTATTCTGTATCCTTACTTGGAGTATCTCACATAATTTAAAGCTCATGATAAAATTCTTAGAAGTTCTTTGGGGCTTCCTTTTCACCACTCAGCATATTCTATTTAGAAAGGAACTTGATGCTTAGACCAATAAGTGCTGTCACTATTTGCATGAAAAGTCCATGAAAACATCCAAGGGCTATCAGAGTCTATGCTTAGTCAATCATTCCTGCTCTGAAAGTCAGCAATGGCTATTTTGGTGGCATAAGGCTGGAATCTGTCTTTACCAGTACATGTGTTTATTCTCAGGTTACTTACAGTGTGGACTTTCTTGGGCCCCTGTCCTCAGAAGAATCCTCGCAATGGGCACATTGTTGGTCATGATGGCAATATCCAGGGGTGTCAAGCCCTCGCTGTTAGGTGTGTTAAGGTCGAGTTCTTCTGGTGTATACTGACACAGGAGGATCTGCACAGCATCCATGTCCTGCTGTTCGACTGCCTCAAACATGGCTTCATTGCCCTGGAAATTCTAGAGAGGAGCAAAGGTAGATTAACACAATTTCTTAAACCAGTGTGTCTTTGTAGCTTAGCTCTTTTGAAGTTTAGAGACTGTTTCAGGGACTGTATGTCCACTTTTAAGTGGTATAACTACAATTTATCTCAAGGTCTCCAAAGTAAACACTCTGTTGGACTTCCCCTCCATCATTTCTAATGGACATTGAATAGATACACTGAGAGAATACAGGATAGCCTGGCTAGGCTGTAGATAAGAGCAAACCTCAGCTTTCCCCAAACTAGTCTTCTGAAAAGTACTCCAATAGTTCATTTGGCTGGGCGTGGTGGCTCACGCCTGTAATCCCAGAACTCTGGGAGGCCGAAGTGGGCAGATCACTTGAGGTGAGGAGCTTGAAACCTGCCTAGCCAACATAGCAAAACCCCATCTCTACTAAAAATACAAAAATTAGCCGAATGTGGTGTTGGGTGCCTGTAATCCCAGCTACTCCAGAGGCTGAGGCAGGAGAATCACTTGAACCCAGGAGGCAGAGATTGCAGTCAGCTGAGATTGTGCCACTGAACTCCAGTCTGGGCAACAGAGGGAGACTCCATCTCATGGAAAAAAAATACTAATTAAGAGATGTTCTATGAAGAAAATAGCATGTGGTCAAATCAATTTGATAAACATTAAATTAAACCAAGGGTACCCCATTATTTCCCTGTAGGCTTCCTCAGGGTCTTTAATAATTTTAACATGTATTTTATTGCATTTGCTTTGACTATTCCTGGAATGGTGTTCTACAGAGCACAGTTTGAGAAATGCTGGCATAGATAATGTTAAGGTAGCCGTTATGGCTAGCTTGGAATTGACAGTACACTTGCTCTGTTTTTCCTCAAACTCACGCCCTCCCTCCCCATCCCCAGCCTCTACATTGTCATCTCGTGTCTGGACCATGGCAATGACCTGCCTGCTGCTAGTCTTGGGCTCCCCCAGTTCTCGCTCTATACTGATACAAGAATAATCTTCTTAAAATATACATATTACATGTTACTTCCGCATTTCCAGATATCTACTAGCTCCACGCTGCCTGCGGGCTGATAGTTTCTGAGTCCTAAGATGAGGGGTCCGAGTGTTAGTGTTCAGGGAGGGTTTCAGTGACTGGATGGCAAATTGGTTTTGGACCTCATGGGACTAGAGCTGAATATTTATAGAATACAGTTCACTTACAGAAAAAAATCACTTAAGAAAATATGGTTCCTTTGAAAAATTCTTTCAAAGGATTAATAGTAAACAAAAGAGAAGAACTCCGGAATTCTTTTAGGTACATATTTCTTAGCATGTGGGAGAAGACCAACACACGTATTATTTACACATCTATCTGGTATCTTCACCAAGAGTTGCTTGGTCTTTAAAAGAGTTGAAATACCACTGGTTTTGACGTGCATAGGGATCACCTGATTAACATGTGGAAGATCTCCAGTCACCAAATGTTCAGGTGGTCAGGTTTTATTTTTAGTCTCATTAAAAATCAATTCTCCCTATCAAAGGCTGCAGGTCAGCTTTAGCTGAGTACATAACACAAAATTGAAATTTGAGGAAAATACAAAGCTATTATGCAAATGCTTGTTTTGACAATGGGGACCCAGGGAATAAAGCTATTTTGGTATGCAGTTTTCTTTGCTGCAAGACAATCTGCTGAATGGTAAAGTGTTTTATCCACAATCTGCTAAACTGAAGAGCCTCTGATGCTTAGGCCCCAATTTAACCACAGCCAAGTCCTCCAAAAAGATGAGTTTGAAATTAGAAAACATATTAGAAAACAAATGAGTTCAAAGTTAAAGTGCCACCCCATCCACAGTCATGTATTTGTTTTTGGCTCTTAGTATTCCTAATTTCTCATGTGCCATATTTACTCTCACTCTTAAGTCATTTCCTCCTCCAAGCTTTTGTTGGCAAACTTTGGCATGCTTCTATCTGGAAAGGCTAGGACTCATTTCTGTTTTAAGAGCAAACAAATGGTGCCATTACTCCCTGCAAAAATCCCCTTGCTGAGCATGTTAATATTATGCTCTCAGCTTTTACTGAGGGCCATTCTAAGAAACTATTATATGTGAATGTCTGTAACATCATCAGTTCCACTATTTATGCCATTCTCTATTACATAACTCACTATGACATCTACAAGGTCCAGAGGACTGAGCAGCAGGTGAATATTCATTTCTCCTGATGGACTGAGACATTTTTAGCTATCAACAGATGGGATGCTATAACCAACTGCGTTTCTTTTTCTGCTTTGACTTTCTGGGAACTCAGAGATGAATGTCATGATAAATTTCAGGTACAGGTACTATATTTGCCTAGATTTTTTGATATATCTATTTTTATTCTTATATCCAATATTTTCTTTTCCTAGTTTTTTTGTGTGTGTGTGTGTGTGTGTGTGTCTGTGTTTTGTGTTTTTTTTTCTTTTTTTTACATTTTTCCTTTACTTTCTTTCCTTCCTCTTCTCTCTCTTTCTTTGTCTATCATATAAAACATGTACATTCTTTGGATTCTATTTTGAATGCCTTTGGAAAGAATGTGTGGTATACATAAGAAATCACTAATAATATTATTATTTGAATGAACACTGGAACTCTCAGAAAGCCATTTAACCTGAAACTTCATATTTGTCAAGTTGCTAGTTTTTGGGGTTTATTTATTTTTTGGTGTAGTAGTGAAATAAAAATTAAGGGAGAAGAAAAAGAAACAAAAAGAAAGGGAAACAGCTCACAATCACTCAGGCTTTGTCTAAAAACATTAATACATGCAGTTACTGCCTTACCTGACTATTCCAGCATTTATAAAATTGCAAGCATCAACTTCTGAAATAAACGTGAATCATCTTAGAATATACTTAAACCCAAACATAACTGAATAAATCAAACTGACACAAGAATAAGAATGGTTTCGTTACCACTGAGGTCTTCCTGAGACTCAGCCGATCAGTTCTTGTCCTAAAATAGGCCTCATCGAAGGAAGAGTGGCTCCCCTTCAGTTTCTCAGAGAGGTTCCTGTACAGGCGTTTGGCTGCGTTGGGAGATGAGGGAGCACTATGCTTTTTTGACTGACAGAGATGTAAATTTTGCATTTGTTGGGTCATTTTCACACAACAATTCCTAAGAAGAGGAAAGTCTGATGTTATATCTTTTACACCACAAATTATAAGTTGACATATAATTTTATCATCTCCAGTCAGTATCTGGAATCCAAATACAATATTACAGCTGGTAGGGACCTTAGAGATGATCAGACCCCACTTTTTAATGTTTTAAATGAGAAAGCTGAAACCTAGGGGAAGGAAGCAGCTTATTCATGGCCACAGAGCTAATTGGTGGCAGGAATGAAATGACAACCTCCATTTACTATATAAACATATTCATTTACATACAGACATATATATGATTGAACCTCGACTCAAGTCTTTACTTCTCTATCCCAAGTGTAGAAGCGTCTCTCTGTAACCTAGGGGGTCTGTTCAATTCCTCTTGGGTATATACAACTGGGAGTTTTCTACTTACATCCCCCTAGATGCTGGCATCTGTTGGGTATATAAGAAAGTGTGACTCTGTCTCAGATGGACAGACACAAGTTAACTTCTGCATAGCCCCAATCTCTTGAGGTAGCAGTTAACTTGCATCTGTCCTCTGTCCATCTGAGGTTTGGTGAACTATCCCAGTACTCAGAAGCTTGGGCAATTTGTACCCCTAGGCCCATCCCTGCTCACCTCAGATACCCTGGATGGGGTCCACCAAAGCACTCACTACTGGCATTCTTCAATTAGTACTTGACTGTTGTTTCAGAAATCTCTAACGAGGGCCCCACCAATGTCACACCTGAAGTCAGTTTCCAGATCAGCCATGCCATTCAAAAGCCACCCACAATGACTTTGGGTGTTGATCTTGAAATTTTGATGCTATCAAGGCTGTGGCTTCCTGGCAGGTGTATATGTATATGTATTGGATGAACAAAGGAATGAATGAAATAACTAGTCAAGGTAATTCTGTGCAAAGTGTCTCCCTGGTAGAGCCTCTGATGCACCGGGCCCAGCACTCTCTGGAGCATGTCACTGCCTTCTCACCACTTCCCCTCAAATGTTTTAAATTTAATTTTTAAAATTAGTACATAATAAATATACACATTTTGGGGTATATGTGATAATTTAGTACATTTATATAATTTACAAAGATCAAATCAGTGTAAATTCCCATCACTTTAAATATTTAGGAGCCTAGTATATAGGAAGACTCATAGTATCTAATATTTTTGTTGTTGTAGGCATTCAATAGATAATTGAGAATAAATGATGCACATACGAGAGTCTATTATATTTAATATACTAGAGCACTACTCAGAAAGTTAATTTCATCTTCATGCCTTTGAACTGGATTCCATGTCTGCTAGCACAAACTAACTTCGATTCACTTTGACTTTAAGAAATGGAGATTCATTTTCATTACATTGTTAAATGTCCTCAGGTTTTTTGTTTGTTTGTTTGTTGTCTTTTTGTTTGATTTCCAGCTTTTAAGTTCATGGCTACATGTGCAGGATATGTAGGTTCGTTACATAGGTAAATGTGTGCTATGGTGGTTTGCTGCACAGATTATCCCTTTACCTAGGTATTAAGCCCAGCATTCATTAGCTATTCTTGCTGATGCTCCCCCTCCTCCCAGCCCGCAACCTCTGACAGGACCCAGTATGTGTTGTTCCTCACCATGTGTCCATGTGTTCTCATCATTCAGCTCCCACTTAAAAGTGAGAACGTGTAATATTTGGTTTTCTGTTCCTGCATTAGTTTGCTGAGGATAATGGCTTCCAGCTTCATCCATGTCCCTACAAAGAACATATCTCATTTCTTTTTATGGCTACATAGTATTCCATGGTGTATATAAACCATATTTCTTTATGCAGCCTATCATTGATGGGCATTTGGGTTGATTCTGTGTCTTTGCTATTGTGAATAGTGCTGCAGTGAACATATGCATACATGTATCTTTATAATAGAACGGTTTGTATTCCTTTGGGTGTATACCCAGTATTGGGATTGCTGGGTCAAATGATATTTCTGCCTTTAGGTATTTGAGGAATCGCCATGCTGTCTTCCACAATCGTTGAACTAATTTACACTCCCACCAACGGTGTAAAAGTGTTTTGTTTTCTCCATAATCTGGCCAGAATCTGTTGTTTTTTGACTTTTTAGTAATAGCCATTCTGACTGGTGTGAGATGGTATCTCATTGTGGATTTTATCTAATGATCAGTGATGTTGAGCTTCTTTGCATGTTTATTGGCCACATGTATATTTTCTTTTGAGAAGAGTCTGTTCATGTCTTTTGCCCACTTTTTAATGGGGTTGTTATTTTTTCCTGTAAATTTGTTCAAGTTCCTTGTAGATGCTGGATATTAGACCTTTTCAGATGCATAGTTTGCAAATATTTTGCCCATTCTGTAGGTTGTCTGTTCACTCTGACGATAGTTTCTTTTGCTGAGGCACCTTTTAAGTTTTGTCTGCAATTTCCTTCGAGATAAAAATACCTCCTAGATCCTTTTAAGGTGGTCCTACTTAGTCAGTCTTAGTGATGTCCAGGAGGCCCTACCCAGTTTTAGCTAAATGGACATATTTACATTTGGAAGGATGATGCAATGCATTGTCTGTAATGTATATGTATGTATATGTTTTTATAAATCTTTAATAACCTTCTCAAAAGTAGAAATGGAAAGGGAGGTGATTTGGCATCTTTTTTCTTCCATCTACAAATCCTTTACCTTTGATTCAATAGCAAATAGAGGGTTTTCTCTCACTTATTTTTTTCCATTCCCACAAAAATTCCAGATTCATATGCAAGCTGGCTCACATGGGGATTGCCTTAACCTCCTTCTTTCTGCCTTCTGTCTCTAGCTTTTTCCTTCAGCATTAATGCCCCAGTTCAAGCCATCTGTTTTCTCTACATCATTATTGTTCCCCAAATAACTCTACATTCTTTTGTATCTCCCACAATGCCCAGAAGTCCAGTAAATAAATTCTTGTCTATTGATCAAATTCCAGCTACTTGCCCTCTAACTGATGACACCTACCCACATGGCCCCTTTTGTCTTTGCTCATCTCCCATCTGTTCCCTTCAGTCAACATAGGTTGACTTTCTCTGTCTCTCTGACTTCCTTCTCATCCTCCCCCAGCTGTCCCTTCCTTCCAGGCTATTCTGTAGCTGTTTCCACTCTTTTAGCTTCATCTATCATTATGTTTTCTTTTTCTACTCTATATTTAAAATTTTTTCAGGTAAGATGGTGAGAAGGACAACTTTCTGTTATTTGTTATTACAAATATGCCCCTCCCAACTAATTGTACTCTTAAATTTTTACCCTTATGGAAAGAGACAAGCATTTGAGAATCAGTGTAGCTTTAGTTTTGGAATTTGGCAGACCCGGTTGGAATCTTGATATTGTTACCTACAATCTATGTGACTTTGGGAATCTTATTTAAATTCTATGAGTTTATTTCATCATTTATCAAAAGACATTTATCAAAACTCTTTTTTTCTAGAGTTGTGAAAATTAATCAACAAATGAAAGGTACCTATTCTGTTTTGTGCATAGTATCCACTCAATAAAGAGTAGAAATTATTACGTTGAGTATTTTTCTCAAAATAGAGACACCAAAGTATATCATAACAATTTAAATAGTTTTATTGCTTGTTTTAAATAATGTCTTGAAATTAATTTTATGTACTCAAGTAGAGACTTCCATATGTTTGTTTATAGTAACATATAATAAAACAGATATAGGAAGTAGAAACTTCAAACTATTAGAGGGAAGGGTAGAATAAAGATTAATCTACAATAATTTAAAAATTAAAAAATAAAAAACATAATAAACAGAAAATGTAAAATGAAGTCATAAGGTTAATGTCCTAATATTATCTTTTCATAAATGATGAAATAAACTCAGGGAATTTAAATAAGGTGCCCAAAGTCACAGAGACTGTAGGTAACAATATCAGAATTTGGGCCTGCCATTCCAGAACCAAAACTATAGGTTGAATATATCTGTGCTCACAACATATTCAAAAGTTTACTTTTCCTAATAAAAGACAAAGACTCTCCGACCAGAATTCCTAAAAAGCCATTTACAAATGGTACACCTAAATAAACATTTCACATAAAGATTGAAAAAAAAAAATATGTCAATGGGAATGGTAGAGAAAGGACCTCCAAAAGTCCTTTTCTCTATAAAAGCAAAGAGAACCATAGAAAAATGGCTAAAATTAACTTTTTCAGGATCTGGGAAGTTAACCAAAGGCTTGCAGCAATCCAGGATGTCTTTATTCAAGAAAAATGGCTGAATTTAGTAAGAACAGCAAGCTTTGTGGCATTCTAACTTGCCCTGTTCCCATATTCTCCAGGTCTGTGGCAGTCTTGGAAACCAACAGTTTACATTCATGGTAAGAGCAGTGACCTGTCCCATCAAGCTACCATTGACTTCCTTGGCAGAATTACAAAAAACTTATTTAAATTTCATCTAGAACCAAAAAAGAGCCCATATAGCCAAGACAATCCTAAGCAAAAGGAGCAAAGCTGGAGGTATCATGCTGTCTGACTTCAAACTATACTACAAGGCTACAGTAACCAAAACAGCATGGTACTGGTACCAAAACAGATATATAGAACGATGGAACAGAACAGAGACCTCAGAAATAACACCACACATTCACAACCATCTGATTTTCAACAAACCTGACAAAAACAAGCAATGTGGAAAGGATTCCCTATTTAGTAAATAGTGCTGGGGAAACTGGCCAGCCATATGCAGAAAACAAAAACTGGACCCCTTCATTACATCTTATACAAAAATTAACTCAAGATGGATTAAAGACTTAAATGTGAAACCCAAAACCATAAAACACCCTAGAAGAAAACTTAGGCAATACCATTCAGGACATAGGCATGGGAAAAGACTTCATGACTAAAACACCAAAAGCAATTGCAAAAAAAGCCAAAATTGACAAATGGGAGCTAATCAAACTAAAGAGCTTCTGCACAGTAAAAGAAACTATCATCAGAGTGAAGCGGCAACCTAGAGATTGGGGGAAAATGTTTGCAATCTGCCTCTCTGACAAAGGTCTAATGTCCAGAATCTACAAGGAACTTAAATAAATTTACAAGACTACCAGAGTTGCTACATCATTAACAAAATGCTTAATTTTCAAGAAAACTATGCGTGAACCATGCACAGAAACAAAAATTATGTCCCATACTGAGGAAATAAAGCAGTCAATAGAAATGATTCCTGCAGAATCCTAAATGCTGGACTTACTACACAAAGACTTTTAAATTAGCTATTTTAAATACATTCAAAGAACTAAACCATATCCAAAGAAACAAAGAAAATTATGAGAATGATGTCTTGCCAAATAGAAAATACAATAAAGAGATTGAAATTATGAAACAAATCAAGAACCAAATAGAGATTCTAAAATTTAAAAGCATGTTAATTGAAATGGAAAAATATACTCAACAGCTGATTTGAGCAGGCAGAGGAAAGAATCAGCAAACATAAAGACAGATCAATCGAGATCATCCAGTGTGAGGAGTGAAAAAAATATGAAGAAAAGTGAAGAGTGCAGAGATCCTTGTAACACTGTCAAGTGTACCAACATACAAATAAAAGGAGTCCCAGGACAAGAAGAGAGGTATAGAAACGCTATTTGAAGAAATAATGGCCAAAATATCCCCCAATTTAAGTATGCATCCACAGGCTCAATGAATATTAAGTAGAATAAACTCAAAGAGAGCCACACCTAGATACATTATAATCAAACCATTAGAAACCAAAGACATAGAGAGAATGTTAAAGATAGCAAGAGAGAAAAGACTCATCACATTCAAAGGATCCTCAAAAAGATTAACATTTTCACCAAAAATCATAGGGGCCAAAAGGAAGTGGTACGATGTAATCAAAGTGATGAACAAAAAAGACTGTCAAGAATTTCTCTACCCAACAAAACTACACTTCAAAAATAAAGAGGAAATTAAGATACTGCCAGATAAACAAAAATTTTGATATTATACCCACTCTACAATAAACACAAACAAGACTCCTTCAGGTTGAAATGAAAGGACACTAGATAGTAATGCAAATCCACATGAAGAAAGATAAAGCATTGAGCAATGACACATATAGACTCAAAATAAAGGGATGGAGGAAAAGCTACCAAACAAATGGAAAACAGAAAAAAGCAGAAGTTGCAATCCTAGTCTCTGGCAAAACAGACTTTAAACCAACAAAGAACAACCACAACAACAACAAAAACCAAGAAGGACATTACATAATGGTAAAGGGTTCAATTCAGCAAGAAGGTCTAACTATCCCAAATATACATGCACCCAGTACAGGAGCACTCAGATTCATAAAGCAAGTTCTTAGAGACCGTCAAAGAGACTTTGACTTCCACACAGTAACAGTGGGAGACTGTAACACCCCACTGACAATATAAGACAGATCATCAAGACAGAAAATTAACAAAGATGACCTGAACTCAACACTGGAACAAACGGACCTGATAGATATCTGTAGAACTCTCCATACCAAAACAACAGAATATACATTTTTCTAATTGCCACATGGTACTTACTCTAAAATTGGTCACATGATCGGAAGTAAAACACTCCTTAGCAAATGCAGAACTGAAATCATATCAATCTCTTGGATCACGTTGCAATCAAATTAGAACTCAAGACTAAGAGATTCACTCAAAACCATATAATTATATGGAAATTGAATAACATGCTCCTGAATGGCATTTGGGTAAATAATTGAATTAAGGCAGAAATCAAGAAGTTCTTTGAAACTAATAAGAACAAAAAAACAATGTACCAGAATCTCTGGGACACAGCTCAGGCAGTGTTAAGACAGAAATTTACAGCACTTAGTGCCCCCATCGAAAAGTTAGATCTCAAGTTAACAACCTAACATCACAACAAAAAGAACTAGAGAACCAAGAACAAACAAATCCCAAAGCTAGCAGAAGACAAGAAATAACCAAAATCAGAGCTGAACTTAAGGAAGCAGAGACATGGAAAACCATTCAAAAGATCAATTAATCCAGGAGTAAGTTTTTTGAAAAAAATAATAAAATAGATAAACCATTAGCCAGAATAATAAAGAAGGAAAGAGAGAATATTCAAATAAAAACAATCAGAAATGATAAGGGGGATATTACCACTGACCCCACAGAAATACAAACAACTATCAGAGAATATGATAAACACCTCTATGCACATAAACCAGAAAATCTAGAATAAATGGATAAATTCCTGGTCACATACACTCTCCCAACACTGAACCAAGAAGAAATTGAATCATTGAAGAGGCCAATAAATGAGTTCTGAAATTGATGCAGTAATAAATAGCCTACCAACCAAAAAAAGCTCAGGGCCAGATGGAGTCCCAGCTGAATTCTACCAGATGTACAAAGAAGAGTTGGTATCATTCCTACTGAAACTATTCCAAAAAATTGCAAAGGAGGGACTTTTCCCTAACTGATGCTATGAGGCCAGCATCACCCTGATACCAAAACCTGGCAGAGATACAGTAAAAAAGAAAACTTTAGGCCAATGTCCTTGATGAACATTGATGCAAAAATCCTCAACAAAATGCTGGTAAACTGAATCCACGAGCACATCAAAAAGCTTATCCACCACGATGAAGTAGGCTTCATCCTTGGGATGCAAAGTTGGTTCAACATATGCAAATCAATAAATGTGATTTATCACATAAACAGGATGAAAGAAAAAAAGCCGCATGATTATCTCAATAGATGAAAACAAGACTTGATAAAATTCAACATCTCTTCATGTTAACAACTCTCGATAAACTAGGTGCTGAAGGAACATACCTCAAAATAATAAGAGCCATGTATGACAAACCCACAGCCAATATTGTACTGAATGGGCAAAAGCTGGAAACATTCCCCTTGAAAACTGGCATAAGAAAAGGATGCCCTCTCTCACTACTCCTATTCAACATAGCACTGGAAGTTCTGGCCAAGGCAATCAGGCAAGAGAAAGAAAGAAAGGGTATTCAAATAGGAAGACAGGAAGTCAAACTATCCCTGTTTGCAGATGATATGATCTTATATCTAGAAAATCCCACAGTCTCAGCCCAAAATCTTCTTAAACTGATAAACAACTTTAGCAAAGTCTCAGGATACAAAATCAATGTGCCTAAACTACTAGCATTCCTGTATACCAACAACAGTCAAGCCAACAGCCAAAACAGAAATCTACTCCCATTCACAATTGTCACAAAAAGAATAAAATACCTAGGAATTCTGCTAACTAGGGAGGTGAAATATCTCTACAAGGAGAACTAAAACCACTGCTCAAATAAATCAGAGATGACACAAACAAATGGAAAAACATTCCATCCTCATGGATAGGAAGTATCAATATCGTGAAAATGGCCATACTGCCCAAAGCAATTTATAGATTTAATGCTATCCCTATTAAACTACCATTCACATTCTTCCCAGAACTAGCAAAAACTATTTTAAAATTCATATGGAACCAAAAAAAGAGCCCAAATAGTCAAGACAATCCTAAGCAAACAGAACAAAGCTGGAGGCAGCGCGCTACCCAACTTTGAGCTATAATACAGGGCTACAGTAACCAAAACAGTGTGGTACTAGCACAAGAACAGAGACACAGACCAATGGAAAAGAATAACGAACCCAGAAATAAGACTGTGCACCTACAACTATCTGATCTTCGACAAAACTGATAAAGACAATAGGGAAAGGATTCCCTATTCAATAAATGGTGCTGGGATAACTGGCTAGACATAAGCAGAAGATTGAAACTGGAACCCTTCCTTACACCATATACAAAAATTAACTCAAGATAGATTAAGGACTTAAATGTAAATTCCAAAACTATTTAAAAAACCCTGGAAGACAACCTAGCTATGCCATTCAGGACATAGGCATGGGCAAAGATTTCATGATGAAGATGCCAAAAGCATTTGCAACAAAAGCAAAAACTGACAAGTGGGATCTAATTAAACTAAAGAGCTTCTGCACAGCAAAAGAAACTATCAGCAGAGTAAACAGACAACTTACAGTAAAAGAGAAATATTTTGCAAACTATACATCTGACAAAGGTCTAATATCCAGCATCTACAAGGAACTTAAACAAATTTACAAGAAACAAACGACCCCATAAAAAAGTGGGCAAAGGACATGAACAGACACGTTTTCTTCAAAAGAAGACATACATGCAGCCAACAATCATATGAAAAAAGCTCATCATTACTAATCATTAGAGAAATACAAATCAAAACCACAATGAGATACCATCACACACTAGTCAGAATGGCTACTATTAAAAAGTCAAAAAATAACAGATGCTGGCAAGGTTGTGGAGGAAAAGGAACACTTATACACTGTTGGTGGGTGTGTAAATTAGTCCAGCCATTGTGGAAAACAGTGTGGTGATTCTTCAGAGATCTAAAGACAGAAATACCATTTGACTAAGCAATCCCAATGCTGTGTATATACCCAAAGAAATATAAACCATTCTTTTATAAAGACATATATGCATATGTTCATTGCAGGACTATTCACAGTAGCAAAGAAATGGAATCAATCTAAATGTCCATCAATGATAGACTGAATAAGGAATATGTGGTACATATACACCATGGAATACTATGCAGCTATAAAAAGAACAAGATTATGACCTTTGCAGGGACATGGGTGGAGCTGGAGGCCACTATCCTTAGCAAACCAACACAGGAATAGAAAACCAAATGTTGCATGTTATCACTTATAAGTGAGAGCTAAATGATAAGAACACATGGACACATAGAGGGGAACAAGAGATACTGGGGCCTTTCAGAGGGTGAAGGGTAGGAAGAGGGACAGGATCAGGAAAAACAACTAATGGGTACTAGGCTGAATACCTGGGTGACAAAATAATCTGTACAACAAAACCCGATGACACAAGTTTACCTATGTAACAAACCTGCACTTGTACCCCTAAACTTAAACCAAAGTTAAAAAACAGAAAGCACTGAGAAGGAAATTATACAGACAAATATAAAATACAGTATAAATATAAAGACGGCATAAACTTATCTTTTATTTTTGTATTTTTTCTCCTTTCTGATTTAAATGACAATGAAATGGAAAGAAAACAATTTAATTTACAATAGCATCAAAAAGATTAACATACTTAGAAATAAATTTAACAAAAGAAATAAAAAACTAATTTTCAGAAAATACAAAACGTCATTGAAATAAATTAAGAAAACTATAAACAAATGGAAAGACATTCTTTGTTCATGGATTAGAAGCCTTGATATTGCCCACCCAATGGGAGGCACTGACTGGAAATTGGAGAGTAAGGTAGTGGTATTTACCCCTCTTCATCTGTGGGGTATCCCTTTCAATTCAACTTATTTCCTCTGCATTACAGAAATTGCTTCCTCCTTTTGTCCCTGCAGGCTTTACCATTCCTTACTGGCTTTCACTAACTTGCCCATTCTTTTGTAAGTGTTCTTATTAATAACCTCCCCTCTGTTCTTCTGCTTGAATGCACTGTATGATTCTTGCTGGGATCTTGAATAATACCTCATATAATCCCTATAACATCCATGAGAGTATCCTGAAATGGATAGCAACAGTACTCTTTGCAACTTTAAACTGAACTGAAAAAAAATACTCAAGTGTTAAATAAATATAAGGTGGGCAAAATAAATACAGAGTCCTTTAAAAAGACTGGACAAGGAAACTGTATCTGTTGTGTTAAATCTGGGATATCACTCTTAAGAGAGCATTCCTCATTAGCCATTTTCACTGAAAAACCCACAGGTTGAAGTCTATCCTTACATTTTATTCCATTCTTTTTTTAAAATTATACTTTAAGTTCTAGGGTACGTGTGCACAATGTGCAGGTTTGTTACATAAGTATATATGTGCCATGTTGGTTTGCTGCACCCATTAACTCATCATTCACATTAAGTACCTCTCCTAATGCTATCCCTCCCCCAGCCCCTCACCCCATGACAGGCCCTGGTGTGTGATGTTCCCCGCCCTGTGTCCAAGTGTTCTCATTGTTCAATTCCCATCTACGAGTGAGAACATGTGGTGTTTGGTTTTCTGTCCTTGTGATACTTTGCTGAGAATGATGGTTTCCAGCTTTATCCATGTCCCTGAACAGGACATGAATTCATGCTTTTTTATGGCTGCATAGTATTCTATGGTGTATATGTGCCACATTTTCTTAATCCAGTCTATCATTGATGGACATTTGGGTTGCTTCTAAGTTTTTACTATTGTGAATAGTGCTGCAATAAACATACGTGTGCATATGTCTTTATAGTAGCATGATTTATAATCCTTTGGGTATATACCCAGAAATGGGATTGCTGGGTCAAATGATATTTTTAGTTCTAGATCCTTGAGGAATCGCCACACTGTTTCCACAATGGTTGAACTAGTTTACACTCCCACCAACAGTGGAAAACATTCCTATTTTTCCACATCCTCTCCAGCATCTGTTGTTTTCTGATTTTTTAATGATTGCCATTCTAACTGGTGTGAGATGGTATCTCACTGTGGTTTTGATTTGCATTTCTCTGATGACCAGTGATAATAAGCATTTTTTCATGTGTCTGTTGGCTGCATAAATGTTTTCTTTTGATAAGTGTCTGTTCACATCCTTTGCCCACTTTTTGATGGTGTTGTTTGTTTTTTTCTTGTAAATTTGTTTAAGTTCTTTGTAGATTCTGGATATAAGCCCTTTGTCAGATGGGTAGATTGCAAAATTTTTCTCCCATTCTGTAGGTTGCCTGTTCACACTGATGGTAGTTTCTTTTGCTGTGCAGAAGCCCTTTAATTTAATTAGATCCCATTTGTCAATTTTGGCTTTTGTTGCCATTGCTGTTGGTGATTTAGTCATGAAGTCCTTGCCTGAGCACCCAGATTCATAAAACAAGTCCTTAGAGACCTACAAAGAGACTTAGACACCCACACAATAATGATGGGAGATTTTAACACCCCACTATCAATATTAGACAGATCGGTGAGACAGAAGGTTAACAAGGATATCCAGGACTTAAACTCAGCTCTGCACCAAGCAGACTTAATAGACATCTACAGAACTCTCCACCCAAAATCAACAGAATATATGTTCTTCCAAGCACCACATCACACTTATTCCAAAATTGACCACATAATTGGAAGTAAAGCACTCCTCAGCAAATGTAAAAGAACAGAAATCACAACAAACTGTCTCTCAGAGCACAGTGCAATCAAATTAGAACTCAGGATTAAGAAACTCACTCAAAACCGCACAACTCTATGGAAACTAAACAACGTGCTCCTGAATGACTACTGGGTAAATAACAAAAGGAAGGCAGAAATAAAGATGTTCTTTGAAACCAATGAGAACAAAGACACAATGTACCAGAATCTCTGGAACACATTTAAACCAGTGTGTAGAGGGAAATTTATAGCACTAAATGCCCACAAGAGAACACAGGAAAGATCTAAAATTGACACCCTAACATCACAATTAAAAGAACTAGAGAAGCAAGAGCAAACACATTCAAAAGCTAACAGAAGGCAAGAAATAAGTAAGATCAGAGCAGAATTGAAGGAGATAGAGACACAAAAAACCCTTCAAAAAAAAAAAAAAAATCAATGAATCCACAAGCTGGTTTTTTGAAAAGATCAACAAAATTGATAGATTGCTAGCAAGACTAATAAAGAAGAAAAGAGAGAAGAATCAAATAGACGCAATAAAAAATGATAAAGGAGATATCACCACTGATCCCACAGAAATACAAACTACCATCAGAGAATACTATCAACACCTCTATGCAAATAAACTAGAAAATCTAGAAGAAATGGATAAATTCCTGGACACATACACCCTCCCAAGACTAAACCAGGAAGAAGTTGAGTCTCTGACTAGACCAATAACAGGCTCTGAAATTGAGGCAATAATCAATAGCCTACCAATAAAAAAAAAATTCCAGGACCAGATGGATTCACAGCCGAATTCTACCAGAGGTACAAAGAGGAGCTGGTACCATTCCTTCTGAAACAATTCCAATCAATAGAAAAAGAGGGAATCCTCCCTAACTCATTTTATGATGAAGCCAGCATCATCCTGATACCAACACCTGGCAGAGACACAACAAAAAAAAGAGAATTTTAGACCAATATACCTGATGAACATCGATGCAAAAATCCTCAATATAATACTGGCAAACCGAATCCAGCAGCACATCAAAAAGCTTATCCACCGTGATCAAGCTGGCTTCATCCCTGGGATGCAAGCCTGGTTCAACATACACAAATCAATAAACGTAATCCATCACATAAACAAAACCAATGACAAAAACCACATGCTTATAGCAATAGATGCAGAAAAGGCCTTTGACAAAATTCAACAGCTCTTCATGCTAAAAACTCTCAATAAACTAGGTATTGATGGAACATATCTCAAAATAATAAGAGCTATTTATGACAAACCCACAGTCAATATCATACTGAATAGGCAAAAACTGGAAGCATTCCCTTTGAAAACTGGCACAAGACAGGGATGCCCTCTCTTACCACTCCTACTCAACATAGTGTTAGAAGTTCTGGCCAGGGCAATCTGGCACGAGAAAGAAATAAAGCATATTCAATTAGGAAAAGAGAAAGTTAAATTGTCCGTTTGCAGATGACATGATTGTATATTTAGAAAACCCCATCATCTCAGCCCCAAATCTCCTTAAGCTGATAAGAAACTTCAGCAAAGTCTCAGGATACAAAATCGATGTGCAAAAATCACAAGCATTCCTATACACAAATAATGGACAAACAGAGAGCCAAATCATGAGTGAACTCCTATTCTCAATTGCTACAAAGAGAATCAAATACCTAGGAATCCAACTTACAAGGGAAGTGAAGGACCTCTTCAAGGAGAACTACAAATCTCTGCTCAATGAAATAAAGGAGGACACAAACAAATGGAAGAACATTTCATGCTCATGGTTAGGAAGAATCAATATCGTGAAAATGGCCATACTGTCCAAGGTAATTTATAGATTCAATGCCATCCCCTTCAAGCTACCAATAACTTTCTTCCCAGAATTGGAAAAAACTGCTTTAAAGTTCATATGGAACCAAAAAAGAGCCTGCCTTACCAAGACAATTCTAAGCAGAAAGAACAAAGCTGCAGGCATCATGCTACCTGACTTCAAACTATACTACAAGGCAACAGTGACCAAAACAGCATGGTACTGGTATCAAAACAGAGATATAGACCAATGGAACAGAACAGAGGCCTCAGAAATAACACCACACATCTACAACCATCTTATCTTTGACAAACCTGACAAAAACAAGCAATGTGGAAAGAATTCCCTACGTAATAAATGGTGTTGTAAAAGCTGGCTAGCCATATGTAGAAAGCTGAAACTGGATCCATTCCTTACACCGTACACAAACATTAATTCAAGATGGATTAAAGACTTAAATGTTAGACCTAAAACCATAAAAATCCTAGAAGAAAACCTAGGCAATCCCATTAAGGACATTTTATTCTATTCTTTATGGTGGTCTTAAGCACAGTATTAAAAGTATGACTCTGATATGAGGTTGATTGAACTTTATGTTTCAGCTTTTTAACTTATTAACTATATGACCTTGAGCAACTTACTTAGCTTTCCTGAACCTCAATTTCCTCATAATTAATATTATTCCTCACGTTAATAGTAATAGTCATGTATTGTCCAAAAAGGGATATCAGAATTTTAAATGAGCAAATACATATACATTGTTTAGTAGCGTGCTGGAAAAAATAGGTGTTCAATAAATATTAGTTATTATCTTTTAACAGGTCTTTTGAGGTATAATTAACATAAAATAAACTGCATGTTTTAAAAAGTACAATTCGATTAGCTTTGACATAAGTGTTCACTCATGAAACCATTGTCACAATCAAGATAAAGAACATATACATTATTCTCAAAAGTTTCTTTGTGTCTTTTTGTAATCTTTTAAGGTGGGCTGTTCTCTACAACTTGGCTATAGGACAAGGCTTTAGGAGATATTAGCTAGGAGACTACCTTTTATGGGAACGTTAATTTCTATTTTTACATTTTCTTTTTCTGCATGCTAATAATGTATCCTAAAATCTTTAATAAATGCCATGTTAAATGTTACAGCCTACCAAACTTTTAAGGAATGATACCAATTCGACACACAACTCTTCCAAAAATTGGCTTCATTTTCAAGGCTAGTTCCACCCTGATACTAAAACCAGGAAAAAGGCAAGACATGAAAACAAAGGTATGGACCAATGTCTGTCATGAACATGGAGGCAAAAAATTTCAACAAAATGTTAGCAAATTAAATCCAGCAATGTATATTACAAAAAGGATAATGCATCATGACTAGCCAGGGTTCATTCCAAGAAGGCAAGGTTAGTATAACATTTATCTACCCATTAATGTCAACGTAATTAATACATTAAAAGAGAGGATAAGGAGGAAAAATCATATGATCATCTCTATGGATTCATAAAAAGCATTTGGGTTTAATGATCTACATTTATTCATGGTAAAAAAATTTTACAGGAATGTAAGGGGACTTCTTCAACCTGAGTAAGATAATCTTTTAAAACCTATAGCCAATATCATACTTATTGAGTAAACATTAAGCTCTTCTATCTAAGATCAGAAACAAGGCAAAAATGTCCACTCCTACTTTTTCTACTGTATTGGGCATCCTAGCCAGTGAAGTAGGGCAAGAAAAATAAGTCAAAGACCTATATATTGGAAAGAAAGAAGTGAGATAGTCTTCATTTGCAGATGACATGAAAGTTTACATAGAATAATCTACTAAATCTATAAAAATCTACTCATGAAAAGCCTGGATGCTGAACATGACATGATATTAAATAATTAAATTAAAGAAGAGCTATATATGTATATATACAATGTGTATGTGTGCATACACACACACACACACACACACACACACACACACACCCCTTGTTCATGGATTGGAAGAATGGGTATTGTTAAAGTGTCAGTTCTTCCAAACTGACCTATACATTCCATGCAATCTCAATCAAAATCCTAGCAGGCTTTTTATTTTAGTAGAAATTGACAAGCAGATTCTAAAATTTTTATAGAAACGGAAAGGATCTAAAATAGCCAAAATGATTTTGAAAAAGAAGAACAAAGTTGGAAGTTGTGATTTCAAAACTTCCTATGAAGCTACAGTAATTAAGACATATAGGATTGGATTAAGGATAGCCATATAGATAAAGATAATATCATAAAGATAGAAATATACATAAATGAAACAGAATAGAGAGCCTGGAAACAACCTGTACATATATGATCAATTCATTTCTGAAAAAGGTGTCAAGGTAATTCAATAGGAAAAATGATAATCTTTTCAACAAATTGTACTGAAACAATGATATATCCATACAGAACAATTTAAAAACCCTCAATCCCTATTTCACATCATATACAAAAATCAACCTAAAATAGATGATCCTAGACCTAAATGTAAAAGCTAGAACTATAAAATGTTTAGAAGAAAACATAGGAAAAAAATCATACAGTAGCCTGGAGAATGCAGATCCAAAATAAGGAGTAGCCTGTGCAGAGTGGAGCCTCCTCACATTGGCTTCACAACCACCTGTTCCCTGGGCTTTGCTGCTTACATAAACAGAGCCTCGATTGCCACCATCATCCTGTCTCCTAACACTACCAGCTGTCTCAGGTAGGGGGCGTGTTTTGACATGACCCCCATCATGCTGGTTGTGACAGTAGCTGCAGCAGCCCTGACCCATCAAGACCCACAGAGGCCTTAGCTTTGCTTGTGGCTACCCTAAGAGACTGAGTAACACCACTAAAATGGAGAAAATTGGACCGGTGAGACACAGGAGACTTTCAGTAGCCAGTAGATAATTTCCTCTCTATTTCTTGTTGTAGACTGTTCTGAGGGCTACCTGGAAGCCAATACATACAAAAGAACAACAAGATGTGTCTTCTTGTGAAGCAATTGCTATTTCAGTTACAGCCACCTTTGTTTTCCTTTCTTCCTTGACTCACTTCCCTTTTTTCTTCACTCTTGATGCCCTGAGGTTGTATCTCAATATCTAATGTATCATTTGCAATTGGCTTTACCTTAAGTTTTGTTTGTACATGCTAAAACAAAATATAACAATAACTCTCTGAGGAAATAGCTACTTTTAACTATATTCTCATTTTACTGAGGCCCAGAGAGGTTAGCTAACCTGTCCAAGATGTTACAGCCAGTAAATGGAGCAGCAGGATTTGAACTCTGGCTCCAAAGTCCACACTTATAATAACTCTGCTATTATTATTTCTAAGGGACCTTGATCTGGCTGCCTGTCAGCTTCATCTTCCTAGATCTTGATTCTGAAGTCAAGACTTCTTGCCATGTTGTGCGTCCTGACACCTCCAGAGTTCATGTTTCACTGGAGCTTGGTTGTGGGACTTTCTTAGCATATTTGTACTGTGACAAAAGATCTGAGCCAGTCTGGATGAGAAGCAGTCGTAAGACACAGCATATTCAAATAGGAGTTCTAACCATGTTTGACAGCTGAGTAGACAGATATAGTCAGTGAGAGGGACATTTCTGACTGGGAAAAGATTGCTCTTCTAGCTGTGATGTGAACTAGGGGACCTTAAGGCTTCAACCTGCCTGTCACTAGGCAGAAAAGGAAGTTAAACTCTTTCCATTCCCCACCTGCTGTTAACATAACAGGTATGTCTTTTAGTGTGAAAGGGCGGCCAATTCTATTACAATGATGACACAGAATGGAAGCCACCTTTCTAGTTCCTGTGCCCTTTAATGTATATATATTAAGTGACAAGTTTTGAAGAGTCAGCTGTCACTCCATGGCAAGAGGAACACTATTTTTGATGTATGAAAGCATTTGTTTATGAAGAAGAGGATAGAAAGATGATTAGTATTGATTCTATAGTTCATCAAGTACTTATGGATGATCTACTTTGTAACCTGTATCCTGTGATAGATCCAAGGTATTGAAAGTAAGTAAGACAGTATCCCACATAGGGTAACCAACTGTTTTAGTTTGTTCAGGACTGAGAGAGGGTTTCCAGGATGCAGTATTTTCAGAGCTAAAACTGGGACAGTCCTAGGGAAATTGAAATGAGCTGGTTACCCTACCTGTTCCCAAGGAGCTCATAGGCTAGAAAGGTAGTCAGTTATGCAAATGCATAGCTATGAAATAGCGTGGTATGTAAATAATACTAGCTTATATTTCTTGATATGGCTTGACTGTGTCTCCAGCCAAATTTCACCCTGAATTGTAATAATCCCCACATGTCAAGGGCAGGACTAGGTGGAGATAATTGAATCATGGGGGCAGTTTCCCCCATGCCGTTCTCATGGTAGTGAATAAATCTCATGAGATTTGATGGTTTTTTAAATGGTAGTTCCCCTGCACAAGTGCTCTTGCCTGTCGCCATGTAAGATGTGTCTTTGCTTCTCCTTTGCCTTCTGCTATGATTGTGAGCCCTCCACAGCCATGTGGAACTGTAATTCCACTAAACCTCTTTACTTCATATATTACCCAATCTTACCTTTATAAATTTCCTTAATAGCAATGTGAAAACAGACTAATACACTTCTATAACACTTTCTATGAGCCAAGTGCTATTTAGAATAATGTATGTCTTAGTCCCTTCAGGCTGCTATAACCAAATACCACAAACTGTGTGGCTTATAAACAATATACATTTATTTCTCACAGTTCTGGAGACTAGAAAGTCCAAGACCAAGGCATCCAGAAGATTTGGTGTCTGGTGAGGGCTGACTTTCTGGTTCAAAAGACAGAACTCTCTTGCTGTATCTTCACATGGTGGAAGGAACTAGTTAGCTCTCTGGGGATGCGCACTAACTTCAATGATGAGGGGTATGACCTAATACCTTCCTGAAGGCCTCAGTTCCTAATACCACCACCTTGGGGGTTAAGATTTCAACATTTGCCTTTGGGAGAAACATAAGCATTCAGTGTGTTGCAGTGTTTTTACATGTATTAACTTATTGAATCCCATCACAGCCATATGAAGGAAGGACTATTAGTATCTCCATTTTACACAGCTAGAAATTGAGGCACTACTAAAGGGTAGTAAATCTGGGATTCAAATCTAGGCAGTATGAGTCTAGATTTGAGATCTTAACCTCTAAACACTTCTCTCAAAAAACCTAAGACATAGAAGTAGCACAGAGGGGTGAGTGATGAACTTTCTGGGTGACAGGATGTGGTCATTGGATAAGAGGTGGTGAGAAAATGCGTTAGAGAAGGAGATGCCTGAGAAGGATTTTGAATGATGAATGAGGAATTAACTAGCAGGAAGGGCAAAAGGGGCATTCTAGGAATAATAGTTCAGGTTAGGATATAGAGATGGGAAACATCATGGTGACATTGGTAAGTCAGTGCCAGTGAGGGTCCCCATGAAATTTTTCTGGGCTCTGACACTTACGGTGGTACATTTCATCAACCATGCCAGGACATTTGGAAAGAAGCCCAAAGAGGTAGCAGGGCCAGACCACCAAAGGACTCTTATGCCACGATAAGAATCATAGACTTTAACCTGTACCCAACAGGGCAGCACTGGAGACTTTGAAGTAAAAATTGAGATGTGCTTTTTTAGAGAATTGCTGTGGTAGCAACTAGAGGATTGCTGGAAAGGGGAGAGATGTAGGAACAGTGGCAGGGGACAACCAAGTATGAAGCTCTTAAAAAATTACCCCAGGAGAGCTGGCGACTTCAACTAAAGCTTGTGGCAGTGGGGATGGAGTGGGCTGGACGGATTCAAAAGACGAAGGAAATAAAATGGACTAAATTTTGTTAGTGATCGGATGAAGGGGCTAGAGAGATCAGGAAACCCAGTGATAAATTCTGTGAGCCTTATTAGCTGACTGGGTGAATGATAGGTCACCCCCCTCACACACACACACCTTTTTTTTTTTTTAAAGGAACATAGACAGAGAAGTGAGTTCAGAAAGGGAAAAGATAGTGAGTTTGGTTTTCCACAGTGTGACTCTCAAAAGCCTATAGGAAATCTAGATGGTATTGTCTAATCCAGATATTCCATAAAAGAAGGAAATAACTTGCCCGAAGGGTACTTATTTTTCTGATGAAGAGTGAAATAATAATTATAAGTGAAGTTCTTAGAGACAGGTATGAAGCAAATACAAAGCAGAATAATTAATAGAATACTAATTCCACATCCTTTGGGTTACCTTTGAAGTAGAAAAAATTTAATACACTCATTTATCATAAAGTATCAGTGGCTTACTTTACTATTTCCTCTAGAAATGTTTGAATTTTATAAAAAAGACATCAATACTTAACTGAATCTCTGATGAAAGAATTTCAGGTACCCTAATACAAAGAGATGGGACAAATTTTGGGGGGTGGAAATCAGCCTTCTAGAGCTTCTCAAATCATAGTACATTTGCAGCTGCTAATTCCATACGCACGGGTACAGGAGCAATTTGAGCAGCTGAAAGTTGCCTGCCATAGTTCTATACATGGATTATACCCATACCTGAACTACCCTCTGAAAAAAAATACTTCCATGTTTGTTTCAAAACGTTGATGATCTTTAGGATCTTGGGGTCATAAGTACAGCAAGTCAGTTATCACTAATCAATATTTTAAAAAATCCTATTTATTTACATGACCTATTTATTTGAACTTGAATTTTTTAAACATCACTTCTCAGCTCCTTTCTCCTCTTCTAATTCCCTAAGTGTGATCATGCTTCCTTCAGAGTGTTCTGGATCTCTTAGATGAGGGAAGGGACATGGATTCCCCTCATCCTCACATAAACTCTCATCTGTGTATTTCTGATGAATGACCCCTGGATTAAAGTACATGAACAATGATCTTGAATACCTAATGCATCATTTAACAAAAGAATCTAAAGTAGTATCTCATGAATACATTAATTGAGCTTAGCATGTCTTCTTTGAAACAATTAAGAATAGAAGGAATGGCAGAACAGAGATCCACAGAGGCTAAGGAATTTTCCAAAAGACACATCTTTAATCTGGGAACCAGCACAAATACGCGACTATCCTGACATCTCACCAGTCCTGTAACCAGTAGGCAATTCGGTCTCCTTGCTATTAGAATGCCATCATTTATGAAATGGCCAAATCACCTGGGAGAATGACCTTGGCTCTTGTGATTGAGTGGCTTGGAGATCCTTTCCACCAGGCAAAACTTCACCCATCTCTCCAGTTTCCTAACTTTGGTTTTTATTTAGAGAAACATGCTGCTCACTGTTCTAACATCATTCATCTTTGTCAGCATCCAAGGCCACAACTTTGTCTGAACAGCCAGTGATATACTGCAGATAGAGTACACCAAAGACATTAAACTCTATATGACACTTATATGGACTCTGAGTTCACCAGAGATGGATTGATGCTGCCATAAAGCCTTGGGGTAGCCAGACAAACAAAAGACTAAGGAGACTGGTGGGGGCAGGGACGGTGGTAAGGAAAGCAATATCTTTCTACAGTCACTTTCTCTCTCTGCTGAGGTTGGCCTATATCTTATTTAGAAAATGAAGAAACCAAGTGAGTATGGGGATTTTTGGAGCCCAGTACAGAAGCAAACTCAGCCTTGATTATCAGTGGAGTTCCTGATGACTCTGACCAGGCCAATGATCAGCACGGGTAACTGGATACTTAGAACATCCCACTTTGAACCCAGTGTACCTCATCAACCATATATCTTTTATGAAATAAAGAAAAGACTTAAATAACATAGATGCAAAAGTAGTGGTGGATCAAGCAAGGGTTTAAACACACGTCCATTGATTCCCTTGACAGATATCCTCAGTATCACAGTCATAATGTTATTTATGGGCATGCTCACCCAGGATGAACAGAGCGCCAGCATTCCACTCTGCTTGCCCAGTCTGCAAACTGGATTAAAGACAGTAATATATCTGGGTTTGCATTCAGGATTATCAGCACGATGGAACTCATCTTTACCTGACCCAACAGGTGTTTTGTTAGGGACTCAGGAACCTGACTGGAAAATGATTTTACACAACAAAACAGCAATGTATTTTTCACAGCTAATGCTAATCAGTTATGCAAGCACTTAATGTGATTAAGCTTACTGCAAACAAAATGCCCAATTATCAGAAATGGGGCTTCCCTACCCCCGTCCTGTCTCTCCACAGGGACGTGTATGTACAATTGCAGACCACTGTGTGTGTGTGTGCTTGTGTGTATTCTTCATGGACCACCTGCAGCTAATTTTGGAAGATACAGATTTTTAAGTGGTATTTAAGCCACAGCAACATATACACACAATAAAAATAATCAGTGACTAAGAAAGCTCCATATTCGCATGAAGAAAAACAACAATAAATTTGACTTACCAGTTTATGCTGTTCGAGGCAGCAGAGGAACAAGTTGTTGGTAATTGTCCAGTGCTTTCATTCAATAAATCACATTGGCTTTGCTTTCTCCTGTGGCTCAGCCTCTGTGCAAAGCAAGCGAACTTCCTTCCTATTCTGCGTAAAGAATGAAATGCGAACAGGATCACTACAGGCGAGAGCCGAAGTCCATGATCACCAAGCTACTCTTAATGCAAAATAAAAGAGCAAATGATGCATAGGGAGAGAAAGGGAGACGTAAATAGCTTGGCTCAGAGGCTAGGTGTATTCTCTAGACTGCAGCCTGGGGAAGGCTTGATTCCTGTAGCTTGTGTGCATGTAGTAAAAGGATACCATGACTTCAGTGTGTGTTTAGCCTATCGTATCTGTGAGGACCATTTGAAATGGGTTACAGAGACATCTAGCTTCATGGCAAACAAGACTGAATCCGAACTGACTGTCACTCAGGGGTGAGCAGAGGGGCAGTCGGTCACTACATCAACGGCAGGGAAAGAAATATTGTCTGGCATCCAAGAGCTCATCCAGCAATCTGTGAGTGCAAATGATCTACAGCCCTTCTGGGGCCAGACACCCCCTTGTTTCCACAGCTGTCTGGGACCAGAAGCACATAGGTGGCTGTCACATCCCTTTACCACAGGGCACCTGCGCAATTCCTTACAAGCTCCTAGCAGGAGCTAGGGGGCATCTTAAGAAAGCTCTAAATCCAGTCAGGGCTGCTGAAGCTGTGCTTGGGTTTTTGTCTGAGCAGGTTCAGAGAAAGTAGTCAGCAGACGTGGGACTTAGGGCAGCAAGAGGCTCAGTCTCAGGAAGACGATTCCAGTGCTGCTTCTATGCCAGCCACATATGGGTATACCCGGCTCCTTTCACAGCATTGTGCTTTACATGACTAAGGAAAGACACAAATAGATTTCCTAGAAAGCTGCATATGTAGGCATTTTTAATGGTTCTCACTGAAATAAAATGGCAAATGACCTTCACAGGCTGTTTGTTATGTTGGGGGGTGGGACTTGCCGATTGATGGCACATATGAATACTGCACACGTGCGCGCACACACACACACACACAGCAACACATGGCCCTAGCAACAGCATTAAGAATCTTTCTAAAGCTCTGTTCTGATTCTTTCTCTACCAAATGAATGTTTAGCTGCTGTGATGACTTCAGGAGTAATTTTGGACTCTTCTGCTAGGCACTGACTAGTCTGTTATCTATACCTGGAGCCAAATAAACTCTCAAATTTTGAATGAGACTGTAGCAAATCAGGAGAAAGTCTCTTGATCATACACAAGAGGGTGGAGAGTTAATCTTTGGCCTGGTAGTTGCTTAGAATCCTGGAAATGACATCTTGTATTCCCCAAACTCTCCCCCTTTCTAAAGACATTATCTCCCCCCATAGCTCGCTCGCCCCTAACAGGTGGCTGTTCTGCAGCTCCGATCTGAGGCAGGGCTCAGTGACTCATAAAACCTGGGTGGCCAAAGGAAGAGCTTGGTTTGGCTTTTAACAATTGTCTTACTTTTTCTTATTAAAAAGGCAAAATATCTTTTTTGAACATTTACTATCACTTTCTATCCTTGGATTTATTTGTCCATGGAAGCATTGCTATGAATAATCTAATTTAGTAATATTCATGCCCTTGAGGCTTAGAGGGCTATGTTTTTCATCAAGGATTAAGAAAGAGTCTGGCTTCTCTTGCACAGCCTAGGCCAAAATGATTGCCAGGTAAAACTCTACCCTTTCATCGAGAAACATTTTGGCTTTAACGCAGATTTACTTGAATTACATCTGCTGTGGTAAGCTAGGTGACTGAGTAACTCTACTAAGGTTAGGGGGTTGCCTCACAGGGGTCATGAGTTACACGTGCCATACTGACCTAAGAGGACAGTGCCTCTGATAATAGTAGCAACACTTTCTAGAGCAAATACTCAAGTTGAGTCAAAAAGCTCATGTTTATTGCAAAGGAAATTCATTAATTCATCCATCTATTCATTAATCTACTCTTCAGTAGACACTTAATAAGTATTTAGTAGGTTAGATTCATTGTGCTACATACTTTAACGTTACTTAGAGCCTATTGATGAAGTATAAACTCCTCGACATACCCTAGAAAAATTTCCCATATTCTGGCTCTTCTTGTCTCTTTATCCTAATTTCTTACCACCTTTCTATTTGCATTCCATGCTGTAGCTTTTTTGAATATCTCTTAGTTCCTTGGACATGCTATATTCTTTCTGAATACCAGATTATCAAATATGATGGGTGTTCTTCTGCCTGGATGCTCAGTTCCTTATGTCTGGCTAACTCCTGTACAGCCCTGGAATCTTGGCTTACACATCAACTCTCAGAGATATTTTTCTAGCCCCTAGGCTGTTAGGATCCCTGTTCTGTGGTCTGAAAGCACGACACCTTATACTCTGCCATCATTATATCCATTATATTTTATTGCATTCATTGTTTAGCATCAGTCATCCCCATTATATTGTCAGAGTTTAAGTGCAAAGTCTCTTATTCTCTGCTGTATGTCCAGGGTTTAGCAGAGTTCGTGGCACATAGAAGGCATTCAATAAATATTTGATGTTTTGTTGAAGTGCTTAGCATGTATTTATTGAATGAATACATAAATCACCTCGAGGAATAATGGGAAATGGGGTCTCAGAATTGAAAGGAATCTTAAAGTTCCCTTGGTATGTCTAATCTTTCTTGCCAAGTGACCATCCACAGAAGGCTTGCCTCCTCCAATTAATCCTTCTGGATTAATCTCAGCCCACATTGATCACACTCTTACTTTGTCTCCCACTTCCTAGCACTTATACAGGATGTTCTTCCTTTTTGTTCTCTGGCTGTTTCCTGGACTTCGTCTCATCTCTGCAAACGGGTACTCTGTAACTCTTAACATAAGCCTGCAATTATCTGATGCTTGATTCATTGAACATCAAACACTTGAACAGGGAGTTAAATGATCAGAGTCTTGTTTTAGGAAGATTTCTCTGGTTCTGAGGGAAGTATAAGTGAGATTAGCCAGACCTAGAGAAGACTCTAATAATGACTACAGCAAGAGATGGGATCTAAAGGCAGCTTTGCCCTTTCTTTCCTTCTACTCCTCCCCCATGACTCCACCCTCCATGTCATAATACCAATGTTCTCATTTGGAACACTGAGAATGTTTGTTCCACACTCAGAACTTCCCCTCCACCCAATTCCACCCCCACAGTTATTTAACTTGCTTAGGGTATTTGCGAATGTGTCTCACTGATTCAATTAAAGGCTCCTTTAAAGGCAGGGATTGTGTTTTATTTTGCATCTTTCTCCTTCAGCCACTACACCTCCTGCCCTAGTAAGTGCTCAGTAAAAGTTAAGAAAGAAAATCATGTATTATATGCAGTGTATTAAATGAAGCAATGTGGTTGGGAGGGCGCATTGCTCCCATTCAAAGATGAACAGGGCATCTTTTCAAAGATAAAAGAGATATATTTAGCAAGAGATATGCAACCGATTACAATACAAGGCAGAATTAAGTAAGTGCCATAAAAAAGTATGAGCAATGTGTTAAGGGAACATAGAATTATTACTTCTTTCTGTAATGCATAGAAAAGATTTACCGAGAAGGTGGCATTTGAACTGGAACTAGAGGAATGAAGATCTCTCTACAGGTTGAAAAGAAGAAACAGGTTTGGAGTCAAGGCATAGTGTCAAGGCATAGAGTTCCAGGGCTCTTAGGGAATGACAAGTAGTCCAGTGGACTGGAGTGAATAATGTAGGGAAGAGCTGATAGAATTTGTCTCAAAAAGTAACCAGGAGCTAAACTGGGGAGAGCTTGAATGCCATGTTAAAGAGTGTGGACGTTATGCCATAGGTGACAGTGATCTGAGCAGGAGAATGCCAGAACAGTTGATTAGGATCCACCTGGCCTGGCCATCGTGGATAGTGGTGAGAACCCAGAAGCAGGAAGACACTAATGATATGAAGATCCGTGAAGATGTAAATTAGGAGATGAAAGTCCTATCTTTGGAGATAGAACTTACAGGATTGTCAATAGATTAGGTGGAGGACGGGGAGGATGAGAGAGAGAGACAAGTTGAAGGTGACTTAAAGTTTTAGCCTACATGATGGCGGATGATGATGACATTAATTTATTCTAGTATATACACCTGGAGATGATTATGGCATGCAGGTTATGGTCTGTGCTCTTTTTTTCTAAGACAGAGAAAAGAACAGAAGCTGAGTCCTTGGAGTCATGTCAATGTGCCTAGACATTCATAGAATGCTTTGAAGAACCCATTTAGTACCAGGTAAAGACTTCAGTCCAGGCTGTGACAGATGAGCTGCCTCTAGCAACATTCAGGGCCATTTCCAGGGGGCATGGGTACAGGGTTTCCATTAAATGTGAGTTTGCGGTTTCCCACTGCAGTTGTTTAGCTCATTGGAAAGAACCTGGGTCTGGGAATGGGGAGTTTGAACTTGAGTCCTTGAGCTGCCCCTCACCAGCTGTGTGATCTTGGGCAACTTACTTTTTACCATTAGGCTTCATTATTCCCACTTGTGAAATGAGAGAGTTGGACCAGTTAAATTCAAAGGTTTCTTTTAGTATACTCTCCTCTGATTTGTGACATATGATGTTTAGAATTTCAGAATACTTACAAAATTAGGCCAACGCCCACCAATATCAGAAGCCAGTAATGTCCACTTTCCCCTGCAAAATCCTGACCATATTTTGAGAATGTCCATATATCGCTGCAAATGCATGTCTGCCCTGTGGTTAGTTCCATGTGGTTTGTTTGTTAGACATAAATTTAAATTGATCACTTTTTGATGGCTATTTTCTAACAATTTTTCACTTTTTTTTCAGTGAAGATTTTTTTTTTTTTTTTCTTAGGGAGTGCCTTTTCATCAGTATCTCAAAATTAAATTATAAGAAGTGGCATTCCCTTACTGTGGTCAGCAAAGAGCCTGGCCAGCCTTCTTCCGTTCCCTAATCTCTTGACCTTCCTTAGGGTGCGGCTACTCAATAACGGCTCCAATTCTTTTTTAAAAAATAAAATGTGCTACTTACCGAAAGCTGCTAAAAAGGAGACAAAAAAATAGGAAAAGAAAACTAACACCCCAGGGTGTATCTGAATATGCTTATTATGTGCGAAGTTGTTAGTAATGAATGTGAAACTCTTCCTCCTCCTCCCTCTCAATTTCTAATCCCCAAAGAAAAAAGAAAAGGGGTGGGGGAGTGCATTGGCTATTCAATCCAAAGCAGACTTTTTTTTTTTTTTTTCCTCTAAAGAAAAGATGCAGACTGCTCACGGGCATGCTAGTTCTTGATTATTTTGTTTTAAGTACCAATTGACCTTTCAGACTAAAAGTAACGGTCCCAAAATATCCTGAGAAAGCCTCTTTTGGAATTTTTCTCTAAGTCTTGGAGACGAGACACATTGCATTCAAAAAGACTCTTCAAAAAGAGATGGCCCCTATTCCTGGTAGTGCAATCCGATGACAGAGTGTTTATCTGAACTAATCATGTGGGATTTTCCAGTGCCACATTTATGAGAAACGGGATTCTCTTAAAGGAGGTTACAAACACTTCACTGAAAGCTTTCCAAGAACGGCTTCATCCATCCTCTCAGCAGCCTCTCACCGGGCTGTAGCACCGATGTGATAATCAGAGTCCATGCTTCTGAAAAGCCTTCTTGTCCTGGCTGCCACCCTCCTTTCAGTCATCATTAGAATTCTCAAGCTATGAATCCCCTATTGTCTGTATGAGCCCAGGATCCCCCACACCATGCCGAGGAAGGAATGTGAGCCTCCTGGGTCTGGCTCTAAGTCTCAACCTTATCCAGCAGGTCACAAAGCCCCATTTATATGTAGCTCCAACATTTTATCATAATTCTTTATCTGCTCGGCCCCATATATCCTCTAGGGCAGTCAGGAGACATTTGGTAATGAAGCCCATTTATCCTCATTTTCTCAATTGGCACACTTCAGGTTCTAATATTTATGTTCACACTGTCTTAATTTTGGATGTCAAAGATACTATACTAGACAAGTAGCATTGCCAAAGGATAATTGAACCATGTGGAAGAGTTCAGCGGAGTCTGATACATGATGTGGTTTGTCATATTACCAATCACTGCATCAAAATAGTTACTTTAATAGCTCAGTGGAAAAATAATAATAAATGCTGCCATTTATTAAATACCTTCTATGTGCCATGCAAATGGTATCACTGAATTCTCACACCCTACAAAGTAGGATCATCCACTTTTTATCGATGAGGAAACTAAGGTTTAGAGAGATTAATCAGCTTGTTTATGTGCATTTAGGGACTGAGCTGAGACTCAAACCCAGGTCTCTGCAAAGTTTGTGGTATTTCCACCTCATTCTTTTGCCAAGAAATAAGAAATAATACATAATATGTATAATAATATAATAAGAAATATCATACATTTCATTAGTTGCTTTACATTAATGTAACATAATTATTTTTCACCAAAAACATGTCCATAATTATGAAATTCGGGCTGATAAAATGCTTTGGCCGAGAAATGAGATCTGCTCTGATAGGCATTAGCACATCAGGTCAGAGTAGGAATTTGTAGCATAAATTTCACCTATCAATAGGTGGCAGTATTCACCTAAATCTCTTTAAAAGGAGCCAGCACAGGTTGCTTCTTCTTATGACCAATCCCTAGGCCATCTGTATTCTTTGATGCACTAGATTTGGTCATAATGAATAACGTGTGTAATAGGTTGGTGGCTAATTGGACCTCAATCATGCCTTTGTATAGTGATATCTGGACTGTAGTGCAGTTGTGGTAGAGGACTATTATCCACGGCAGAGATGTTGGTATCCCTCTCCATTTACAACACTCATTTTGGCCGTTCCTCTGGGGAAGTCTTTTATTGGTGCTTCAAAGCCGAAGATGATTTTTGTGTCTTGGATTACTTTAAGGATGTTATGCAGAATTCTCAAACAATTTGAAAATGAAATGGTTAATACTCTGGGATTTGATAATTCATAAACCAATGCTTGTCTAGATTAAAAAATAAAACATTTATCAGACTTCAGGGTTTCAGCTTTTTCAAAACCCCATGTATATGTACAGCTACCCGTCAAATCATATGAATCTTCACCAGTAGGCACGGAAGCTGGAATCCATAAGGTGACTATTCAATAGACAAGTCAAAATGGTTGAGTTGATTAGTCAAAATACTGAAGGATAAACGACTACTCAATTTTAGGCAGACCCTTCCTCCTCCTCTTACTCCTTTGTCTATGTTTTTTCTTCCTCCTCTTTTTTTTGTAAAGACAATCTTAATATTGAAATACCTGTAGTTAAAAGTCACAGATTCAGTAGCTATTTTCTACTTGCCAATGGGAGTCCACTTAGAATTTAGCTTTATAAAGTCAAGAAAACAGGTAGATAAAAAGATAAAAGAATAAGCTGAAAGACTCTTTGACCTATCTTTATGCTATCTTCTCCATTTTCATTTGAGATACTTGGGAACAGATCATTATCAATGACGACCAGCAAGCATTTAGAAATTGGATAGACGAGTAGTCCTAACTCTCAGAACTAAGAAGTTGACTCCAATAAGATTCTCAGCAGACCAGCTTTTCTTAAAAGAATACAGATTGGCTGGTGGAATAAGGAAGGTGGCCCTGAAGACAGCCTATTCACCTCTCTTTTATGTTCCCAGTGGAATGAATATCTTTCTCCTCCCTCCTTGTAGTATTTATAACAATGTTAACACTCTCAGCACAGCCTAACTTCATTAGAGTTACTCGGGGCTCTATGTAATTCCCTTACTGGATTGAAATCCCCATGATGGCAGGACCTGGGCCTCACTGATTTTTGAATTTCCCTCTCAGCTCTTGGATTGGGGCCCTTTGCGTGGTAGATAATTTTCAATACATATGGGTTTAATTGAGCAGAATTAAAGATTACTCAGAGGAATGCATTTTATACTTTTGCCCAGTGTAAAGAAAAAGTGCAGCATCAGTGTTGGATGCTATGCATGCTCATATTTCTAATTTCTCATCTGCTTCTTCCATTTCAGAACAGTATTGGTGATGGTAGAAATATCATGCCAAAGGCCAGCACCCTCCCCCAGAATCACTAATTATCTATTTTTACATCCTTGGCAAGGCCATCTGATTTTGTAGAAAAATGCCCTGGTTATATGAAGGTTAAATGCAGAGGCAGGCCAAAAAATAAAAATAAAATTAAAAAAAGGCAGTTACAAGGGACATTAAGTGACCTACTGTGTCATTCCAATCAGTAATATTTCCTGCCTTTGTGGTTTGGAGACTCAATCCGCACTAAAGAGCTGAACAAGGCAACGCTATTTCCTGGTGGCGGTTATCATTGTTTCCCATATTAGGACAAAGCTAAGCACAAGGGGAGACAGTATGTATCGTGTCTCACAAGGGAAGAGGAAGCATCTTCAAAAGCTTACAAAATTACATTGAACCCATTTAGGCATATCAGGACATATTGCCAAGCTGGAGAAATGAATTACCCAGCTGAATATCACAGGCATAATGAAGTTGTCAACAGCAACAGTGCAGCTGTAGATTGTCTGATTATGTGTTGACTGTGCTGGCCATTCAGGGACACACCAGGAAGGAAATTGTTGTCATATTGTCCACCACATTCCAAGCCCCATCCCAGCCATGGTGATAAACCTGATACCCTGGGGAGTATGTGGAAAATAAAAATAACAACAGCAAGCCAGAAAGAAAGAGCATCCTCTTCTGATGGTCTCTTATGTCTAGCATTGCTGGAGTCTCTCCCCTTCCGTGACTCCAATCTGTCATCTTCTTTTAAAAAACTGACCATGACAAGGAATGCAAGTTTAGATTCTGGCCCTCCAAACAAACATTTCACAATGGGCTTTTTAGCCCTTATTCAATTCAGAATAAGCAGGAGTTCAGCAAGAAAGCTTTAACTACGTGGGTGGGATTTACACCTTTCCTATGAGTCAAAGATGAAGGCAAGGCTGGAGTTTTCCCTTTTGCTGCAGCGTCTAAAAAGGTTGATTTGCAATGTTTCTGGACAGCAACTGGAATGTTCTTGAAGATTCTTCTGGCCTTTTTTTTTTGTTTGTTTTAAACACCTTCAGTTTTCTCCTCTAAGTGAGGGGGTCATGCTAGATGACGTTGAAAATCATTTCTAGCTCTAACATGCTACGATATCAAGAAGCCATAAAGCACTTAACACATAGAAGAACTTCTCTGCCACAAAGGAAAAAAAATGCTTTATTTCAAGCCAGCTAGTCTTGGTTTGTATTGGACATATAGTCTAATATTTCAGAGTCAATATATGTGATCTCTATTTCCAGAGAGTGCGCTGAAATCTGCTTTAAATGTTATTTATCAGGAATGTTTTCTTTTTTAAAAAGGAACTAATGTAGATTTGCCTCATTCATTAATAGAATTCTATTCTCTATTCAGGTTTTCTTCAGAGAAAGCCAACAAGATGTTTCTATTAGTGGGACTGGTGCTTTTTAAATGCTTACAATATAGCACAGGAGCATTTGATCCTTTAATTACCCTAGGTGGCCCCACTCAGTGGGTGGTGATTTGGGTGAGGAATCTGGATAGCTTTAATGATCAGTCAAGCCATAGAGAAAACTCTCCTCCTTCCACCCTCATTTATTGTTCTCTCCTGAGTGCCAATCAAAATGAGTTTTTTGTTTTTTGTCAATTCTTGTAGGAATACTTCTGTTTGGCATTTGAGTCCAGGCTTAAGTTAAATTTTAGGCGCCCAAGACCAAATTCCCAGAAGGGTCCTCGCACTCTTGGTTAACTGCTAAATAAATAAATCTCTAAAGAAGCCTTCCATATTTTCCAGGTCCTTTTCTCCATTTATTTCACAGCCGAAGTGTTCCTTAGATGATACTCGTGTGGGTGGCTTGTGACTCAGTCTCCTGCCAAATTGCTCAGCTTTCTACCGCCATAAGAAATACCTCCTCCCTTTGACAAATGGAAAAGCCTCCTTGGTTTATCTCCACAACTTCATGGAATCAGATCCTTAGTATTAAAGAGAGAATTCTTTGTAATTAATCACAGTGAGAATTTGAAATACTAAGAGGAGCAAGGAAGTTAATTCTATTTGCACATTCAAACATAAAAATAAAGACCTATAGCTGTGTGATAAGACCCAGCAATTATAAAGGCCATCTGCACTATCAGTTAAACATTGTCTGTAAATGCCACTTTACCCATTAAAATTACTCTCAGCTTAAAATAAAAACTTTGTCCCCTTTCTTCTAAAAACGTCAGATGAAGTTTGCTGTACAAATGCCAGGAGCGTCTGACCTAAGGCATATAGCAGCAAAGAGGCATTTAATGAATTGGAGAAGAAAGAAGAACAGAGGAGGAAAAAAAAAAAAGAAAGAAAGTTGAAGAAGTTGTAGGAATACTTTTAAGAAGGCTTGACTGATTCATCTTGTTAAATTGTAGCCTCATCTCTATTATTCCCATCTCCTCTTCACAGACATTGGCGCGACCCTTTTATTTCTGGCCTAGTTCTTCTGTCTTCAGACTTCCGTCCAACTTCTCTTTCTTCATTTTGTCCCAGACTCTGAACTCCTATGAAATCAGATAGAGCAAGGTCTGAATGGGCTGCTGTGGCCACTTTCTAAGGAGTAGAGGAGCTTTCTCAAGGACTGCATATGCCAAATAGTCAATGTCATTCTTCCGCATTGTGAAACCTACTGGATGCACCTTGCAGCACAGCAAATGCATTGAATGGAATTAAAAGGTCAATGGCTTATTCACTTCCTTCACCATTTTGGAGAAAAGTACAAGATTTTGCTCAGAGAGGATTAAAAGGACAGCAACAGGCACCTTCTGTCTGTGCTGCCCTGCTAGCTAGCATATCTCCGCTCGATTTGAAAGGGGAGTCACAATGTTTCACCCATTTGTCAGATGCTCAAACTCAATCTGTCAAGTACAACTATCACCAAGGCTGGTTATCCATTCTTATTGTTCCGTCAGTGATTTATCTTCAGCATCAAAGAAAAGTGGGAGTTTTCTATGACATTTGCAGCTTCAAAGTACATTTAATTCTTAAAGAAAAAGACAGAGAAAGAGAGAGCGCGAGAGAATGAATCATGCTACATATTCACCATCTCCTCCAGCTATTCTAGTGAGAAAATCAAGCCTCAGGAGTATTTACACTTCATTAACCAAATATTAACTTACTGCAATGTGGCATATGGACAGGAGAAATTGTGGCTATTTTAACTGATTGAATTAAAACCAAATAGGCTGAAAAGAGTTACATGTAGCCCAGTGAAACACATTTGCACCTGAACAAAAAAGGGCTTATTTTGAGCTTGGCAGCATTGAGTAGTTGACACTGAGAATACCTGCCTGAGAGGGTATCAGGTACCAAACAAGAACTCCAGAATTAGAGTGATGGTTTTGAGGACTATTAAAAAAAAAACATTATGTTGCTTTCAGTTAATGTAAAATCATTCACCTCTTCGTTTGTCTACATCCATACATTTTTTGACTGTGCCTTTATCTAAAATGTCCTGAGGTTCAGGATGCTGTAAAGGTTACTGATGAGGGCAGCCTAAGCTTGAGACCCATTGTAGGAAAAAGTCCAGTATACTGGAAATGAAATACCAGTTAGAGTCAGGAGATATGAGTAAAAGACTTGGGTTTGCTACTTATTCGCTGTGAATCTTTGTAGTCTTTGGCCACTTGACCTGAGTCTTAATTTTCTTATTTACAAAATGAAATTAATAGTAGTCACACAAAAGGCTAGAATAGACATATTACAATAGAAGATATACAAATGGTCAATAAGCACATAAAAAGGTGCTCAATATGATTAGTCCTCAGAGAATTGTAAAATAAAATTAAAATGAGATACTAGTTTACACCCACTAGGATGGCTAAAACCAAGAGTTGGTGAAGCTGTGGAGTAACTATAGTGTATTTAGGTTGCTGATTGGAGTATAAAATGGCATAACTTTGGAGAACTGTTTGACAGTCTTTTACAAACTTAAATATACTATACCTTATGACTCAGCGCTTCTACTTTTGGGTTCTACCCACAAGAAAGAAAAGTAAATGCTCACAGAAAGAATTACACAAGAATATAGCAGTCTCAGTTAAAACAGCCAACCTGGAAATAGCCCAAATATCATCAATAGAGTAATAGCCAAACAAATTGTGGTATGTTCATTCTATGGACTATTACTCAACAATAAAAAAGGAATAAACTACTGAGACATACAATAATGTGAATGAATCTCAGAAACATCAGATTAAGCAAAAGAAGCTAGACACAATAGAATATTTATGACACAATTACATTTCCATTATGACCAAGTACTGAAAAAACTGATCAGTAGTGACAGAAATCAAAACACTGGCTGCCTAGGTAGGACTGGGGTGGTGGGATATTTGATTGGACAGTGGCAGAAGGAAACTTTCAGGCCTGTTGGAAACATTCTGTATCTTGATTTAGGTGTTGGTTAGGAGGGTATATACAATTATTGAAACATAACTAACCAAAACACAAAATCTATTCATGGTATTGCATGCAAATTATAATTAATGAATAATGCCTGCCCTAGCTACCTCACAGAGATATTGGAAGAGCAGATGAGATTTGAAGCAAATGTAAAATGCCATGTAAATCTGAGTTGTTATCATTTGATAGATAAGATCAAACATAGACTAATCTAAGAATGGGCAGGCATATGGAGATGGGTATTTCTAAGCTGAGTGCAAGATCCCAGGATGTGGACCCAAGCAGCAGCCCAAGGACCAACAGAAAAGGACTGAGAGCCATCCTTTTTTCACCTCAAGGCTCAGATTGCTACTAGCTCATACAGTGTCTTTATGAGGCTCAGAAAAAGAACCAGTTCCTTCCCCTTACTGTGGCAAACTGCTTGGGGAACAGAGCCTGGCTGGGTTTCAGCATTCCCTTTACCTCCTGGACCAGGCTTGTTTGTGCCCTGAACAATTTGCACAGCTTCATATGAGGTCCTCTTTAAGGTCTTTGCGCATACTGTTCCATCTGCCTAAAACATCTGTCCCTGTTTCATGGGACTGGCTCCCTTTCATCTCTCAGGTCTTGGCTTAAATATCATTTCCTCAGAGAGGAAATATCCTTCCCTCATGTCCATTAATCTTTATTTCAGCACCCTGTTTTTTTTTGTTGGTTTGTTCGTTTGTTTTGTTTTTGAGTTGGATTCTCGCTCTGTCACCCAGCCTGGAGAGCAGTGACGTGATCTTGGCTCACTGCAACCTCGCCTCCCCGCTTCAAGCAATTCTCCACCTCAGCCTCCCGAATAGCTGGGATTACAGGCACCTGCCACCATGCCTGGCTAATTTTTGTATTTTCAGTAGAGATGGGGTTTCACCATCTTGGCCAGGCTGGTCTTGAACTCCTGACCTCGTGATCCACCCGTCTTGGCCTTCCAAAGTGCTGGAATTATAGGTGTGAGCCACCGTGGCCAGCCCCCTGTTGTTTTTCTAAAAGCACCAACCATAGTTTGTAACTACCACTTGTTTGGTAATCTGCTCCCTTTTAGACTGTGAGTTGCATGGCAGCAGAGAATCCATCCCCTATTCACAATAATACCCCAAGGTGTAGCATAGTGCCCAGCACATAGTAGGGGCCCTACAAATATGTGATGAATAACAAAATCAGATGGAGGTTTGGAGAGGTGTGAGGCTGGAAGCTAGTGACCTTTCCAGTAGGTGATCAGGTAGCAAAGGCTGAAAAACTGGAGACCAGCAAAGGAAGGGAGGTCGGTGGAGGACCATGGAGGGCCAGAGATCTGGCAGTTAGGGCAGCTAGGATTAGGAGAGAGGCTCCGAGAAAGTGGGAAGTACCTATGTTAGGGATTCAACTAAAGGAGTGTGAAAGGAGGTGCTGGGAGAATGGGTCAGAGTAAGATCCGCAGAAATAATGCCTAGATGCTAACCCTGAGGTCTCCTGGGATTGGCTTTCTTTTATACTCTGGGTCTAGACTACATAGGCAGCGCTGGGCCACAGACAGCGTCAAATCAAAAGGTCTCTGGGAATTGGCAGCCAGACATATGTGGAAAATCAAGCACCTTCTCACAGAAAAGTATCATTTAATTTTAAGCAAACCAGAGCCAAGCTGGGAGTGGGCAGAAGCACAGAACACAGGTCTACTGTCAGGTAGGCGGAGGATGGCTTCCAGTAACCACATGGTAGCCCTCAGCACGTGGAGGGGCAGACCTGCTACGGTCAGACCAACACTGGGTGGTGGGGGTGAAGGAAGATAATGTCCAATGGGAATAGAATACTTAGGAATGACTCTTGCTTTGTAGAACCAAGTTTTCAGGTGAACTATAGACCTGAAAAGGAGATTGCAAAGAGTTCTAGATTCTGTGATCAGAGAGTGATCACAAAATAACAACACTGATATCACAAAATAATGGGACTACAAGTTGAGTATCCCTTCTCTGAAATGCATGGGACCAGCAGTGTTTCAGATTTTGGATTTTTTCTTGGAGTTTAGAATATTTGCATATACATAATGAGATACCTTGGGGATGTGACTCAAGTCTGAATACAAAATTCACTTATATTTCATACACACTTAATACAAATAGCCTGAAGGTAATTTTATACAACATTTTTTGCTAATTTTGTGCATGAAGCAAAGCTTGTGTACACTGAACCAACAGAAGGCAAAAGCGTCACTATCACAGCCACCCATGTGGACAATCTGTGGTTGTTTGGCATCACTGCCATTCCTGCTTCTGAATTTATACGCTACCAACAAGCAATCATGTTTGCATATGTTTTCACACATAAATACTTAACAGTAAAAAAAAAAATGCATTAATACAGTGAAAAGATAATGTACTCAGGGTAGGTTGTAGTGTCACATTGGCACTGAAAAGTTTTGGAGTTTGGAACATTTGGGATTTGGGATTTTTGGATTAGGTATGCTCAATCTGTACTTGATGAGTCCCTTAGGCTCACCAATTCTTTTGAACCCTCTAGCAACCCTGTGATGGGAAGTAGCATTAGAAGCATCTGAATTTACAGATGAGAAAAGTGAGGCCCAAATCTCATGGCTAGAAGGTGGCAGAACCAATACTTCGTAAAAAGAATCACCTTCACATGAACTGTGAGTAATGAATAAAATAAATATGATACACATACACACACACACACACACACACACACACACACACACACACGAGAGAGAGAGAGAGCAAGAGGGAGAGGGGAAGAGAGAGAGAGATAGAGAGAAATATTATGTAGCCCTAAAAGGGGGAAGTTCTATTATCTGTAACAACATGGATAAACCTGGAGGACATATGCTAAATGAAATAAGAAATAAACCAGGCACAAGAAGAGAAATACTTCACGATGTCGCTCTAGCGTAGCATCTAAAAAAGCTGAACTCAGAAGCAGAGAGTAGAATGGTGGTTGCCAGGATCTGGGGCCAGGGGGAGGAAATGGGGAGACACTGGTCAACGGTTACACAATTTCAGTTATACAGGTTGATTCAGTTACACAGGTTGATTAAGTTCTGGAGATCTAATATACAGCATGGTGACTATAGTTAATAATACTGAATTGTATACTTGAAATTTGCTAATAGAGTAGATCTTCAATGTTCATACACACACACACACACACACAAAGTAACTGTGAGGTGATGGACATATCAATTAGCTTGCTAGTGATAATCATTTCACAATATATATCAGAACATGGAATTGTACACCTTAACTATGTGCAATTTTTAATTTTCCAAAGCACAGCAGTCCCTCCTAATTTGTGGTTTTGCTTTCTGTGGTTTCAGTTACCCATGGTCAACTGCAGTCTGGAAATATTAAATGGGGAATTCCAGAAATAAACAACCATAAACTTTAAATTGTACACCATTTTGGATAGCATGATGAAATCTTGCACCACCCCAGTGTCCTGCCCAGGACGCGAATCATCCCTTTGTCCAGCGTATCCATGTGGTATACACTACATGCCCCAAGTCATTGATTTCATCTGCTCCTGATCCCTAACTATTGACACCATCATGGCTCAATGATCCAGGACCATGTGAAGCAGATAATCCTCTTTATGATGTATCATCAGAAAGTCAGGAGTAGTCTAGTGCTACATCACAATGTCCATGCTAGTCACCTCACTTCATCTCATCCTGTAGGCATTGTCTCATCTCACATCATCACAAGAAGAAAGGTGAATGGAGTGCAATAAGATATTTTGAGAGAGACAGAACACATTTACATAACCTTTACTACAGAATATTGTTAAAAGTATTCTATTTTATTATTAGTTATTGTTGTTAATAGCTTACTGTGCCTCATTCATAAATTAAACTTTATCATAGGTATGTATGTATAAGAAAAACATAGTGTATATAGTGTTCAGTATTATCCAGGATTTTAGGCATCTGCTGGGGGTTTTGGAATGTAGCCCCTGTGGGTGAAAGGGCACCATTGTACCAAAAGAAAGCCAAAAGAGATTGCAAAAGATTCCTCCAATCTATGAATCAAAAAAAGAGCAGAAATCTATGATATTGATAATAGAAAAACAACAGAGAAAATCAATGAAACGGAGAAAATGTCTTTAAAAAGATAAAATTGGCACCTCTATTAACTGTTGAAGAACAAGAGAGAAGATGCAATTTATCAATATCAGGAATTAAGTGGGGATGTCATTACCAATTTTACAGATATTAAAAGGATAATAAGGGACTACAATAAATAATTTTATAACTATAAATTTGATACCTGTAATGAAATGGACCACTTTCTTAAAAAACAGACCATCACAACTCACCCAATATGAAATTGATGATTTTAACTGTCTTTTAACCATTAAGGAAATTGAATTTATAATTTAGAAACATCAAAAAAAGTAATGTCTAGTCCCAGATTGTTTCACTGGATAATTTTCTACCAAATGTTCCAAAAAGAATTAAAGAATTAACACAAATGTTATACAATCTCTTCCAACCCAAAAGAGGAGGGAACACATAATATTTTATCTTGTAAACCTAATATTATCTTGGTAACAAAACTGGACAAAGACAGTGCCAAAAAAGAAAATATTCCTCACCAATGTAGATGCAAAAAATCATTAACCAATATTAGCAAATAGAATTCAGAAACATATAAAAAGAATTATATACTGTGACAAAGTGATGTTTTGGTGTTTATTCAATGGATGCGAGGCTTATTCAATATTTGAACACCAATCAATGTAATTCACCATATTAATAGATAAGAGGTGCAAACTCACATAATCGTATCAATTGATGAAGAAAAAGCATTAAACAAAATTCGACATTCATTCATTCATGATCATAACGCTCAGAAAATATCAATAGAATGAACATCCTCAGCTTGATAAAGAACATCTACCAAAAATTCAACAGCTAACATAACAGTAAATGGTAAAAGACAATGCTTCCTCCTAAGATCAAGAATAAGTCATGCCTACTCTCATCACTCTTATGTATCATAATTTTGTGAGTTCTAGTCAGTAATAGAAAGCAAGAAAACACAATAAAAGGCATTTTATTGAAATGCTAACTAGAAAAAAATTATTGGCTAGAAAAAAATAAAACCATTCCTAGAATTGTGCAGATGAAATGATTGTCTGTAGAAAATCCGCACAAATCTACAAAAAGACCACTAGAACTAATAAATGAGTTCAGGAAGGTCACAAGATAAGAGATGAACATACAAAAATCAATTGTATTTATGTATACTAGCAATGACTACATGGATGCAATTTAAAAGTGCAACGCCGTTTACTATTGCTCAAAAAAATTAAAATCTTAAGTGTAAATCTAACAAAACACATATAGGACTTGTATGCTGAAAACTACAAAATGCTGATGAAAAAAAATCAAAATCTTAATCAATGGAAAGACATATTGTGTTCATGGATTAGAAGATTCAACATAGGGCCGGGTGCGGTGGCTCACGCCTGTAATCCCAGCACTTTGGGAGGTCAACGTGGGTGGATCACAAGATCAGGAGATCGAGACTATCCTGGCTAACACAGTGAAACTCCATCTCTACTGAAAATACAAAAACTTAGCCGGGTGTGGCGGTGGCCGCCTGTAGTCCCAGCTACTCGGGAGGCTGAGGCAAGAGAATGGTGTGAACCCGGGAGATGGAGCTTGCAGTGAGCCAAGATCGCACCACTGCACTCCAGCCTGGGCGACAGAGTGAGACTCTGTGTCAAAAAAAAAAAAAAAAAAAAAAAAAGAAAAAAGAAAAAAAGAAGATTCAACATAGTAAAGGTGTCCATCCTCCCCAAGTTGGCATATACATTTAATACAATACCTCTTAAACTCTCAGCAAGAGGTTTTTTAGATATGGAAAAGATTTTTCTAAAATATAGTTGAAAAGGCAAATGAACTAGAATAGCTAAAACAATTTTGAAAGACAAAAATAAGTTGGGAGGAATAAGGTTACTCTGTTTCAAGACTTACTGTATATCTACAGGAATCAAGAATGTCTGATGTTGGCAGAGAGACAGACACATAGATTAATGAAACAGAACAGAGAACTCAGAAATTAACCCATACACATATGGCAACTGAAATCTGACAAAGGTGCAAAAATCATCCATCATAGAAAAGACAGTATCCTAACAAGGGATGCTGGTGCAAGTGAACAACCAGAGGCAAAAAAACCGAGCCAAAAAAACAACCCTCAACTTAAGCCTCACATCTCATACATGAAATTTAGTTCAAGATGAATTACAAATTTAAATACAAAATGTAAAATGATGCCACTTGTAGAAAAAACATAGAAAAACATCTTCAGGATCTAGTACTGGGAAGAGTTTTAGAACGGCACCAAAAGCACATCCATAACATTAAAAAATGACAAATTGAACTTGAACAAAATGAACTTACATTTTGTGAAAGATCCCGTTCAGCGGCTAAAAAGACAAGCTACAGAGTGAGCAAAAATATTTTCAAGGCATACATCTGACAAAGAACAAGTATCTAGAATACATAAAGATTTCTCAAAACTCAACAATATAAACCAAATATTCCAATAAGAAAATGGGAAAAAGACATGAAGAGATATTTCACTGAAGAGGATATATAGGTGGAAAAAAAGAAATCAGCATTTGAAATAAATATGTGAAATTATATTCAACACCATAAGAAAAGCTGCAGAGTGAGAAAAAATATTTTCAAGCTATAAGATATGGTTTGGCTGTGCCTCCACTCAAATTTCATCTTGAATTGTAGTTCCCATAATCACCATGTGTCATGGGAGGGAGCCGGCAGGAGGTAATTTAATCATGGGGGTGATTACCCTCAGGCTGTTCTCATGATAGTGAGTGAGTTCTCACAAGATCTGATGGTTTTATAAGGGGCGTTTCCTCTTTTGCTTGGCACTTCTTGGTGCTGCCATGTGAAGAAGGATGTGTTTGCTTCCCCTTCCACCATGACTGTACGTTTCCTGAGGCCTCCCAAGCCCTGCAGAACTATGAGTCAATTAAACTTCTTTCCTTTATAAATTACCTAGTCTCAGGTATGTCCTTATAGCAGCGTGAGAATGGACTAATACACCATACATCTGACAAAGAACAAGTATCCACAATATATAAAGAATTTTCAAACCTCAAGAATAAAAACCAAATATTCTAATGAGGAAATGGCCAAAAGACATGAAGAGATATTTCACTGAAGAGGTTATATAGATGGCAAAGATGCAACAAGCATTTTAAATAAATATGTAAAATTATACTCAACACCATTAGCCATTGAATAAGCTTGTGAAATTATATTCACTATCATTAGCTATTAGGGGAATGTAAATTAAACCACAATCACAACAAACCTATCAGAATAACTAAAATAAAAAAAAGACAACACCAAATGTTTGTGAGGTTGTGAAGAAACTGGATCACTCATACATTAAGTAAGAATGTGAAACTATACAACCATTCTGGAAAACAGTTTGGGAGATTATTTTTTAAATTAAGCATGTAATTAACATATATTCCAGCAACTGCACTACTAGGCATTTATCCCAGAGAAATAAAGACTTTGGTTTGCACAAAAATCTGTACACAAATGTTTATAAAAGCCTTATTCATATTAGCCAACAGCTGGAAACAACTCAGTTGTCCTTCAACAGATGAATGGTTAAAATAAACTGTTATTTACATCAATTCCACAGAATATTACCTAGCAATAAACAAGAACAAAATGTTGATACACACAACCACCTTGATGAATTATCCTGAGTGAAAAAAAGCCAACATTAAAATGTTACATACTGTATTATTCCATTTATATAACATTTTTGAAATGTAAAATTATAGAAATAGAGAACAGATTAGTGGTTGTCAAGAGTTAAGGAGGGGGTAGGGACAGGAGGGAAGTGGGTGTGGTCATAAAATGGCAAGTTAAAGGATCTTTGTTGTGATGGGAATGTTCTGTTTCTTGACAATATCAATATTCTGGTTGTGGTATTGTTATCATTGGATGGAAGATGTTACCATTAGAAGAACCTGGGTAAATAGTACATGGAATCTGGTTGGGTGCAGTGGCTCACGCCTGTAATCCCAGCACTTTGGGAGGCCAAGGCAGGCGGATCATGAGGTCAGGAAATCGAGACCATCCTGGCCAACATGGTGAAACCCTGTCTCTACTAAAAATACAAATAAAATAAAATAAAATAAAATTAGCTGGGTGTGGTGGTGCACACCTGTAGTCCCAGCTACTCGGGAGGCTGAGGTAGGAGAATCGCTTAAGCCTGGGAGGTGGAGGTCACAGTGAGCCAAGATTGCACCACTGCACTCCAGTCTGGCTGACAGAGTGAGACTCCATCTCAATAATAATAATAATAATAATAATAATAATAATAATAATAATAATTTTTTAAAAGTACATGGAATCTCCCTCTATTATTTTTCTCAACAGCATGTGTGTAGAGCTACAGTTATCTCAAAATAAGAAGCTTAATTAGAAAGTTGATCCACTATGAAAATAGCCTGCTTCAATAGTCCGGTTTAACCTTCTTTAATATGCCTCCCAGTAGTGGTTCCTTGGCATAAAAGCTAAAATGAGCATTGTGGAGTGGTTCTGGTGTTACTATGGCTTTGTCAGCTTGGGTGGCAACAATTTGGTGTTGAGCAGCAGATGAATTTTGTACACACTATTTACTCCAGTGGCCTGGAGGTATGCTACCAGATTTACCACTGTTTAACCAGAATCTAGTGCAGCACTTTGCACATGCCTGTACTCCCACCCCCAACACCAACAAATCAATAGGTATTTATTGAATGTAATAATAAATAAAAGGACACTTTCATGACTCTGCTAACTGTACTGCCTCAGAGTTGGACTGTGTTGATTTTACCTCAAGTCTAATGGAATTGTCGGCTTTTAGATTCCCTAGTGATGAAGTCCAAAGGAAAGATAAAATTACTTGTCTGAAAATTTGGTATCCAACTTACCGAGAAATCAACAACACCCCTTGGTGGAAGCCAAAGGAAGTGGCCTTGTATAGTGGACAGAGCATGAGTTACATATTATCCTATAATTATCCATCACTGAATGTGCAATAACAAATAAACAGGCAGCATACATTTCATTACAGTAGTGCCTCTAGTCACCAAAAGTTGAAATCAGTCAAACTATTTAATGGACTTTAAACCATGACAATTCTTATAATACAATACTATGCAGTGATTTAAAGGGATCTGGTAGGTGTGTATTACTGACACAGAAAGATATTCAAGAAGAATTTTAAAAAACAAGTTCTAGAACAGTTCTTGTTTTTGTGTAAAAAATTTGTATGTAAGTCTCTTGGTTTGGTAGTTTATACATAGAAAAAATAGAAATACATACTCTGTTCTATTAACATGACTATCTTGTGGGGGTAGGATTATGAGGAACTTTTAACTCTGTTCTCTATTTCTTTAAGTTTGTATGGAATGGATTTCTATTCATATCAAGAACTTTTGTTGTAATTAGACAAATATGTTTTTTTTTTCTTTCTTCTTTTCTCTCTATTTTATTTTTATTTTTATTTATTTATTTATTTATTTATTTATTTATTTATTTATTTATTTAGAGGCAAGGTCTCACTCTGTTATCTAGGCTGGAGTGCAGTGATGTGATTATGGCTCACTGCAGCTTTAAACTCCTGGGCTCAAGCAATCCTCCCATCTCAGCCTCATGATTAACTGGGACTGCCACCATGCCTGGCTAAGTTTTTAATTTTTTGTAGAGATGAGGTCTTGCTATATTGCCCAGACTGTTCTCAAACTCCTGGTCTCAAGTGATCCTCCTGCCTCAGGCTCCCAAAGCAACGGGATTACCGGCATTTTTCTTTTAATGAAAGAGTATGGGCTTTGAAGGTTAACAGACTTGTGTTTGAATTCCAGCATTTTTGTTAACTATGCGAATTTGGACAAGTTACTTGGTCTCCCCAGTAAGTAATTTTAGGAGCCCCAGTTTCCTCATCTGTAAAATAGGGAGAATGATACTTACTATAAAGTTCTGTAGATTCAGTGAGGTAATATATGATCCAGGACCAGGCTTAAAGTAATTAATCTATAAAGTAAATTCCTGCCAAGGAATTCCTTTTTCAATTGCCAAGACTGTTGAAGAGTGGTAGATTTCTGATCATTGCACTTGCCTACAACATCTCAATCACGTAAAACCTTGATATCCACCTGGGCCTATGGACTCACTGAATTTCTAAGACAGCTACCTCCTGTCAGTTGTTTTCTATTCTCATCCAAGATCCAAAGTCAATGTCATATGCAGTCTCAGTGCCCTGGTTTCGTGTTCATGTTCTATATACATACTTATCAATTATTCTTCATTCAGCCATTCAGGTTCAAAATTTCACCATTCTATTTCTATTATAAGCTAATTTACTGATGGAGAGAAGCCCTTCAAAGCTCTGTGTCTTCATCATTCAGTAAATCCAGCTAAATGGGGCTAGGTGTAGAAGCAACCAGGATGTTCTTTGATTGGATCTCTTATTTGCAACTTTGTTTTGGGAGACAAGTATTCCCCTAGCTTTTGGCCCCTGGGGCAGAGAAAGACTTAGCTTGGGCCATTATACTACAGAGTTGTGATGTTGTGTAGTAAAAATGGGTTGAGATAAGCCAGCCAGATGATTTTAGAGCATTTCAGATTAAACCAAGCCATTATGGTTGATTAGTTCCAAACTATTACATGCCATACAATGTAAGACTCTGTGACCCTAAGTGTCCAGAAAGATTCAGCCCATTATGGCAGTGAGCATGTTGCCAGGAAGGAGACAAATGAAAGATGATTGCCAGCTGAGGGTAGAAGAGGTGACATGGCTAACAGCATGGAGCTGATGCAGGTCAAACAACTCCAAATATCCTCTCTTATGGCTGAGAGGTGGTACAAACACATGGGACATTTCTGCCTGCACTGTGGATATCTGGGACATTGTGTGAATCCCTTCAGTTACAGGAAACTCACTAACTTTGGAGGAATACCATCTTCACCAAGCTTTGTGAGAACATTGCCTATGGCTACTAATACAAGCCTGCCAAATTCTGTGTTTTCTCTCTAGGGATGATGTGGAAAAAACAGTTACTATGTTTTGGAATTAGTGGCTACAATTCTCTTAGACTACTTGCATGCATGAGTTTCTAATGCTGAACTTCAGGATTTGACCAAGGTGGAGGGACCCAAATTCTAAGCAACATGGAACAGATCTCTCAGTATAGAAGTACAAATAGAAAGACCCTCAGGCTGGTGGGCAACCAATGAAATATCTGAGGACTCCATCACAGTACACTGCCAATGACTGACATCTGCCTAAGTGTGGAATCTATCTTCCTATCACCCTTAGGAGCAGCAGTGAAAGATGACATTTTCTCAAATGCATTGCTCCTGGAGCTTATCTGTCTGATCCATCAATACTGACCTTGAGACTTTCAGTTTGATTCGTTGTCTTTTAAAAAAAACAACAACACAATTTCCTGTGTCTAAGGGAGAGAGGAAAGGCTAAAAAATATCATTATAAAGGCTCCAAAGATTTTTGGGACATCAAATTGCTCTGACAAACCATTTTTATGAGTTAAGTGTAAAGGAAACAGAAACATGCGGATTAAATTTCCCTTAAAATACACATGGGCTTAAAAATTAAGGGGGGAAAGAAGGACTTGGCAACGTGGGTTTCAGGCTTTGCCAAACCCCAACTCCTGAGAAATAACTTGAGATGCTTGACAAACCCAAAAAGCAGCTGGTTTTGCCCTGTGCCCTCATCGAGCGACATCTAGAGTCCTGTGTGATTGGAACCCCTAACTGAAATGTGCTAATTTACAAACTCATGCTCTGATTCTTCAAATTACCCTAAGCATTCCCTGTTTATAAGATATCTCCCTAAAGGCCTAGTCTTCCTCAGGTTTTCCTTGTACCCAGGCAGAGTCAGAGATCAGCGTTATAATTCACATTTCATGGGTGAAAACACGGAGCTCCATGAGGTCTAAACTAGAGAACTGGTGGCAGGTTTCTCAAGACAGAAAATTGACCATATGCACCCCACACTTGCCTTAAGTACAGAAAATCTTTGATTCATCAAGTTCTGTGGTGAATTTGCAGACAGATGACAAGTATAAACTTTTTATTGAGCATTGAGAATTCAGAGGGGTGTGTTTAAATTTAACTAATAGCATTCATTCATTCATTCGTTCAGCCAACACACAAATGCTTATGGAGTTCAAATGTACTATTCGAATTGCAATGGAAATAAAAGCTGCTAGCTCTTATTTGGGTTTACCATGTGCCAGTTATTGTGCTAGCCCCTTGACATGCAGTATCTCATTTAATGCTCATTTCAACTCTCAGAGGTCTATGCTACAACTATCTCCATTCTACAGATGAGGAGGGTGACATAGAGGAATTTGATAAATTTCCTAAGATTGGTCAGAAAGAACAGATCTGTGATTCAAAGCCCAGATTGACATTAGAGACACCTGGATGCTGCCTGCTAGAAGCTTGGGAGTCCTCTGGGCAAGCTAAGTCATATTCAAATGTAAATATAATAAAGAGGGATAAATATCCCAAAGACATTCAGAACATACAGGGATTACTTTCTGCTAAGATTGGGAAGGCTTTATGTAGGAGGCAGCTTTTGCAAAGAATTTTAAAGGATGGGTACAACCTGAATACCAGGGGAGGGGTCAGAGTCCTTCCGGATGGGGAGACCATCCAAGGATGGGGGAGAAGATATTAAAGAGAGAAGCCCAGGAAACGCTGGAAGTTACTGGAGAGATGCAGGGAGACCTCACCACATGCAGATTTGACCTAGGCAAATGCACTTGTGTACTATCAGCCACCGAAACAAAAAACAAATCCTCCAATGTAATTTAAATAGCTCAGGCAATTTCATCTGCTATTGCCCAGAAAATGAGTATAAGATAAAAGGAGTCTGTTATTTCCTCATTTGGGTTCTGACTGAGACTCTCTTGTGGTGTGAGCATCTCACAGTGCTAAAGTAATTAAAGGTGTACATTTTTGCACAACATAGCCTCTGCCACGTTAGCTGGGACTCAGAAGAAGTCTATTCCAAGACTGTTCCAGTCTATGCTGGTATCACCAAGATGGGGTAAATGTGATCATATGTGATATTGGCTGTATTTTCTGATTTTAGAACTTAACTCTCCTGTATAAATGCAGATCCACTATATCTGCTTACTTTGTAAATGAACTCTTGAAAGAAGGGTTAAGTTGTTAAAAACACTTTGAGAAGATGCAGCAAAAAACAAATAAATTCAAAGAAACTGTACATTGTGTGTGAAAATATATGTAAAAGTTAAAATTGTTACTAATGGGTGAAAATATATTATTCTCTCTCTATATATATAAAGAAATATTGTGTTTAACGAAAAAACAACTATTTGCTTGTTTCTGACAAAAAAAAAGGCAAAGAGATCTTTGATGAAAATGTTGTTTGTAAATAATAGCAGGGGGCTTTAAGACTTGGGGGTGGGAAAGTCAGTAAATAAGCAGCGAAGCTGAGAAAATTCATCAGAGAAAATACAGGGAAGTTGATTTGTAAGAAAAAGAGATTGAAGAACACTGAGGATGCATGAATGGTTAAATCTTCAAGACAATCTTAATATGGTATGAGTTGACATGATACATGTGTAGCAGAAATACATAACTATTCTTTTGACTTTTTTCCTCTAAATATAAAAGCAAAATATACTCATTTTTTTAAAAAGTAGAATATACAGAAAAAAATCTCACAAAAGATAAACAGGAAAAAGCAAAAATCATCCATAATTCTATAATAGAGAGAACTACTATATCTTTTGGTGCATTTTCTTCCAGATGTATATGTTTTCCATTGATTTGGGCTCTATATCAATTGCTTTCAAAATTTAACACACATCAATTCACTTGGCTATTAAAACACACAATTGCTCACCCTTGGAGTCTCTGACTCAGTAGGTCCAAGGTAGGGCCTAAGCATTGGCATTTTTGCCAAGTTTCCAAGTTTCCAGATGCTGCTGCTGCTAGTCCATGGACCACACTCTGAGATCCACTGCTCTACAAGGTTTTGGTTCTTGCTGTTTTCTCTGTATATTGCAGTAGGAGCATTTCCCCCAAGCCATTAAAATTACATAAAAGTATATTTTCTAATGGTTGCATAATGTTTTATTACGTGATTTATTAACCATCCCCCAGTGTTGAACAGTCTTTCCATACCCATTAACTGGAGGTTTCATATTTCTTTACCAAAATAATTCTAAGATGACTGAGATATACCTCTAGCCTTGAGACAGAAGCACACCTAAGGTTGTGAGGCACTAGGAGATGTCTTATGGTTACTTTGCATTTTAGAGGATCAGATCACAACACTCACACCACCAATAGGAAGGCTCCTGATTAAATAATTTTAGGTGTGTGCAGCAAGGACCTCATAAGCTGAGGAAAGCTGCATCTCTCATGAGGTTGCTACCAGTGACTTCTACAATGGACTAGGTGGTTCTTTTGAAGGAGATAATCAAAATGGGTCTCAGAGACTGCTGTTTTGATGTACAACTAGCTGAAATAGTAACAATCTTGTTCCAGAAGCTGCTTGATAAACTTATGGTTCCAAAGAGACCTTGGAAGCTCTTGGTGAGCAGACTCACCACAAACAGAATCACGAGTAGATTGCTCTCGCCCTCCTGCCCTTTTCTCATCCTCAGCAATGAGCAACAGAAACAGTTAAACCGCCAGCAGCTCCCAAACAGTGGTTTCCGCCCTTAGCGACTGCCAGCCCCTGCAGGCTCACCACACACAGCCTCAGAGGTCTGGCTCTGAAGCTCCTCTCTGCCCAGACGCCGTAACAATAAGGAGAAAGGAAAACTGCGGCCACCACAGAGCTTCAGAGGCCAGTGATCCGAGGCAACCTCCACTCTTACCCCATGGCTTGTGCCTTTCTTCTCATCCATTACCTTTCCCCAAAAGTTCACAAATATCCATGACTCTCTTTCTCATTCATTGTCTCACACTCTGCCTGAAGAAAAATTCCAGAGATCCAATGAATCTACATTTCACAGGAAGTATTCTCTGGATACTCTGGTACTATTCACCATGGGTGAGCCCAGTAAAATAATAGTAACAAGGAGACCAAGTATTGCTTGATCAGTGATATTTACCAAGCATGCGATGTGTGGGTATTATCTAATTTAATCCTCATATGAGCCCTGGGAGCTCAGCACTATCAGTCTTCCCATATTATCAATATAGAAAGAGGACCGCAGAGGTTAAACTACTTGCCCAATGCCACTCGGCAGTGGACTTAAGTCTGTCTGACTCCAAAGCTCATGCTCTTCACAGCTGTTTTTGTTTGTTTGTTTGTTTGTTTTGTTTTTTCTTTTGAGATGGAGTCTCACTCTGTCTCCCAGGCTGGAGTGCAGTGGTGTGATCGCAGCTCACTGCAACCTCCGACTCCTGGGTTCAAGTGATTCTCCTGCCTCAGCCTCCTGAGTAGCTGGGATTACAGGCACGTGCCACCATGCATGGCTCATTTTTGTATTTTTAGTAGAGACAGGGTTTCACCATGTTGGCCAGGCTGGTCTCAAACTCCTGACCTCAGGTAATCTGCCTGCCTCGGCTTCCCAAAGTGCTAGAATTATAGGTGTGAGCCACCTCGCCTGACCCACAGCCGTTTTAATCAGCTTCTTTTACAAAGATATCTAGTATTTAATCTTCTGTTCATCAGGCTCATTTAAATGCCAAAGGCCAAATATTTCACTTTTTTTTGGAGAATCTTAAATGGTAGAGTCGATTCTTAATAATCTAGTTCAACTGAGTCAATAGAATGTTCTCTGATTTCTTAGATGGCTGGTTCACACCGTGCCCCTCACCTCCATGCTCAGATCACAGGGAGCATGTGGAGGTTGGTGTAGAAGGGACTCAGAGTTATCATATCAAACAGCAAGAGGTTTCCATAAAAGCTACTACCTTAATTTTTTAAAAACCCTGAATTTAAAAAATCCATAATTTGGTACATATATAGCCATAATTTTATATATTTAATACACGTGTGTCCATAGTGGTTTGAATGTGCCCCCCAAAAAGCATGTGTTGGAAAATTAATCCCCAATGCAACAGTGTTAAGAGGTGGGACCTTCAGGAGAAAGTTGGCCCACGAGGGCTCCACCCTCATGAATCCTTAATGTTCTTATCTTAGGAGTAGGTTCATTATAAAGGACGAGTTTGGCCCCCCTCTTCTCTCTCTCATTCTGTCTTTCCCCTTCCACCATGTGGTGCATTCTGCAAGATGGCCCTTGCCAGAAGCTGGCACCTTGATCTTGTACTTCCCAGTCTCTAGAGCTGTGAGAAAAAATTCCTGTTTATTATAAATGAACCAATCTGTGGTATTCTGTTATAGCAGCACAAAACTGACTAAGACAGTAACCGAACACACATGCACACACACACAGACACGGCTTTTTTTTTTAATATCATAGAGGACCCCAGATTTCTTAATGAAGAGTAGAATAGTGGTTTTCATGTGTCAATGTGCATCAGAATCATCTGGAGGGGTTGTTAAAAACTGCTGGGCCCCACCCCAGAGTATCTGCTTCAAGAGTCCTGGGTAAGACCCTGAGCAGCTGTTTTCCAGGTGATACTGATACAGGTATTACTGGTCTTGGCATCACCTTTGAGAATGATAGAAGTAGAGGATATACCAAGGCTTGACTCTGTGGAGAAAGGAGACTCTGTCACAATATTTTAAAGGAAATTGCCTTTCTTCCTTGAATTCACACTGCACTGCCTTTTTGCTGAAATGAGTGGTGATATAACTAGAAAGGCTGACCATCTCAAGAATTGGGCCCACTTCAAACCGAGTCTTTCGTATCATGACATGGGGTTTCCCCAAGGAAGGGTTGTAGCCCTTAACTCCCAGGGGTGGTCATTAACAGATTAAAGCCAGAGGAAACCCAGTGTTTTCCAATAGGCTGGCTTAACACAGTCTTCTCTTTGTCAATAATGGGTAAAGATATTGGCTTCTTTGTTACCTGATGTAATTTCAGAGATGGTCACAGACAAACTCAGTCATTTTCTGTAGCTGTCACAGAAATTGGACTTTCCTCCTGCTGCCAGAAAGATCATGGTCTCTTGCCAGAACGATGATTGCTTCCCAAATTTGCCCATCAAAATGCCCTGTGAAAGTTCTTCCAGGACTCAATGGCTCAGGCCTTGTTCTGTATGCATTGATTCTGGAAGTTTCTTTGTGCACAGAGTAGAGAAAGTTTAGAATTAGTATTTAGTAATATTTTCATCTAAATTAACGGGTTGAGTTCTGTGGCAGAAAGTTTCTGCTATTTCTGCCAGACTTGGGCTGTCCCTGAATGACACAAACAAGAAGGTCAGGCCCTTGTTCCAGTTTGAAATTCTTTGTGTCTTGCACTATTTTGGTAAAGTAGAATGGCATCCAAAGTGCTGTACTAGGCTACACATTCTATATTATCAAACAATCAAATTCTCAAACCTCTGCTCCCTCTGCCCAGGATGGAGAAAACCAGTCCAATTTCCAAGGCTTGCAGTCTGAGAGAGAAGCAGAGAGCTAGAAAATGTAAGTCTGTTTTCTTCTTTGATAAGCTTCCTTGGCAAAGTCCAATGACCTGAATTATGGTGTGGCCTGTGGCCTAAGAATCTTGAAGTCGGCTCCTCGCTTCCCCTGCCTCTAGCCTCTCCTCAGGCAGTGGTGCCTGGCCCATAGTGCTGTGGATCTGTCACTTGGTTTCCAGTGGCAATCATGCATTCTCTTCTTGATTACCGGCTACTGGAGGGAAATAGGGCCACAGATAACCCTAAACAGAGCTAAACAAGAAGCCAGTTCTAGTGTTTGGCTTGAGAAGGCATTATTCGGTTTCTTTATATAGCTATTTTGTCCTTCTAGCTGATGGCAAAACAAATTTTTGTTCCCTGAGTACATAAGGTCTCATGGTGATGGAGGTGAACCAACAATTTGCTAATCAGGGAAGAAAACAAAGCCTGAAATTTAACAAAGAGATGACTGAATATGCCTCTAAAGGATTCCTCCTTTGCGGAGAGCATCTGCCAGGTGGCTAAACTACACGGTGAAAATGTTTATGCCTAGGTTATTAAGAAGGAAGCTTGTGAGGGCCTGCATTCCAGATCTGTTCCCTAAATCCCTGGAGAAGGGATAGAGGCCCTGGGACTGTAAGAGATAATTAGGGCCCAGCTCTCACCCTCAAGGAGCCCAAGGAACAACAAATGGCCTAATACTTAGTCATTAATTTAGTGAATATTTATTGAAGACTTAGTATGTGCCAGGGAGATTGTTTTGGCAATCAAATCTCAGAGTAGAAAGAGTCTCTCAATTTGGGGTCAGCAATCTCCTGGGTAGCATCTGTTCTGGGCTGTCCTTGGTGGGTCATCACCTGACCTCCAACCACATCTCACCTTTGTGAGGCAGCTTATCCCGCTGTCCCACAGTCACCATCACTTAAAGGTTCACTTTGTACTGTCCTGAATCTGGGATCTGCCTTCTTATGTCTTACCCTGCACGAAACCAGTGCATATTTGCAAGAATACATTGGAATAACTCAATAACCTTACTTACCCATCTGAAGTCTACCCTCCTCTCCCTTTAAAATGACCACAAACATGAACACACACAAAACCTGAAAAGTTGTTGTGTTTGTTTTTGCTTCTGTGCTTGGTGGTGATGGTGGCATTTGTGTGATACAATGAATTAAAAACAAGATAGGGGAGAAGATTACGATAAATATATGTGGCCCTGTGCCTAACATGGTGCCTGGCATGCAGTAGATCTTCAGCAACGATTTGTCAAAATGAATAAGCAAATGAATGAATGAATGACCAGATGAATGAATAAAATATGAATTACTAACTAGACCATACATTTTTAATGTTATGGACTTTGTCTCATACATCTTCATATACCCAGTACCTAAGACAGTACTTGGCCCATTTATAGGGGTTCAAAAATAAGTAATTTCTGAATGAATAAGTGAAGTCAGAAAATTGATAACCATTGGCATATAAGTGGGCATGAAATAAATGTTGTCTGAATAAATGAATGAATGAATATGCAAGGCAAGGAAAGATGCTTCACTGGGGATCGTTATTAGATTTCAGCTGGAAAGACATTGTAATTATAATGGGTAGGTGAGCAAAGTATGACTGTTTAGTAGGGTTATGGTTGCTTTTTTCAGCATGAGAAACTTTTTCCTATTGTTGACTCAGTAGCCCAGGCAGTCAGGCTTCATCCTGTGCTCTTTTCTAGCATGCTAGTTTTTGCTAGGTGAGATGGCAGTGTTTTTTTTCCCCCAAATCAAACTGCTTTGCTTAGAGATGCTATATTTGCTTGATTCACTTCCCAGTTGCTTAAGGGAATGTGGGATGTTAACTAGAAATGGTTACAGATGCTAACACAGAAGCTTTCTGGTTTGGTATTAGAGAAAAGAAAAATATGGAGGATATGAGCAACGCATACTGATGTCTGTGCCCCTGTCCTCCTAGGACCACCTGGAGCCCCATCACAGACACAAGAAAAGAGTGGACATTCCATTTCTTCCAAGAGATTTCTTCTTGAATCTGGAACACTCTTGGTAGAGCAAGTTGATTTCCCCCAGGCACGGTCCTTAGCTTCTTAGAGTCACACTCTCTGAAGAGGAGATCGTATTTTTCTTTTGATCTCATCATTTCTGGCTCCTGGAAGGCAGCCCAACATAGTATAGGATTAAGGGTACTAAAATCTGATTTGACTTTCCTCCTGCAATTGTTAGATCCTTAACCTCTGAGTCAGTTTGGCTACACTCCCCAGGAAACCAAATTTTACTTTGTCCTAGCAAAAATCTGACTCAGCTTATGCCTCTTTGGAAGGCATTGTGATTTCCATGCCAGTGACGAAAAGGAAAACCAGGGAGGTACAAATGATGCCCAGTACTTAGCAACAGGCATTCTCATAACCTTCTCCTTCTGAGATGCCACCTGATTGGCTTTCCTATGCTCTACTAAAATGAAGAACAAAATACTAGCAGCAGTATTTGGGGGATACGAAAGGTGCTGCTCTAAAGGTAATAAAACTTTGTCATAAACTTTAGGAGAATTACATGTAGCCTAGTAGATTAAGTACCTTCCTCTCTAAGCTAACCAATTATTGGCTCTTTGTTAAACTAGGGTCATTTGACTATTTGTGAGGCAAGTATTTGGTGCTAAAAAGATACTTTGGAGAAATAAGTGAATAGGCTAGGGAAGCTCAACAGATGCCCTGAACCATGTGTCAGAAGCCATCACCCTCCCTTGCTTCAGAAGGATCCCTGAAGAATTTCTGGATGGCCCACAGAAAGAACCAGTAGCATCCTAGGTGGCTGGGCCATCTGCAGCAAAGAACTACAGGCCAAGTTCACAAGATAAGCAAAGGGTACTCAAGGCCACTGTTAGAGGCAGCTGGCCAGTGTTCAGGTCTGCCCAGCTAAATGAAACCAGGTAAATTAGCTGAGATAAATCATAATCATCATCACAATAAATAAATAATGATAAATAAATAATACCATAAGACCCCTAAATGTGTGGCTATTAGACATCTGGGTATCAGAAGGTCAGTTCTGTGCAGTAGGATAGCACATGTCTATTGACATAGGCTTGACCTGGATTAATTTGCCCTACTTGGACGTTACTTGTCACATAAGCAGGTATCTCCCAGTCATATGAGTGTCTTCTGTTACAAGAGTGAATCCACTCAAAATAGATAATCCCATATGTTTAGTCAATAATGAGTTAAAATACCATCCCAGGCAAGGAATTTAGGGAGATATAAAAAAGATTCTGAAGAGACATAGTCCTAGAATTAAATACACACAGATTTTTGAAATGATCCAGTGACTTTCTCCTGTGGATGTTTTGCCCCCTCAGAAATTATTGACAGCTTCCACAGGGGTCTATCTGTTCTGATCATTTGTCAGGATGGAACGGGCTGACTGATCCAGACTCTTCTTTTCAAACCAGAAATAATACATAATACTTTTAAGAGTTGAGGGGCATGGTTTTGAGATATTGCCTTTCTTTGCCTCTCTAAATTAGGATGGAAGTATTTAAATCCTCATTTATTAAGTCATTGTTCTCTAAGCATTCCAGTCCCTCATGGCTTGGAGGCTGGAGACAGGCACTCATGAAAGCTTGTCTTCATGTCGTTAATTTTCAGAGGAGGGAAGGAAATGAGATCAGACACTGTTCCAAGAGTAATTTTGATATCAGATATTCTTTCAAACATCTGCAAATCAATAAAAATTGAGGTGAGAGGGGTCACTAAGAAGCATGGTACAGTGGCTGATGAAACTAGTTACCGTCTATCTGCCTAAACTGGACTGTAAATAGATAATTTAATACTTTCACTTTCAATTTCTGAGATATCCTTATTTACAGTACCAAATAGACTCAACTCTTCACTGGACTCTTAGAATATTTAGTTTGCGTGTTTCCCTAAGTAGAAAGGATGGTGGGTGAGAATGCCCTCGGGTTTGGCTGCAACTCAAATGTGCTAGTTTAACATTATTCAAAATGTTAAGAGAAGGTTAAAATCACTACATCAAGGCATACATAAATTTGATCTAAAGAGATAGGTTATATGTAGGTCCTATATCAATATTTCCTTGGGCTCTTCTGGCTTAAGAATCTATACAATTCTATTATCTTACAGTTACACACATGATATTCTCATTTCATAGCTGGAAAAAATGAGTCACAGAAAAGCAAAGAGATTCCCTACGAGTTGTTTAAGTTTCTGTTGAAATTGCTGGGTGAATGGTAAAGTTGGTGCTGTAATTCTAGAGGGTTCTTGGTCCTGCCTGAAATCCTTGTCAGAACAAGAGAGTTGAAGAGAACGAAGAGAAACAGATTGAGCAGGAGGAAGAAGGTAAAAAGGGAGCAAGGAATGGGCAGAGGAAAACAGAATTGGAGAGAAAAGGGAAAGGGGAAAATTAGAAGGGTGGAAGGGAAGAGAAAATAAAATACCCAGTCATGGCAGTGAAAGATGTAATGATCTGGGAGTTTGCATCCCAGCCCTACAACTAACTAGCAGCATGATTAGACTGTCTGAATCTCAGTTTTCTTATCTGTGAAATGGGACTAACTATATCTGCCTTGTTTTTTTCACAGGGCTTGCCAGACCACAGGAGACCAAGTATATGAAAGAGCTTTGGAAAACACAAAATGCCGTTCAACTCCTTAAGGCAGCACTATGGCAGAAACAGTTACTCCATATTAGGGATTTGGGATTTTGGTTACCCTGGAGGGTCACTTAAGACGTTTTGAACTCCCCATTGCTATTGAGTGAAGAGTGCCACACATTACAACGGGGCCAATGTGGGCTTCCTTTATAAACAGTGAGGATTCCAAAGCAATCCCAAAGGGAGGAGGGTAAGCTGCCCTGAAGCATGGGCTCCAGGCGCCAGGAGAAACGGAGCTGTCTCCCTGCTTTTGGATGCCAAGACATCAACACTTAAAGCAGCCACAGGGCAAGTTTGATTCTGAACCAGCAAAGCAGAGAAAGAACTCAATTGAGATGCCCTGCCCTGTAGGCAAGCTTGCTGCTGACCTGAATGAGAACTTCACACTGGTAAGGAGCTGAGGACTGGCTCGTAAATTTTAAGTATCCCTTGGGTTTTCTTATGAGCGAATCTGCTGTCCTTTTGGCCTTGGAAGCAGAATTAGAGGCCTTATAGTCAGGCCTAAGTGATGGGCAGAAAAAAAATGGAAAACTATTTCTGAACGCCAGCAAAATGGCTCTTTCTGAGTCTACAAAGCAACTTCTAGGACTCTAAAGTGAGGCTCTCCCCTAGCCTCATGGCATAACTCTCAGGAACTATAAACACTGATTAGTTTGGCCCCTTCACTTGCCTCTCATTAACGGCAAATATCAGACTGCCTATGCCAGTAGAACATTCAAGAACATTTTCTTGAAACAATGAGAGAAAAATGCAGGGCCTTTCAAAGACTCTGGTTCCACCGTCACAGAAATGGATACATACACAGTTACATTTAAATGGCATCTGAGGGTAACTTGCTGAAGGCCTCCCAATTGTGTTAACCTTGTGCTCTGCCCAGCCATCAAAGCTTGGCCCACTCAAAGATCATTATGTAGCACCCATTCCCACACTGTGTAACAAAGCAAACCTCCCTGGCCCCAGCAGCCTCTATATTCAGCCTTTTGAGCTGGAGATTTAATATTAGCCTATATGCCATTCAGTAATGTCTGTTTAGAGGAGTTTGAGAATTGGTTGCCCTTTTCAAGGTTTCATTTACAAACTTATGAAAAAGAACAATATTTTGCTATGAAAAAAAGATCTAAGATGATTGGCTTGCCGTGTGATTTGAGGATGGGTCCCACTTACACCTAGATGCAGAATATCTTTTGTTTGTCATGGCCCAGATCAGCATTTACGTCTTCAAGATCTTTTTAAGAAAACCTGGCTCTAAATGTAGTGTGTCAGCTGTTAGATCACACACCATTATCAAAATTAACTTCTTAGGTGCTGTTTGGTGGTCAAAGATGTGTTAGGCACCATCCTATGCACTTCACGAATATCATTTCATCTCATGGCAGGAACTAAACGCATGAGGTAGGTTGTATTGCCTTCATTCCAAGGATAAGAAAACGGAAAGTCAGGGAAGTGAAACTCTTTGTCCAAAGCCACAATGCTGTAGAACCAGGACTCGAAGCCAGGCTTGTCCGATCCGAAGTCTGGGCTCAGACCACAGTACTGTGCTGCTTTTCCATTCATTGAGGTTGGTTGGTAATAGAAAGAAACCCAATGCCACATGTCACTGACTGCACTGAGTCCCAGCTCTGTGACTTTGAGTAAATTATTTACCTTTCTGTATGTCCTTTCTTACCTGTAAAATGAGAGAATAAGTCCTCCCTTATCTGCTTCACAGAGTTGTGAAGACCAAATGCAAAGATTCTTGCAACTGTTACACGCCTCACAACTACAAGGGATTAAAGTATTTCTGATTAGAGAAGCCTCACCCCCACGTCACAATATCAGGGAACTCATCCTAGAAAAATTTTGATAGAAGGAGGTAACAAGAACGGTGACCCTTTGCCTATGGTTGGCAGGGTTCTTGGAAGGGGTGGCTGATTATATTTCCCAAATATATACATATATACACATATATGTATACATACATGTGTATGTTTCTATGTGTTTATATATATATGTGTGTGTGTGTATACCTGTGTGTGTATATACATATATGCCATACCATATGATCATCTTACAAAAAGGAGTGTAAAGGTGGTGGTCTAATGTTCTTTGCTGTTGAATCTGGGCAGTGGGTTGCAACTTTCATGATCAATGTAATATGGTAGAAGTCATGCTATGTGACTTGAGAGTTGATTCTATGTCATTTAAAGGATACAGTCTCCATCTGGCTCAGGATACCTGCCCTTGGAATACTGCCGCCATGTTGTAAGGAAGCCCCAATCACATGGAGAGGCCATGTATGGGTGTGTTCTAGGCAACAGACACAATGAGGCCCTCAGCTGACAGCCAGCATCAACCTCCAGACATGTGAGCAAATGAATTTTCAGATTATTCCAGATATTTGATATCTCCAACCTTTGAATCTTCCAGCTGAGGCCCCAGGCATCATGAAACAGAGACAAACTATCCCCAACGTGTCTGAACTGAATTTCTGAATCACAGAAACTATGAGGAATAATAAATGACTATCGTTGTTTTAAGTCACTAAGTTCAGAGTGGTTTGTTATGCAGCAATAGATACCTAATGGAGGGAAACACTAAAAATAGGGTCAGATAGACTCCAGGATAACATAGTTTTCTCTAAGATTCATCCTCCCAAGGGAGCTTTCCATTCTTCATGTTTGAGATGATGCTGGGAGTAGGAGATGTTGAGTCTTGGCCAATTTGGAATTATAGACTTGAAGGATGAACCAGCTGCAGGCCACTAGAAAATAGCTAACCAAGCAGGCAGAGCAGGATACTGGATAGGGTAACTTTTCCACACTGAAATGCTTTATACATTTTTTTTGAAAGTGAAAAGGGGTATAATTAAAATAGAGTCACTCTGGGACTCTGGGACAACAGGTATAGATGGAGATGTCCTGGGTAAAACAAAATTTGTGTTACAAAGACTAGGTCAACACTGGGGAGATCAGTAGGAGGTGATCATCATCATCATCATCATCTGACAGGCTGCCCAACCACAGCAAGGGGAAATCAGGGAAGAGGATTATTTGGAAAGGAAGAGGAATCTCTTCTATTTAGACTATTTGGGGAATTGAAGAAGAGGAGTATTGGGAGAAAATCGAGGAAGAGGACTATCTGGGCAGCGAAGTCTGTGTTTGCAACAGTTATGGAGTCATAAGTTGTGGTGAAGAAGCAGGAGTTGAGTTATACATGGGGAGAGAGGAGCCCAGTTTTAATGACAGAAAAGCTAAGAAGGAAAACACATCAGCGTTATACTGCTCCAACACTGAGCAGTATCTTAATTGAGAGGGTGAATTTCATCTACATCCATTTTCTTTTGAGAAAAACTCCTTAATGAGAAGTGGAATAAGGAGGAAAAAAGGCATAAAGGGGTCATCTGGAGAATTTGTTATGTATGGAGAGCAGGCAGGCACATAAGAAAAGGAGCAGGCGGGCACCTGTAGTCCCAGCTACTCAGGAGGCTGAGGCAGGAGAATGGCGTGAACCAGGGAGGTGGAGCTTGCAATGATTATGCCACTGCACTCCAGCCTGGGCGACAGAGAGAGACTCCGTCTCACAAAAAAAAAAAAAAAAAAAAAAAGAGAGAGAGAGAGAGAGAGAAAAGAAAAGAAAAGGAAAGAAAAGGAGTAGAAGGAAGTTCTAGAGGGAAGATATTTTTGGGCAGACTTGGGCTAGGGTGCTGGTAGCTGTAGATTCTTAAATACATAAGGATGGTATGCCACCTCTAGCCCAGTAGTTCTAGGGAATAAGTCTTTAGGAGCTTGTCCAGTGTCTGCCTCATACTCTTCAGAGACTAGGAATTTGCCTGCAAGGGAAAGACCACACACAGTCACCCTAAACCACACCCCTGCTGTCACCCTAAATGACATTGTTGTGGTTCAATTAAAATTTTGTGAGAGAGGAACAGATTACAAGGACATTGTAGTTGTAGATTTCTCCATGAAGTGATTTACTGAAGTACTCAAAGATTCCTTTCTATCAAAAATGGTCACAGAAGAAATATGATCTTGACTTGTGCTGTATATTTTACATAGCTCATTCCAGGTAATTTGGGTCTTTCTGACATGTTTCTGACAATTATGGCAATTGTTTCTCCTCTGGGGAGTTGGGGAGAATTTTCCTGCTCTTCTTCACTCATCTCACTAAGGCTGTCCTCAATGAACTAATAAAGCTTCTCTTTAGGGCTGCCTAGGAATTTCCTGTTTGTTCCTGGACCTCTTGCACTTCTATACATCGACACTCCTAAACCCCAGTTCTTATGCCAGATTTGAATTTTTCTCACCTGTTTTGTGGAGTGGACATTTTGTGCCATTGCATGGTGCAGTGGCCTTCAAATGTTTCTGACCATGACTCAGTAAATGCATATACTGCGTATGTAAAACTGAAACAAAAATTTCACAAAATGTTATTGACGTCACATAGGACCCTGCTTTGTACTCTCATGGTTTCCATCACATATTGTTTTGAGCTGTGCTTTCTTATGCCAGGTGATTCTATTAGATTAAGTGAAATTCAATCACTATAAATTGGAAATCATTAACCCTGACTGGAAACATTTTAGACTTAAGAAGAATTGACTATGTGTTTACTTGTGAAGAAAAAGAAAAAAAAAAAAAGGAAATATCATAGGAGAATTTTCATCTCATACTTTTAAAGACAACTTTAAAAGGTGAATTACAATTGGAAATTTTATACTTCTCAGTATCCTAGGAATGGAATTTGTAACAGTTAAGTCTGTTGCTGAAATTTTACAAGCCAATTTTCCCACAGGAATTTCTCAGAGGAAATTTGAGTATGTTGTATGTGTGAAAGTAGGACAGAGCCTATAGTGGGATTTCAGGAAAATCAATCTCTTCTCTCATACATGAACATGAGTGTTTGCCTGTGAGTGTGCGCACACGCACACACACACACATTTTCCAAATCTCTATGAAACTCTTGTGAAATACCAGGATACAGAGCATTTAATTTATCAGTCAGATGTGTCTCTGAAAGTCTATTACTAGGGGAGGAAACACACAAACTATAACCTAGTTAGTCTTTTGAGTCTTTTGAAAGTGGTAAATAATATCAGATTATTTTCTATTTTTAAAGTGGCTGGGTTGTGGTGGTTAAAAAATAATAAATAAGATTTAAAAAATTATTTCCATAGGTTTTGGGGGGAACAGGTGGTATTTGGTCACATGAATAAGTTCTTTAGTGGTGATTTGTGAGATTCTGGTGCACCCATCACCTAAGCAGTATACACTGAACCTAATTTGTAGTCTTTTATCCCTTACTCCCCTCCCACCCTTTCCCCTGAGGTCTCCCAAGTCCATTGTACCATTCTTATGCCTTTGCATCCTCATAGCTTAGCTCCCACTTGGGAGTGAGAACACATGATGTTTGGTTTTCCATTCCTGAGCTACTTCCCTCAGAATAATATTCTCCAGTTCCATCCAGGTTGCTGTGAATGCCATTAATTCATTCCTTTTTATGGCTGAGTAGTATTCCATCATATATATATATATCTCACAGTTTCTTTATCCATTTGTTGACTGATGGGCATTTTGGCTGGTTCCATATTTTTGCAATTGCAAATTGTGCCACTATAAACATATGTGTGCAAATATCTTTTTCATATAATGACTTTTTTTCCTCTGGGTAAACACCCAGCTGTGGGATTGCTGGATCAAATGGTAGTTCTACTTTTAGTTCTTTAAAGATCTCCACACTGTTTTCCACAGTGGTTGTACTAGTTTACATTCCCACCAGCAGTGTAGAAGTTCTCCCTTTTCACTGCATCCACACCAACATCTGTTAATTTTTTATTTTTCTCATTATGGCCATTCTTTCAGGAGTAAGGTGATACCGCATTGTGGTTTGATTTGCATTTCCCTGATCATTAGTGATGTTGAACATTTTTTTATGTTTGTTGGCATTTGTGTGTCTTCTTTTGATAATTATCTATTCATGCCCTTAGCCCACTTTTTGATAGGATTGTCTGTTTTTTTCTTGCTAATTTGTTTGAGTTCCTTGTAGATTCTGGATATTAGTCCTTTGTATAGATGTATAGATTGAGAACATTTTCTCCCTCTCTGGAGATTGTCTCTTTGCTCTGCTGAGTGTTCCTTTTTCTGTGCAGAAACTCTTTAGTTTAATTAAGTTCCACCTATTTATCTTTGTTTTGGTTGCACTTACTTTCAGGTTCTTGGTCATGAAATCCTTGCCTAAGCCAATGTCTAGAAGGTTTTTCCAATGTTATCTTCTAGAATTTGTATAGTTTTGGGTCTTAGATTTAAGAACTTGATCCATCTTGAGTTGATTTTTGTATAAGGTGGGAGATGAGAATCCAGTTTCAACCTCCTGCATGTGGCTTGCTAATTATTGCAGCACCATTTGTTGAATAGGGTGTCCTTTCTCCACTTTATGTTTTTGTTTGCTTTGATCTAGTCATCTAATATGAGGAAACAGTTCCCTGAAGAAGTAAAAATCTCTGTAAAGAGAAAGGTGAAAAGGCGCTGGTACTTAGCCCAGGTGTTGATACTTAACCCAGGTGTTAGGTGCCTGCTAACACATAAAATATATTACTTCATTAAAGCATTACGATGATAGTGTGAGGTCAGTATTCATTCATTGAGCCACATAATCTATGCAATATATGTGGCATCTACTTACCTATTATGTTTTAGGTCCTGGGATTAATCGTAAGCAAAGCCCTCAATGAGCTTACACTCTGTAAAGAGATTATGCTTAAATGCTTTGCAGAAGAGGCTCCTTGTGTTATACATATGAATATCTAATTAGTGGATCTGAACTGAGGTTGGGGCTTCCCTGGAAAAATGACTTTGAGGACAGAGAGGGTGTGTAGAGAACACTCAAGGCTGATTACTTAGGCTGAGCAGCATCCCTGAACAATATTCAAAGCTCCTAAAGAAGCTGGTGTTGTCAGAGTAAGCCTGCCATGCTCTACAACTTTGTCCAGAATAGTCCTTTATGCTTGAAGCTGAGTATGGTTAAAAGAAGAGGGGAGAAGAGGGTTTTTCTCCTGGGTATCTGTACTTGTTGTTTAGCAGGGACACTGGTGTTGGGAGCTGTCATGTAAACAAATGCTTCTCCCTGTGCTTTACAGAAGGTGTGGTGTGTCTGTGTGTGAAACATGGAGGTAGGTGCGGGTTGGGGGAGGCTTTATTCCTAGATAATTTATTAATTGAGATTTTGTTATATCACATTTAAATCAGTTTTACCCTTTAGCTTCATAGACATATTTTCAAATTATTGTATGGTTATTAATAGAATTTGGTCTATGGAATGTGATTTCTGGACATAGGCCCTCGCAAATATTTTATGATGAATATGCCAAAAGCAACTGCAGCATAAACAAAAACTGACAAACGGGACCTAATTGAACTGAAGAGCTTCTGCATAGCAAAATAAACTGTCAATAGAGTAAACAGGCAACCTACAGAATCGGAGAAAATATTTGCAAACTATTCATCCAACAAAGGTCAAATGTCCAGAATCTATAAGGAACTTAAATTAGCAAGCAAAAAAACCAAACAACCCCATTAAAAAGTGGGCAAAGGACATGAACAGACACTTTTCAAAAGAATACACGCACATGGCCAACAAGCATATAGAAAAATGCTCAACATCACTCATCATTAGAGAAATGCAAATCAAAATCACAATGTGATACCATCTTACACCAGTCAGAATGGCTATTAATAAAAAGTCAAAAATAATAGATACTGGCAAGGTTGCTGAGAAAAGGGAACACTTACATTGCTAATGTGAATGTAAATTAGTTCACCATTGTGGAAGGTAGTTTGGAGGTTTCTCAAAGAACTTAAAACAGAACTACCATTCGACCCAGAAATCCCATTATTAGGTAAATATCCAAAGGAATATAAATACTTCTACCATAAAGACACATGAACGTGTATGTTCATTGCAGCCTTACTGACAATAGCAAGCACATGGAATCAACCTAGATGACCATCAGTGGTGGACTGAATAAAGAAAATATTGTACATATACACCATGGAATTATTTGCAGCGATTAAAAGAACGAGATCATGTCCTTTGCAGCAATATGATGGAGCTGGAGGCCATTGTACTAAGTGAATTGAGGGAGGAATAGAAAACCAAATACTGCATGTTCTCACCTATAAGTGGGAGCTGAACACTGAGTACACATGGACACATGTATACTTAAGGATGGAGGGTGGGAGGAGGGAGGGTATTGAAAAACTACCTATTGGGTACCATGCTTATTACCTGGATGATGAAATAATCTATACACCAAACTCCCTTGACATGCACTTTACCTATATAACAAACCTGCACATGTACCCCTGAACCTAAAATAAAAGTTAAAAAACAAAATAAAATCATGTAGGGTAGCAGTTCCTTTCCATCTGCTACCATACCTAAGGGAAAAAAAGGATGTGATTTCCAGTACGACATTTCTTATGCTTTTTTTTTTAAACTTCAATTTAAAGGTATTTTGCTAAAATTGCCAAGAATAACAATTCATAAAGTGAATGTGCCAACACTTTGTCAAAGCTTAAAGTTTAGGTACAGATAGGTACAGATCACTCCTAGTACCAGGCCTTCAAAAAATATTCCTAGTTAGAGTGGGTTAAAGGGTGCTGCGTTCATTTCTAAGTTATAAAATAAACTCATTTTGTTGGATGTAATCACTTCAAATATGCAGATGAAAACTAGAAACTCAGAGCTATATCATTGTTTAGCACCAGTTCACTACTGCCATCATCTCAAACTCATCTTTGTCTCAAGAGACTTCAAAAATTAAAACACTTTATAGTACTTATATAACACTTTATAGTTTATGAAAATGGTTTTTGAAATTTTAATTTTTGGTGTACGCTTACATACGATATTTTAAGTCTGATGAGTTTTAACAAATGTTTCGATAAATGTATATACCTACGTAACCCACACCCCAATCATGATAGGACATTTGTAGCACACCAACGAGGTCTAGTCTATTGCACACCCTCTTCCCTCCAATACACACACACACACACACACACACGGCAACTGTTCTTCTGATTTTTATTATTATATAAATGCACTCATACTGTATGCATACTTTGGTGTCTAGCTTCTTTCACTCAGCATGTTTTTGCAATTCATCCATGCTGTTGTTTGTATTAGTAGTTTATTGCTTTATATTACTGAGTACTAATATACCAAAATTTATTTATCCTTATATCTGTTGATAAATATTTGGGTTGCTTTCAGTGTGGGGCTATGATGAATAAGACTCCAATAAACATTCATATGCAGGTCTTTGAATGGACATATGTTTTCCTTTATCTTAGGTAAATAGTTAAGGGTAGAATTGCTGGGTTATAAGGTAGGTATATGTTTAATTTTATAATCAATTGCCAAATAGTTTTCCAATGTAATGATTCCATTTTATACTCCCATGAACAATGTATGTGAATTCTAGTTGTCTACATCCTTACCAACATTTGGTATTGTATTTTTAGCCATCAAATTAGTGTGAGGGTCTTTCATTGTTATGTTAATTTGCATTTCCTTGATGTCTAATGAGTTTCAGTACTTAAAAAATGTGCTGCTAATCATTTTTATATCTTCTGTGAAGTGTTTGTTCAAGTTTTTTGCCCATTTTAAAAATTGGGTTGTCTTTTTGTTGTTGAGTTTTAGTAGTTCTTTATATATTCTGAATATAAGTCCTATGTGACATGAATATATTTTTCCAGCCTGTGGCTTGCTTATTCATACATTTTTAAATGGAGTCTTTTGAATTTTTAATTTAGATGAAGTACAGTTTATCCTTTTTTAATAGGTATTACGTTTTGTGTCCTGTTTGAAGTCTTTGCAAATGGTTTATCTTATATTTTCTTCTTTATAATTTTAGCTTATACATTTAGGTCTGTGATCCATATAAAATTAATTTTTGTGTATGGTATGAGGTAGGGGTTGAGATTCTTTTTTTACTTCAAATTATGATCTAGTTTTTCTAGAACCATTTATTGAAAATATTTTCTTTTCCTGATTGAATGGTTTTGGCATTTTGGCTGAAAAATCAATTAATTATTTCATAAGGGTCAAGTGTTACATTATCTGTTCTCTATTGGCCTACTCATCTGTGCTTACACTAATACTATATATCTGGATTACTGTAGTTTGATAGTCTCAAGGCCTCTGTATTAGTCCATTTTCATGCTGCTTCTAAAGACATACCAGAGACTGGGCAATTTACAAAAGAAAGAGGCTTACTGGACTTACAGTTCCACATGACTGGGGAGGCCTCACAATCATGGCAGAAGGTGAAAGGCCCATCTCACATGGTGGCAGACAAGGGAAGAGAGCTTGTGCAAGGAAACTCCCCTTTTTAAAACCATCAGATCTCATGAGACTTATTCACTATTATGAAAACAGCACGAGAAAGACCTACCCCGCATGATTCAATTACCTCCCACTGGGTCCCTCCCACAACATGTGGGAATTCAAGATGAGATTTGGGTGGGGACATAGCCAAACCATGTCAGCCTCCAACTTTGTTCTTTTTTTTGCAAGATTGCTCTGACTATTTTATATCCTTTGCATTTTTATAACATTGTGGAATTTATTTGTCAACTTCAACAAAAGAACTCTGTAATTTTGTATTAGCCATGGTTCTCCACAGAAACAGAACAAATAGGATATATATAGATATATCAGAGATTTATTATGGGATTGGCTCACACAATTATAGAGGCTGAGAAGTCCCATAATATGCCATCTGCAAGCTGGAGAACCAGAGAAGCTGGTGGTATAGAATTGAGTTCAAGTTCAAAGGCCTTAGAACCAGGGGATCTGACAGTGGACAAAGACTTGAGAACTGGAAGAAAGAGCAGGGCCATTCTGGTGTAAGTCCTGGAGTTGGAAGGCCCAAGAACCAGCAACTCTGATGTCAGGAGGCAGGAGAATATGGTCATCCCAGTTTAAGAAGCCAATCGCCCTTCCTCTGCCCTTTTATTCTATGGGTTCTCAGTGGATTGGATGCTGCCCTCCCACATTAGTGAGGGTGGATCTTCTTCACTCAGTCTACTGATTCAATCGCTAATCTCTTCTGGAAAAAACTCACAGATATACATAGAAATATATATTAACCAACTATCTGAGCATTCCTTAACCCAGTCAAATTGGCATATAAAATTAACCATCACAGATTTTCACTGGGGTTGCATTAAAACTATGGGTAAGTTTTTTACAGTTTGAGTCTCACAACAGAGATGAGGAAACTGATGCTCAGAGGATTCCATGGTCCAAGCTCAGAGGACCATGGAGCTAGAAAAGACACTGAATAAATTGTAGTTTTCTTTGGTGGTTCCCTAACTTTGTTACACATTGGATTCAACTGGGAATCTTTAAATAAGACATATGTGGCCAGGCACGGTGGCTCATGCCTGTAATCCCAGCACTTTGGTAGGCCGAGGCAGGTGGATCACGAGGTCAGGAGTTTGAGACCAGCCTGGCCAACATGGTGAAACCCTGTCTCTACTAAAAATACACAAAATTAGCCAAGCATGGTGGCATTCACCTGTAGTCCCAGCTACTCAGGAGGCCAAGGCAGGCAAATTGCTTGAACCTGGGAGGTGGAGGCTGCAGTGAACTGAGATCACACCACTGTACTCCAGCCTGGGCAACAGAAAGAAACTCCATCTCAAAAAAACAAAAACAAACAAACAAACAAACAAAAAGACATATGTGGCTCCCAACCTTAAATATTCTGATTTAATTGGTTTGGCAAGCAATCTGGGCATCAGGATTTTTAAAAGCTCTCCTTTTAAAAGGTGATTCTGGTGTGCAGTAAACTTTGGGAACCACTGGTTTAGTGCTCATATTTATAATGTGAAAACTGAGGCCCAGAAATGACATGCAAGTTGCCTAAATTTTCAAAACTTACAAATAGACTCATTTTAAATGTCATATGAATATTTTGTTCAATAAATGTGTGTAGACCTTAAAAATCAACAACCACTGCAGCTTCCAACCCAAAGCTAATAGTTGTCACTTTTCTGCCAGCAGACAATGTCATCTAACTCTTTGTGTTGCACTGAGCAAAGTTCTATATATGAATATCCTCAGGGAAACAACAAAGAGAAAAAACAGTGAGAGGGGGAAGACTGGAAGAAAAAACATAGGCATTAGGACCAGGTGTGTTATTCTACTCCTAGATGCCAAGTCAATGGCTGTCTTTGTGTTGTCAATTTTCTAGCTATAAAAACAAAAGACTATCTGAAGAAACTCTATGAAGCCTGAAGCCTTATGCTTCTTGGGTGAAAACACAGAATATCTGATAATATTACTAATTCAATATTAGCAATTTCTATTTAAATTTCATTTAGAGAAAACTGCTTTCAGACATCACAAGGAAAAAGAACATTGCTCAGCATGCACATTTATTATTTCTCTCTGTGGGATTCCACTTCTTTCTGTTTATAAAATGGAAATTATAGGACAATAGGTGGAAAAACTGATGTTATATAATTTTTAGTTCTTTGTATTGGGTATATTAGAATTTGTAATTCCTTTTATTTTCCAGCATAAGAGTTTTTAATCTCCTCAAAGGCAGAGGCTACACTTTCTTTAGCTGGTATGTTCTCATTAGCACTGTGCATGGCACAGAGAGGGGTGTCAACAAATGTGGAACTGACATATCTTACTAAAGAAGAAAAACTAAAGGACATATTAAAATGCTTCCAGCAAAAGTCTCACAGCTTTTACTTTAAGAATCAGACACTGTTCATTTTGAAGCTTAAAAAAAAATCCACACTAAACAGATCTTTCACCTTTAAGCTTCACGTTGTACATCTTTCAAAATAAATGTCATAGTTTCAAAGTTTTTATCTCTTCAAGGCAGTTCAAGACAATAGAAGACTATTCTAATGTACCTGTTCAGTTCAAATGTCTGAGCTGTTCAGCTTTGTTTTTGATTATTTGTATTTGGTCATAAGGCATCTTTCAAGATGCCTTTCAAGCTGTCTCTTGGTCATCCACTCTCAGAATTACTGTTGCCAATAAAAGATCCATTCTCTTGTTTTTTAAATAGAACTTAAAAAAAAATACTGGTGATGGGCAAGATGCATATTCAGAATCAGTCTGCATATTCCTAAAGCAATAGGAATTTTTTGAACTGGAGTTGTATGTGGGGTCTACCCTTAAAGCTGTCCTGTTTGGACTGGGGTCAAATGAAGAAAGGAGACCAGCAACATTTTGAAGTTTACTTTTGGGATAGTAGAGGATAAAATGAGACTTCAAAGAGATATTTCTTTCTGTTATTTTTATCTGCCAGATTAGAGGAGAAAATCATGATGGAATAAACATGTACTTAATACCTAATTTGGGAATTTTGGAGAACTTAGATCCAAGAGGATGGCTGAGGAGGCGAGTGATTGAGGGAGGGTGTGGTTCAACAGGGAAGGAATCCTTCAGGGATCCTCTTGCCAGAACCTGAACTGTATTCCCCAGTGGTTACCTTTAAGAAGGAAGAGAGGTTGGCAAAGAGGCATTTAGATGAGTTAAGTCTTCCTTCAATGTGAGATGTAAGCTGCTTTGATCATTTTGATATTGTTGTGGATAGGTAATTCAAAGGAGCTTTTATTGGGAATTGCTTTTAACAAGTTATCAATTGATAATATAGAGCCAGTTTATCTCTTGGTATTTGCTCTATAAATGTTTACCTTCCTAAGGAAGCAAGGGTTTTTCAAATGACCCTTATCAGACATTCTGACACACAGAGTGTGTATCATGTCTTGATCTTATTCGTAGAGTCATATATTGAAAAGGTCACCTGTGATGATGCCACTGACGGTGATACCATTGTCTCATTATTTGAAATACTGTAGATCATATGACTCAATATTCTCTTACATGAAAATATACCTATACTGCCAGCTTTCAGGTTTTGATAAAATCTCTCTTTGAATGTATCATTTCTGGCTAAAAATATAATTTTATGGCGATGAGCTAGATAAAACTCAAACTCTGAAGGGTTGCAAACTCAGTTCTCAAGCAGTGTAGACTACGGCTAATATGGAGTTAGCCATATTTGGGTTTGATTCTGGTCTTGACATTTATTATCATGAGACTTTGTACCATTTTTTAAATCTTTAATGACATCCTCTGTAATGGGAATACAAATACTGACTTGTCAGGTGTACTCGGAGGATGACATAAGAAAATGTACATGAAGCATTCAAGATAGTGCCTGGCACATTGTAGGTACTCAATATGTGAGAGTGATTATTATTATTATTAGCGTTATTATTATTCTACTACCACAGGATAACTCTGTAGGTTAATAAATGAATAAGAAATAGTCTTAAATAAAAATAAAGAGCTCACAAGATTGATGTCCTGCAAGTCAAACATGTAGAATTTGAAATTGTACATTCCTATACTTCTCATTACCAGTTTGTCTAGGAGGTGCTTAGTTATTACTCTAGAATGAGATCAAAGTTACTTTAATTTTATTAGTGTTGATTCAAATAGGTATTTTATTCTATTGAATACTGTAGGAACGATTAACAGAAGCTGGACATACCAAACAGCTACCATCTGATAGTCATTCCCTTACATGGCAGTGGGAGCTTGGCGTGAATGGCTTCTATATTCTAGATCATTCTTTTTTAGCTGAGATTTTAGGAGTTAGTGGGGGTAACCTATAAACATTACTACCATTGTGCATAGAGTACACTTTTGTTTAAGAAGCCTCCTTTCCCTTAAATAAACCTCAAAATGGAATTTGTCACAATTCAAAGGAAATGCAGTGAAGCTGGGGCTCCCCCAGCAAAAAATCATCTCATTCAAAGCATTTAAATTATAGCCTATGATGAACCAAAATAGATCATGAATGAGAAAAAATCTGGGGAGAGGTAAGTTATTTAAAATAAAGGGAATGAATTTTCTGTGGGAAAAGGAATAAGAATAAACTCCCTTTCAGCTAATACCCAGAATCTACAAAGAACTTAAACAAATTTACAAGAAAAAACAACCCCATCAAAAAGTGGGCAAAGGATATGAACAGACACTTCTCAAAAGAAGACATTTATGCAGCCAACAGACACACGAAAAAATGCTCATCATCATTGGTCATCAGAGAAATGCAAATCAAAATCACAATGAGATACCATCTCACACCAGTTAGAACAGTGATCACTAAAAAGTCAGGAAACAACAGATGCTGGAGAGGATGTGGAGAAATAGGAAGGCTTTACACTGTTGGTGGGAGTGTAAATTAGTTCAACCATTGTGGAAGACAGTGTGGCAATTCCTCAAGGATCTAGAACTAGAAATACTATTTGACCCAGCGATCCCATTACTGGATATATACCCAAAGGATTATAAATCATGCTACTATAAATACATGTATGTTTATTGCAACACTACTCACAATAGCAAAGACTTGGAACCTACCCAAATGTCCATCAGTGATAGACTGGATTAAGAAAATGTGGCACATATACACCATGGAATACTATGCAGCCATAAAAAAGGATGAGTTCATGTCCTTTGCAGGGACATGGATCAAGCTGGAAACCATCATTCTCAGCAAACTATCACAAGGACAGAAAACCAAACTCTGAGTGTTCTCACTCATAGGTGGGAATTGAACAATGAGAACACATGGACACAGGGAGGGGAATATCACACACCAGAGCCTGTCATGGGGTGGGGAGCTGGGGGAGGGATAGCATTAGGAGAGGTACTTAATGTGAATGATGAGTTAATGGGTACAGCAAACCAACATGGCACATGTATACCTATGTAACAAACCTGCACATTGTGCACACGTACCCTAGAACTTAAAGTATAATTTAAAAAAAAGAATGGAATAAAATGTAAGGATAGACTTCAACCTGTGGTTTTTCAGTGAAAATGGCTAATGAGGAATGCTCTCTTAAGAGTGATATCCCAGATTTAACACAACAGATACAGTTTCCTTGTCCAGTCTTTTTAAAGGACTCTGTATTTATTTTGCCCACCTTATATTTATTTAACACTTGAGTATTTTTTTTCAGTTCAGTTTAAAGTTGCAAAGAGTACTGTTGCTATCCATTCAAGATACTCTCATGGATGTTATAGGGATTATATGAGGTATTATTCAAGATCCCAGCAAGAATCATACAGTGCATTCAAGCAGAAGAACAGAGGGGAGGTTATTAATAAGAACACTTACAAAAGAATGGGCAAGTTAGTGAAAACCAGTAAGGAATGGTAAAGCCTGCAGGGACAAAAGGAGGAAGCAATTTCTGTAATGCAGAGGAAATAAGTTGAATTGAAAGGGATACCCCACAGATGAAGAGGGGTAAATACCAGCGTTTCCACTTGTGGAGATACTCTCAAAAGAATTGAAAGCATGGTCTCATAGCAACCCATCTTCATAGCAACATTATCCACAATAATCAAAAGGTAGAAGCAACCCAATTGTCCATGGATAGATTAACGGATTAACAAAATGTGGTATATACATACACTGGAATATTATGCAGCCTTAAAAAGGAAGGAAATCTTGACACATGCTACAATGTGGATGAACCTTGGGGACCTTATGCTAACCTTGAGGATATTATCCTAAGTGAAATAAGCCAGTTACAAAAAAGACACCTATTATATAATTCCACTTACATGAGATTCCTAGAGTAGTCAAATTCATAGAGATAGAAAATAGAATTGTGGTTTCTAGGAACTGAGGGGAGAGGAAACAAGGAGTTGTTTAATGTGTATAGACTGTCAGTTTTGCAAGATGAAAATAGTTCTGGAGATAAATGGAGGTGATAGTTGTACAACCATATCAAAAGTAGACTGAACTGTACATTTGAAGTGGTTAAGAGAGTACTTTTTAAAGGTATTATACCATAATAAAAAATAGAAAAGTAAACGCAACTTTTGAATTATTTAATTTTCCAGGTCATGATTAGGACAGGTGTCCTAATATTGTAACAAAACCATGTTTTCTGGGCTCATTATGATTAAAATGTTTGCAACTGTAGTCTCTCCAATAACAACAGCTACTATTTATTGGGTACCCTTTTTACATCAGATCTTGTGTTTGGTACTTTATACATTTGATATTATACAACATGCTGTTATCATGCTCATTTTGCAAAAAAGGAAACAGGCTCAGGGAGGGTAAATGCCTTGCTTAAAGGCAAATTGTCAGTGACTTTCAGGGGCAGGATGTAGGCCTTGGCTTACCCAACTCTGGCTGCAATCTCCTTGAGTCACTCTGGTCTCTTGCAGGTGCCATGTCCCAACTTGTCTTATAGCATCAAGCCTTCTAATATTCCATGGATTTGGGTCAGAAGTTGTTCCTCTATCACCTGTTTTAGAATCCCCTGCCCTTCCTGGTCACTGTCACAGCAGCTGCCTCAATGGCCAGATGCTTGAGAGCAATGCATCGATACTACCTTATCCAAGACAGAAATGGGGTTCTTCTAGTGTCTGCTTGCTTCTGCTGCTCTAAGACGAGGAGACATTTATTTCCCTGGCTTCTTAAGCTTATGTATGATTCTGGGTTAAACAGTTGTCAAGGACAGTCATTCATTCACTCACTCATTTAAATATTGAGCTACTTCCCTGTGTCAGGTATTGCTCTAGGCACTGAAGATTCAGAGGTATCTAAGGAAGAATGGTCCCCGACCTGGAGCTTACAGTTTGGTGGGGGCCAACAGAAATAATCATATAGGCCAGGCATGGTGTCTCACACCTGTAATTCCAACACTTTGGGAGGCTGAGGTAGGTGAACTGAGTCCAGAAGTTTGAGACCAGCCTGGGCAACATGGCAAAACCCCATCTTTACAAAACACACAAAATATTAGCTGGGTGTGGTGGTATGCCTGAAATCCCAGTTACTGGGGAGGCTGAGTTGGGAGGATCGCTTGAACCCAGAAGGCAGAGGTTGCAGTGAGATAAGATCATGCCACTATGCTCCAGCCTGGGCGATAGAGCAAGACCTTGTCTCCAAAAAAATAAAAATAAAAAAAATTATTTTGCAAACAATGGCACAATTAAAATAATGTTAGGTGGCGGTGCTAAGTGCTAAGAAGAAAAACATTAAAGAGCAAGTTAGGGTAGAGGTACTACTATAGCTGGAGTGATAAGGGAAGAGGAGTGTCTGAAAAAAGAAAGAAATAATAAGATGGAAGCAGCCATATGACTGCAGGAAAAAGAACATTACAGGCTGAGGAAACAACAAAAAGACTCTGAAACTGAAATGAGCTTGACATGTTCAAGTTAGAGAACAGAAGCTCTTTCCCTGCAGTAGAGTGAACGAGGAGAATCGTAAGGGCTGAGGTTGGAGGAGTCAATGAGGTTTGGTCATGATGACTACTTTGGCCATGGTGAGGAATTTGGGTTTTATTTAAGGTGCTCCGGGAAGTCATAAGCCAGGGAAAGGCATGCTCTGATTTACATCTGGGATGAAGGAGGTCAAGAATGGATGCGGAGCCACCAACGAGGAGGGGGTTGCCGGAATCTAGAGGTAGGATGATGGTGACTAGGACAGCTTACCTTGGGAGCAGAACTGTCTTTCCCTGGGGTGACTGTCTTCTTCTGAGCCAGCAATTCTGTAGCTTTTCTCTCTTCCTACAGCCCCGGAGGCTGGGAAGGACAGAGAAAACCCTTTCCCTCAAGTCTGCCGCCTTGTCTGTTTCTTGCTGGGCCTTGCGGTGGTCCACATGGGCCTGGTCATGGGCAAGCTGCCCTGTCTCAAGCTTCTTCAGGCTCCTCTTGTGAAGCCCCATGACTGTGGAGCCTCGGAGACTCTGCTAACCAAAAATGTCCCTCTCAGTCTCTAAGCAGATTGGGGTGTGCCTGTCCACTAGGCTCTTTAAGTGCCCAACTTTGTTACATGTGCTGAACTCAAGCACGAACATGCCAGTAAAAACAAAATAAAACAAAACAAAACAAAACAAAAAAAACAACTTCCAATGGCTTATTAAAAGGAAAGGAAAAGATTCCAAAAGATTTTTGGACACCAGATAGCTCTTCTTAAACAGAGCTTGATGAGTTAAGTGTAAATGAATCAGAACCATGTGCGTTGGATGTCTCTTTGCAGGCACTTGGGTTTAAAAATGAAACACAAGGGTTAGGGGAATGAGGGAAAACATGGTTGAGTTTTGCAAAGACCTGAATGAGAACTTCACAGAACAGAGGGCCCCAAACATGGTGCAATTTTTCCCTACTCTAATTTATTTCATCCCCAGACTGTGAGAGCTGCTTGATGTATGTGGCATTCTGTTGCATTTTCCTTGCAGACACTATGTCCCTAGTATTCCTTGTTTCCTTGCCAAAGGCCTTGTTATGCTGTGGGTTAAAACTATGCTTCACCAAAACTATTTTGACTTAAGCATCTTAAGAAGTTCACAGACTTTTTTTCTCATGAAATCCAGGCTTTTGATGGCGAGAGCTGACTCTATCTTTTAGGCTGTGCTGCAGCCTTATGTAGTTGAGAGAGAACACTGTTTTGGCACCATTCAGAAACTTACATGAGCTCCATGCCCTTGGGCAAGTCAGTAATGATACTATCTCAAAGTCAACTTTCTCATCTGTAAAATGAGGGACAACTCCTTCATTATTTGCTTCCAGAGTTGTTTGGGAGGGCTGTGTAAATTGCAGAACACATATAAATAAAATGGACGATTACGATGAACATACGAGAAGAGTTGTAAGTGACTTTAAAATGGTACAATCACCTTATCTGGAAGAGATGTCTGGTAGAGGGGACAGTGAAATGTAGTTTTCTTCTTTTATGCTGAGGAAGGGTCGGAATGAGAGAAGAGATGAAAGTCAGCATGACTTCCTGTTCATGTTACACAGCTATCATGACTTAGAACCCTAGAATTCTAGGGCTTGGATGACATTGTGTTAGACTCTTTATTTCACACTTGAGAAATCTGAGTCAAATGGGGAAACAACTGGCCTAGGTCATATAACTACCCCCAAAAACTGCCGGGATGCCTGTACCTGAGAGAATAAGGTGCATTCTTAGCAGTGGAAATGTCACAAAGATAGGAGTCAGTTATTTGTAAAGCATTTTCTCAGCATTTTGTGTCTTTATTTATTTATCTTAAATCTCCAGGGCTTAGCGTAATTCCTGGGATGACATACACATTTAATAAAAATTTGCAGACTGAGAAAGAGGGAAGAATGTCAGATAGGAAGAAGATGAGCTGAAAATAAAGGGAAAGCATGATTTCCATCCTGGAGAAGCTTACAGTCCAGCTTACAGTCTTGTCTGTGGAAACAAGATATATATGGGAAAAAAAACCCTTTTATTAGGCTAGCTAGCAGTTTATCAATCTTATTTATTCTTTCAAGAAACGAACTTTTGATTTTTTTAAGTCTTTTGTATGGGTTTTTGCATCTCAGTTTCATTCCACTCAGTTCTGATTTTGGTTATTTTCTTTCTCCTGCCAGCCCTGGGATTGGTTTGCTCTAGTTTTTTCTAGTTCTTCTAGGTATGATGTTAGGTTATTAATTTTAGATCTTTCTAACTTTTTGATATGGGTGTTTAGCACTATAAACTTTCCCCTTAAAACTGCTTTAGCTGTTATCTCAGAGATTCTGGTATGTTATATCTTTGTTGTCATTAGTGTCAAAGAATTTCTTGATTTCTGCCTTAATTTCATTATTTACCCAAAAGTCATTCAGGAGCAGATTGTTTAATTTCCACGTCATTGTATGGTTTTGAGAGATTTTGGTATTGATTTCTATTTTTATTGTGCTGTGGGCCAAGAAGGTGGTTGATATAATTTCAGTTTTTTAAAAAATTTGTTGAGAATTGTTTTATGGCCAAGTGTGTGGTGAGTTTTAGAGTATGTGGCATGTGTAGATGAGAAGAATGTATATTTTGTTATTGGGTGGAGTATTCTGTACATATCTGTTAGGTTCATTTGGTGAAGTGTTGAATATACGTCCTGAACATCTTTGTTAGTTTTCATTCCATGCTCATGGACAGGAAGAATAAATATTGTTAAAGCAGCCATACTTCCTGAAATAATTTACAGATTTGGCACTCTTTCTATCAAAATACCAACATTTTTCACAGAATTAGAAAAAAAAAATTCTAAAAACCCTATGGAACCAAAAAAGAGCCCAAATAGCCAAAGCAATCTTAAGTGAAAAAAACAAAGCCAGAGGCATCACAAGACCTGACTTCGAACTACACTAGAAGCCTACAATAACCAACATAGCATGATACTGGTACAAAAACAGACACATAGACCAATGAAATAAGTTAGAAAACCCAGAAATAAAGCTGCACACATACAACCATCTGGTCTTTCACAAAGTTGACAATAACAAGCAATGGGGAAAGCACTTCTTACTCAGTAAAGGGTGCTGGGATAACTGGTTAGCCATATGCAGAAGATTGAAACTGGACTCCTTCCTTTCACCATACACAAAAATCAACTCAAGATAGATTAAAAACTTAAATATAAAACCTAAAACTAATCTAGGACATACCATTCTGAACACAGGCCCTGTGAATGATTTCATGATGAAGACTCTAAAAGCAATTGAACAAAAACTAAAATTGACGACTGGGACCTAATTAAATGAATAAGCTTCTGCACAGCAAAGTAACTATCAACAGAGTAAACAGACAACTACCAAGGGGAGAACGTATTTGTGACCTATGCATCCAACGAGGTCTAATATCCATAATCTATAAGGACATTACAAAAATTAACAAACAAAAATCAAAAACCTTATTTAAAAAATGAGCAAAGGACATGAACAGACACTTCTTACAATAAATTATGTCCTTTGCAGCAACACAGATGCAGCTGGAGGCCATTCCTAAGTGAATTAACACAGGAACAGAAAACCAAATACCATATGTTCTCACTTATAAGTGGGAGCTAAGAAGGGAGCAAGGGACACTGGGGCCTACTTGAGGGTGGGGGTGGGAGGAGGCTGAGGACTGAAAAACTACCTATTGAGTGGAGGAAAGAAGAGGCTGGATGAGTTCAGAAACTAGGATAAGGATCAATGACAACTGAGTAAAAGACTCGGCACTGAATTTCTTGGTAGTCAAGGCAGAAAAGAGGAGAGATGAATTCCTTTCCTAAATTAAAAGGAACAAAAACAAAAGCACTCCTCTAAACACTCTTGAGTTTTGTGGCTGTTAGCCACTAAACACAAGCAAAATGATTAATTGAGAGGGAAACATAATTTTTGTTTTTCACTGATGAATCCTAAGAAAAATTGGTCACATGGTTCTTCATATAAGGGATATTGAATTACATGGTCTTTAACAGCAAATTTACAAAAGATGCAGAAACATTCTTCATATGGCTGTTTCATTTATTGACGTTCAACAAAAACCAAGGACATTATGAAATTATAGCTCTTTGTAGGAATGTCTACACTGGCAAACTAAGGTCATGTAGCCTATTATACTGTTTAGAAGATCTCAATTTACACAGGGATAGATAGGCTTAAGGACTCTTAGGACGGACACTTAACAAGTTAATCCAGTGGAAACCACCAATGTGCACACAGTAGGTTATCACCTCAGTTAATTGCTAGTGGAGAAAGGTGAGAATAGGGTTCTGAATGAAGGGTATGTATGTAGAGCGATTCTGACAGTAGAGAGAGGGAGATGGAAGGGCAGGATGGAAGGGTTCAGGTTAAAGCAGCATACAGACTCATAATGATTCAACAACAATGTGTCTGGGAGGCCACAGAATTAGATTCAAATGTAGGTAAAATTCTCACAGAGTATACAGTGCTCGTGCAATGAGGTCTACCTTTGAGACTCCAAATAAGAAATTAAAGAGACAATAAATAGCCCAGGGTTCAAAATGATTGTCTTTCCAAATGGAAGAGATCTCCAACGCCCAGATAAACAGTGTTATTTATGATTCAAGCACTACTGAAAAATGTCAAGAAAATCAAATTTTAACATTTGTAGCTTACAAAAGTTATCTACTCTGGTGTCCCAGAGAAGAGCCAGTAGCTAGATACTCCTCCAGGTAATAAGACTTTTTTACATGTGTCCCTCCCCTATCAGATAATATGCCCTTTGACTGGTTACTTTGCCAATAGAGGAAGCTCTTTACATCTACAGGTTCTGCATCTGTGGATTCAACCAACTGAGTATTGAAAATACTTGAAAACAAAAAGAGAGAAAAATAATAAAAACAATACAAATAAAAACAATACAGTATAACAACAACTTATATAGCATTTACATTGCACTAGGTATTATAAGTAATCTACAGATGATTTAAAGTAAATAAGAGGGTGTGTGTATGTTATATGCAAATACTATGCCATTTTATATAAGGGATTTGAGCATCCATGGATTTTGGTATCCATGGGTGTCCTGGAATACTGAAGGCCAGCTGTACAGTCCTATACTTGGCTTCCATGCTGTGAAAGTCCTTTTCAGGCTCCCAAAATCTCTAACCACAGCCTAAAATTCTGACTTTGTTAAACATTGCACATGATATGACTTGGCTCTGTGTCCCCATTCAAATCTCATCTCAAATTGTAATTCCCACATGTCAAGGGAGGGACCTGGTGGGAAGTGATTGAATCATGGGGATGGTTTCTTCCATGCTGTTCTCAAGAGAACTGATGGTTTTAAAAGTGTTTGACAGTTCCCCTCTTTCTCTCTTTCTCTCCTGATACCTTGTGAAGAAGGTGCTTGCCTTCTGCCATGATGGTAAGTTTCCTGAGTCATCTCCAGCCTTGTGAAACTGAGTCAATTAAACTTTTTGTTTATAAATTACCCAGTCTCAGATAGTATAATTAGAGCAGTATGAGAATAGACTAATAGAGCACCATTTGCCCAAATCTTGGGATTGTTCTCAGAATATCTGTGGTTCTTTACGTCCCACAAAACCCATGAGCCTATATCAACATATATTATTATTTTTAAATAATATTAAACTGGCATGGAAAGGGATGTGTGGAGCAGAGAGAGTTAAGAGGGATTTTCAGAGTGGCTATAATTTAGATGGGGATATCACATAAAAATGAAAAAAAAGTAGATGAGGATATGGCCTGAGCTAGAGGGCTGGGGGAGGGTAATGCTGTTTATGTCAAAACAAAACAAAACAAAACAAAACAAAACCAAAGTATTTGTAGAGGGCAAATATAGCACTAACAGGTTTCATGGGTCCCAAATAAGATGGACTCTGAATCATGGAAAGGAATTTTGAGGCCATTGTTAACAGCCCAGTGTAGTCACTTATACATGAGAAAACTGAAGCCCAAGTAGACTGCCATTTTTCTAAGGTCAGAAAGTGGCAGAGCTAATGTTAGAATCCAAACCCACAGAATCTAAGGTCAGTGCTCTATGCTCATTATGCTGAAGAGTTGTGAGTATGGAAGAGCTGTCTTGTCATCCTGAGAACTCATTGACTTTGAGGGGCCTGAAAAGCACAGGGAAGATGAGATATGGGTGGGAAATGTTCCCAAATCAATAGAAAAGGAGGGAAAGAAAGTGTATGTAGACTGCAAACTTGAAATTTCCTTCTGATGTCTTAATGAGCTCTTGAAAACCAGAGCTGCTGGAAAATATTGAGAATCCTCTAAGTTTGGGAGGTCTAACAGGCAGAGTAGGCTTGTGATGCACAAAAGTTGCCCATGTCAGCCCAGGCAGGCATGTAGCCAGCAGGTCCGGCTGTTCATATTTCAGAAAAAGGGCAAAGAGATCGATGGAATCTTTCTGCAGAGGAAAAGAGGCTCCAGCATATGAGTAAGTTACATAGCTCAACCTCTTCAGAGACAACACAAACCCACTGGGGTCACCTGACTTCATTATGTGGTTTTCCCACAGATTTGACCAACATTTAGCAATCCATTTCCCAGAGTTCCATGGCATCTTTCTGTCAACTTGATTGATGGGCAGCTCCTATAGGAACGTGGGTCTCTATGACCATCTTCAGTGAGACTACAGTACCGTGTTACCTGTCTGGAAAGTGAGGGATGTGGGAGTCTCACACAAAACACTTTCTCTCCTCTTTTCTTTGCTCTCTTCGATTTTTTTTTTACAAAATGTAATGCCACAATGGCAGCCTCAGAGGTTAGACTTCCATTGTTACTTGGCCCCTAGAAGGGGTCTTTAAATCTAGAACTGTTGAAAGTCCTTTGGGATGGAGGTTAAGGTACAACAGCAGGTATCAGAGGGACTATGACAAATGAGAATGGTGTCAAAAGAGACTGTTCAAATAAACAGTTGGATGCTTGGAAGTATAGTCTGAAGACCTCAGATCTTTCTCTCCCCTCTGTTATTCTTTCCCCCCAAAACAGAAGATTAAGTTTGCTGTGAACATGAGCTGATGAAAAGAATTCAAATAGTGCTTTGAATAGGACCCCAGTCAGACCCACAGGAGAGCTACAAATTGCTTTTGGAGACACCAGTCTCCCTTTACAGAAAGTTAGCAGAAAGCCCACATATCTTCTTTCTATAAGGTACTAACTTGTAAATTAACCTTTAATGGTGTATAAATGATGTTCTGAAAGAACTGCTTATGCAGCTATATTTATGATCTAGAAAATTGCAAATATTTACAAGATTATAGGTGTTAATGGTCTGTCAAAAATGTTTGTATATTGTACATACATTAAACCCCAGTTTCAGACCACCCTGGTATAAAAGACCACCACTCTCTAGTCCCATATAGTGTTTCACTTTGAATCCATATATGCCAATCCCTATAATTAGCCTGCTCCCTAATATAGATCAAGTCCACTTTATAGGGAATTCTCTCGATAGTTTTCATTTAGTTTAAATCCAGTACCCAGGCTGCCTATGTAAACTGTTTGCTAAATGGTCCAGGATGGCCAATCGATCTTATGTCAGCAATGCCTGTGAACTTGTTCATCTTGTTTCTGAGTTGGCCCCACTGTAGGGCCTAAGTGCCCTTGTTTGATTGCTTTCCGGAAATAAAATTAAGCATATATTCATGCCTCCATGACTTGACTTCTCTGCTAATGTTTGGTCATTCGAGCACAAATATACATGAGCTGCAGACATAATTCAGTTCCAAGAGCTGCTTAATGTTACAAAAGCATCAGGTGCTTGACAATGGGAAAGGGCATGGACAAAGGGGGAAAAGAATCTTCTTTCTCCTGTAATTGTTACTCCTTTTGTGGTTCGTCTCTCTAACTATCTTGCTGTATTACTGCTCTGTGAGGGGGTATGGCAGGAAAAAAATAAAAAAGGTCACAGGTTGTTTTGAAATGGTTCTTCCATCCTCATCTATTATCTCATTTGCACATTTTCATTAATGTCAAACTGTTTCTATGGCTGTCTCAAGATGATCGTTCCCCGGAGGCATTTGCCAGAGCTATGTCTGCTTCGTAGGAATTTATAGAGCAAACTTATTTTCAAATGCTACAAAAGAAACTGCCTTCCCACCTACTCTGATAAAAACATGCAGGAATACAGTTGCCGAAAGTCTTGACTTGAAAAGGGTAACTTTTAAATTTCCATATAAATCTCCAAATAATCCCTCCAACCCTCCTCCCCCATCTCACCCTTAAAAACAGAGCGGGGAAATAATAAAATCAATTTTCCCTTAATCCCCTTAACGAGCCTTGACGACACACACTTAATTTTCTTGAAAATAAAATGGTGTTTGGGTGGCTGCGATGGATTGAAACCATTGAAGTTACTGCAGAAGTCTTAAATGGAATGGGCCAAATGGCTTCAGACTCCAAATGAGGAGCAGGATGCCCTAGATGGAAGGAAGAGGCTGGTGACTGCCCTGAGGCATCAGAAACTCTGTGTTGGGAAGAAGGTGGTGGAACCTTCAATCCTTTCCAGCTTCTCTCTGAGATGATTCTCAGAGCTACCAAGTCTTTCAACCTGCCTAGTATTTGGGAAAGCTTTGTTAAAATTATATGAGAATTCTTGGAGGGCTTAGACCTAGAGAGTTCCACTGGAGCCAGTCTGGAAATCTCTTCACCTTGATCTTGAAATGCCTTTCAGATCCCTTAGGCTAATGATTCTCCATCTAGGATCATGGCCCTTGGGGACCCAGGCAGGGAGAAATGGTCTTCTCTGAGATATTCCCAATATGTCTGTGATGGTTAATATTGAGTGTCAACTTGATTGGATTGAAGGATGCAAAGTATTGTTCCTGGGTGTGTCTGTGAGGGTGTTGCCAAAGGAGATTAACATTTGAGTCAGTGGATAGGGAGATGCAGACCCATCCTTAGTCTGGGTGGGCACCATCTAATCAGCTGCCAGTGTGGCTACAATAAAAGCAGGCAGAAAAACATGGAAGGACTAGACTAGCTGAGTCTTCCAGCCTTCATCTTTCTCCCATGCTGGATGCTTCCTGCCCTTGAACATGGGACTCCAAGTTCTTCAGCTTTGGAACTCTTAGTTGACCACAGACTGAAGGCTGCACTGTTGGCTTGCCTACTTTTGAGGTTTTGGAACTCAGACTGGCTTCCTTGCTCCTCAGCTTGCAGATGGCCTATTGTGGTACTTCACCTTGTGATCGTGTGAGACAATACTCCTTAATAAACTCCCCTTCATATATACATCTATTCTGTTAGTTCTGTCCCTCTAGAGAACCTTAGTACAATGTCAGAAACACTCACCAGAGTTATAGAGCTACCCAGGTTCAACTGCAAAGGGGAACTAAGACATATTTTCTTTCTGTTAACTCAAATGCTAGCAACTCAATGTGTTTCATGTTGGTCTTCTTACAATGGCAGTTTTTGATTAATAAGAAAAATGTGAAAATTATTTCTCAATAACAGCATCTGGCGTGTAGACAATATTGTTCAAAATATAGTATCCGGGAGGAAAGGAAGATAACAAGGTCTGTGAAGGTGAAAAGTGGGGTGCCACTGGCTTAGGGGTGGGACTCTGCACAGGCTACTAAGCACCAGGTCACTGCTTTTTAATTTAGGTGCCAAATAAGGAAGCCAAAGAGTAAAGCAAACGCAAGATGCAGAACCCATTTAGGGACAGATTCCAATCTCTGTTCAATTTATCTTTTATGTTTATCTAGGAGAACAAATGGCTGAACAGTCTACTGTATTTGCATGCTCTCAAAAGAGGAGTAAGTTACCTCTCTCTGTCATTTGGGAAGTAATCCTCTTTTGTGTAGGAAATGTGCATATTAAAATTAGGAAGCCACCCAGGCACTAAGCAGGTGAGACTGTTTGGACCTGGCTGTTCCCTAGTGTTGTTTAAAGGAGAGGTGGCTGGAGTAATCACCCAAACAGCCATGCTTCTACTGTGCCTGGTGAGGCTGGCAGGGCCTGGGAGGAATTCATCAATTGTTTCAAACTATTTTTTTTAAACATTATGGGTTTGGCAAAACCCCAGACATACTTTACCAAGTACTTTTTTCCTTCATTTTTAAATCCCCTGTGTATTTCAAATGCAATCCGTATGTTACTGATTCATTTACACTTAACTCATCAAAAATGCTGGTTGGGATGAATTAGTTGATGCCCAAGGAGAAGTATGGTCTCCTTTTAAAGGAGATGTTAGAAACCTTGACCCCACCCACCCCTATTTGCCAAAGGCAGTGCAAACTGAATCAGCACCCCTACCCTGCCCCACCACCTCCACCAATTTTTAATAACATTAGAAAAGGCAATTCCAAGGAGTACTAAATTTGGGGAAATTCTTTATTCCACTCTCCCTCATTTAAAAATCTTGTGCATTTTAAGGGAAATCTAATCCATATGCCTCTGATTCATTTACACTTAAATCATTAAAATGTTGTTTTGAACAAGCCACTTGGTGAACAGAAATGAATATGAGCTTTCTTTTATTATTATTTCTTCCAGCTCTTTTCTGCAAAACAGGAAGTCACATTGGGAAAGCTGAATATCCTCCAAAAGTTTAAATTTGGTATGATAATTCTTAGGCCACCATGGTTTAGATAAATCTATTTTTGCCTATCCTTGCATGGAACCCAGTGCAGCTCTCTGCTTGGATGGCAGATGTATGCTTATAATTGCACGTAATCAGTTAAATTGCATGTGCAAGTATGTTACTTCCTTTGAGTAATTTGCAAAGTGTGTGTGTGTGTGTGTGTGTGTGTGTGTGTGTGTGTGTGTGTGTGTTTGGAGGTGGGGTAGGGGAGTGATACCAACTCTTTTGGATCCTAAATATACCTGGTAGAACGGGACTGAAAAAGAAACTATATGCTGAAAACAGAAGAGAATTTACTTGAAACTGTTTATATATTTGCCACAAGCATTCACAGGAAACACATTAGATATAGTTTTCATTAACTACAGAGTCATTGAACTAGTATTATTAAGCTCACCGGCAAAGTAGCAAATTTTTAGTCTCCTTTTTCTCCATCCTCTGTGATAAGAGATGCCAGTGAACTTCACTCTCTTTTTTATCATTTTATTTCCCTTTCCTGAATCTCATAGTAGCTTATGGTATACATTCTACTGGGAACACCTCCCTACCCCAACCTTTTCATTTTACAGAGGAGGAAACAGAAGTCTAAGAGTTAGTGACAAAACAGGGACAATCCATAGAAAATTGGGCTCCTGAAGTCAGGCAGTTTCACCACTTTGCCCTAGCAGTACTTGCCAAAAATCAAATGCCTATATACAGATATATGGCACATCATATACATTAATCTCTTCCAATCCTTAAAGAAGTCCTAACGTAGGAGCCACTGCTACTCTCCTTTATCGGATGTGAAAATGGCAATTTTGAGCAATGTTACAGAGTTTATAAGTAGAAGAGTCGGGATCTCACATGATCTCCCACAAAGGCAGCGTAGCATGGTGATTAAAAAGGAGGTCTGTGAAGAGTGTTTGAGTACTGGCTTCACCATTCAATAGTTGATGATTTTAGGCCTGTTACTTCACCTTTCTGCATGTTTGTTCCCTCAAATATGGAGATAATGGTACCTACACGACAGAGCTGTTGTGAAGATTACACAAGATACTCCACGTCCACAGTGTCTAGATGTAATTAATAAGCACTCAAGTCACATGGACACTCTACATCTCTAATACTTTCGAAATTTCATCAGTGCAAAGGAAAACCTCTACCATTTAATTTTAATTTTTTTTTTTTTGAAACGGAGTCTCACTCTGTTGCCCAGGCCAGAGTGCAGTGGCACCATCTCGGCTCACTGCAAGCCTCCCGGGTTCAGGCCATTCTCCTGCCTTAGCCGCCCGAGTAGCTGGGACTCCAGGCACCCACCACCGCGCCCGGCTAATTTTTTTGTATTTTTGTAGAGACGGGGTTTTACTGTGTTAGCCAGGATGGTCTCGATCTCCTGACCTCGTGATCCGCCTGCCTCGGCCTCCCAAAGTGCTGGGATTACAGGCGTGAGCCACTGCGCCCGGCCTCTACCATTTTATTAATAAAGATGCCAGTACTAGATGCTGTGGACCAGTTAAATTGTATGTATCCTGAAGTATTGCCTCTTTACCAGCCCCTTATTCCAAATTCTGCCCCATGGTAAACAGGCTCCAGGTGCACACAGGTCTGTGGCAGAAAGCACATGGTGTCACCATCTTCCCAACATGGAACCGAGCAACAAACCCTCACACCTTATGGGAATGTGAAAGCAAAACTGAGATAATTTAGAGGAAAAAAATAGCATCATAGCAACCATTTTACAATATTGTCTTTATTTTCACATCAAGAGCCTAGTGCTGTCTTTAAAATATAATTTTTAAGCCATAGTAGGGGGCAAACATTTCTAGTTTGGATCATGAGTCATGAAAGTTCCTAAAAGTTCACCTAACAGGTGAAGCCATTTGAAGCCCATTAAAATTGTGGAATGAAGATTTCATGGCAAACAAAAATACTATATCACTTTAATAAAATCATCATGTGCAAGTGAACATGGAAAGAAAAAGGAACTGAATTTGTAAGTCCTTTTCCAGCTCTTCCTACTCTGGCTGAAATTGTAAATCTCCAAGAGAAGAGCCTGTTAGCAGCCATGTCATCAATCTTCTGCAGAAGCTGGTGTTAGTGTCTAGATCGTTCTCATATTCTAAGTGGAGGAACGACAGTGAGGCTTCCAGGGTAGCATCTGAATAGGGACAGAGTGAGCAGCTGACAACACGCTCTTGGAAGGTGGAGGGGTTGGAGAGAGGGAAGAAGACTTCGCCAGGTAAGAAACCAACATGTTTCCCCTTTGGTTCCAAAATCCTCTCCTGGAGCTCCAAATACTACTTGAGAAAACCTATGGGAACCTGTTTTCTAGATTGAGGGTGACACACCCTTTAATAATAATTTCTTAAATTGTCCAAGGGAAACTATGGCTATCTGTTTCCACCGTGATAAACACCTGGATGAAGGCTGGCGAGAAGGAGTCCCCTGAACAGGCCCTGTGTCCTCATTTCCTCGTAGCCTGGAGGGTAGGTGACTGTGAGTATACTGGCAAGGGTTCTGAGAGGGCATCGTCCTGGGAGAGAAGCTAAGTTTGGTGTGGAGAATGTTGGAAAATGCTCCCACCACCGTATCATCTGGGTGTCTGCAGGGCCTGAGCCTGTGAGATTTCCCCTCTTTTTCCAGACGTATGAGCAAGACAGAGACTGTCAATGTTTAAGGGCGGGTGAATAATCAGTCGCATAGCACATTCACATGAATGTGGCCCTATTGTTTGCAGTTCCACCTGCAGCCAAAGGCAAGGAACAGTGAATCCTATAGATGCTTACGGGCTCCAGGATTCTAGGATCTCTGATCCTTAGCCCTCCAGTGTCAGTTTTTCTTAGTAGAGAAATGACATCTCTACCCCAAGTACCACTGCATTATCATCATCGCCATCGCCACCACCATTGATACAAAAACTATTGAGTTCTTACTATACCAGGCACCAAACCAACACCCTCAAACAATCATTTCACTAATCTACTGTAACCCTTTGAAGTTGGTCCCATCACAATACTGCTATTTATAAATCAGTAACCCACAGTTAAACGAGTTAAGTGACTTGACTAAGGTCACCAGGACAGCGAGTGACAGGCCTAAGACTTGACTTCAAAGCCTGTGATGTTGCAGTTAGGCAATCTGGGACTAATATGAATGAATCAATGAATGAGTAGGCAAATAAGTATAAAGATCCATTCTGACTTGACTCCCTTTAGTGACTCTTGATAATATTAGGGGATAGTAGTATTTGGTAAGAGAGCTAGGCTTGGGTTTGAATTCCAGATGAGTCACTTTCTAGATGTGTGGCCTTAGGCTGCTAATTACCTATCTGAACTTAATTTTCTATCTGTAAAATGGAGGATATTAGCCACTCTATAGATTTGTTATAAATATTCTTGTGTATAATAGATAAAGGGCTTGTTTCATCATTGGTCCTTAATATGGGTTACATACTATTTTCTAACACTTTAAGTGTTTATTTTAATTAATCATTTCATGTGACCTAAAGCTATCATTCAGAAAAAGAAAAGTGTCAGATGGCAGTCTCATTTTCTGCCCCTCACTTCCTACAATTCTTATACCTTCAAAATCGGAGACTCTTCTTCTTAGGTTTCACAGCCCCAAATAATTCTCCACCATGAAAAAGCAAACCCTGCACATTGCAGCCTCCTTTACTAAGGACGGAGAACTAGACAATAGGCTTTTGTCTGCCATGAGGAAAATGCCTGAGTTTTGAGAGACTAAAAGAAATATTACATTGTTCTTATTCTGCAATTTGTAAATAATTATTTCCTTCCAAGCTCACAAACAAGGGATTAAAATAAATACTTTCCCATTTCCCAATAAAATGGCTTGAGTTTTTGAAAATGTTTTCATTCATCTTTTCTAACTCCTTCGCAGCTGTTCTCAGACTAACTCTAGCACTGGTGATGTACATTGCTAGACAATGAAGGAATTCAGAATGGAAATGGCCACTCTTGGGGCAGGGTTCAGCTCACGATACATTCTTTCTTCAGGCAAAATTACTATGTCTGTATTTTATTTATTTATTAAAATTAAAATAGAGATACAGTTTTGCTAGGTTGCCCAGGCTGGTCTCGAACTCCTGGTCTCAAGCAATCTTCTTGCCTCGGCCTCCCAAAGTGCTGAGATTACAGGCATGAGTCACTGCACCCAGCCCCAAATTACTATCTCTAATGAGTTTTCTCCATGGCAATTTTGCAGTTCCTACATAAATTCCTAATATTAGATTATGGAGGCTTAACAAGTAATGATAAAATATAATCACGGTACCCAAACGTTTTAAACTTGATGGTCTTGAACGTCTAACATTTAACAAGCGTGTGTAAATGCTGTGCGACATATAATAGCCCAGTGAAAAGTTGACCCCTTTACAAAGCGTGATTGGGTTACAATGCCACACTGACCTTCTTGCTTTGTAAACAGGCCACATTTTCATAGGGTAACATGTAGATTAAATTTCCATTAAAAAATAACCGCTTCTAAATGTACGCCATTAATTCTGACTTTTTTGTGGGGCCAAGGAAAAGATGGAAATGCAGTATTTTCATTTTTCCAGTCTGATTCTCACAAGGAATATCCCTCCCACACTGCCTGAGTCTAAAGAAAGTAATGATTGTCTTTCACGGGGGCAAACCTCTGTGGTTAGGGGATTGTGTTGGCAGAGAAGGATAAACCCTACTCCTAGGTGTTTGGAGCTGTGCTATGCCTCAAAATAGGGAGGAATCTGAGTAAAGCTGAGACTTACTTCTTACTCTATCCCCTCTGCATCCCAAGCCACCAATGTTCCCTCCAGTATGTCTGAGGGCCCCTGGTTCAAGGACTGTGGAGACACAACCAACAATACCATCTTCTCCAAAACACCATCAACACAGGGCTGGCATAAAAGGGAATCGTCTGAGAGTTGCAAGGCCATGGTCAAGGCTGGTTTAGAATGGAGGAATTCCTTCCATGGCTACCTTTGTCCCCACCCTCAGTCCTTTCTATATGGGTTTGTTGTCTCATTGCTCACTCTCTCTCTTTTGGACCTTCTCTGACAGCAGTCATTTAAGTCTTAGTGTTAATGGATTTCAGAGGCCAGACTGGTCTGATGGCTGGAGGCAGGATGTGCAGAAAGGGGTGAAAGAGCAGGGTTTTTTGTGTCTGGGGGTTGCCATATATTTGCAGCCATGGCTATAGATTTATATTCCTCCCTTCCAGAGCACAGGTCCTTCACTCTTTCATCAGCCTCCCTCCTCGCTATCCCTTCTTCCCAGAGATCTGGGGCCCATGTTCATGGTGACCTCTTTTGGCCTCTGCTCTACCTCTGTCTTGTGAAAGTTCCATCCCAGAGTGGCTGAGGTCAATGCGACCTGGATGGAGGGCTTTTTCAAAGTTCCCCTGGTGATTCTGATGTGCCCTAGGGGTTGAGAAGCTCCTCAGAAAGAGGACCCTCGTTTCCTTCCGAGAACCAGCATGAATGCTAGGGAAATTAGGCTGCTGGAAATGCCAGAGGACAGCAGATATGGAGATAGAATCAAGGGAAAGGACATACTGGGACATCCCGGCTAGGGAAAAGAAGCACAGTCATTCACAAAATCTGGTAAGCACAACTAACCACCCTTAGATAATGAAAGGTACACACAGACAAAGTCAACAGGGCAGCTTTGTTGTAACTTTCAATGTGTAAAACCGCTATGATTCATCTACACTTAGGCTCCCATTGACCATGTAGCACTAATTGTTATAACTTTAAAATTGGTAAAAACATTCACACCTTGCACCCTCTTGGCACTGTAGCGCTCCAGAATAGTATAAATTACCAATTACCTGGAACAATGGTGAGCATGGGGCAGTGGTTCAGAAATCCAATATGCTGAAGGATTGTTTTATTTGTCTTTGCTCCTCTAAGCATTTTCTGACGCATGTTCTGTTCTGGTGAAACATTAATTTTCATAAAAGACTATTGGGGTCAGCATTAGAAAAATTTCAGCAATACTGAATATTTGTTCTCCAAATTCTCAACAGAATATATGACCTTTATAACCTTGAATGTTCCATCTCATAGTCCTTATTAAAAACTAGTTTAAAGAGATAATAAATAGGACTTGCACAGAAGATATGAAGATACATATGTAAATACCCAAAATACAATGTCTGGGCACACTCCAAAAGCCCAATCAAAGCAAATCCTTTATTATTGCTCTAGGTGATGTAAATCCTGGATATCCCTGAATAAAGCTGGGCCCTCAGTGAGCTGTATGTGTGGACTCATAACATTCTGGATTTTTTATTTTTATTTTTTATTTTTGAGACAAGGTCTTACTCTGTCGCCCAGGCTGGAGTGCAGTGGGGTGATCTTGGCTCACTGCAATCTCTGCCGCCCAGGTTCAAGTGATTCTCTCGTGCCGTGGCCTGCTGAATAGCTGGGATATAGGCACGTGTCACCACGCCCTGCTAATTTTTGTATTTTTAGTAGAGATGGGGTTTCACCATATTAGCCAGGTTGGTCTCAAACTCCTGACCTCAAATGATCTGTTCGCCTCGGCCTCCCAAAGTGCCAGGATTATGGGCATGAGCCACCGCACCCGGCCTGGCCTCTTATCCAGATGTATTCATTGTCCTGGGCATTGTACACCCAATGGCCTTCAGAACGGCTCAGGAAACAACCTGTCAGAATTCACTGTTGAATTAATAGAAGCAATGTCTTTTCTGAGGACCTAATGGAGAAATTTCATTGAGGCTTTAGGACGAGGACAGTTGTATTTCTTCTGAGAATCTAGACTCTTGATTTGGTGCCTACCAAAATTTATGTTTTCTTCCTTTCTCTGCTGCTAGGAAGTACAGCATTAATTGGTAGCCCATTTTTAGCAACTGTGTAGAACTTTTTCAGTGCATTTAGTTTACCAAAGCTACTTATTGCTTCACTTAATTTTCCTCACTCTTCTTTCTCACTCGAGATTACATCAATTATTATTATTATTTGAAGATAAATTCTCGCTCTGTCACCCAGGTTGGATGCAGTGACACAAACATAGCTCACTGCAACCTCAAACTTCTGGGCTAAAGCAATCCCCTCACCTCACCCTCTTGAGTAGCCAGGACTACAGGCATGCACCACCCTACCCAGCTAATTTTTAAAAATTACTTGTAGAGATGGGGTCTCACTATGTTGTCCAGTCTAGTCTCAAACTCTTAGCCTCAAGTGATCCTCCCTTGTGGGGCTCCCAGAGTGGTGGGATTACATGTGTGAGCCACCATACCAGGTCCCTCTATTATTTTTATCTTATTATACTGTAAGTATTTCAATTATCTTATTATACTGCAATCCCCCTACCTCACTCTCCTTAGTAGCCAGGACTACAGGCATGGCATGCCCCACCCTGCCCAGCTAATTTTAAAAAATTACTTGTAGAGATGGTGTCTCACTATGTTGCCCAGTCTAGTCTCAAACTCTTAACCTAAAGTGATCCTCCCTTGTGGGACTCCCAGAGTGGTGGGATTACATGTGTGAGCCACCATACCTGGTCCATCCACTATTATTTTTATCATATTGTGCTGTAAGTATTTAAAATTTAAAAGAAAAAACGTGTAAGAAGTGGGAGGAAACCAAACAAGCAAACAAATAAATGCAGCTGGACTAGAAATACATTTAAATAGTTATGTTGCAGATTTTATGCCCTCATTTTTCTGTAGTGAAAAGAGCATATTACCAAGAGTTCTAGTCTTGGTTTCATCATCGGTTAGCTGTGTAACTTGAACAAATCACTTTACTACCTCCAGGTCCTCTGTTTCTTCAGCTACAGAATGAAGAAGTGGAAATCCACAATGAAAGTTACTTCCACGAGTCACAACCTTAGATGTAGAAACGAATTTGCTTCTCTGAGCAGATATAATCAACTCACAAAGGCTCTGAATGGCAAATAGAAGCTAGCTCATCATCCTCTATTATTCTGTGGTTAAGCCGGAGTCTGTAATTCACAAAAAAATACCTGATAGTTAATTGTCTTGAGCCAACTTGGTACCTTCTAGGGAGTTTATAATCTAATAGATATCTCTAAATTTCATTCTTCTCAATATCCTAAGGAGAGCAGGCATGCAGTAAGCATTTACTAAATACATAGAAGGATGAATGAGTGGATGAATACATTCTTGAATAGCTTTTCAAATTTAGGATTCTTTTGTAGGGTCTCAGAGATCTCTTTTTACAGAAGCTAGGAGTATTGGTGACTTTTTTTTTTCTCTTCTTTTAACTCTCTTGATAGAACATGCATTTCCATGTTAGCTTTCAAATTTCATCTGGAGTGGGACTCAAAACAAATGAGATGAGGTCAAGTGGATGGTTGTTACCATCAAAGCAAGTAAGTAAAAATAACCACTGTGCAGTTCTGAGATGGATGGCTAATCTGGAACTTGGACAACGGGGAAAAACCTTTTGGGTAGGGAGAGATTCACATACTCTGCTAACTGCTTCACAAAAGTCTTTCCTGATCTATGTGCAATTAAGTCAAATGTTGGCTTAACTAGAATAAAACCTGCCCCAAACAGAGGCTTCATTTTTAAGAAAATCAATTACATGCACTTAAATAAGATTTCATTTATTACTTTACTCTTCAGGTCAGATATTGCGTTTTCAGAGTCTCACTCTGTTGCCCAGGCTGGAGTGCAGCTCACTGCAACCTCTGCTTCCTGGGTTCAAGTGATTCTCATCCCTCAGCCTCCCTAGTAGCTGGGATTACAGGCATGTGCCACCATGCCCAGCTAATTTTTTGTATTTTTAGTAGAGACAGAGGTTTCACCATGTTGGTCAGGCTAGTCTCGAACTCCTGGCCTCAAATGATCTGCCCTCCTTGGCCTCCCAAAGTGCTGGGTTTATGGGCATGAGCCACTGCGGTCAGCCTTCAGAAGCGCTTTATCAACGTGACAGTTGAAACATTATTTCACAGCATTGCAAAGCTGTGCATAGCTCTCATGTTAAAGGAGACCCATTAAAGAAATACTGAGTAAATACAATTTAGCTTTCTTTGGGGGAAAAAAAAATTACCAATCTTTATTTTGTCGTTAACAAGATTATATATCTGGCACTGTGGTAAGCAGTTTCAACTCGTTTCTGGAAAGAGGTGAGGTATAAATACATTCAATAAATAAAATGATGTGACAGGTTTAGCTTGCCCTCCAACTTTCCTGCATGGGAAAATTGTCCAAATTGTTAAAAAGTAATAAAGCCTCAGATAATAATCAATGATAGTTATACTATTTTAAATACATGGCTATACATAATGGTCTATTGTACTGAGAAGGGAAACATTGGGCTGAACACCATATTTCCTAATCAATTGTTGGCTTGCTTAAGGCAATTAACTCTTGATGGTACCCTTTTCCCATCACTTAAGAAGAGCTGGGATACGATGTATAGATCTACTTAGTGTGGCATAGATGCTTTAAGAAAAAATACTCTGTGTGCAGAAATTGGTACTGATTTACTATTTTCAATATTAATATCAAGCTCCCTGGGTGAATGATGTAATAATTATGTTTTTATTTTTGGATAGGAACATGTCAATTAAAGAAGGATAAATTCTTGGCAAGTATGCCATCACTTTCCCCTACTGTGCCTATGGCAGACATGAGTAAACAACTCTGCCCTTCTTTTTCAATAGCTGCGCTGTGACTTTAGGATCATTTGAACCACTGTTTCAGTGGATTGTAGTGCTCATGTAAGATGCAGCCTGATTTCCCATGCATTTTGAAGCGGGCAAAATGTACCAGAGAAGGGTCCATGGAATGTTTTAAGTAGGTGTATTTCAACACTAGATTCTAAATGAAGAATAAAACCGGGTTTTTTGAACTCCCAGTTTCCAAAGGAAATAGAGAAGGGAGTATTCTTGGGTTATTGTTGTCTTTTCTGCTCCATTTTTTAATGAGAACATGGGCCTCTGTTCCTACGGATATGCTGGGGGTGGGTGTATCAAGGGGCAACCAAGCAAGTTGGGCTCCAACGTCCTTACCTTTGTTTCAACCACTGTATAAATGTGTACAGTAACACCATTCCACAGAAGTTTGTTTTTGCCTTGGAAATAATGCTAACAATGGTGCAGCAGAAAATCCAGAAGCCCTGGAAACTGCCCCAGTGACTACATCTCCATTAGTGAGGTGGGACAGTTGGCTTTCTATACGGGAAAAAGTAAAATCCTCTCCTAATTTACCTCCGTATAAAAACCCAGCAGACCCACAGCACTGAACAATCTACCATTTCCCACTGATGTCTCACGACCTCCACTTTTGTTTACCAGGGTCCGCTATGGGTCCACTTCTGAGATCTCTATCCTAGTCCAGCATCCCCGGGACAGTACATACTACCTTAGTGGCTGCAACTTGGTAAGTCTAGCTGACTATTCATGGCAAGTTTGCCTAATCTTTATTCTTTTTTAAAAAATTGTCTTGGCTATTCTGGGACTTTTGTTCTTCCATATGGAGTTTAGAATCAGTTTATCAAGTCCTATAAGTAATCCTGTTGGGATTTTGATTAGATTTCTTTTGAATTTACAGAGTCCTGTGCTGTCATCCAGGCGGGAGTGCCGTGGGGCAACCTTGGCTCACTGCAATCTCTGCCTCCCAGGTTCAAGCGATTCTCCTGCTTCAGCGTCCCGAGTAGCTGGGATTACAGGCACCTGCCACCACGCCTGACTAATTTTTGTGTTTTTAGTGGAGATGGAATTTCACCATGCTGCCAGGCTGGTCTCGAACTCCTGACCTCAGGTGATCTGCCCACCTCGGCCTCCTAAAGTGCTGGGATTACAGGCATAATTCAGATTTACTTTTATGTCTTTCAACAACATTCTCTTAGGAAAATCTCAAAGGTTAGGATGATCTTAGCTATAGGTAAATTACTTGCTGAATGATACCCCAAGCTATTGTAACCAAACTGTAGGTGATCTGGAATTTTTCAGCTCTATTCTATGCTGTTTCCACATAACAGCGTTCTCTTCACCACCTCCCCCGTACCCTTTGGTCCTACTCACTCCAGTGGGATTAAGTTTCGTTGTTCACAATGCGAACTTATTGGATAATGGACCTTTTTGGCTGTCTTCCCTTTTGTCGCTCACTTCCCTACTCTCTTACTCATGTTTCCTGGGATCGCCTCCTAATAAACCACATGTACTTTCATCCTTCCCCCAGGATCTGCTTCTGGGGAAACCATGACAAGTGTTAAATAGATTTCCAAACCAAATGTAATAAAATCTAATTCTCAGAGCCTAGAAGCAAAACCTCCATTAATAGTAATCTCTGGGTAGAGTCATTCCTGGGCAGAGGATAGGCTTTGGGGTCTGGTAGATGCTTAAATTCCAGCTCCTCTACTCATACTGCATGGCCTCGATTCACCTCTGCCTTCCACCTACATGAAAATAGTAATATAAGCCTCATAATATTGTTCTGATCATTAAATGATGTGTAAAGTCTTATACTCATTCAACAAATATTTATCCAGACATAATATACATTAGGAACATAGTTAAGTAACTAGTACAGACGGTTGTACAATAAGTGGAAACTATGGGATTGTGTATACTAATGAATTAGAAGCAGAACAAACGTTGAGGGAACTTGTGACAACAGCAATACTTGGTAGTAGAGGGACACACGTCTGCCAGAGAAGAGGTCTATTACCTCTTCTTCTCTCTGCAGGTGCATGCACCAAGCCTTCTCATACTCTGTATCACGAGGTGAGCCTCTGAGGGCAGAGGCTGGGTTCAAGTACCCAGTGTATTAACTCAATCTTGTTAAGTTCTCTAAGACTATCTGTAGGATGGTAATCATGATATCTACATAAAGGATTATGGTGAAGAGTCAATGACGTAATGGACCAAAAGGTCAGGCTCCAGTAATGTTAACTTCTCTTAATCGCCCTTCCTGAAAATCTCATGGTTGCTGACTGCTAAGTAAATTGCATCATTCTCTTCTGAAATGATAATGTGTTCCATTCAAATGTTGTTTAGACAAGTCTGACTGCAAGACACTACTCTGTCCAATTCTTCTCCAGAATTAACAGCAGTTAAATCAACATTGCTTTTTATACATTTGATATAGGCCACAAACAAGACCCTGCTAACCATTGTCTAAGAAATTTTCTAGAATGGGGCTTTGAAGAAAACATACCAAGGTCAAATTAGAAGTCTGGGGAAATGTAACAATTTTATTTAGTTTTAATAGACAATCTTAAGAAGGAGACAAGTCAGTGTGGAAGAAAGCAGGGGTTTTGGTCTCAGACTTGATTTTAATTCTAGTTCTTCCATTTTCTAGTTACATGTGATCTTGGGCAAAATGATTCCTCTTTGACCTTCAATTTCTTCTATAAAATGGAATCCTTATTTTGTGGTGTTATTAATAGGATTAAATCAGGTAATTAGGAAAAATCACTGGTATAAAATACTCATTTTAATGCTTGGCACCTAATAAATACTCAAAACAAAAAATTTCTACTATGTAGCTACTTGTATAACTCTGAAGTATTTATCTTCTTTTTTTTGTTGATTTGTCTGTTTGTTTTTACCTAGGGTTGTTAGCCTAAGGCCTGAAATATCTGTGAAAAGTCTGTGGCCGGGCGCGCCGTGGCTCACGCCTGTAATCCCGCACTTTAGGAGGCCGAGGTGGGCGGGTCATGAGGTCAGGAGATCGAGGTCATCCTGGCTATTACGGTGAAACCTCATCTCTACTAAAAAAAAAAAAAAAAAAAAAAAAAAAAAAAAAAAAAAAAATTCAGCTGGGTGCGGTGGCGGGCGCTTGTGATCCCAGCTACTCAGGAGACTGAGGCAGGAGAATGGCATGAACCCGGGAGGCAGAGCTTGCAGTGAGCCGAGATCATGCCACTGCACTCCAGCCTGGGCAACAGAGCGAGACTCCATCTCAAAAAAAAGAAAAGAAAAGTCTGTATCTTACTTCCAGTAGATGTGGTGCTCGAGTTTTAAAAGTTTAACTTTCAAATGACCTGCATTTTTGTTTATTATACATTTAAATCTCTAAATTTTCTTTTCTGTGTCAAATTCAGACTTACACCTTAGCTTATGAAAGAACCATTTCAAGTTTTGTTTATGTGGTGCTGCTTGCCAATCAGATTTCATGGCAATGCCAATGTTTTCTGCAAAGCAGCATGTATTTGTCAATTATCTGAGTAGCTTATTGTATTTCTGTTATTTTATAAAAATGAATGGAAAATGAAAAAAATGATAGGATTCTAGTAACAAGCATAGATTTAAGAAGGAAACCATTCTACTTGTTGAAACCAACAGATCTTTAACTTTAGCTTGATGTTCTTTTGACATAAGCTAGTTAACTGTGTTTTCTGGTAAAGAAAAATTAAACAGAACTCCGGGATAAGTAATTGATGCTTGAAGCTTGAACATAAAAAGGAAGATGTAATTGGGAATTTTATAATGCTTTTTCAGTTTCTCTGAATAGAAACTCCCCCACAACATGTATGACTACCCTTTAACAGTCACGTACCAGATTATATCATAATTATTAGTTGTGTATTATATACATCAAAGGAAATAGCCTGTGCTTTTTAAAAGTCTAATTGAAAATGTGAAGTTTCTTTGTTTCTTTACGGAATTGTAACAACTCACATATGGCATCAGTCAAATCAAAGTTCTGATTGGCAATTTGCAATTTTGATTAATACAAATTATAACATTTATTGTTAATTAACTATTTACTTAGTAGCCTAAGCCCTTCAAGGCATGTGCTCCACCAGGGAAAAGAATTGCAAAAGGAGTTTTTAAAGAAAATACTAAGAAAAGGCTAGAAACCAAATAGGTCCAACACACATAGCTTGAGCTGTAGCCATTAACTTTAGTTACAAAAGTGGGTCAATGGCTAATATTATGATGTATCTGTTAGAGACTTGATATCTTTGAACATATTATTTCCTTTCTTTTTTATTATCTTAATCTGAATACAGCAGATTATTTTCTTAGGAGAGCAACAGATAAAAGGTCTTGGTTCAACCCTCACTAAGCCTCTGCCCGTGATACTACACTTCATCAGAGCCAAAAGGCTGAGAAGTGATTGCCCATGATACTATGAATGAGTCAGGTTTGCTCCAAACAAGCAAATTAGGAAGAAGACCTCTGAGTATCCCAAGTTATATTTCTGATGCAGTTCGGAATCATACTGCAACTCCTACTGACTCATCTGATTAGAGGCAGCGGTGGTGTAGAACTATAGAAAGGAGCAACTTTGATTGTGAGTGCCTGTTTCTGGAAAAATTATATATATGCATCTATAAAGAGATGTTATATTCTAATAGGCAGGAGTATTTTAACTTGATTCAGGGGAAGAGGCCCATCTGCTTTTTTCCTTTGACCTTTTGGTAGATTGATGCTACCTGTCTTTGTCTTACTTTTTAATACATTGTAACAAAGCTCTCCTATTAAAAGAATCCATAAAACACGACTTAGTGCTATAACAAAGCTACAAAAAGCAATTACCAGCAGGGCTCCTGCAGGTCTGTGTTGAAATGTCAAAGTAGGATTCTCCAGTTTCCTTGGAAAAGTGCTTTTCCCTTGATAGTGTCTCCCAGCTTCCACTTCTGTTTCATCTTCATTTTAATGACATAATTAAGAAGCACTAGAATGTTTCTACTTTAAAACGTTATAAATGAATTTTTATCCAGATAAAACAGTATTATTTTAACTGTTTGCTATCAGCTTTAAAATGTTACTGATTAAATTTTAGAATTGCTATCAAGTCACAGCTCATGTGGGATTTAGGGTTTAAAATTAGCGTATAAGGTAAAAATAATCAATTGTCAAAATTAGCGGTGAAATTTCATTAAATCACCCATAAAGTACGCTATAGAACCACCTTTCAATAAGTCCAGCAGAAGTGTGGCAGGAAGGATCGCTGGTGAGAACCAGATAAAGTAGTTGTCTTCTGTTGAGGTGCCATGATGTTAGAGAACAAACAAACAAAGGAAAAACCCTCTAAATACTAGATTCACTGTCTATTTGACGAGCTCTTGACTCTCTGAGAGTTATAAAGGGCAGGGAATGAATTACCTGAGGAACCACAGCTTCAGACCCTCCACTGATTCCTGTGCCTAGTAAAGGGTTAGTGTGTGGAAAGGCATACAACGTTTCTCACATGATTTAGCTGTTTTTATTTTCCAGAATGATATATATTTAAATTTGTCTTTTGCAGAGATAGACTATTAAATACAAAGAATTTGAAATACAAGTAGGGTTTTTTGGAGCTATAGCCAGCAAATTTCAAGGAGCTATAGACAAGTAAGCAATGTATGATTCATATAATCAATATTATTGAAAGACTCTTTTGGGAAACATATATTGAAATTAGAAAAACCTTAATTACAAAGACTAAGGAAATATGTTGAAATCTGAATGGAACAAAAAAATTGGCCATCTGAGTGATCCTTGTCTAAATTAAACCCTTCCAAACACAAAGCAGTGGCTTAAATTGTCTATTTTACTGAGGAGCAAACTGGGACAAGCTTCAGAGAGCCACAGTGGAAATTCTAGGAAGCTTGGTCTCTGTACGCTCTATACCCTGCTGGTACTCTTAGTAAGTACAGCTCTAACTGCTCTGCTAAGGTCGTGTGGACCCAGCAATGCTCATTCCTTGCCTGCTGGCTGTATGCAGCCTGCCTGGATTCATGAAATGACTCAGCATATAGTTTCAAGCACAAAAATCCAAAAACCATAAAGATGAATGGTAACATCACTCACTCCTTCAGCTTTCTCATACCTTGGTATTGAGAAAACCCTTCTCAGCTGAGTAATTCCGTTCTCTCCTTTGGCTGCTGGACCCTGACCCTGAGAGTTGAAGATTGAGAAGTTCATGATGCAATAACTTTGAGTCATGGAGCCAGCTTCTTCTGGGCATGTGACTTTGGGTACCAGCACACAGGGAATGCTATGTCAAATCTTACTGAGGAAATATTCCCTTAGAGCTATTCTGCCCCATCTTCACTTTACCTTTTCCACTGGAATATAAGCCCCTTAAGGTAATAGGCATTGTCTGTCTTTTTTTTATTGACTTCACCTAGCACAGTGTCTGACAAATAGTACATGTTGATACATATTTTTAAAAGTAATGTGTTTAAGTTTACAAGGTGTGAGTAGAGAAAGAAAGCTCATCACTTACACAGTATTTTATAGTCATCACTCCTTTTCTGCCGCATGCCACATTCTATGTATGCCACTCAGAACTTCTCTCCAAACAACACCCTATCTCCACCTTCCTGCTTTCCTAGTGGTCATTACTAGTTCCACTCCCCACCCCTGACATGTCATGAGGGTCTGTGGTTAAACTAGGGCTAACTGGCTTCTCCACCCCAGTACAATGAAGTTTCATTTAACTAAAAATGCCTTCAAAGGCCCAGAACTACAGAACATGATAATTGCGTAGATTTCAAATTTTAATTAAAAACCTAACTTTCTTGAAACACTCCTTAGTGCATTTGGAGATTAAAACTAATTCCAGATTTAAAGTGCATTCGTGTGTGTGTGTGTGTGTATGTGTATACATAATTCTATAGATCACAAGTTAAACTGAAAACTAAGGAGATAAACAGGGGATGGCATGCGGGTGGAGGTGAAGCCCGTAGCCACCTGGGCTTCCATCTGGAATCAGAGCTAAGAAGGACTAGAATCAGGGAGGGCTAGGAGTTTAGCACCTGTAGTTTACCACAAAGTAAAAATACTTCATATCAAGTAGACATCTGAAGATGCGCTTACTACTTGAAACCAGGAGTTAATGTAGGTCTTCTCAGTTTGTCAAAGGGGCAGAAATAGGTCACTGTCCTTGAGACTATTGAGTTGTGGCCCAGGAAGGCTGGAAACACTGGCTTCACCTTACAGGCATCAACTGAGCCAAACTATCACTAGCTTGGAGGCTTGGCTCTTGGATAGTCCCAATGTCACCATGGAGCAGGGGCATAATCCCCTATTAAAGGTATGGTTGGAATGGGAGTCTTGGGTGAGGCCCTCAGTAGAGGCAACAGCAAAACCTTTAGATAAGGAGGACTAAGGAGAGTGAGATGGAGGGAGGAAGAGAGAGGAAAGTCTCAAAGAAAGTAAGATATTCATAAAATTCCCAAAGCACAAAGAAATTCAATGCTAAATAAATGTAAAAAAGAATATAATGACAACCACAACAACAAAAGAAAATTATAGACTATTCTTGCAAGTGAACATAAATGAGAAAAATTGAATGGAACATTTGCAAATTGTATAGCAATACATTTTTTAAAAAGCATTACCAAGTAGACCAAGAATGCAATAATAGTTTAATGTCAGAAGATCTATGAATATTTCACATGAAAGTATCAACAGAACAAAACCATAGCATCATCTCTATAGAGGCAGAAAAATATTTGATAAAATTAAATACACAATCATGTTTTTTTTTAAATCCTAGTAAACAAGGAATGAGAAGACTTTTTCTTAACCTAATAGAAGTCATGTAACAAAAAACATGCAGCACACATTATTCCTAACTGTGAAATTTTAAATAAATTCTTATTAAAGTCTGAGACAAGTCAAGAATAGCTGTCAGCATCCTGGTACTCAAAATGAATTGAAGACCCAAAGCAATGCAATAAAACCAACAAAATCAGAGGCTCAAGAATTAGAAAGCATGATACAAAATTATTCTTATTTGCAGAGTATATGATTATAGACAATCTGAATAATCTACAGAGATATCATTAAAAAATTAGAGAGATTAGTAGTGTTGCTGGGTTTAAAATTGAACATGAAAATCAATTGTATTCCTAGATAGCAAGAATAACTATTTGTAAAAAGTATAAAGATCATTCACATTAAAACTATACTAATAAATACATCAAAAGGTATTTCATAGTTTTGTAGAGAATACTATAAAACATTTTAAAAGTTTATAAGAGATTAAATATATTATACAACATGTTATACCCATGGATGCAATAATACAGTATAACAAAGATGCCAATTCTCCTGAATATAAATTCTATATAATTTCATCAAAATTCTTATAGTGATTTTTGTGGAAATTGACAGACCAATCTTAAAAATCACACAAGAAATTAAAAGACAGAGAAGATATAGATAATACTGAAGAAAAAGATCCAGGTACAGAACCTGGTCCTATCAGCTACTAAAAATTACAGCAGTCCTACCTTACTTACAGTTTCATTTTCTGTGGTTTAAGTTACCAGTGGTCAAACATTATCCAAAAGTATTAAATGAAAAATTCCAGAAATAAACAACTGTTAATTTTAAATGATCCACCATTCTGAGTAGGGTGATGCAGTCTCACACCATTCCACTTTGTCCCAGCCTGGCGTGAATCCTCTCTCTGTCCAGCATATCCACGCTGAATATGCTACCTGCCCCTTAGTCACTTAATAGCCCTCTTGGTTATGAAACTGATTGTCATAGTATCCATGGTATTGTAATGCTTATGTTTATAAGTAATCCTTATTTTACTTAATAATAGCCCCAAAGCACAAGACTAGTGATATTGGCATATTGTTTTAATTGTTCTATTTTATTATTAATTGTTATTAATCTCTTACTGTACCTAAGTTATAAATTAAACTTTATGATAGGTATGTTTGCATAGGAAAAGACATAGTATATATACTATAGGTTTTGGTACTTTTTGCAGTTTCAACCATCCACTAGGGGTCTTGCAACTTACTACTCATGGATAAGGGGAGATTGCTGTCATTTAATGCCACAGTATTTTAAGAGAATGTGCCTTTGGGTCAGAGAATGATCAATAGGCTATTTGAACAGAGTAGATTCCTTAGAAACACATCCAGACATATGGAAAGCAAGCTCATGATAGAGAAAGCATAGCAATTCCATGGGGAAATCATGGACTGTTTGTTTGTTACATCGTGTGGGATGAGTTGATTTTCCAAAAGAAAAATATAAAGTTAGACCCCCTACTTCACAGCATACAAAATATAACTTTCTTTTTTTGTTTTTTTTTTTTAGAACAGGGTCTCAGTCTGTTGGTCAAGCTAGAGTGCAGTGGCACAATCATAGCTCACTGCAAACTTGAACACTTGGGCTCAAGTGATCCTCCTGCCTCAGCCTCCAGAAAATATAACTTTCATATGGATAAAAAACACAAATGCGAAATCAAAACTTTAAAACTTACATAACAATGTACAGAAGCATATCTTTACATCATCAAAGTAGGAAATAAAAAACGTTTTAGCCGGGCGCGGTGGCTCAAGCCTGTAATCCCAGCACTTTGGGAGGCCGAGACGGGCGGATCACGAGGTCAGGAGATCGAGACCATGCTGGCTAACACGGTGAAACCCCGTCTCTACTAAAAAATACAAAAAAAAAATTAGCCGGGCGAAGTGGCGGGCGCCTGTGGTCCCAGCTACTCGGGAGGCTGAGGCGGGAGAATGGCGTGAACCCGGGAGGCGGAGCTTGCAGTGAGCTGAGATCCGGCCACTGCACTCCTGCCTGGGCGACAGAGCGAGACTCCGTCTCCAAAAAAAAAAAAAAAAAAAAAAAAAAAAAAAAAAAAAAAAAAAAAAACGTTTTAAATGAAAATCTTAAAAATATAGATTATGTTAGAATGTCAATGTCTCTATAATTAAAATGATTCTACAAAAAGTTAAAAAAAAACACGCCAACAACAGAGTTGGAAAAGGTATTTGCATATAACATACAATAGATTACTAAATGGAAGAGATAATTAACTTATACAAAACCATAAAAATAAAATAGTAACTCATTAAAAAATAGTAAAATATGTGAATAAGCAATTCACAAAAATATGACCAAGAAACATATTAAAAGATGCTCAATTTCACTAGAAATTTGGGAATTGAAAACTGGAAAAATGACACACCATTTTACTCCCATCATATTGAAAAATATTTTTGAGGTCTGAAAATAACCCATGTTGGCAAAGATTTGGGGAAATCGAAACTTACATGACCTGCTCATACAAATTTGGTGGTAAACTGGCTACCCTAGGAGGGTTATTTGGCAAGATCTGGTAATATTAATGAGATATATATTTTATAATCCAATAAGTTTACATCTTGGTATCCTGGAGAAAATTCTGCCCAGGTGCATGAAGCTACAAGGATAATCATTGCAGTATTTTTTTAATAGCAAAAATTGGCAACAACGTAATTGTTCACCAATAGAACGAATGAAGGAAGGAAGGAAGGAAGGAAAATAGCAATATATTCATGCAATGGAATACAATCTAGAGTTAAAATAGCGAATCATACCCACATGTCCAGTTGAATAAATCTCAAAAACATAATGTTGACTGAAAAAAAATACAGAATGGCACATATGACTTGGTATCATTTATGAAAACTTAAAAATTATGACGCAATGATGGCTATTGCTCACTGATAGAGAAAAACAAGGATAAGCACACAGGATTGTGATTTTTTTTGGAGAATGATAGAACAGAATCAGATCAGGAAAGGGGGCATATGAAGATTTAATTATATTTAAAATAATTTATTTCTTTAAAATCTATAAAAATCTGAACCAAAAATTGATGTACTCAAATTAGTTAAATGTGAGTGACAAAACATAGGTACTCATATTATTTTCTCTATGTTTGAAATATTTCATAACGCTTCTTCTTCTTAATGAAAAAGCCTATGAATACTACACTAAAAATGTCAATCATTATGTTTTTCTATTCACAGCTCCCTAATATGTAAGCTGTCCTTGCCCATAGTCCTTGATGTTCCTCTGACCCTATCCTTTCCCACAACTCTGCTGGAGTCACATCTAACGGAACGAGAAGTGTTTCAATCTGAGGAATCCCATTTGTATGCTGACCAGTAGCCTGCCAAGGAAAAAAGACTTGAACCATGTGAATTTTTTTCTTTGGAGTTTAGAAATCCTTGTGGATTTCCCAAGTGGAAAGAGGAGCTAAAATGTCTAATCCTTGATGCCTGTGGCTGCCATTTTGGGACATACACAATCTGGAGAGTAAATAGTTTGGCCTTGTCAACAGAGGTAGGTGATACCATGAGGCCCCAGAGAGAAGACAGCAGCTCTGATTCCTTTTAAAAAATATGTATTTTAGTTTTGAAAAGGTTGATACATTTAAAAAGTTGTACACATTTATGGAGTGAAAGGGATATTTTGATACATGCATACAATGTTGTAATGATCACATCAGGGTAACTGGGATATCCATCACCTCAAACATCTATTTTTTATGTTGGCAACACTTCAATTGTTAGCTTGTGGCTATTTTGAACTATTGAACCACATTATTGTGAACTACCTTTTCCTACTTCACTATTGAACACTAGATCTTTTCCCTTCTATCTAACTGTAATTTTGTAGCCATTAACCAACCTCCCTCCATTTCTTATGGAGCTCTGCAGTTCAGATTAATATACGTACGATGCAACTAAGCTTTTTTTTCTATTTGTGGATTTCATTAAATATCTGTACCTTACAATCCTCTCCTCCCCATTCTCTTTAACTTGTGATTCTTGTAGTTGAAAAAATTGTTTAGAAAAGATAGAATGATGAAATCTTTGAATCATAATTAATACTAAAGATGAAAATATTTTCATGGCAAGGATGGTAGAAACTGCCTGCTGAAGACTTAGGAGATTGTCTCTGATCTTTGGCAAAAGTCTAAAACAGATTTTAAAAAAATTGTAATGAGAAAAAAAATAAACTTAATATTCACAATCATATCCCAATCCCTTCTTCCCACTTCCTACCCTCACTGCTCTCTAAAGAGGAAGGACCAGTGTTATGCTAGAGATGGTTTGTACCAGTTTGCCGGGGAGCAACTGTCAGATTTTCAAGAATTTGAAAGCTATTTGTTAAACACAATCATTGCTACAAATTAAATTATTCAAACTTAGTTAAATAACTTGCATTAAAATCAAGGGACTCATGGTATGCTGTCTGCATGAGACCCATCTCACATATAATGACACCCGTAGGCTCAAAATAAAGGGATGGAGGAAATCTACTAAGCATATGGAAATTAGTAAAAAAGCAGGGTTGCTACCCTAATTTCAGACAAAACAGACTTTAAACCAACAAAGATCAAAAAGGACAAAGAAGGGCATTACAAAATAGTAAAGGGTTCAATTCAACAAGAAGGTCTAACTATCCTAAATATATATATACTGAACACAGGAGCACCTAGATTCATAAAGCAAGTTCTTAGAGACTTACAAAGAGACTTAGATTCCCACAAAATAATAGTGGGAAACTCCAACACTCCACTAATGGTATCTTTGAAGACAGATCATTGAGGCAGAAAATTTGCAAAAATGTTCAGGACCTGAACTCAACATTGGACCAAATGGGTCTGATAGATCTCATCAGAACTCTGTCCCCAACAACAGAATATACCTTCTCCTCATCACCACACGGCACATACTTTAAAATCGACCACACAATTAGACATAAAACAACCCTCAGCATATGCAAAAGAACTGAAATCATATCAAACATACTCTTGGACCACAGCACAGTAAAAATAGAAGTCAAGACTAAAAAAATTGCTCAAAGCCATGCAATTACATGGAAATTAAACAACATGCTCCTGTATGACTTTTGGGTAAGTAGTGAAATTAAGGCAGATACCAAGAAGTTCTTTGAAAAGTTCTTTGAAACTAATGAGAACAATGATACAACATGCCAGAATCTTTGGGACATAGTTCAAGCAGCCTTCAGAGGGAAATTTATAGCACTAAACTCCCACATCAAAAAGTTAGAAAGATTTCAAATTAACAACCTAACATCACACATGAATTAGAGAAGCAGGAGCAAGCCAACCCCAAAGCTAGCAGAAGACAAGAAATAACCAAAATCAGAGTTGAACTGAAAGAAATTGAGACACACAAAAAACCATTCCAAAAGATCCAGGAGTTAGTTTGTTATAAAAATTAATAATATATAATCTACTAGCTAGACTAATGAAGAAGAAAAGAGAGAAGATCCAAATAAACACAACTAGAAATGACGGAGGGAATGTTACCACTGACCCCACAGAAATAAAACTAACTATCGGAAACTACCATGAACACCTGTATGCACACAAACTAGAAAACCTAGAAGAGATGGATAAATTCCTGGACATATACACCCTCCCAAGACTGAACCAGGAAGAAATTGATTCCCTGAACAGACCAATAATGAGCTCCAAAATTGAATCAGTAATTAATAGCTTACCAACCAAAAAAAGGGGCAGGACTGGATGAATTCACAGCAGTATTCTACCAGATGTACAAAGAGATGTACAAAGATGTGGGTGTTTAGATCTGGTACAATTCCTACTAAAATTGTTCCAAAAAATTGAAGAGGGAACTCTTCCCCACCTCATTCTATAAGGCCAGCATCATCCTGATACTAAAACTTGGTAGAGACACAACCACAACAAAAACTTCAGGCCAATATCCTTTATGAACATTGATACAAACATCCTTAATAGAATACTTGCAAACCAAATCCAGCAGCATATTAAAAAGCTAACCCACAACAATCAAGTAGGCTTCATCGCTGGTATGCAAGGTTGGCTTGACATATGTAAATAAATAAATGATATTCATCACACAAACAGAACTAAAGACAAAAACCCCATGATTATCTCAATAGATGCAGAAAGGCTTTCAATAAAATTCAACATCAGTTCATGTTAAAAACTCTCAATGAAGGAACACAGCTCAAAATAGTAAAAGCCATCCATGACAAACCCACAGCCAACATCATACTTAAAGGGCAAAAGCTGGAAGCATTTCCCTTGAAAACTGGCACAAGTCAAGGATGCCTTCTCTCACTCCTCATATTCAACTCATTAGGTTGGTGCAAAAGTAATTGCAGTTTTTGCCATTATAGTAAATGTAAAAGCCACAATTACTTTTGCACCAGCCTAATAGTATTGGAAGTCCTGGCCAGAGCAATCAGGCAAGAGAAAGAAATAAAGGGCATCCAAATAGGAGGAGAGGAAGTCAAATTACCCGTGTTTGCAGACAACCTGATTCTGTATCTAGAAAACCCCATAGTCTTGGCCTAAAAACTCCTTCAGCTAATAAACAACTTCGGCAAAGTTTCAGGATACAAAATTATGTTCAAAAACCACTAGCATTCCTATACACCAACAACAGCCAAGCCAGGATCCAAATCAGGAATGCAATCCCATTCACAATTGCCACGAAAATAATAAAATATCTAGGAAGACAGCTAACCAGGGAGGTGAAAGATATCTACAATGAGAACTACAAAGCATTGCTCAAAGAAATCAGGGCCAGATGCAGTGGCTCACTCCTGGAATCCCAGCACTTTAGGAGGCCGGGGCAGGCGGATCACGAGGTCAGGAGTTTGAGACCATCCTGGCTAACATGGTGAAACCCCACCTCTACTAAAAATACAAAAAATTAGCTGGGCATGGTGGCACGTGCCTGTAGTCCCAGCTACTCGGGAGGCTGAGGCAGAAGAATCGCTTGAACCTGGGAGGCAGAGGTTGCAGTGAGCTAAGATCAGACCACTGCACTCCAGCCTGGGCAACAGAGTGAGACTCCATCGAAAGCAGGAAAGGAAAGGAAAGGAAAGGAAGAACGAAAGAATCAGAGATGACACAAATAAATGGAAAAACATTCCATGCTTATGGATCACGGATAGGAAGAATCAATAATATTAAAATGACCATACAGACTAAAGTGATTTACAGATTCAGTGCTATTTTTATCCAACTACCAATGGCATTTTTCACAGAATTAGAAAAAATAATTTCAAAATTCCTATGGAACCAAAAAAGAGTCTGAATAGCTAAAGCAATCCTAAGCAGAAAGAACAAAGCTGGAGCCATCACGTTACCCAACTTCAAACTATAACACAGGGCTGCAGTAACCAAAATAGCATGGTACTGGCACGAAAACAGACACATAGACCAATGGAACAGAATAAAGAGCCAGAAGTAAGGCTACACACCTACAACCATCCGATCTTTGACAAAGCTGACAAAAACTGTCAGTGAGGAAAGAACTCCCTGTTCAAGAAATGGTGCTGGGGTAACTGGCTAGCCATATGCAGAAGATTGAAAGTGGACCCTTTCCTTACATGTACAAAATCAACTAAAGATAGATTAAAGACTTAAATGTAAAACCCAAAACTGTAAGAACTCTGGAAGACAACCTAGGCAATACCATTGTGGACATAGGAATGGACAAAAATGACATGATGGAGATGCCAAAAGTAATTGCAACACAAGTAAAAGTTGACAAATGGGATCTAATCAAATGTAAAAGCTTCTGCACAGCAAAAGAAACTACGAAGAATAAACAGACGATCTACAGCATGGGAGAAAATATTTGCCACCTATGCATCTCACAAAGGTCTAATATCCAGCATCTGTAAGGAATTTAAACAAGTTTCTAAGAAACAACAACAACAACAAAACATTAAAAAGTGGGCAAAGGACATGAACAGACACTTTTCAAAAGAAGACATACATGTGGCTGACAAGCATATGAAAAAAAGTCAAATATCACTGAACATTAGAGAAATGCAAATGAAAACAACTGTGAGATACCATCTCATACCAGTCAGAATGGCTATTAGTTAAAAGTAAAAAAAATAACAGATGCTGGCAAGGTTGCAGAGAAAAGGGTACACTTAGACACTGTTGGTGGGAGTATAAATTAATTCAACCATCATGGAAAGCAGTGTGGTGATTCCTCAAGGAGATAAAAACAGGACTACCGTTCAATCCAGCAATCCCATTAATGGGTACATACCCAGAGGAATGTAAATCAGTCTACCATAAAGACACATGCATGTGAATGTTCATTGCAGCACTAGTCACAATAGTAAAGATATGGAATCAACCTAAATGCCCATGAATGACAGATTGGATAAAGAAAATGTGGTACATATATACCATGGAGTACTATGCAGCCATAAAAAAAGAATGAGATGATGTCTTTTGTGGGAACATGGATGGAGCTGAAGATTATTATCCTTAGCAAACTTATGCAGGAACAGAAAACCAAATACTGCATGTTCTCACCTATTAGTAGCAGCTAAATGATGAGAACTCATGGACACAAAGAAGGGAACAACAGACACTGGGACCTACTCGAGGGTGGAGGGTGGGAGGAGGGGGAGGATCAGAAAAAGTAACTATTGGGTACTAGTCTTAGTACCTGGGTGATAAAGTAATCTGTACAACAAATTCCTGTAACATAATTTTACCTATACAACAAACCTGCACATGTACCCGTTAACCTAAAATAAAAGCTTTAAAAAAAAACCCAAAGGAAATAAGTGCTAAAAACTCATCACTTCTTAATTATTTTGCTGCATTTTAAATTACCTATGCTTTTTAGTTTATTTGCATGTTTTGTATCCGTATGGTATGAATACCATATAAAGGTGTGTTGCTGCACATCTTCCTAATTACACATTTAGTGACATCACGTTAACTTGAAAATGGCCATGGCAGGAGCATTTACACCACAGAAATTGGCAAATGCTACCAACCAGGTCTTGATTTATTGTTTTGTTGATCGTCTATGTTTAAGAAAGTTATGAGACTGTTACTAATGCAGATTAAACAAAAAGGAATGTTCTGTCTGTAGCTGTCATACTGTGAGTAACATGGAAATTTGAGGAAATATTGAACTGTATTCAAAACTATTATCCAGTTTAGCAAAGAAGTTGTTCACATTACTGATGAAGAGTGGACCTGTGATGTATATCTTTTCTGTTTCATTTTTGTCTCACTCATTAACATATATATATAAAAATATCAACAATGTTTACATGGAAACTATACTCATTCATCAATCATAAATTTTGTTACACATCTATTATATCAGTAAAAGTCATAATATATATTATACATTAGGCATATAATATATAATGTACACACACACATACACATAGGCAAACATACACATCTTTTCACATGCCACCCGGAAGGGCCACATAAAATTATATAGGGAATGGAGGAGTTATAGACAGAAAAGATTAGGCTAGTAATTTAGTAGTTCTGGAGAATTGGACATGATTAGGAGAGAAGAGGTAAGTGAGAACAAAACAGCACATTTTGTTTTTATAAAGCAGAGAGAGAATGGTAAAATGTTTCAGTTGTTACTCAAAATGAGAAATTTGGGTTAAGAAGATCTTTAGAATATTTTGCTGTAGAATGTAACATAATTCCCCTTTGAAGGACTTTGGTAAAAATTTACATTGTTGTCACTTTTTTAGATGTTTTGAGTTTTTCATTTTCGAATGCATGTCTGAGCTTAAATGGCCCATGAAGCAGTCAGTTATATTCAGATCACACTAGCATTTTGATAATAAAATTACTAGTTGAAGTCAAGATGGGTTTAATATGAACAAGTTATATCAAAGTTATTTTTTGTTCCTTTTAGGATTGGGTGGTTCTATTAGCATATATTTAAAATAATAACAAAAGCAACAACAATACAACTATTACTATTAATTATTATTTTTATATTACCAGTAATTTTTCTATATTCTTTACATGTAATTTGAGCATGCATTTACATGCCTCACAAAAACATTATGAGGCAGACACAAATAATTTATTGTTACATTTTATTTGTCAGGAACAGACAAGGTGATCTAATTTGCTCCAAAGCACATAACCAGTAAAGTCTAGCAAGATTAGAATTCAGACTATCTAGCCCTTGAGGTGGCACTATTAGTTAACTCTACAATGCTACAAAATTGCCAAGCATTAGCAGTATAGTGTATTTTAAGTATTTATCTTAGTTTCTAAAGGGCACAGATATCAGTTTAAAGACAGGTTCCAGTCTGGGTGTTAGAAAGCTACTTTGCATTTGATTCCGTTGATTGAGTTAATATAAGCATTTACTGAGCATCTGGTTGTTTAAGAGAATATCACGGACATTTCAGGAGAGACAAAGATGAATAAAACATGGTTCCACCTTTGAGGAGCTTAAAATCCAGATATTCACTGTCTTTACCAATCTCTTGAATGAAGCCAAGAGGCAGATTAAACTGGCAAAGGATTTAAAATAATTCAAATTCAAAAAACTCTGAATAGTTTCACTTATATTCTGAAATTACTAAGTGTTGCAGGGATAAATGTATTTTGCATCATATTCAAAACCAAGTGCAAAGATACATGACTGAAAATCTGTTTTTGTAGCAGCTTTTTTATCTAGAGGTTTTAGATTAACCTCAGGACTAAAGTGCTGTTCAAATTTTTGATGTGCTCTTAGTTATTGTAATAAAACTAACACACCAGAATGAGCATTCCTTTTTGTTTTTGTTTTTCCTAGAAGCTCTATACTGGTCAGCCATCTCAGCAGTATTCTTTTCATCTCAGGCTGTAACATTTTAAAAGGAGCATTGAAAAATGCAACTGGGATACATGGAAAAGGATAACTAAACCAAGTCATGTGAAGAATGGCTGAAGGCATTGAGGATGTTTAGCCTGGACAAGGAAGATTCAGAGAGTATACGGGATCAGATTCCAAAATACTTGAAGGGTTGTCATGTGGGGAAGGAGTCAACTTCTGAGCTGCTCCAAAAGGTAAAACTAGCACAAATGACCCAAAGTCAGACGGAGGTTATCTCAGGTTAGCAAAAGAAAGTTTGAATGCTGAGTTATTAAAAAATGGATTACGTTACCATGTGAGATAGAGGAAGGGCTTCGAGAGAAGATGTGAGGACAACTTGGGGTGGGCTGCTGAACTGCATCACATTGAAAGCATCTTCCAAAATCAAAGTTCCATGATTTATGATTTATGATTCCATAACAGAAGTAATTCCCTAAACGTTTGTAACACACACACAGTAAAATCATATTTTCCCGAAATATGTGAAATTTGGGGGATTGTAATTAACATATGAGGAGCAATTAGAAGTACAAGAAGCAGTGATATTTAGGTCATGACAAGAGAAGAAATACGTGGCCTTTGTGCACGGAAAGCCCAAGAACAATGGGCATAGGCCCTGGGAATCCACTCCACGGGAAACAGAGGACTGTTTTGATATAAAAAAGTGAACAGAGAAAGAATACAAGGTTAACACTGGATGCAACTTTAAATCCTTCAGCACAGTGCCTAGCAGCCATAAAAAAGCAAACAGAAGTCTGCAAACCCTTTCCAGAGGCGATGAATAGAAACAGAACAAATCACTCTCGCCTAGATAAATGCTACATCCCCGTAATGCTTTGCTGACCACAGACCTCCTCTGCAAAGGGCATTAAAGCCATCGGGAAGGGGAAGAAAAGGCACCCAGAATAACGGCAAAAAATTCTGGTGCATAGCTCTCGAGCTAATTTACACAAAACAAGTTAATGTAATTGGCAAATGGATACTTAGAGATGGAATATTTAAAGAAAATCCCTCTACAAGAGGCCAAGGAGACAGTGAAAGAGACTGCTCTAGGCTTGTTGAATACAGGAAAAAAATGAAGAGAAAAGATTGACGTTGTAATCCAAACAGAGCTCCGTGGAGAGGCAAGAAGAATTAAGAGAACAGGTCTTTGCCCAGACGATGAAAGACCCAGCTAAAATCCTAGCCACATCATGCAATTTATTAAAAGTTGTTTCTTCCCCCGTAACCAAACAGCTTCCACTAGTCTCTAGCGTTCTTTCTGACTTACTTCATTAACATTTCCTTCTTTTTCTGGAGCAGTCAGGGCCCCAGGGAATCTTTCTTTTTCCCCACCTCACCCCCACCAATGGGGCATTGAATGAGAGCCAGGGTGTTGTCTGTGAAAAGAGAAATTGCAAAACCACAAATTGCAGAAAATGGTTACTGCCAAAAATCGAAAGGAACACACGATATCACCATGCCTCTTAAAAAGCAATTGCGCATTTTACAGGCCTCTAGATAATTCAGGTTTGTTTGGCAACTTTCTCACCCATACCACCCAGAAGATAATTCTCTTCCACCAGAGGCAGTGGTCCTAAAGAATATGAGAAGTTGAAAAGAAACAAAAGAATGTGGGCACAAGTCTTTCCAGAGCACTGACCTGGCCCAATAGTGTTCTATTTTCTTCTATTGTGTGGTATTAATTTGAAAGCCCAAAGCTTGCCACCAGAATCCCAAGGACTCCCACTAAAACAGGGAGGGTCTCCAATAATTTAATAAGATTATTGGTAATACAAAGCATTTTTAGATGGTAGAATTTTCCCAAAACATTATGTTATGTGATTATCACAACAACCCTTTGAAGAGGTCAGGAAAAATGTCTTCCTTCCTCTTTCCTTCCCTAAAAAGATACTTTGAAACTGAAGGGTTAAGTAACATACTCCAAATCATACTACTGAAGGAGTGAACTGGGACTTAGCCATTAAGAGTTAGCGTTTTGATTTTTGCTCCTGAGTTCCTTCCACCGCCCAGCCTTATTCCTCTATGGGGGCATATTTTCCTGACTTGGCTGAGGCTGTCCTCCATCCGTGGGTTGGGATTTTATGTGTTGCATATACATTTGCAGGACCTTCACTTGGAAAGTCTCCTGTCAATCACTATAGATGTAAGCCTTGTCTGAATGGAACGTTGATTAGGTCGTTTTCCATTTGCATTGGTTGAATAATACAATCATCATGAGGACAAAATGTCAACTCCAGAGGGGCTGATTCCACGTAGCTGCCAAAAGGAACCCAGGTCAAGACTGCCTGGTGATTTTAATGTGTTTCTGTGACTCCGTGGGTCAGACCAACCTTTCCCCAGTTGCTCAGAGATTGCTTGGGGAGCCGGGTAGACCCATTTTGTCTGGATTGTGTATAATTCCAGTGCAAGCTTCCTTCTTCTCAAAATATTTACTAATGAAACATACAGGGTCACTAAGCACCCTGTATCATTCTAAAAAAAAAAATATGAAAAGAAAGCAAACAATCACAAGTTGAGACCTCTAAGGTAAAATAGCCACTTTCCACCCTCTTTTTTTATTTTTATTTTTTTCAGTCTGAAAGATAAAGGGCACTTTCAACTGAAATTTTGATGAAGAGATCCTAGGGTAACACGTAGGTGTTTAAATTTACGTATAGTGACTTAAAATGCTGCCTTAAATTGCCCTTCATCAAATTTTCACGATTAATATACACCAAGTATCTTTCGGTATCTAACATTAACTCATTTAAAATACTAGTAAAACCTAAATAGGCAGTAACAGTACAATAAAGAGCTGCCAAATATGAATATGCAAGAGAGTAAACATAGGCAATTTCCCCTGAACAGCTTTCTGTGTTCAAAAGAAAGAATACAGTCAAAAGTTAACATTTGTACAAACAATACACTCATGATAGCACATGAAAAGGAGACTACTCATAAAATCTAACATGACTTTCTTGGTAAAAGCTGCTTAAAACATTCATAGCATGCAGGTGTCTTGATAATGCAATAAAGACTAAAGCAAGATAATACAGAGATTGACATTTAAAAAAATTTCAGTGAATGCGTAATATGTTGACATTAAATCTGAACGTTTTGAGGGTGAATGTCTTTTGTGCTAATGCTTGAATATTTGATGTATAGCAGTGGGATCAATTTATTCTAGAAAGCAAACAAAAAACTATCATCCAGGGAAATCAGTTAAAAACTAAGTTTTTCCTGCAGTTCAGCTGAACACATAATCTTCTCAGGGACTGAATGATTCAAAAGAGAATTTATTAGAACATGTATAAGATACACAATTTAACTGTGCTCTTTGGTTTCTGATAGGTACTAGAATGTCTAATTAAATGCTTCAGTGACTACTGAGATGCATTCTCTGCTGGAAATTCTGTATGAATTAGAAGCTGAGAGTTGATGTAGCCTCCATGAGTTGATGTAGCCTCCATGAGGGTACATGACTCAACCATCTACCTTAGAGTTGTTGATTACTTGCTTAGTGACAAGCAACTTACACATTTTGAGGTAGCTTTGAACAGCTAGGGTCTTTATATTACAGCTAAATCTACCTCCTGCTTGTGGACATTGGATATTATTAAATTACTCCAGAGACATATGAAACTTTTTTTTTCTTTTGTTAAAATTATTCTTACCTTCATTTCATTAAAAAAAGAAAAAAAAATCACCCTAATTCCAAAGGCAAAACTCAGGAACTCCCAGTTCAGATCTGCTATAATTTTATTTGGTCTTTCAGAATAGAGGGGATTTGTAATTTAGGTATAGATACTGGAAGTACTAAGAATAAAGAAACATAATACAGAGGAGATTAGTTCTGGAGAGAATACTGGTTTACGGAGTGGCCATAACGCAGTACACACAGGAAGGAATTATTAAGGTTACTACCATGCTGTTAAACAAGAAACAGTCTGTGACTACACGGTGAGGAGCAAATGGAAAAAGAATAATAAATTAGTCATTTAAGAGAACTGAATATTTAAATGCTTAGTGTCACATGGTCATAATATATAAATGAACATTGCCTATTTTTTTATTCCTCACTTTTATCTAGCTTTAGATGCAATATTGTCACAACCACAATTAGGCTGCATCTGCTTCCAAAATGGTTTCTGAAATGCTCCATGGTGTTATACAAATCAATAGTATGAAATGTTAGATTGGCTGTGTGTGTTGAGCCAGACTTTAAAAATGCAGCAATGTGAGATGGGAGCCTTAAAGATTAGGAGGCTTAGGAATTACAGCTGAGAAGTAGATACCATTTCAAGGAGGAAACGTACTTACATTTTGCTGCAAGTAAAATGCCTGTCTTTAAACAGTAGCCTCTGAAACAAAGAAAGAAAAAAAGAATATTAAAAAATTATACAGCAATTAATTCAAAATGAAAAAGGAGTCACATTTGAAGCCACTGACTGAAAAAAAAAAAAAAGAGAGAGAGAAGCCTAGCCTACAGAAGAATATATATTTATGGGGAGACTTTTCTTGGGGATACAGGAGGCTGTAGCCCAGAAAGAAAACATTTATGCTAGCTGCTGTATCTCATCACATGCTCTGCTCCCTGCTCCTGAATATCCTAGAATTTCAAGACTACTTGACGCTTGCTTTGTCTCCCAGGTCCAATCTTGGAGACAGAAAACATGGTAAGTCTGGCTGGCTCATTCAATGGCTTAGACGCTCATCACTCTCTTGCTTCTGGTTCACACTGACATTGTACCTTGTTCTTGTTGGCCAAGTTCTGACACATTGTTCCTTTAAATGAAACTTCTCCTAAAGATATGGTTTTCTCAATTCATACTTATTAGGATAAATGGACAGTTTTCTTTTCCAAGAAATAGAAAGCTTTTGTGGGAGATGCAAGGAGGGGGATTGAAACCAAAGCCAAGTTTCTCTTTATTCAAGATGTTGGTGAAAGGGGAGGGACAAATAGACTGTGCCTATGCTTGGAAGGCCAATTGTGCAGGCAATTTGTTCAGTGTGGCAGCCCACCAGACAATTCAGCTTGCTTCCAAATCCATAATTTATTGAACCTATTGTGGTTATATTGAAAGGGGTACTTTTTAGTGCAGTAGGTTTAATAGGAAATGGCAGGAAAGTCCCTATGATTGATATGAACTATTTGCATTCTGAGATTCAAGTGATTCCAGATCATCTCTAAGAGTAAGCCCTCAAATTGTGGTGTCCTCAGACCTACAGAAAGATCTTTCCACACCACCCACAGTGATCTGGATAGGTCAGATTAGTTACTTCAGTGGACCAATGTTTTTCCAAGCTCTGCCATTTCTTAATAATAGTGTGATTTGGGCAAATTGGCTCAATGCTCTAAAATTGATAGAAATATTACTAGTGGCTATTTCAAAGAATTGCCATAAGGGTTAAATAAAATTATATATATAAAATAGTTAGATAAAGTCCTCCTCATGTCAATGTGCTCCAGAAGCAAGAAAATGATGAAAGTCTTAAGCCATTGAACTAGCCAACCAGACTTACCATATTTCCTCTCTCCAGCACTCTCTCCAGCACTACCTGGTGTTATTACTGTTGTTGTTATTATTATCAGCAGACCAAGTTGTAAAACCAAATTAATAATATATGATAAATCCATGAAATGGGAGCTGGGAAGGTAGCTATGGAGGTCTCGCTTGGGTATCCATTTATGACAGTCAAAGCTGCACCCTTGTCCCAAATTCCTCTTCCAGATTGTTTTTCTCCAATTTTCATTCCTCCAACTACTCAATATCTCCAGTCAACATCCTTATTAAAAAATCCCTACCTGTTTTAGCAAGCCACCTAATTCCTCATTTACTATCTGTGAAGATGGTTAGGAGGGGGGCTTATTGATCGACAAATTGTTAAATTATTAAATTTCTGGACCCACAAATAATACAGATAATTCCTCTTTATACAGGTAAGAGGTTGATACATTTTTATTGGACTGAATTTCTCAGACAGATTCTATAGTTTGACCCAACAAGGTCTCACATGTGTCACTAACTGGAAGAAGTTATTATTATTAGTTGTTAGTTATTATTCTATAGTTTCGGAGCCAACAAGATCTCACATGTGGCACTAACTGGAACGCTGTTCTGATCACAGCCTGACACACATTTCCTCCCACCCCTTGCCCTTCCAAACAAAAACAGTGCACTGAAAATTCTTCTGAAATTGTGTACCCTTCAGCTCCTTTGAAGAACTTGTTGCTAGGAAACAAATTTGGAACATTCTCACCTACTGAGAAAAGTTTTTACCGCTGCCTCACATAATGGGTTCTTCTTTGGCCACAAAAGTATTAACAAAGAAAATTATCTGTCTATTACTTGACAGATTCATTGGACAAGAACTCTTCATTTGGGCAACATTCTCACAGCAATATCATTGATTACTTTGAAAACTATTCAGGGATGTCCTTGAGACTACATTATGTATCTATTCAATTCAATGTTACTGATCATTTTTCTTGAGGTACAAAATAAATCAAGCAGTTAAGCATACTGTGGCAGTGTGCTTTTTCAGACCAGAGAGTTACATAAAAAGACACCTCTGCTTTTTTAAAGCTTATTTCCACAACAGACAAAGAAAAACCTGAATTCTTAAAGGAGAAAGAGAGGCCTTCAAAGTATTAACTCCTTCACTGAATGCTTATGGAGTGCCTACTATGTGCAAGGCACTGTGCTGGGCCCTAATAACACATCCCCTCCCCTCGTGATTAACCTCTGTCTGGCTGGAGAGACAACTGGACAGTTTAGAGGGATTGCATCACAATGTAACACAAAGTTACAACAGTGGTCAGTGAGGAGGGAAGGTGAAATTGGGTAATCAATCCAGACAGAAAAGTCAAGGAAGTCTAATTTGGGGAAGCATTGAAATAGCATCTGGTAAAAAATTCATATTTAATAATAATAACAGTTACTATGGAGTGCTTAATGCATCAAGAACCTCCTAATGTACTGAGTAGTTTATTCCTCACAGTAACCCTAGGGAGATATTATTCTTACCCTACAGCAGGACATAAGAAGGCAGATGGCGAGTGTGGAGCAGACCAAGCAAGGGAACATCACTGAGTGCAAGACCCTGGGCAGGAGGAACTGGCTCATTTGAGGGACCACCATTTGTATTATTTGCATATACTTTGGCGGAGTCCATTCTCCCACCACACAAGGGTCTTTAAGAGATCATAAATGGGGATCTTCTTATGTGGCTCTTAGAAGACTTTAGCTAGGGAAGCCTAGTCTCTCTGCTCCCACCTCAGGGGAGATGTGAGGTACATCCTGGCTCTGCCCTGTGCTATGCCCACCTCAGAAGATCTGCATGGCCAGCAGGTTATCCTCGGATCATGGTAGGACATGTGCCTGATTCAGTAGCAAGGTTCATACAGAACAGACTTTGCCCGAAGCCCTTGGGACACATTCTTTGGTCCCTTTGCTGAAATCCACTTTCATACGAACTGTGCTGAACACTGAGGATACATCTCTGTCTGTGATCTCTTCTAAGAACATCTTATCTTTAAACCAAGTGCTCAACTAGGGGATTCTCCATACCATTCATTGATCTCAACTTCTCACCCTGGTTCTTGTAGTTGATCCCATCATGTTGTCATCTGTAACCTACAATTGATACTCATTAGAAAATAAGATCACTTAGATTTCTGAGTGTTCTATGCTGATTAGGATATCTGGTTTGAGTTGTCAGTTATTTAAAATGTTTATGGCTTATAAAAAGTTGCATCAATGCAAGTATAATTGTATAATGTAACCTATGGAGTAAAATCTCCTATATACCTATTCCTCTTTATGATACACAATAATCTAGTTCCTATATGTTCAAGATTATGAATTTTGAGATGAGGTGGCTACTACCCTCTTATTCTGAATTTTGAATTAATTCTATCTTATGTTAATTTTACTTATTTGCTTAATGCTATGGTAGGACTACCTATTCTCTATCCCACTTATTCTCAGGAGTATAGGTAACCACTTAAATTACCTGTGAAATTAATTTAAGAATGAAGGTTTTATTTAAGATAGAATATGCCAATTATCAGGTATTAATAATAATTTATGAATAGTGTATCTCCTCTTTGCTTTGATCAAGTGTTCTTTAAAAGCCAAGACTATGTGATGAAGGCATAGCGATGTGATGTCAAGAGTTGTAGGGGTTCTGCCCATGGCCCCCACTCTGGGGACAGAAGCAATATCAGAGGGCCAGGAGTTCAAGTCTCGATTCTTCCACCAACCTCCAGTGTGACCTCTGGCCAGTTATTTAATCTCTCTAAGTCTCGAGACTTTCATCTACAAAATAGAAGTAAGAGTAGCACTGTACTTCTCCTAATATTGTTGTGTTTATTGGAGGATAATACATATAAGGCATTTGGAAGAGAACTGGCCCAATCCTAGTGCTTACTGTGTGACAGTTATGTTGTCTTCATTAAGTCCAAACTGAAAACTTATTGTACAAAGAACTGTACCACCCATTGGATTAAAATATTCTGTACTAGTTCCTTAAATGGTTATAATCGGGGGACATGACCTCTTTTTTCTCTGTGGGTTCTGATTTGACCCCACAATGAACTCAACTTCAAAAAGTGGTATCAGATTGTTTTTCATGACTTCTTTTTTTTTTTTTTTTTTTTTTTTGAGACGGAGTCTCACTCTGTCACCCAGGCTGGAGTGCAGTGGCGCGATCTCGGCTCACTGCAAGCTCCGCCTCCCGGGTTCACGCCATTCTCCCGCCTCAGCCTCCGAGTAGCTGGGACTACAGGCGCCCGCCACCGCGCCCGGCTAGTTTTTTGTATTTTTAGTAGAGACGGGGTTTCACCGTGTTAGCCAGGATGGTCTCGATCTCCTGACCTCGTGATCCGCCCGTCTCGGCCTCCCAAAGTGCTGGGATTACAGGCTTGAGCCACCGCGCCCGGCCATGACTTCTAATAATTTTGCTCACAGTAGCTTTTTAATCCCTTGGCCTCACTCATATTTTACTAATTTTATAAACACTGCCAATGGCTTCTCCTACGGTATTGGAATTTGCTGTTTTTTGTTTTTCCTAGCCTTGACTCTGTGCCTTTGCTGAGGCCTTGGTGAACCATTCCACTGACTTAGCATGTTTATTTATAAATGACTCCTTGTGTTTTGATTTCTTTATAACTTTTTTAACAGTTACAAATATTTTTAATTTAAATAAGCAATTTTCATTATCAAACATTTAGAAAATATTAAAAAACCCACTCAAATGAAATAAAAGAATTCAGAACTGCACAGATTTATTTTGAAGCACACAAAGGAGTGAACGCTTTGCCCAACATCCCCATTTTCCAGAAGTAATTCTATCAACAGCACGTGAGGGTATCCTTCTAAATATTTTTATGCTTATGAAAGCATGCATATATAAACCTTTATCCATACATATGTATGTCATGAAAATTTTTACAACAAAAACAAGGTCGTGCTAGATAATTTTCTATAAGTTATGCTAGATAATTTTCTATAATATGCTTTTATTCTCTTAATGATATTTTTGTGGACACTGATTCCAAGTCAGTATATAGAGATCTTATTCTTTTTAGTGGCTAAGTAGGAATCATTTATGGACATGTCCTAACTAATCCTATATTCACAGATATTCAGGTTGTTAGTAATTTTTTGCAATTACAGTGGGCTTGTAATGACCAAGCATTTTGAACATTTGCTTTTAGATGTGTGGTCTTATACTGTAAGTTCTTAGAATTGCAAGTATTTTATAATAGGGTAGATGCAGCTTAATATTAGATGGGTTGTGCAAATCACTCTTCAAAAAGGTTGAAACTATTCATCCTCTACCAACAAGAAGATGTGTCCTCCATATGTATTTTTCACTTAGCATGTATAATTTCCATTTCTTTGAGTTTTTCTTCTCTGTGTGCTAATCTTCCACCTGAACTTCAAGACACCTTATTCAGTTTTCAGCAATGTTTTTGAGTTTCAAGAACTCTCTTTTTCTCGGATCATTCCTTTGTAATAATTCCCCTAGTCTACCTAGGAATTTGCATTATTTTCTTTTAGTGTCCTTTTTCTTTCTTTCTTTAAGACTACCTCACAGAGAGCCACTTGTTCTGATTGTGTTGTTCTTTCCTCCTTCAAACTGCTGAGTCATCTTCAATGCCTTGTGCATTTTTTCTCCTCACTGTTACTTGTCTGCAAACATCCAGATCTTTCTAACCCATTACAGGGAAATGAGTCCTCAGCACACGTGTAGACAGGTTTTTGGGGTAGTAGTGGGTCTGCAAGTTGTGAGAGGCAAAGGAGCAATATTTTCCTGGTGAACAGGCTAGTAGGCTAGGACCCCTCAACTGAGGGTGCGGGGGAGGCCTCCAAGTTCTCAGGATCCTCCAGACAAGTGCAGAGTGTGGCAAGTCTCTTCGTGTTACACAAAAAGAGTATCTTTTGGGCTCCTCCCCAGCCATAAATCTAAAGCAAGCAGTCCTGCTGAGAACAACCTCTAGGCCAGTGCTCCTGGGACCTGGATCACCTGGGACCTTGCTAAAAAGCAGATTCTGGTTTGGAAGGTCTTGGGTGGGGACTGGAATTCTGCATTTCTTACAAGTTTCCAGATAGGGCAGTAGGCTCAATGGCGTGGGCCCCTCGGACTGAAGAGAAAAAGAGCCTGTGTTCCCTGTTTCCTGGGAGGCAGGCATCTTCCCAGGCTTCAGTGCCCTCACATTCCCCAGCTCTGTAAATGATAGTGTCCAAAAGCTGCCAATCACTGGCTGAATCTGCCCACCACCTCCAAAACCTGCAAGCCAGGGTGTCGGGGAATCCTTCTGCACTGCCAACAAATGTTGGCCGAGCTTTTCCCATCTACAGATAACTATATTTGAAATCGCTTTGTCACCCCTGCAGAGAGCTGGGAAAGAGTTTCTTCAGGTAAAGTTCATCCATGTTTCCAACCACTTCAAATTATATTTGGACTTCTGTATATCTTGATTGCTAAAAGAATATTTGAATTTTATTTTTAACCATTTAAAATTGTTCTTGATATAGACTTATATCTGGCTACCACTGAACTTCTTAACAAAAGTGTTAATTTCTTGTACATAATATAAGCTTCTGTTTGATTCTAATGTTTATTGACATTTAATTTTCCTTATACATTTTCATAATTTGGTCACCTTTCATCTACTTCAGACCTTTCATCAATAGGCATATATACAAGCAGATGTATAAATATGGCGTATATTTATATATTTGATATAGTTTTGATGTGTACCCCGCTAAAATCTCATGTTTAAACATAATCTCCAATGGTGCAGATGGAGCCTGGTGGGAGGTGACTGGATCATGGAAGTGGATTTCTCACGAATGGTTTAGTACCATCTCTTGGTACTGTCCTCACAATAGTGAGTTCTCATGAGATCTGGTCATTTAAAAGTGTGTGGCATCTTCATGTTCTCCCTCTCTCTTGCTCCTGCTCTGGCCATGTGACCTGGCTGCTTCCCCCTTCACCTACTGCCATGATTCTGAGTTTCCTTAGGTCTCTCCAGAAGCCGAGCAGATGCCAACATCATAATCCTGTGCAGCCTGCAGAACCGTGAGCCAATTAAACCTCTTTTCTTTATAAATTACCCAGTCTCAGGTATTTATTTCCTTCCTTCCCTCCTTCCTTCCTTCCTTCCTCCCTCTTCCCTTTTCCTTTCCCCTTTCCTCCTTTCCTTTCCTTTCCTTTCCTTTCTTTTCCTTTCCTTTCCTTTCCTCCCTTCCTCTTTCTTTCTTTCTTTTTCAATAGAGTCTCTGTCACCCAGGCTGAATTGCAGTGGTGTAATCACAGCTCACTGCAGCCTCGACCTCCCTGGTCTCAGGTGATTCTCCCACCTCAGCCTCATGATTAGCTGGGACTACAGACACGCCCCACCACACTCAGCTAATTTTTGTATTTTTTTTATAAAGATGGGGCTTTGCCATCTTGCCCAGGCTGGTCTTGAACTCCTATGCTCAAGCCATCTGCCTGCCAAGTTGGCCTCCCAAAGTGCTAAAATTATAGGTGTGAGGCACCACGCTCAGCAGGTATTTCTTTATAATAATGGGAGACTGGACTAACACAATATTTAAATGTGTTTTGTTTTTGTTCTCATTGTATTAACATAGCTTCAGGGCTAATGTTTTATTATTTTATTATCTGCATTAATTAATTCAATATTTATGAATATCTCTTTTTCCAGGTATTGTATTAAGCATGAGAGTGATCAATAAGTGATGAGCTCCACCTTTGAGGGGCTTGCATTTCATTTGGGAGTACCTTGTTGAACGCTTTCAAGCTTACACAGTTTTTCCATAGATCATCTCATGTAATTCTCATATCACCTTCGGAAGACAGAGAATAAATTTATTAGCACATTAAGTTACTGGGAGAAACAAGAATCAGTGAGATTGAATGATCATCTCCAAATCATGCTACAAGTGATTTGAACTAGAATACAGATTTTCTGACTTCAATGTTACTGCCTTTTAAGGTCATTTTGGATTTGAGCTTAATATTAAAAAGCCAAGGGTCTCCTAATACCTTTAATGAAACTGCTCTGACAGTTTGTGCTGGTTTCAGTAGCCACCATTGGGGCAGAAAATGACCCCAAATAACTCACAATTGAGTTGTGGTCTTTAGTTGTGGTCTTCTTAAAAAACAAAACACACAACAACAGCAACAAATTCAAACTGACTCCCAAAACAATAAAAAAGATTTCCATGCCCATGCCAGATTGAGAAGCCAGACCAAGCATCAACCCTTATCTTCAGGATAAAGACATTAAGAAATTTACTTAAACATGGCACTCTCAGAAAGCATGTCAATATCATAGACTATATTCTATCTTGAATATTAAAATATTTTATCAAAACAATGATATTGGCTGGCCTTGGTGGCTCATGCCTGTAATTCCAGCACTTTGGGAGGCCAAGGCGGGTTGATCACCTGAGGTCAGGAGTTTGAGACTAGCCTGGCCAACATAGTGAACTTCAGCCCAGGTGACAGAGTGAGACTCTCTATCAAAACAAAAAGCAAAAAAAACAAAACAAAACCAACAACAAAACCAACAACAAAAAACACAACTACTCTTTTTGTTTTTTGAGACTGAGTCTCGCTCCGTTGCCCAGGCTGGAGTGCAGTGGCGCTATCTTGGCTCACCGCAAGCTCCACCTCCTGGGTTCCCGCCATTCTCCTGCCTCAGCCTCCCGAGTAGCTGGGACTACAGGTGCCCACCACCATGCCTGGCTAGTTTTTTGTATTTTTAGTAGAGTCAGGGTTTCACTGTGTTAGCCAGGATGGTCTCTATCTCCTGACCTTGTGATCCGCCCGCCTCGGCCTCCCAGAGTGCTGGGATTACAGGCGTGAGCCACCGCGCCTGGCCAGGCACCTACTCTTTAACATATGTGAATTATTAATAGCAATGAACTAGATTGTCCTTTGTCCAATGTATTTATTTATCAAATATTTATCAGATATTTAAAATGTGTTCCAGGTATTGGATGTAAAACGCTGATAAAAACATGGTGATTATTTTATTATTGAGGCATTGTAGTCAGTCTATTGTATATGAGACCTATTAGAAAATGACTCTGCAATTATAGGGATGTATGAAAAGTACTGTAATAGAGCTACACCTGGGGTATCTATAGGAGCAAAGAAAACTCTTCCTAAATCAGATTAAGGCAAAATTTTCCAAAAAAAGATGATAATAGGTTTGTGGAAAAAAAATAAGTTAAATGTTCAAGTAAGTTTGGGAAACACTGGATCAAAGATAAATATATCTTTTTATGGCAGTCTTTTTCCAGAACTTGTAATATTCTGATATTGGTTATGAATTCCAGGGAGAGGGACCGTCACAAATTTATGTGATGAAAGTACCCTTTACTTCAAGGGTATTTGAGAGACACACATATTGAAGGATGGCTCCAGTGATACACAGACGCTCTCCCAGAGCAGTGATGCTCATGTCGGAGCTGAGATTTCAAGATGATTAGGTGCTGGGCAAGAGGAAGAGGTGGAAAAGATTATTCTTTGCTGAAAACAGCATGTGTGAAGTCCCCGAGACAGGGCGTGTGCTAAAGTAACACAAAGTAGCTCAAAAAAGTTAGACTAAAGAATTCCACATGGAAGAGTGAAAAGAGATGGGACAGAGACCAGCAAGAGTTAGATCACCTCAGCCAGGTAAAGGGTTGAACATTATTCTGAAAGCCAAGAAAGGTATTTAAAAGTTGCCAAAATAGGGAAGAAGTATGAATGGATTTATACAGCATGGATTTTAGAAAGGTCAAGTTGGAGAAACGAATAGTCAGAAGGAGTTATTTAATTAACCCAGATATCCGTGTTGAGGGACTGAACCAGAGGAGTAATATAAGGGAGGGAAGAGGGGAGGGAGGGAGGGGGAGAGAGAGAGAAAGAAGGGGCTAAGGAGAAACAGGTTATAGGACCAGGTGATCTATTGGATATGGGCAGGGGATTAGGTGACGCCTGGAGAATGGGGTCGGTGATATGACTAGCCACAGAAATGATCGATATGAAAGAAGATTTTGTTGGAATCTAATGACTCACTAGGAGGTAGCATACAGGTGAAAAAGGATGAAGTTCTAAGCTATAGCTGTGGCCAAAGTAGTGTTAGACATGTTGAATTTGCGGAGCCATTGGGACATGTAACTGTTGAGATACTAGCAAGTAAATCTATTAGAGATAATAGTGCTAGAAATCTAGAAGTCACATAATTATTCTTCAGGGAATGCAGACATCATTTTAAAGTTCTATACCCAAAACCCCTTAATGGGGGAAAGACAAGTATAAATTATTTTAAAACATAGTATGGTGAAAAAAATTACTATTCAAAAGCTAAACTGACTAGCTTCTTTTGCCTTTGAAGGGGAGATGGACTTACTCATATCAGTGGGAAAATAAATTTCTATATTGGTTTCTCAACCTTAGTACTATGGACATTTGGGGCCTGATTGATTCTGTGTTGTGGAGGCTGCTCTGTGCATTGTACGATATTTGGCGGTGTCCATGGCCTCTACCTGCCACATGCCAGTATTATCCTCTTCGTCATTTGTGACAACAAAAATGTCACAAAACATTGTCAAATGTTGCTGGAGGGGCACAATTGCTGGGCCCTTCCTCTCCAATTAAGAACCACTGCTCTATGCATTCCGTTCAACATAATGCGGTGGAATTTTGAAGAACTCTGCTAACACTTTGGAGTCACGAAAAGGTGAAACCATGAGGAAATGGTCTTTGACTCAGCAAATGCAAAGTTGGTCTAGACCTTGAATCGGTGGTCTAGGAGCCAAATGCTGCTACAGAAGACAGTGAGAGGGATGAAATTCCTAAAGTCAGCTAGGGGGAGTTTGTTGAGCAGTAGAGAGGTGAGACCTCTGGAGAAGGGAGGGCAGTGTGAAATTTTTGCTGGCTGGGAGGATGGAGGGAGGGCCTTTAATGACAGGGATGCTTAGTATTCAATCCTCAGTTATTTACTGTTCTTTAGAGTAAGATTTCTCCCTTGTTCTAAAGTCCTGATGTGGTTGAGAGAACGTTATCTCCCAGGATTTTGCAGAGATTTTAAGTGTGGGGTTTAAGCTTATAAGCTTTGACCGCACCACTGTCATCTTCGCTTTCTTTTTATATTTTCCTTTTTCTTCCTTTTATTTCACATCCTACAACAGAAGCTTTCCTTCTTTGAGGATAATTTATTTGACTAGAATCCCCAGTAGGCTTAATTACCCCGTGGGATGCTGAATTTGAGGTGTAGGAGGCCAGAAAGGCCCTTTAGGCTGATCTGGGCAGAGTTTCACCTAAAGAGTGGCATCATTAACAATGTGGGGTCCTCTACCTGAGGCTTTGCTTTACAGATGGGTAAACTGAGGCACAGAGGAGTGTGCTTTGTTTAAAAAGTAGAAATTAGGTCTTTTGCCTCCCATTTTTGTGCTTTTTCTAGCAGAGCATGTCATCTATGGAAATCACCCTTCTCTGATGAACTGACATCAACATTTAGAAAGGTCTTTGATTTCTGCACTAGCCACTTCAATGTCATAACCCTGCTAGAATGCAAAAGCAGAATAAGAGCTGTTTGACTAAAGACTCTCTCCAATGAGGCCTTGAAGTTCCATTTGTATTCAAATCTTTTCTACATGATATCATTATGATCTGACTCTGAATATTTTCAACTTCCAAACATTTCAAATTTCCAACTCCAAGTCGTCAGCTGACAATACAGACTCACAGAAATCCTTCGTGTCTCATAGGTTACTGTCCAAATGTTATAATTAAATAATAAACTTCTAAGGATTAGTTATTCCAATATCAAAGCAGTAGTTTTTGGTAAGGAATAAAGGATCTGCTTTCAAAACTGCTGTGGATAATATGAAAGCTGATCCATGGCCAGTGTTTACCTATTTAGCTATCAATTTTAATAGAACATTTTCTTTGAGGTCACTTACAGATTATGAAGTCTACATACATAAAAGTTGAGGGGAAAAAAAAGGCCACACTGAAGTTCTTTCTCACAAAAGGTAACCTCAATTGATGCTACTCTAAAACCCTTCTAACAGGAGAGTACATGGTTTGAATTCCTTATGAATCGGAGCATGAACTCAGGCAACTGTTGACTCATCTTTTTATCCTCCATGGTGTCTAGCATATTCAACACACCGTGGCTATTCAATAGAGTGCAGTGAGGTGAGTGAACCTCTAGGCTTCTCCAGCAACACAATTCTGTCTGCCCAGCAGCCTCCCACCCATGCTGCCTCTGGCACCAATACCTGTGCCCGGGACCAGGTACATAATTTGTGGGGCTCAGTGAAAAAATGGTGCCCCATGTTATAAACTTATTAAGAATTTCAAGACAGTGACAGCAGAGCATTAAACTGAGCACAGAGTCCTGTGTGGCTTCACTGAGTGCAAGCCCATGGAGCTGGCCCTATCTGTACCCAACTAGTTTTACAACCTTCTGCTTCTTTCATCCACATGAATCGCACCTCCTCTGCCAAGTGAAAAACCTATGCTTGGGCTATCCTGAGCTCCTTCTTTCCTGTTTCAATCAGATACTTTCTTCTTGGGCCCATGCCCCTCCATCTTCCTGTTCTTGTCCCTTTCATTGTGTTTTCTGGACCCCTATTCTGAGTTGAGAAAAATCACCTCTGTCTCAGCCTTCTCTGTGTGTCTGCTCACCTTATTGGTAACGGGCTTTCTCATACAATAACCCTGTAGGGTAGGTACTATTCTCATCCCAATTTACAGATGAGGAAACTGGGTGTGGTGAAGGGCAGACAGAGAGGTTAAATACAATGCCCAAAGTCACAGCTGGTACGTGATAGATTCAGGAGCTGGACTCAGGCAGTGTGGTGCTCTCATACCTAACCACGGTGCTCTGCTGCTACAGGGTCATCCCCAGTCAGGGCTAAAGTGTACAGCGTCCTTGTACAGAGCCCAACTTACTTAGCCACATAAGGTGACTCTATACCAGAGGCAGGAGTTTGGAGATGAGGATGATAGATAACCATAAGTGAACATAAGCATCATGCAGGAAATCCTCAGAGATATTGGAAAAGTGGGTGGATTTCCTCCAGTTATGTGGATGGGGACTTAACTTATTTAACTTGGTTATGAAAGGAAAGCCTTACAAAAGGCTAGAGGCCTTGGGGCACTTGGGTTATACATATCAATACACATTGCTATACATCCTTATTTTTAATAGCTGCATATTATTTGTTTGCATGTTAGCCCATTTTTTCTCATAGAGGACAACAACAGGAGATAATGGAAACCATTAGGAGAAATAGACTAAAATGGGCTGAATATGACAAGTGGGTTAAATATTCCAGAGGTGTAAAAGAATGAGGGCTGACTAGTAGCCTTTGGGATTAGTGATGCGACAGGTCAGAGGAAATCTTAGAGAAAGCTATTTTGCAGAGTGGAATGAGTGGAAACCAGATTAGAGAGAATGAGGAGTAAGTGAGAGCTGCAGTTGAAGAAAGAATGAGGTGGGGAGACACTAGCTAACCATGTATGTATGAGGCATATGCATTACCTAATTTGAATCTCCAAATCACCCGTGCAATGGGAAGCATCACCCCATTTTTTAATACATAAAAGATGAAATCTCAGAGACATAACTCTCTCAGGCCACACTCCTGGCTCATCTATTTTCAAAACTTGCTTTTCCTACTCTTTGACAAATTTTGGCTTAGAAAGGCAACAGCCCCTCTGGGAAGCTTTTCTTGATGCCCTCCACCCTCAAATTTCACCATCCCAAACAGAGATCATCACTGTGTATCTTGGATGTACACTTATTAGTGCATATTTGGTTGTTCTAAAAGTTTTCTACTAAAAGAGCTCCACAACAGAGGTGAGTAAAGACACATCCCCAGAGGTTTGAGGATATGCCAAAGAGACCTTCCCACATTTTTGTGAAGTCTGATGTATTCTCTTAATAAATACAGGCTAATTGTGTTTCTGCTCCCAAATACATTCTTGTTTTTGTTAATACTAAAATGTTTTAAATTAATTACCACTGAGGTCACTCAATCCATCTTTTATACCTATATCTGGAGTAAGAGAGACACTAGTTTTAAACCTTCTTCTAGACTACTGTCTTGCTTCCTGGGGCATGAGAATGCACATTTGGGATGTGTGGATATATATTAATAACAAGTCTTCAGGACCGTCCTCCCATCCTTTGCCTCCCTGGGCACAGTACGATCCCTAACATATGAAATGTTTAAGTGAACTGAAGTGAACTCAAAGGGATTTCAGCATCTATTAAATAGCCATGTGCTTATTGCTTTAAGAACAGCTTTTGGGGTAAGAGTTATGTGGACTGAAATCCCAAATTACTTCAGCCTCAATTTCCTTTGTAAACCAGAGATCGTATTAGTCTTCTCCCAAGACTGTTAGACAGTTGAAATGTGTTACTCTATGGGCAGCACTTAGGATGGCACCTGGTACATAGCAAAGCTTTCTTAAATCAGGGGAAAGGTGTAGATAGCTTAAATAAATGGAGAGGGAGAAATGTTTCTCCTGCCTCCTGCCTCCCTCTGTTTTCCTTGAGGTAGAGGCTTCCACACTCCCACACATGAGTGAGAGATGTGAAGTGAGAATGACTGACCCCTCTCTTCACCCTTTTACTTTCTTCTCTGTCCAGGAGGAGATTGTCTTACTAGACTGTGCGAAACCAGACATCCAGTTTGGGCCATGTTTCTATAGTGGGTTGGCTTGCTGGTTACAGCCACTGCTCTTGTGTGCACAGAGACCTGGGTTCCTATGTTGATGCTGCGAGTCAGGGGCCTGCTGTCTTGGGGCCAGCTTTTCTGCCTGTGACGGGATGGTTGAGTCACATTGCTCTGGTGCCAGCTCCAGGCTCTTCAATTCAGAGAAGGGTAGTTAGAAACCCTGGTTTGGCTTCTTTAGTCAAGCTTCCCAGCTGCTCTGTATTTTAAAGTTACTGGATACTCCCTGGCTATCAATAAAGTTGATACTTTGATACCACTTAGAGAAGAAGAGGGGGTGAAGGATTAGCATCTCAATCCCAATAAGTTAGTGTACTGCCTGGAAACGTTAAGAATAAATACAAAGAACTCAGATGTGAGGCTGCTGCTCTTGGTACAGCTGTTGTGAACAGTTTTAGCATGAATGGGCAATGCCAGTCTTAGTTTCTGGCTTGCTTTGGTGGCAATGGCTTGTAGTAAATGTGCTGCTGAGACCAACGTTGTGTTATTTGGACCAAGTAGCAAAAAATCCCCAGCTAAATTCCATGCAAGGTAAAGAGAACTAAAGTGAGTGGTTTGGGCCTTTTGGTACAGTGCTAGGCACTGGAACTACTAGCTCAGCTGATCCAAATTGGGTTCCTTTTTTTTTTTTTTTGTATGGAGTTGCATAGGCTCAAGGAGGACTGCTGAAAGACTAATCTTCTCATTCATGTAACCTGCCCACAGGCTCCTGGGGCTCCCTGCCCAATGGTCTCAAACTGGATTCTTTCATAGAGCTTATTTCTTATCCTGTTGACACTATTCCAAAAGAGAGAAAGAGAGAATCCTCCCTAAATTACTGTATGAAACCGGTATCAACCTAACATCAAAACCAGGAAATAACATAGCAAAAAAAAGAAAACTACAGAACAATATCTCTGATGAACATAAATGCAAAAATCCTCAACAAAATCCTTGTTAACAGAATCCAACAGCATATCAAAATGATAATCTACCATGACCAGGCAGGTTTCATACCAGGGATGCAGGGATGGTTTCACATCTGCAAGTCAATAAATGTGATACACCACACAAACAGAATTAAAAACAAAAAGTACATGACAATATCAATAGACACAGAAAAAGCATTTGACAAAATCCAGCATCCCTTTATGATTAAAACTCTCAGCAAAATCAGCATAGAAGGGACATACCATAAGGTAATAAAAGCCATTTATGACTAACCTACAGCCAATATTATACTGAATGGGGAAACGTTGAAAACATTCCCCCTGAGAACTGGAACAAGACAAGGATGCCCACTATTCAACGTAGTACTGGAATTCCTAGCCAGAGCAATCAGACAAGAGAAAGAAATACAGGGCATCCAAACTGGTAATGAGGGAGTCATACTGTCACTGTTTGCAGATGATACGATCATATACCTAGAAAATCCTAAAGACTCATCCAGAAAGCTCCTAGAACTGGTAAATGAATTCAGAAAAGTTTCAGGATACAAAATTAATGTATACATATCAGTAGCTCTGCTATACACCAAGAGCGACCAAGCTGAGAATCAAATCAATAACTTAACCCCTTTTACAATAGCTGTAAAAAAATTAAAATACTTAGGAATTTACTTAACCAAGGAGGTGAAATACCTCTACAAGGAAAACTACAAAACACTGCAGAAAGAAATCATAGATGACACAAATGGAAACACATCGCATGCTCATGGATGAGTAGAATCAATATTGTGAAAATAACCATACTGCCAAAAGCAATCTACAAATTCAATGCAATTCCCATCAAAATGCTACCATCATTCTTCACAGAACTAGACAAAACAATCCTAAAATTCATATGGAACCAAAAAAGAGCCTGCATAGCCAAAGCAAGACTAAGCAAAAAGAACAAATCTGGAGACATTACATTACCTGAGTTCAAACTATAGTATAAAGTCATAGTCACTAAAATGGCATGGTATTGGTACAAAAAAATAGACATATAGACCAATGGAACAGACTTGAGAACCCAGAAATAAAGCTAAATACTTATGGTCACCTGATCTTTGACAAAGCAAACAAAAACATAAAAGTAGGGAAAGGATACCCTATTCAACAAATGGTGCTAGGATAATTGGCAAGCCACGTGTAGAAGAATGAAACTGGATCCTCATCTCTCACCCTATACAAAAATCAACTCAAGATGGATTAAAGACTAAAATCTAAGACCTGAAACTGTAAAAATTATAGAAGACAACATTGGAAAAACCCTTCTAGACACTGGCGTAGGCATAGACTTCATAATCAAGAACCCAAAATCAAATGCAACAAAAACAAAGACAAATAGATGGGACTTAATTAAGCTAAAAAGCTCCTGCACAATGAAAGAAATAATCAGCAGAGTAAACAGACAGCCCACAGAGTGAGATAAAATCTTTGCAATCTATACATATGACAAAGTACTAATATCCCAAATCTATAAGTGATATGGTTTGGCTCTGTGTCCTCACCCAAATCTCATCTTGAATTGTAATCCCCATAATCACCATATATCATAGGAGGGACCTGATGGGAAGTAATTGAATCAAGGGGGCGGTTTCCCCCATGCTGTTCTTGTGATGGTGAGTTCTCATGAGATCTGATGGGATTATAAGTGTCCGGCATTTCCCTTGCTGGCACTCATTCTCTCTCCTGCCACCCTGTGAAGAGGTGCCTTCCACCACGATGGTAAGTTTCCTGAGTCCTCTGCAGATATGCAGAATTCTGAGTCAATTAAACCTCTTTTCTTTATGAATTAACCTAATCTCAGGTATTTCTTCATAGCAGCATGAGAACGGACTAATACAACAAAGAACTCAAACAAATCAGCAAGAAAAGAACAAACAATCCTATCAAAAAGTGGGCTAAGGACACAAATTGACAATTGTCAAATGAAGATATACAGATGGCCAACAAACATGAAAAAAATGCTTAACATCATGAATTATCAGGGAAATGCAAATCAAAACAACAATGTGATACCACCCCACTTCTGCAAGAATGGCCATAATCAAAACATCAAAAAATAATAGATGTTGACATGGATGTGGTGAAAAGGGAACACATTTACACTGTTTGTGGGAATGTAAACTAGTACAACTAGCATGGGAAACAGTGTAGAGATTCCTTAAAGAACTAAAAGTGAATAAACCATCCTGATCCAGCAATCCCTTTCCTAGGTATCTACCCAGAGGAAGTCATTATACGAAAAAGATACTTGTACACACGTTTATAGCAGCACCATTCACAATTGCAAAAGTATAGAACCAGTTCAAATTCCTGTCAGTCAACAAATGGATAAAGAAAATGTGATACATACATTATCTGTCTGTCTGTCTGTCTATCTATCTATCTATCTATCTATAATATACATACCATGGAATACTACTCAGCCATGAAAAGAATGAAATAATGGCATTTGTAGCAACCTGGACGGAACTGGAGACCATTATTCTAAGTTAAATAACTCAGGAATGGAAAACCAAACATTGTATGTTCTCACTCATAAGTGGGGAGCTAAGCTATGAGGACACGAAGACATAAGAACGATACAATGAACTTTGGGCACTCAGGAGAAAAGGTGGGAGGGGGATGAGGGATAAAAGACTACACATTGGGTACAGTGTACACTGCTTGGCTGACGGGTGCACCAAAATTTCAGAAATCACCACTAAAGAACTTATTCATATAACCAAACACCACCTGTTCCCCAAAAGCCTATTGAAATAATAAAAAAGTTGAGGGAGGTTCCAAGATGGCCGAATAGGAACAGCTCCAGCCTGCAGCTCCCAGTGTGAGCCATGCAGAAGATGGCTGATTTCTGCATTTCCAACTGAAGTACCAGGTTCATCTCGCTGGGGCTTGTCAGACAGTGGGTGCAGCCCACGGAGCAGGGCAGGGCATCACCTCACCCAGGAAGCGCAAGGGGTTGGGGAATTCCCTTTCCTAGCAAAGGGAAGCTGTGACAGACGTTACTTGGAAAATCGGAACACTCCCACCCTAATACTGCACTTTTCCAACAGCCTTAGCAAACGGCACACCAGGAGATTATATCCTGTGCCTGACTCAGAGGTTCCCACGCCCATGGAGCCCCCTCACTGCTAGCACAGCAGTCTGAGATTGAACTGCAAGGCAGCAGCAAGGCTAGGGGAGGGGCGTCTACCATTGATGAGGCTTGAGTAGGTAAACAAAATGGCCAGGAAGCTCGAGCTGGGTGGAGCCCACCGCAGCTCAAGGAGGCCTGCCTGCCTCTGTAGACTCCACCTCTGAGGGCAGGGCATAACTGAACAAAAGGCAGCAGAAACTTCTGCAGACTTAAACGTCCTTGTCTGACAGCTTTGAAGAGAGTAGTGGTTCTCCCAGCACAGAGTTTGAGATCTGAGAACAGAGAGAACGGACAGACTGCCTCCTCAAGTGGGTCCCTGACCCCTGAGTAGCCTAACTGGGAGACACCTCCCAGTAGGGGCTTATTGACACCTCATACAGCTGGGTGCCCCTCTGAGATGAAGCTTCCAGAGGAAGGATCAGGCAGCAACATCTGCCATTCTGCAGTATTTACTGTTCTACAGCGTCCGCTGGTGATACCCAGGCAAACAGGGTCTGGAGTGGACCTCCAGCAAACTCCCAACAGACCTGCAGCTGAGGGCCCTGACTGTTAGAAGGAAAACAAACAAACAGAAAGGACATCCACACCAAAACCCCATCTGTATGTCACCATCATCAAAGACTAAAGGCAGATAAACCCACAAAGATGGGGAGAAACCAGAGCAGAAAAGCTGAAAATTCTAAAAATCAGAGCACCTCTTCTCCTCCAAAGGAATGCAGCTCCTTACCAACAATGGAACAAAGTTGGACGGAGAATGACTTTGACAAGTTGAGAGAAGAAGGCTTCAGACAATCGGTAATAACAAACTTCTCCGAGCTAAAGGAGGATGTTCAAACCCATTGCAAAGAAGCTAAACACCTTGAAAAAAGATTAGACGAATGGCTAACTAGATTAAACAGTGTAGTGAAATCCTTAAATGACCTCATGGAGCTGAAAACCATGACACAAGAACTATGTGATGCATACACAAGCTTCAGTAGCCGATTGGATCAAGTGGAAGAAAGGGTATCAGTGATTGAAGATCAGATGAATGAAATGAAATGAGAAGTTTAGAGAAAAAAGAGTAAAAAGAAACAAACAAAGCCTCCAAGAAATATGGGACTACGTGAAAAGACCAAATCTATGTCTGATTGGTGTACCTGAAAGTGATGGGGAGAATGGAACCAAGTTGGAAAACACTCTTCAGGATATCATCCAGGAGAACTTCCCCAACCTAGCGAGGCAGGCCAACATTCAATTTCAGGAAATACAGAGAATGCCACAAAGATACTCCTTGAGAAGAGCAACTCCAAGACACATAATTGTCAGATTCACCAAAGCTGAAATGAAGGAACAAATGTTAAGGGCAGCCAGAGAGAAAAGTTGGGTTACCCACAAAGGGAAGCCCATCAGACCAACAGTAGATCTCTCAGCAGAAACTCTGCAAGCCAGAAGAGAATAGGGGCCAATATTCAACAGTCTTAAAGAAAAGAATTTTCAACCTAGAATTTCATATCTAGCCAAACAAAGCTTTATAAGTGAAGGAGAAATAAAATCCTTTACAGACAAACAAATGCTGAGAAGTTTTTTCACCACCAGGCCTGCCTTACACGAGCTCCTAAAGGAAGCACTAAACATGAAAAGGAACAACCGGTACCAGCCACTGCAAAAACATGCCAAATTGTAAAGACCATCAATGCTAGGAAGAAACTGCATCAATTAACGAGCAAAATAACCAGCTAATATCATAATGACAGGATCAAATTCACACATAACAATATTAACCTTAAATGTAAATGGGCTAAATGCCCCAGTTAAAAGACACAGACTGGCAAATTGGATAGAGTCAAGACCCATCAGTGTGCTGTATTCAGGAGACCCATCTCACGTGCAGAGACACACATATGCTCAAAATAAAGGGATGGAGGAAGATCTACCAAGCAAATGGAAAACAAACAAACAAAAAAAGCAGGGATTGCAATTCTAGTCTCTGACGAAACAGACTTTAAACCAACAAAGATCAAAAGAGACAAAGAAGGCCATCACATAATGGTAAAGGGATCAATGTGATGAGAAGAGCTAACTATCCTAAATATATATGCACCCATACAGGAGCACCCAGATTCATAAAGCAAGTCCTTAGAGACCTACAAAGAGACTTAGACTCCTACACAATAATAATGGGAGACTTTAAAACCCACTGTCAACATTAGACAGATCAGTGAGACTGAAAGTTAACAAGGATATCCAGGAATTGAACTCAACTCTGTACCAAGAGGACCTACTAGACATCTACAGAACTCTCCACCCCAAATCAACAGAATATACATTCTTCTCAGTACCACATCACACTTATTCCAAAATTGACCACATAGTTGGAAGTAAAGCACTCCTCAGCAAATGTAAAAGAACAGAAATTATAACAAGACTGTCTCTCAGACAATAGTGCAATCAAACTAGAACTCAGGATTAAGAAACTCACTGAAAGCTGTTCAACTACATGGAAACTGAACAACCTGCTCCTGAATGACTACTGGGTACACATAATGAAATGAAGGCAGAAATGAAGATGCTCTTTGAAATCAATGAGAACAAAGATACAATGTACCAGAATCTCTGGGACACATTTAAACCAGTGTGTAGAGGGAAATTTATAGCACTAAATGCCCACAAGAGAAAGTAGGAAAGATCTAAAATTGACACCCTAACATCACAATTAAAAGAACTAGGGAAGCAAGAGCAAATACATTCAAAAACTAGCAGAAGGCAAGAAATAACTTAATGTCAGAGCAGAACTGAAGGAGATAGAGACACAAAAAACCCTTCAAAATATCAGTGAATCAGGGAGCTGGTTTTTTGAAAAGATCAATAAAATTGATAGACTGCTAGCAAGATTAATAAAGAAGAAAAGAGAGAAGAATCAAATAGACGCAATAAAAAATGATAAAGGGGATATCACCACTGATCCCACAGAAATACAAACTACCATCAGAGAATACTATCAACACCTCTACGCAAATAAACTAGAAAATCTAGAAGAAATGGATAAATTCCTAGACACATACACCCTCCCAAGACTAAACCAGGAAGAAGTTGAATCCCTGAATAGACCAATAACAGGTCCTGAAATTGATGCAATAATTAATAGCCTACCAACCAAAAAAATTCCAGGACCAGATGGATTCACAGCTGAATTCTACCAGAGGTACAAAGAGGAGCTGGTGTCATTCTTTCTGAAACTATTCCAATCAATAGAAAAAGAGGGAATCCTCCCTAACTCATTTTATGTGGCCAACATCATCCTGATACCAAAGCTGGGCAGAGATACAACAAAAAAAGAGAATTTTAGACCAATATTCCTGATGAACATCGATGTAAAAATCCTCAATATAATACTGGCAAACCAAATCCAGGAGCATATCAAAAAGCTTATCCACCATGATCAAGTTGGCTTCATCCCTGGGATGCAAGGCTGGTGTTGAATGCAATGCTGATATGCAAATCAATAAATGTAATCCATCATATAAACAGAACCAAAGACAAAAACCACCACATGATTATCTCAATAGATGCAGAAAAGGCCTTTGACAAAATTTAACAGCCTTCATGCTAAAAACTCTGAATAAACTAGGTATTGATGGGATGCATCTCAAAATAGTAAGAGCTATTTATAACAAAACCACAGCCAATATACTGAATGGGCAAAAACTGGAAGCATTCCCTTTGAAAACTGGCACAATACAGGGATGACCTCTCTCACCACTCCTATTCAACATAGTGTTGGAAGCTCTGGCCAGGGCAATTAGGCATGAGAAAGAAATAAAGCGTATTCAATTAGGAAAAGAGGAAATCAAATTGTCCCTGTTTGCAGATGACATGATTGTATATTTAGAAAATCCCTTCATCTCAGCCCTAAATCTCCTTAAGCTAATAAGCAACTTCAGCAAAGTCTCAGGATAAAAAATCAATGTGCGAAAATCACAAGCATTCTTATACACCAGTAACGGACAAACAGAGAGCTAAATGATGAGTGAAATCCCATTCGCAATTGCTTCAAAGAGAATAAAATACCTAGGAATCCAACTGACAAGGGATGCGAAGGAACTCTTCAAGGAGAACTACAAACCACTGCTCAACAAAATAAAAGAGGACACAAACAAGTGGAAGAATATTCCATGCTCATGGATAGGAAGAATCAATATTGTGAAAGTGGCCATACTGCCCAAGGTAATTTATAGATTCAATGCCATCCCCATCAAGCTACCAATGACTTTCTTTACAGAATTGGAAAAAACTATTTAAAAGTTTATGTGGAACCAAAAAAGAGCCCACATTGCCAAGACAATCGTAAGCGAAAAGAACAAAGCTGGAGGCATCACACTACCTGACTTCAAACTATACCACAAGGCTACAGTGACCAAAACAGCATGGTACTGGTACCAAAACAGAGATATAGACCAATGGAACAAAACAGAGCCCTCGGACATAATACCACACATCTACAACCATCTGATCTTTAACAAATCTGACAAAAACAAGAAATGGGAAAGGATTCCCTATTTAATAAATGGTGCTATGAAAACTGGCTAGCCAGATGTAGAAAGCTGAAACTGGATCCCTTCCTTACACCTTATACAAAAATTAATTCAAGATGGATTAAAGACTTAAATGTTAGACCTAAAACCATAAAAACCCTAGAAGAAAACCTAGACAATTCCATTCAGGCCATAGGTATGGGAAAGGACTTCTTGACTAAAACACCAAAAGCAATGGCAACAAAAACTAAAATAGACAAATGGGATCTAATTAAACTAAAGAGCTTCTGCACAGCAAAAGAAACTACCATAAGAGTGAACAGGCAGAAAATTTTTACAATCTACCCATCTGACAAAGGGCTAATATCCAGAATCTACAAAGAACTTAAACAAATTTACAAGAAAAAAAATCAAACAACCCCATCAAAAAGTGGGCAAGGGATATGAACAGACACTTCTCAAAAGAAGACATTTATGCAGCCAACAGACACATGAAAAAATGCTCATCATCACTGGCCATCAGAGAAATGCAAATCAAAACCACAATGAGATACCATCTCACACCAGTTAGAATGGCGATCATTAAAAAGTCAGGAAACAACAGGTGCTGGAGAGGATGTGGAGAAATAGGAATGCTTTTACAGTGTTGGTGGGAGTGTAAACTAGTTCAACCATTGTGGAAGACAGTGTGGCAATTCCTCAAGGACCTAGAACTAGAAATACCATTTGACACAGCCATCCCATTACTGGGTATATACTCAAAGGATTATAAATCATGCTGCTATAAAGACACATGCCGCACTATTCACAATAGCAAAGACTTGGAACCAACCTAAATGTCCATCAATGATAGACTGGATTAAGAAAATGTGGCACGTTTGGGAGGCCGAGACGGGTGGATCACGAGGTCAGGAGATCGAGACCATCCTGGCTAACACGGTGAAGCCCCGTCTCTACTAAAATACACAAAAAAACTAGCCGGGCGAGGCGGCGGGCGCCTGTAGTCCCAGCTACACGGGAGGCTGAGGCAGGAGAATGGCGTAAACCGGGGAGGCGGAGCTTGCAGCGAGCTGAGATCCGGCCACTGCACTCCAGCCTGGGCGACAGAGAGAGACTCCGTCTCAAAAAAAAGAAAAAAGAAAAAAAAAAGAAAATGTGGCACATATACACCATGGAATACTATGCAGCCATAATAAAGGATGAGTTCATGTCCTTTGTGGGGACATGGATGAAGCTAGAAACCATCATTCTGAGCAAACTGTCGCAAGAACAGAAAATCAAACACCGCATGTTCTCACTCATAGGCGAGAATTGTACAATGAGATCACGTGGACACAGGGTGGGGAACATCACACACTGGGGCCTGTTGTGGGGTTGGGGAGGAGGGAGGGATAGCATTAGGAGATATACCTAATGTAAATGACGAGTTAACGGGTGTAGCACACCAACATGGCACATGTAAAACATATGTAACAAACCTGCACGTTGTGCACATGTACCCTAGAACTTAAAGTGTATATATATATAAAAGAAATAATAAAAAAAAGTCCCTCTCCTAAAAACAACACAACTTATTTCTTATATAAGTTATTATTTCTTAAATGCATATCTGGTTATGACCTCTGATTTAGGAGACCCTGACTCAGATAATGGTCAAAGAGAATCGGGGCCCCTGGTTTGTTATCTTCAGGCATTCAGCTAAGTAGTATATTTAAAAGGCTGTTTTCTTGACAATCTGTTTATTTCACACTAGGGTAAATCCATTCTTCCTTAACTTTCTGAGTAAGTTTACCCTAGTGCTGTTATCCTATTGATATCCAACCATCAGGGATATTGGTCTGTAGTTTTATTTTTTTTGTTACATCCTTTCCTGGTTTTGGTATTTGGGTGATATTGGCTTCATAGAACAATTTAGAAAGGATTTCCTCTTTCTCTATCTTTTGGAATATTGTCAATAGGATAAGAGCACTAGGGTAAATTTGCTCAGAGAGTTAAGGAAGAATGGAATTGTTTAAAACACAGGCTTTGATCTTGCATTTAGAATATGAGCTATTGGAAATGAAAGAAAAATGATGGAAGATGCTTTGATGAGTGGAAGAAAAGTAGTTACTTCTTTAGGAAAAATGTTGTTATTTTAGAGACTAGGTTGGATGATATAAACCTGAAAAGTTTTAAATGCTCTTAAAGGCATACGCCTGTAGTGCTAGCTAACTCGGGAGGCCTAGGCAGGAGAATTGCTTGAACCCGGGAGGTGGAGGTTGCAGTGAGGCAAGATCGTGCCACTCCAGCCTGGTGACAGAGCGAGACTCTGTCTTAAAAAATAATAATAATAACAATAATAATAATAACAATAATAATAATAATAATAATAATAAAAGAGGCATCATGACTGGTGCCTAAACATCCAACAAGCAAAGAAAGAAAAGAAAGGAGACCACTGTCCCCAAAGATTGTCCAGATGCGGGGGACTAGTAGGAGACGTACTCTTAAAGCTGCTGCATTGAGGAATAGGAGAGCCACACTGAATAGCGTGTAAAATTTGTATTGGACTACAAAGGATGACCAGGAAGATCAGAGTGAAATTGTTCAGGGATTATTTCACTAGTGCCAAGATGACACAGTTATTATAGCGGTGAGGCAGGATCAGTGGATATTGTGAGGAACTGCATGCAGGTAATCTTCTAATGGAAGGTTCAGGGGGAATGAGATAGCCAGACTAAGGCACTGGCTTTCCCACTGGGAGATTTTTCACCTTACCCCCAGGAGACAGCTGCCAATGTCTGGAGACATGTTTTGATAATCAGGATATTGGGGGGCAGGGAGGGGGTGAAGCTACTGCCTGCTAAAAATCCTATAATGCACACACAACAAATAATTATCTAGTTCAAAACATCAGCAGTGCTGAGATTGAGAAACCTTGTCTAATAGCTGGGTGTGGTGGCTGATACCTGTAATCCCGGCACTTTGGGAGGCCGAGGCAGGAGTTTAAGACCAGCCTGGTGTTGGTCAGGTAACATGGTGAAACCCCATCTCTACTAAAAATATTAAAAATCAGCCCGGCTTGGTGGCATGTGCCTGTAGTCTCAGCTACTCTGGAGGCTGAGGCAGGACAATCGCTTGAGCTGGGGAGGCAGAGTTTGCAGCAAGCCAAAATCGCTCCACAGCACTCCAGTCTGGGTGACAGAGCGAGTGAGACTCTGTCTCAAAAAAAAAAAAAGAAATCTTGTCTAAGGAAAGCCAGTCTGGGCTACAACTTTTGAGTCCAGATGGAGTCAGATGTCGGGCTGATGGGTACAAGTATCCTGCTTGGAGAGTCAGACGTGGACAGGATTTGCTTAAACTATGGATATTTTGGCAGCTTCTGAAGTTACTGGCTTCACATCTATTATTAAGGAAGATCTAGAAGGACAACATCTGGAATAGTATCACAAAGAAAACAAATGAATGGGAGTGAAAGCAAAGAGAAGGAGAAAGAAAAAGGAGAGAGGTGCTATGATCCAGCCAGGGTATTAGCAATTCATATGGAAAAGGGAGGGAGCCAAATTAGGAAGAATATTACACTTTTACAAACAGCTGAGTTTGTTTGAAAAGAGTGGAGAATGATAAGACAAATGAAACAGCAGAGGCCTTTGCCACTGCAATAGGAATGAAGGTGGCAGAGATAAATGTTCTGGCTATCAGTGAAGTAGCATAATTCACTCAAGGCCTGGAGATTTAAAGACCAAGGAAAGGAAAAGCACATGGTAGAGGATGGAATGCCTACCTAAGCAAGCCAGCTGCAGCTACATCCGTAAGAGCTTCAGTTTGAAGATCTGTTGAGATAACTATGCCAGCAGAGGAGGTGCATCACTCAAAGACATGACTACAGCAGTGGTTCTCAAACACAGTGTGCATTAGGATCACCTGAAGAGCTTGTCAAAATCCAGATTGCTGGGCCCCAGCTTCAGAGTGTTTGATACAATAGGTCTGCATGCAGTTTGAGAGTCTGTATTTCTAATGAACTCCCAGGTGATGCTGATGCTGCTGTTCAGGGGGCACATTTTGAGAAGCACTAGTCTTCAGAACTCCAGTGTAGGAAGCAAAGACAATAGACACTGCCTCCTGTGATTCTGCTGCAGCTGCAGAAATATAAAAAGGAGAGCAAGATTGAAACTCTGGGGAAGGCACAACCATGCACCTTGCTTAGACAGGGGCCTCTCACTCTTGGAGCACTCTGCTCTGAGAGGTAGAGGATGCTGGGCTATTGTAAAAACCTACCCTTGATTGAGCATTGAGGAGGGGGCAACATGTAGGGCTCAAATCTGGAATGGAAATTAAAAACATTAAAATGTATAACATAGAACTGAGCCACAAGAAGACCCAGAGACACAGGCCACCATTGAAATTTCTTAATTTTGCAAGTAGAGAGGAATGTCTCAAAGTCCAGTCTCGGAGAAAGGAAACAGGATGCATGGGCCCATCGCCATCTCTTGCCAAAGGATATGGGAAGCATGGGGATAGTATTAATTTCTTCATATCGCTTGGCACAAAATTTCTATGTTCAATTATTTATGCTCCCAGGTCACAAATGCTAGACCAGCATTCTTACAAAACTGAAACCAAAAACATTTTCTCTTTTTTCCAGATGTTTCTGGCAACCTTCTCCCCCAGATAACACTGTGATCCATAGCTGATAACCACAGTGTGGGCCTGGTACTTTCCATCCCATTGACTTCTTTGCTATTCTCTGTGCATATATTCTACCAGCAGAAAGGGGGGTTGAATAGACAGATTCAGGCCACAAACTCCATCCTGTGCTTCTCAAATCTAGTAAGAGACTGCTCAACTAAACTGTATACATCCATCTACTAAGGGACTATCATGTAACCATGGGCCATGGGGAGGGGAGAACTTAATGAACAGTTGTAATTACTTGGAGGAAAAGCTCATGATACAATGGAAAATAAAGCAGAAGACAATTGAATAGATAATAATATGAATTACATGAAAACACAGCAAATAAAATACTATATATAGACAAAACTATAAATGGAAATGCACTGAAATATATACTAGGGCTATTGGTAAGTGGTGGGCATTTTGTCCGAAATTTTTTATAATGAATTTAATATATAATAGGAATAATAAACTTTATCAACTTTAAGTATTTTAGTGCAAGTGTTAATATTATAAAGTCATGAGGATCTTTATTTCTCAAAGACAGGAAAAGTAGAAAAATAAATTTCAAAATGGCAAGGAAAATGTGGATGGAAGCATGCTTTCAGGTGATAAAGAGACTTGTGATCTGATAGAGGATATATGAAGAGGAAAGGGTGATTACTTCTCCTATAGGGGAGGGATTATTAACCAAGAGATTCTGTCATTTCTTGATATTTCAGGACTAGTGTAGATTTGATGCACTAGTGTAGAAAGATGTCAAGCAAAGCTGGCCTAATATTGCTAACCAATTGCAGAAGTGTGAAAGAAATTTTAACACTCTATAGATATAATGAAAATCAACAAATTTGGGAATGACTTAATGAATACCACATGGAAAAATAGAATGAATTGGCTATGAAAAAAAAAATCAGAAATTTCTCCTCGAAGGGATGGCTATAGTATCACTTTTCATTATAAATGAGGAATATAAACACACTGTCAAAAATACACATTGTCAAATGAATTCAAACAAAAATATTTTAGCTTTCTGTCAGTTGAGTAGAAAAAGTTTATATTTTAATTTAAGTATCAAGAGAAAGGATTTAATGGCTTATGAGTTACTTTGCAGAGAGCAGGAGCAATAAAAATTGCAAACAGATGATATGTAAATAAATATTTATATCAACTTTTATAAATATTTAGAAGTGCTGACAGCTCCCAATTATTTTGTTTTAACTGGTTCACACAGAAACTAATTTTTGACAATTATACCCAGCTAATTAATACTTCAGTAGCTCAGCTAATGTCTTTGATGTGAAGAGTGCTTTGGGGAACAAGACTGGGTAGTCACCCCTTTGTACTAGGGAGAAATAAACTCTTCATTCAGTCCTGAAATCACAGTGATTTGCAAGCCTCCTTCTGCAGCCAAGGAAATTTTGATTCAGGAGAATGGAGCCAAGAAGGGTATAATACAAAATTTTTGTTTTGCTTTGTTTGTTTGTTTGTTTGTTTTTTGAGACAGAGTCTCGCCCTGTCGCCCATGCTGGAGTGCAGTGGCGCCATCTCAGCTCACTGCAAGCTCCGCCTCCCGGGTTCACACCGTTCTCCTGCTTCAGCCTCCCGAGTAGCTGGGACTACAGGCGCATGCCACCACGCCCGGCTAAATTTTTTGTATTTTTAGTAGAGACAGGGTTTCACCGTGTTAGCCAGGATGGTCTTGGTTTCCTGACCTCGTGATCCGCCTGCCTCGGCCTCCCAAAGTGCTGGGATTACAGGCGTGAGCCACCACTCCTGGCCAATACAAAGTTTTTAAAACCAGTGGTGCTGGGATTACAGATGGGGAGGAGGTACAGGGGCAAAGCTCACAAAAAGCGTTTGACATTGATTTTGAAATGTCTATATTATGACAATGGTTTCCAATCCATAATGTATGATCATAAACAGTGCCTGAGCCAGGCGCAGTGACTTGTGCCTGTAATCCTAGCACTTTGGGAGGCCGAGGCGGGCAGATCACTTGAGGTCAGCAGTTCGAGACCAACCTGGCCAACATGGCAAAATCCCAGTTCTACTAAAAATACAAAAATTAGCTGGGCATGGTGGTGGGTGCCTGTATTCCCAGCTACTCGGGAGGCTGAGACAGGAGAATCACTTGAACCTAGGAGCGGGGGATTGCAGTGAGTTGAGATCATGCCACTTCACTCCAGCCTGGGCGACAGAGCAAAACTCCATCTCAAAAATAAAAATAGGCTGGGCATGGTGGCTCACACCTGTAATCCCAGCAGTTTGGGAGGCCGAGGTGGGTAGATCACCTGAGGTTGGGAGTTCGAGATGAACCTGGCCAACATGGTGAAACCCCAGTTCTACCAAAAATACAAAAACTAGCTAGGTGTGGTGGTGGGTGCCTGTAATCCCAGCTACTCAGGAGGCTGAGGCAGGAGGATCGCTTGAACCCAGGAGGCAGAGGTTGCAGTGAGCCGAGATTGTGCCACTGCACTCTAGCCTGAGCAACAGAGTGAGACTCCATGTCTAAAAAATTAATTAATTAATTAAATTTAATATAAATAAATAAACAGTACCTGATTTCCCAAGAGGGACCACTAAGATATCATTTCAGAGAAAAAGCAGGCATAGCCTGAAAGTTTGCCCATTTCTTGCCCCTCTTCCTCCCAATTTATATCCCACTATGAGCTTTCTTTGCTGGTTATATACTTTTTATTATAAAAATAGATGCCCCTGGCTAGATTATGCCTAACTTGTATTCTAAACCAATATTCAACTTTTATTGAGCCTCATAATAGTTACTTACACTCTTTGCCAACTGTTTCTGACTCTCCATCTTCTAGGTACATGGAGAGCTGACTTCCTGACTCCTTTGTACATGAATGAAATCACATGACTAGTTCTAGCCAATGAGTAAAGAGCAAACACAAATAACAGGAAGTTACTTCCTTGACAGCTCATTCATTTGCTGAGGCAAGACTCTGTAAACTCTGTTTGCCCTCTGGCATGGCAACGAGTCAGGCTCAAGATGGTGGGCATTCCCTCAGTCCCTGAGGTCATGTTTTAGGAAAATGAAGCTGAACACAATGTGATGCGCAGCTTGGAGACTAACCATGGAGATCAAAGTCCTAGAGATCAGGAATGAATATTGAGGACCTGGACTTGGCTAGGGCAGTCAGAAAAGCACCATGAGGGGAGCATCACCTGGTGATGGATGTGAATGGGCACAGGAGACAGACAGGGCAAAGGAGATGTCTTCATTATGTCCCTTATTAAAAGTGTGGGATGTGTGCATTACAATTTGAGGCACTGAGGATGAAAAGGCCTAAGATGTATGTATGTCCTGTGGACATCTTAGATACTTAGGGAGACCTTCAGAATGATGAAATATTCATAAAAACAAAAAATGTCCCTGGAAACTTACAGTAGATTACCTACGTCATGGTATGAATTAAGAGAGAGAATATTCATCAAGGTCTGAAATGGCCTGTGTGTATCCAAAGTCCACGTTCATCATGTCTTTTATTTATTTTCCTTTATAATAAAAGCAGAGCATGCTACAGAAACTTTAGATACCACAGAAATCTAAAAACACAACAGTGGTAGTAACTCAAAGTTCCCTGACCCCAAAATAATAAGGGTTAACATTTTAGCCAACATTTCTCATTTGTATTTTATGTGTGTATACATGTGTATGTATTTTTAAAAATTATAAATGCAGTTTTGATTTTTTACTTTTTACAGTTACGTGATAATGAGCATTCTTTCACATCATTATATTTTTTTCAAAATCTTTTTGAACAGTTCCATAATATTCTAATATATGGACACTCCATGGTATCTCCCCCCTATTATAATGGACAATCTACCCCTATACAAATTCATGTTCTTCCATTATGAATCACTTCATCTGAGCTGATGACATCAAGGATATCTTCTTGGAGGAGGCAGAATATTTATTGGTCCCCAAAAGATGAATAGGTGAATGGTGAAAAGGGTGTAGAGGGGGAAATGGAACAGGCACAGCATGGGTGATTTTTGGCTTCCTCGGTTCATCATACATAGGTTAATTGGAGAGGAGAGTAGGGGCAGACTGGAGGGTTAGCAATGCTAGGATAAGAAGCTTCCTCAATATTCCACAAACGGTGGAGAACCTAAGAAGGCCCCCACTAGTGTCCTGTCTGTGCATACAAGTGTTTTAGGAAGATTATGCTGGTAACCATACAAAGGCCACCCAGACTGGAGGCATGGAGATGAGTTTGGAAATCCCTACTCTAGGCTGGGCTGAGGAGAAAGTCTTTGACTCTTACTACTCATTTAGGTACTAATTCTGTAACTCTTGGATGTGATACTATTGCTGATCATATAATTTAATTTGGGTACCATGAGGGTTAACTGTTTCTTTGAGCTCACATCCATTTCCAACTCTCCCCCTGCTCTGTTGTATATCAAGTGTAATCACTTCCCAGGCTACTTTACCTTCTGGCCTCTGGAAAAGAGCTGGAAAAGATTAAAGGACTGGAGGAATGGGGAAGGACATTTCTGCCCTTTGCACTTTGCCTCCAGAAGCATCTCTGGCAGAAGCAGTTTTTCCTCTGTGCTCGGGCTCCCAGGGACATATCCTCCCACCATGGTCTCAGTGTCCACTGGATGGCCCTAGTTTATTTCTTCTTCCAGTACAGGGATAGTAGTAGTTTTCTGCATTGCTAACTTGTGAGTTGCCTTATGGTCTCCTATTGAGTTTTTCAGTGGTTTTACCCCTGTGACAATATTTTATTAAATTTTCTGTGTTAAAAATGCTAGAGTAGTCTTTCCCCACTTGTGACTGGTGTGAACAAAACATTAAATCACAATGATTACAGATATATAGAGAATTAGATATACTGAATAGCTAAATTGTTTTTTTCCAAATAACATTTGATCAACCAAAGCACTCATTAGTTCTTAACTCTTGTGGCAAATCTTTGTAAAAGGTATGAACACATTTCTCTATCTCGTAAGTAATTTAATCAATAAATATTTATTAAGGATATATTATATGTCAGACACTGTGCTGCTGGATTTTTATGGGGTTTACAGTTTATAGTTTTGTAAAGAAGACAGACATTAGTCAAACAATCGCATGAACAGGCATGGATATGTAATGATAACAAGTGATTGTGAGGATATGGGCCACTATGACAGTGCACAATAAGGCAGTCTACTTACAGCTGAGAAAGCAGCACTCAAATAAAGGTCTGCTGGATGAGTCAGTGTTAACTTGGAAAAGAGAGAAGGGAATAGTTTTCTAGGTAGAAGAACAGCGTATGTAAAGGCTTGACGGTGGGAGGAACTATGGTGGGTTTGAGGAGGAGCCTCCAGGCTAGAAAGAGAGTGCTTGAGAGGTATCCAGGACTGGATGAGCTTCACTGAGGGCTGTTCATTTTATATTAAGAGCAATGAAAGGCAACAGTAATGGTGGGAAGGCTGCACTGTGTGTGACATGGTGGGGTGGTCATTTAGAAAGGGTCACTCTTGAGGAGGCAAAGAGATTGGATTGTGAGGGCTCCACCATTGGAAGGTGACTGCAGTGGTCCCACCCACTGGAGCTATTCTGGAGGGGTGCAAGGAGAAATCTAGCATACCACAGAAATTAATCTTTTTATGTAATGTTTCAGAATCTTCTGATGACCTTGATCATCACTATGACTATTTTTATTAAATGAGACTATAGCTATAGAGGATTGGGATGACTTCAGACTAATAGATTCCCTCTGCTTCATCAAAGAAGAATCAAGAGTAGAAATTAAGCATTGGTGACTAGAGATGTTACTCTCTATACATCTATATGCCTATCTCTTCTCAGGTAATCTGTACTTGATTATTATACTACAGTATCACGTACATATGTCAAAGCAGATTGGGATGCTGGTCTTGAAGACTGTACAGCCCAAAGGTGTCCATGTTCTACAGAGTTCCTTAAGGGGCCACTCTGAAGGGCAAGGGAGAGTTGAGTCAGGGAACCCTGGACTTGCTGCATCTTCTTTAAATAGAATTGCTCTCTTTTATCTGCATTACATATTGAGGTTCTATGTAATATTTCATTTCTAAGGATCCCACTACTAAAACAATGCTTGATAACCACACCTATTCCAATGGTCTTGTTTTACGGATGAAGCAACTAAAACCAGGAAGTTGAAGTGATTTGTGCATGGCCAAATAGCCAGTTCATGGTAGAATCAGAATTTGATGTCAGGTCTCTCGATTCCATTTCAGTGCTCATGGTTCTTTCTAATAATAAAAAGATAAAGTGATATATTCACTTATCTTCTGAATTTTAAAAAAATCCAGTTTTGAAAAGTTTAAAAACTGACTGTACTTTTCCCTTTTTCTTGGATTCTTTGGCAGTTAGTAGACTCAGTCACACCTGTTTGTTCCTCTACTTAAGCCTCAAAACATTTTACAGTTCATGTATTCCAGTAATATTCAATAAATAGTTGATAATCTGCTTGCCATCATTCATGCATTTTGAAAATCCATTTAACAACCAAATGCCTAGGATACATCAGCTGCCAGTAGCTTCTGAGGATACGAAGTAGCAACTGAACATATCATTATAGCAGAATATTAACCAAATGATAATAGACAAATGTGCATAGAGATGTGTGATCCCAGAGGTGAACTTGGCTTCAGAATTAGAACTGGCACTAGGGTTGCCAGATTTACCAAAGAAAAACACAGGATTCCCAGTGAAATCTAAATTTCAGATAAACAACAAATAGCTTTTTAGTATAAATGTGTTCCAAATATTGCATGGGACACATTTACACTAAAAGCGTATTTGTTGTTTATCTGAAATTCAGATTTCACTGGGTGTCCTCAATTTTATCTGGTGACCCTGCCTGGTGCACCTGGACAGACTAGAGGATAAAGTTCCATGGGGTGAGTGTTAGAAAAGGGAGCTCTTATCCAAGACACAGAGAGATGCTGGAATGCACTAAAGGGAGTCAAATCCAAATGCCAGGAAAAGGAGGATATTTAGGGGCTGGGCTGGGGAGAGAGAAACATCAAAGTTGGGAGATCAAAATTGATTTTGTGATTTTGTATTGTTCTGGAAGTTCAGGCCAATGTAATGAGAACCAGAGCAGAAATGAAGAGCATGACCTTTGCCTATTGGAAAAGAGAAAAGAAAATCATTATTTTCAGAAAATAACTTCTTAAAAATCCCATAAGAATCGACTAAAAAAATGTTGGAATAGAAAAGAGTTCAGTAGGGTAATAAAGTATGAAATAAACATTTTAAAAGTCTGTGTCTTTTCTTTTGTAACAGCAATAACAAGCTAGAAAACATAATGGGAAAAATTGTATTTGGATTATCAACAAAAAATATAAAGCAATTGTAGGTAAACTATACAACTACGAAATGTGCAGGACTTATAGGAAAAAATTTATCAGAGACATAAAAGGAGATGAAAAGAGGGGGGCCATGCCATATTCTCATATGAGCAGAGCAAATATTGTAAAGACATAAATTTTCTCAAAATGTATTTTTTAGCATTAATGAAATTTCAACCAAGATCTCAGTGGAATATATCCAGAACTCCAAAATGATTCTAACATTTATCTGCAAGAACAAATTACTAAAAGAGCTAAATAGTTATTAAGAAAAAGGATTAAAGAAGGTGGTAGCGATCCCTACCTGACATTAAAACATTCCCAATGCTACATTCCTTATATCAGAGTTGTGTTTGGGAAGGAATAGGCAGGAAGATAACAGAATGGAGTGGAGAGCCCAGAAACAGACCCAGGCGTCTGAAACATCTCCTTACACAACATGGGAGAAAATACAGATCAGCGGGGAAGGGAAGGATCACCTAAGAAAAGGCGTTATAAATCGTTGAATATCTAATTGGGAAAAAAATAGTAATTTTTACCTCATAGGAAACACTAATTTTCAGATACACTGAAGAGTGAAATGTGGAAATAAAACCAAAAAGAAGAAAATAAGGACAAATGTTTAGCTCAGGGGTCCCCAACCCCGGGGTCGCAGACTGGTACCTCTTGGTGGGTGGCCTGTTAGGAACGGGGCCACATGGCAGGAGGTGAGCAGTGGGTGAGCAAGCAAAGTTTCATCTGTTTACAGCCACTCCCCATCACTCATTACCGCCTGAGCTCTTCCTCCTGTCAGATCAGCAGCAGCATTAGATTCTCATAGGAGCGCCAACCCTGTTGTGAACTGCGCACGTGAGAGATTGAGGTCGTGCGGTGGAACAGTTTCACCCTAAAACTGTCCAGTGGTTTGTAAAAGGCTAGTTTTAGTAAAACCTATTTTTATTATTCCCATATATGAGACCTCTCCACAATTCAGGTCTTTCAACCTCTGTGCCTAGCATAATCAAATTCAGTGTTTCCCAAGTTCTATGTTTTGTTTTCTCAGTCTCTGTAAACACAGTACAACTAAGTTCCACTGTAATCATCCTGAAACTGCTTCATCTCAGATCATCAGGCATTAGACTCTCAAAAGGAATGTGCAACCTAGATCCCTCACATGCACAGTTCACATTAGGGTTGTTTTGTATTTTCTGAGACAGTCTCCTTCTGTTGCCCAGGCTGGAGTGCAGTGGCATGATCATGGCTCTGTAGCCTCGACCTCTTGGGCTCGAGCAATCTTCCCACCTCAGCCTCCTGAGTAGCTGGAACTATAGGCACGTATCACAGGCATCCCTCACCTTCCCACGTCCCTGTGCGTGGAAAAACTGTCTTCCATGAAACTGGTCCCTGGTGCCAGAAATGTTGGGGACTGCTGGTTTAGCTGATCTTTGGATACAAATTATTTTCCCCTTGGTTTAAAAGTCTTTGAAGGCAGCCATAAAAAAGCATGAGTTCGTGTCCTTTGTAGGGACATGGATGCAGCTGCAAACCATCATTCTCAGCAAACTATCGCAAGAACAGAAAACCAAATACCGCGTGTTCCACTCATAGGTGGGAATTGAACAATGAGAACACTTGGACACAGGAAGGGGAACGTCACACACCGGGGCCTATTGTAGGGAGGGGCAGTGGGGAGGGATAGCATTAGGAGATACACCTAATGTAAATGACGAGTTAATGGGTGCAGCACACCAACATGGCACATGTATACATATGTAACAAACCTGCATGTTGTACACATGTACCCTGGAACTTAAAGTATAATAATAATAAAAAATAAAAAATAAATAAAAGTCTTTGAAGGATATAAATCCAGGTATTAAGAAGACATGAAGGGTTTTTAAGGGGATTTGTCCTTTTCAGAGCATTTGCTAACTGACGAGAGAGTTCCTGCAGTCAGCAGGTTAGTTAGAAGACCATTGGAATAATCATCCAGAGACGCCAGGAGCCTTACTAAAGTTTAGCAGTGGGGAAAACGCAGAAGAAAATGAAAACTAACAGCAGCCTCCCTAGAAATTTGCTGTGTGTAGTATGTGTCTAGACACAAAGGAATACACTCGGGATACCTCTGTCCGATGGTTTGTAAAAGGGTAGTTTTTAGTAAAACCTATTTTTATTATTCCCACATACAAGACCTCCCCACAATTCAGGTCTTTTAAACTCCACGCCTAGCATAATCAAATTCAGTGTTTCCCACTTTCTATGTTTTCTTTTCTCAGTCTCTGGAAACATGATATAACTAAGTTCCACTGTAATCGATAAAATATTGTACAGTGTGTGCAGAATCAGATAGGTCTGTGTTTTTATAAATGTACATTAGAGAGGGACAGGACTGGAACAGAACAAGGCTGACTTGTTCATGGTTTTTAATATAGATACGCTGTACTAAACAGCATGATATGTCATAAAACGAAACCTAATATTCGAAAATGAGATTGCAGTCTCTACATGTTTAAATGGTTTTCCTGGGAGACAAATCTTCTTTCAGTTGAACAAACACAAAAGTGTTTTTTATGAAGTACTAGGAAATATCCAGCAGTAAAGTTGTGTCAGTGCAGTAAATACCGACACAATTCAAATCAAGACACACTTAGACCTGCTCACGTTAGGATTTCAAATTACTGGGTTAGAAAGGGTCATTTGCATGACACAATGGGCATGACCTTTCTGATGAGCCATAACTTCTTCCCAAATCCTTAATATTCTATCAGGCATCAGAACAGCTATGGCAGCTCAAAATGAAAAAGAGCATCAGGGAATCTTCCTTCTCAGGATTTTCTGTTTTATTCGTTGTGACAGGGTCTTGCTGTGTCACCCAGGCTGGAGTGGAGTCATGCATTCATAGCTCACTGCAGCCTCAAACTCCTGGGCTCATGCAATCCTCCCACCTCAGCCTCCTGAGTAGCCAGGACTATAGGCTATATGGTGTCATGCTCTGCTAATTAAAAAAAAAAATTTTTTTTTGTAGCAACAGGGGTCTCACTATGTTTCCCTGACTGGTCTAGAATTCCTGGCTTCATACGATTTTCCTGCCTTGGTATCCCAAAGTGCTAGGATTACAGATGTGAGCCACCATGCCTGGCCATTTCTCAGGATTGCAACGCAGTTGAGCCAGTCCTCCTGGCTGCAACTCTGATTAAACCTTCAATTCTCGTACTTGATTCCCTGGTAGAATTACTTGACTGAGTACATGGAGGAAACAATAATTCTTTATATCTACATGTCCCCTAAATGGTGTCATGACTTCACTTTTGTTGTTGTTGTGGTTGTTTTGCCTTTTTGGAGACAGGGTTCTGTTGCCTGGGCTGGAGCACTGTGCTGCAATCATGGATAACTGCAGCCTCAACCTCTTGGACTCAAGTCGATCATCCCGAGTAGCTGGGACCACAGGCACGAGCCACCACACTTGGTTAATTCTTGTATTTTTTGCAGAGATGCGGTTTTGCCATGTTGCCCAGGCTGGTCTCAAACTCCTGGTCTCAAGTGATTCTCCTGCCTCAGCCTTCCAAGGTGAGAAGGCCCATAACTTCACATTTTGAATGCTTTACTTGATATCACCTTTTTGCTTCAGTATCCCTTTTTATGTTAATAAGAAGTAGTGTTAAAATATTTGAGGGGGGAACTAATTATCCTGTAATGTGGCATATATATGTACAATCCCTGAGCATTTTTATTTTTTCTCCTTATTTTATTTTTTCTTATTTAAGCACATGGGAACATCACCAATAAAGATACACGCCCTGTTATGGAATGGAAGCTGAAAAGCTGTAGGCACGCGCAGAGCAAAAAGAATAATACGCTGAGGGATACTTTTAGTTATTTGTCCTGAGTCTGGCTGCTGTCATAGAGACCTGAGAGTTTACTTGATGGGAGAAGGAAATGGACTCAGAGTTATTCTTTTTGCTTTGAGCATATAAGCACCTGCTTCCTTCTGGGTCCTGGGTTTTCCTACATAGCCAGTTGTTTAAGATTGGATGTTTGGCACCAGGCACAGGGTTAGAGACAATGACACGGAGGAAATAAGGCAATTAGAGATGGGGGCCAAGAAAGAGGAACTAGGAAGAACTGAGTTTGCCTCTGGACCCGTGATTGTGTAAAATAAAATCCTCTATAATACACTTGTCCCATATACATTTACCAAGGACTTGTCTGCAGGAGCTAGATAGACCCTTGAATAGGCAGAGATGAATTAAACACAGATTTTGAGAAGCATAGAGTCCAGAGAGGCAGAAGACATGATTTCTGGATAACAAGTTAGTTTTTAACATTCAAAATGGTAAATGTTCTATTTGTATTGTATGCAAAGTGCATGGGAGCACCAAAAAAACCATCCAACTTCTCGAAAGAGCCAAGGAAGATGCCAATCTAGATGGAGGAGTTTGAAGGTCAAAGGAATATTAATGCTCTTAGGGTGAACTGTTCAAATAGGTTGATCAAATATTCATTGTAATACAAAAAGGGGAGCTAAGAGATGCATCTCATGTGCCTGCTCCTGAGGTATCTTCTGTTTCTTCTCTCCCCTTTCATTCATGAAACATCTTCAGCTGTCTACATGAGTCATAGAGAACAGAGATGAATAATAGGAAGGAGGGAAAGGACAGCTCACCTATATTGTTGTTTTTTGTTTTAAATAGATTTTTATCTTTTAGAGTAGTTTTAGATTCACAGCAAAATTGATAGATGGTACAGGGATTTCCCGTATATCCTCTGCTCACACACCTGCCTCCCTCACCAGAGTGGTACGTTTGTTACAATTGATGAACTAACATTGACACATCATTATCACCAAAAGTTTACAGTTTACATTAGGGTTGACTCTCGGTATTGTACATTCTGTGGGTTTAAGACACATGTATTAATGTGTATCCAACATTATAGTATCATACAGAGTACACTACCTAAAAATCCTCTGTGCTCTGCTTAAACATCCTTCCCACCCTGCTAACCACTGGCAACCACTCATCTTTTTATTGTCTTCATAGTTCTGCCTTTTCCAGAACATCATATAGTTGGAATCATACAATATGTCGCCTTTTTCTTACTTAGTAATAAATATTTAGGTTTCCCCGTGTCTTTTCATGACTTGTTAGCTCATTTCTTTTAGTGTTAAATAATACCCCATTGCCTGATGTACTACAGTTTTTCCATTCACAAACTAAAGGATGTCTTGGTTTCTTTCAACCTTTGGCAATTATAAATAAAGCTGCTATAAAAATCAGTGTGCAGGTTTTTGTGTGGATATAAGTTTCCAACTCCTTAGGATAAATAGCAAGGAGTGTGCATGCTGGGTACTACAGCAAACGTATGTTCGGTTTTGTAAGAAATCACCAAACTGTCTTCCACAATGGCTTGCATTGCTGTCAGCAATGAAGAGAGTTCTGTTGTTCCATATCCTCACGAACATTTGATGTTCTCAGCCTTCTGGATTTTGGCCATTCTAATAGGTGTATAGTGGTATATCACTGTTTTAATTTGCATTCCCTAGTGACATATGACATGGAGTACCTCTGCAGGTGCTCACTTGCCATCTGTATATCTTCTTTGGTGAGGCATCTGTTAAGATCTTTGCCTCTTTTTAAAAATAAACTTGTATGTTTTCTTCTTGTTGGGTTTTAAGATTTCTTTATATATTTCAGATGACAATCCTTTATCAGATGTCTTTTGCAAATATTTTCTCCCAGTCCATGGCTTGTCTTTTCACTCTTTTAACAGTATCTTTTGCACAGCAGAAATTTTAATTTTAATGAAGTCTGGCTTATCAATATTTTCTTTCATGAATTGGGCCTTTGGTGTTGTGTTTAAAAAGTCATTGTCAAATCTAAGACCATCCACATTTTTGCCTGTGTAGCTTCTGGGAGTTTTATGCTTTTTTTTAGGTCTGTGACCCATTTTGAGTTAATTTTTGTGAAATGTGTAAGGTCTGTGTCCAGATTCTTTTTTTTTTTTTTTTTGTACATGGATATCCAGTTGTCCCAGCATCCTTTGTTGAAAGGGCTATCTTTTCTTCATTATACTGCCTTTGTTTCTTTGTCAAAGATCAGTTGACTATATTTATGTGAGCTGACTTCTGTGCTCTCTATTTTGTTCCATTGAAACCACAAGTTTTAGAATTGTATTTATGAATGATAGAGCAGAATTACAAGTTCAGACTGAAGTGTTGTTTATTCCAGCTGTGGTAGGCTGAATTATAGCCCTTGCAAAGATGTCCAAGTCCTAATCTATGAAATCTGTGAAGAGGTAACATTATATGATAAAAGGGACGTTGCAGATAGTGTTTTTGGAGCTGTTTATGAATCATGAACTGGCATTAGATCCCGCAGTTAAAGGGTTCAGTCCCAAGAGACTGTATCGAACTTCAGATCCCAAAAGTCCTAGGTTGTCAGCTGCACTTCTGACCAACTGGCTATAAAGTGAGGGTCCCTGCATCCCCTTCCTCATGTTTGATACTTTGCTATAATGGCTCACAAAAAGTCAGGGCAACATTTACTTACTTAGGTTTACTAGTTTATTATAAAAACACAACTCAGGAACAGCCAGATGGAAGAGACGCAAAGGGCCAGGTATAGGAAAGAGGTGTTGGGTTTTCATGTTGTCTCGAGGTGCACCACCCTCCTAGTATCCCCATGTGTTCACCAACCCAGAAGCTCTAGTTCAGGGATATTTATGGAGGCTTCACCACATAGGCATAATTGATTAACTGTCTCCAGTCCCTATGCTCTCCTTAGAGGATGGTAAAATGGGACTGAAAATTTTGAGCTTCTAATCAAGGTTTGGTCTTTCTGGTGACTATCCCCCATCCTGAAGCCATCTAGAAGCTCATCAAGAGTTGCCTCATTAGGGCAAAAGACACTCCTATCATCCAGGATATTCTGAAGGATTTAGGAGTTCTGCGTCAGACACCAGGTCAGGGAACAAATATTAGCACAAAAGACGACTCTAATACCCCCATCACTCAGAAAAGCATAGGTGTTTCAAGAGCTCTGTGTTAATAACTGGGAGCAAAGAACAATATGTGTATTTCATATATATAGATCTTATTTTATTTCTTATATGTAATAAGAAATACATATGCATATACATATTTAAGAAACACATACACTTATTTAATACTTATAATAATTATTATCTCTTATTATTTCATAGGCAGACTCTAGAAGCTGAAAAAGACAAGAAGAGGAACATCCTTTAAATCCCCTAGGCCTTTAAGGGAGATTCCTCTTCCTTGCCTTTTTAAAAATCAATGACGTTTTGATTTTAGACTTCCGGTTCCAGAACTATGAGAATAAATTTAGGTTGTTTAAAGCCATTAAGTTTTGGGTAATTTGTTACAGAAACACTGGGAAGTTAACCCACCAGCTCTTCATCAATATAGATAGAAAAAGCGACCTCAAAGCCAGTGAGTTCTTAGGCAATATCAAAAGGCACAGCAACTTACATTAGCCCCATGCGATTTTTAACAACACCTTTAGGTAACAGGATGCCATACATTAGCTCCTCATTTTGCATATGTGTTTTAAGCAACACGCAGCTAGTCTGTGCCTGAACTGGGCTGTAGGTGATCCTTAGCACTGTGCTCTTGTCCTGGTGTAGACCATTTCTCTGATATGTAGGGAGCCAAGGGATAAGTCATTTCCTGTGCCAAATAGTTTTCTTCTACACAAAATGACCTTAGAGATTTTTGTTCCAATTCATACATTTTTGCTCTTTTGCGTCACACTGGACAACGTGGAATGCTCTGGCGCCAGGACGTTGTTGGAATCACTGACCAATTCTTAGTAGCTCCTTGGACGAGACGCTTAACCCCTCTTGAACTGTAAAATGGTATCACAACACAGATCATTCTTAACTCAAGTTACTGAGGATCAAACATGATAATATATGTGAAAGGGCTTTATAAGTTCTATTACGCCATTTAGATGTGAGGAATTATTATTTTTATATGCTCAAGAAGGCTGGCACGGCCCCTCTCCCAGGTGACTAGAAAGCATATGTGATTTTTTTATTTGTTCCAATAATTTTATTCTTATTAGTACTTGTTCAGTATACTACATGGATATGCACAATGCACAAAGCATTTATTCTTCTGGCTGCAGTAACTACCTACCCCCCCTCCAAACTTACCCTTGTAAAAGCAAATAAGACTTGTAAAACAAAACAAAAGTAGAAAGGGGGGAGATGGCATTATTTGTAACTGCACGCCATCAAACAAACTCACCTGTCACTTGAAACATGAGCTGCCTTTTGAGAGTGGACAGTTAATTCTTTTGACCAAACAACTGCCCAAACTAACGGATCTATTGCTTTTTCTTCTTTCTTTTTTTTTTTTTCACTTTAATTTTTAACGTGGTTTCCTAACTCTCCACTTCAGGAGGTAAATACAATTCTGGCGGAGTCCCGGTCGAATTTAGTTTATTAGGGCTTTTACTACAAGTTTTTAAGCACTTGCTGATTTTCAAAAACATATTAAAATGGCCATGGCCAATCTCGTAGATTGGTACAAGTCCACATTTCCCAAACGACTTAATAGTCTGCAACTTGTGCCAGACAGAGAATGATTTCACCATTCTCTTTCCCACAACTTAAAGGCTGGACATTGTTTTTAACTCTGTGATGGGAGGGAGCGGTTTGCTTTGCCACGTTAGTCTCCTCCCTAGAATTCCTTCCTACAAGTTTTATAGGTCCCACTGTCCTGGAGGGCACATTAAGTCCCCAAAGAACATCTTTGTAGGCCATTTTTGGCACAACCAGCCCTGCTCTGATCCATTCTTGGACAGAGAAGCTCTTAGGGATGTTTTTCCAGACAAAATTTGATATTTTGGGCAGGGGGGTTATAAAGGTTATGGAGACCCTGTCCTGTGGCAAAATAATTAAAACTGGGATTTATGTCTCAAACTTTTTTCCTTTTCTATTTCTCCATTTCTTTTCCAATTGCCAGTAAATTCAGCAAAAATTTATGCAGAACAAATACATGAATGGATAAATATTTGAGATCTTCTACTACTAGGCTCTATGCTGAAAACCGGATCACAGAAGTGAACTTGCAATCTAGTGGGGGAAGTCACATCAGTACATACGTACCATATAACACCCTGGGATGACACTTGGGATTGAGTTTAGGTCGAGATTTCAAGGTGGTACAAGGTGAACTACATAGTTAACTACATGGACAGAGATTGATGAAAAACAAAGATGGTGGATTCTCCACAAAAATGACAAATACACCCATGAAATGCTATTACATGAGCACTGTGCCTGAGATTCCTGTTCTGTCGCTTACTTGAAGGTTGACATTTTATTTCCATCTGTTAGCTTGTGTGCAGCCCAGAGTATTATTCTTTGCCTGAGGACCTATGGAAGATAGCACAATACTTTAATATTCCGGCGTAACAGTTGAGGGGGAGTTCTGGTTTGAGTTCTACCACAAGTGGTGAACTGACCTTGGATGTGTCACTTCATTTCTAAGATGAGACAATAGCAGAGGATGTGCCAACCTCTCAGGGTGGATCTGAGGATCAAATGAGATCATGAGAATGATGATTTATACTTAAAAAGTTTGAAAATTTTCTCAAATGACACTGAAGCATGAAGCAGTGCGTATGTGTATATGCCTTGAGGAATTACAGCTACAAATATATAATGAAGTGGTTTTGAATGCCAAAATCATAGTTAATGTTTATATCATTTGCATGTAGGAAACAGGCCTACCTTGGGATAATGCGAGTTGAGATCCAGGCCGTTGCAATGAAGCAAATATCACAATAAAACAAGTCACGTTGATTATTTTGTTTCCCAGTGCATATAAAAGTTGTATGCACAGTATACTGTGGTCTATTAACTGGGCAACAGCATTATGTCTAAAAAATAATGTACATATCTTAATTTAAAATATTGTTAAAAATTGTGTACAATCAACTCTGAGTCTTCAAGTCTTAACCTTTTGGCTGGTGAAGGGTCTTGCCTCTCTGTTGCTGGCTGCTGACTGATCAGGGTGGCGGTTGCTGAAGGCTGGAGTGGCTATGATAATTTCTTAAAATAAGACAACAATGAAGTTCACCCACATTGACTGACTTTTCTTTTCACAAAATATTTCTTTCTACAGAATGCTGTAGAAGGATAGCATTTTACCCACAGTAGAACTTCTTTCAAAATAAGAGTAAGTCCTCTCAAACTCTGCCACTGCTTTATTAAGTAAGCTTATGTAATCTTTCAAATCCTTTATTGTCACTTCAACAACGTTCACAGCATATTCACCAAAGAGTGGATCCCATGGCAAGAAACCACTTTCTTTGCTTATCCATATGAAGCAACTTCATATCCATTCAAGGTGTATCATGAGATTGCAGTAATTCAGTCACATCTTAAGGCTTTACTTCTAATTTTAGTTCTCTTATTATTGGTACCACATCTGCAGTTTCTTCATCCACTGAAGTGTTGAGCCTCTCAAAGTCATCCACGAAGGCTGGAATCAACTTCTTCCAAATGCTGGTTGTGTTAGTCTGTTTTTGCATTGTTATAAAGATATACCTGAGACTGGGTAATGCATAAAGAAAAGAGGTTTAATTGGCTCACAGTTCTTCAGGCTGTATAGGAAGCATGGCACCAGCATCTGCCTGGCTTCTGGTGAGGCCTCAGGGAATTTTTACTAATGGCAAAATGTGAAGCAAAAGCAGGCATATCACATGGCAAGAGAGGGAGCAAGAGTGAGAAAGGGGAGGTCCCAGACTCTTAACCAACCAGATCTCATGTGAACTAACTTTGAGAGAACTCACTCATTACCAAGGGATGCTAAGCCTTTCATGGGGTATCTGCCCCCATGATCCAGTCACCTCCCACTAAGCTTCACCTCCAACACTGGGGATCACATTTCCACATGAGATTTGGAGGGGACAAACATCCAAACTATATCACTGGCTAATGTTGGGTATTTTGACTTTCTCCCATCTACGATAAATGTTCTTAATGGCATCTAGAATGATGAATCCTTTCCAGAAGTTTGTCAATGTACTATGCCAGGATCCATCATAGGAATCACTATTGATGGTAACTATAGCCTTATGAAATGTACTCCTTAAATAATAATAGTTGAAAGCCAGACTAACTCCTTGATCCATGGGTTGCAGAATGGATGCTGTGTTAGCAGGCATGAAAATGACATTAATCTCCTTTGCAGATCTCTATTAGAGCTCTTGGATGGCGAGCTGCATTGTCAATGAGCAGTAATATTTTGAAAGAAATCTTTTCTTTCTGAGCAGCATGTTTCAATAGTGGGCTTAAAATATTCAGTAAACTGTATGCTGTAAACAGATGTGCTGTCATCCATGCTTTCTTATTCCATTTATAGAGTACAGGCAAAGTAGATTTAGCCTAATTCTTATGAGCCCTAGGATTCTCAGAATGATAAATGTCCACTGGCTTTGACATTGGCCGCCAGCCGCATTGGCCTCTAATGAGAGAGTTGCCCTGTCCTTTGAAGCCAGGCATTGACTTCTATTCTCAAGCTATAAAAGTCAGGAATGGCATCTTCTTTCAATAGAAGGCTATTTTTCCTACCTTGAAAATCTGTTGTTTGGTGTAGCCACTTTCACCAATTATCTTAGTTAGATCTTCGGAATTACTTGCTGCAGCTTCTCCATCAGCACTTGCTGCCTCACTTTGCACTTTTATGTTATGAAGATGGCTTCTTTACTTAAACCTCATGAACCAACCTCTTCTAGCTTCAAACTATTCTTCTGTAGCTTTGTCACCTCTCCCATCTTTCAGAAAATTCAAAGAGTTAGGGTCTTGCTCTGGACTAGGCTTCGTTTTCAGGAAATGTTGTGTCTGGTTTGATTTTCTATCCAGACCACTAAAACCTTCTCTATATCAGCAATAAGGTTGTTTTTTTTCTTATCACTTTGTGTGTTCACTGGAGTAGTACTTTTAGTTTCCTTCAAGAATTTTCCCTTTGAATTTATAACTTGGCTTACTGCTTGGCACAAGAGACTTAGCTTTTGGCCTCTCTTGGCTTTCGACATGCCTTCCTCACTAAGCTGAATCACTTCTAGCTTTTGATTTAAAGTGAGAGATGAGCGGCCCTTCCTTTAACTTGAACACTAACAGACCAACGTAGGGTTATTAATTGGCCTATTCTCAGTAGTGTGTCTCAGGAAATAGGGACATCCAAGGAACAGGAGACAGATGACAGAATGGCCCATTGGCAGAGCAGTCAGAGTATCAGTAAATGCATGCATTTATCGATTAAATTTGCTATCTTATATGGGAGCACTTTGTGGTGCCCCAAAACAATGACAATGGTAACATCAAAGATCACTGATCATAAATCACCACAACAGATAAAATAACAGCAAAAAAGTTTGAAATATTGCGAGAATTACCAACATGTGACACAGAGATACAAAGTTAGCATATTCTATTGGAAAAATGATGCCGATAGGCTCACTGCAGGATTGTCACAAACCTTCAATTTGTAAAAAATGCAGTATCTGCAAAGCACAATAAAATGAGGCACAATTAAATGAGTATGTCTGTATACATAAGCACATAAAACATATATACACACATATATGACATATATGTGTGTATATGCATTCATACATGCATATGTAATGGTTGTATATGCTAAGAAGAGAAAGAAAACAATAGGCGACAAGCAGTGATCTGATCACTGGAAGTTGCATTTCACTGGTCTACCGCTGTAATGGATGATTGGAAATTCATCCTTGAAAGCCAGCCTGCCTGAGCTTAACTAGTAGTGCTCCCACTCATTGTTATGTCATCTTAGATTAGTCACTTCACCTTCCTAAGCCTCAGTTTCATCGTCTGTAAAACAGACACATAACAGTGCCTTCCTTGTCAGGTTGTTGCAAAGATGAAATGACACACTATTTATATAAAGTATTTTGCAAAAGATTTGGCACACAGTAAGTGCTCTATAACTAGTAGTTATTGCTATTATGAAAATGTGCACTTTCTTAAAAAAACTTTGGGGGAAATCCTCCAGTTTCAGAGATCAGAATACAAAAAGAATATTAAAAATATGTAGGAATAGCTCTAAAACTTCCCAAATAAAAAAGCATCCATGCAAGAAAAATGAAACTTCTTCACTGTGTTATGCTATAGATATATTGACATTATACAGAATTAACATTACTTTTCTAATAACAAAGAGCATCACTCATTCCCTAGACTCAAACAGCCAACTGGACTCTGGGGAAAGGCATATATTATGTTAGCAACTTGGAATAGAAACTCCCTTTGAAAGCTGCTCAATAAAGAGCCCTTAATGTACTACAAGTAAGGTAAGACAACATGTTTTGTAGTTAATGAACCTAAAAGCTAAAGCCAATGGTGTGGCTTAGAGAACAGCACTCCTTCCTCGATGCTACAAGGTAAATTAGCATCAAGTCCTATGTCATGAAACTTTCAATAAAGAACTGATTATATAAGGCATTAAGTCTTTCTCTAATTACAGCTATAAATATAGATAATCAAGTCATTCTGAGTACTAAAATCAATTTTACTGTTTATGCTCTTTCCATTTTATATATTTAGCTGTTGACTTTTAACTTGAAGACATAAGCAGCTGGTGAAAAATATGCTTAGAATACGAATTATGCTGTCATGAGGGATACCAATATATGTTGCCTGTAGGAGAGTTAATAAGGATTGGAAACAGTATAATTGTTTTACCAATGAAAACACTATATACTGGGGGAACCTATGATTTCATTTTATAAATTAGATGCTGAATACTTTACTCTGGTGATTTTCAGTAGTGTCATCTCTATAATAAAGTTCCTTTTAACTGCTTAGTTGAATGTTATGTGGAGGCCTGAGGCTCAGATGAAGGCTTCTAGGCTGAATCTTAGGGTTTGCACATTTGGGTAATGTGAGGAGGTAAGAACGGGCTTATAGAAGAGACCCTGAGTCCCCTCACACAGCCATAAACATGGATGAGGACCACAGACACGCTGACACACCTAGCGACAGGCAGTACAAAGAATGGCAGGTCTGCTAAATTTGGCTCTATTCTACTTGTAGCTCAGAGACAGAATATGACCTTGCCTCCTAGAAAAATGTGGTCTAGTGAACTGTCAGAGTAACCACACTTCTCTCTTGGAGAAGGTCAAGTAAAGGGTAGAAAGAGAGGTCAGAAGAGTGCCCACCAATACTCCATGGTGAGAAGAGGAATGGAAGGCTACATGCATCCCCTGGATATCACTTCTTCCTCTGTGAATCTATGATTCTGTTTGTTGACTTATTTATTCACATATGAGTATTCACTCATACAAAAGTATTTATTGAACACCTTCCCTGGTTAGTCATCAAGCTATGAGATGAGCTCAATCTACTTGTTTTCATACAATAGAATGTGCAATGAATGCTTCTTGAATCAAAGTCAGCTTAAAGAAAATTGCTTCCAGATTTTGGGAAGGAAGGAAGGAATGCTTTATTAGGCTTCATATGTCTCCACTAAACACCAGGCTCTGTACTGGGCGTCTTACAAATATGATTTCATTGGTACCTCAGAGAACTCCTATGTAGGCAGACAAAGATTTAGACTGGTAAAGTGACTTGCTCGAGGTCACACAGTTTGCAAGAAGTCAAGCAGAGATTAAAATTCATGTCTCAGATGGCGTTTCTTCCTAACATTCAGCTCCTTCAGGTCTCTGTGTTTTCCCAGCCCGAGCTAGTGGCAGAAAAGCCAAAGCTCATTCTGCTGCCCTACAAATGGCTCTTGTCTCAATTTTTGCCTGCTTTTTTATCCCCCCTCTGGCGCTTTGAAAAAATGTGTTCCGTTCTTCAAGTTGTCTGGAGCAGGAGTACTGCGTTTCAAACAGGCCAGGGATGTATCAAACAAGGCCAGGTCAACACCAAGAGAACAATGGTGACTGGCAGGAGCCTAGTCTATTGCTCCTGGTTAAGAAAACACAGGAGAGTTTGTTTTCCATGCCCTTGTGTGACTAAAAGCTTAGAAAGTGTTAACAGGGAGTCTCTCTACTTTGCCTTCTCCTTTCCTAAGCCTAGAATTTCCCTAAGTATGTTTTAAGGGACATTTGACCTGTGATCACGAAACGTGTTCAAATAGGCTTTACAACTTGGTTAAAATAAAGCTGGTATGGATTTGCAGGGGAGGGTGAATGACATCTCACCGCCCCCAAGCAGTTCTTATGATTCTCTTGGTGCCCTCAAGTCATACAATACATGAAGCAGCCTGATGCGTCAGATGGTTCTGGGGTCTCATCAGAGTTTAATCCAGGCCCAGCTCACCTAAGTCTGCACCTCTCCCTCTGAAGAGTCTTACAACATTTTAGGACTTTTCAACCTGGTTAAAACAAAGTTGGTATGGACTTTCAGGGGAGAGCAAATGACATCCCACTATCCCCAAAAGACTGGTAATCAATTTTAAGGGCTGGTTACATTAATACACAAGAAAAATTGGTAAATTTCTTTAGCAGTTATTATGCATTTATAACCATTTCCACTGTGACGTTCCTTAAGTGACAGTGAAATCCTAACTAAATAATGTACTTAATTGGAGAATATTGCATAGAAAATAAGTTAAAAATTAATAATATAGTAAAACAAACTTCAGGATCTCACAAAAACAAACAAAACAAAACAAAAACAAAAACAAAACCCTATGTTGGCAGTTATAGTAAAATTAGGAGCTTAGGTAGTTAAAATACCAATATCATAGAAAATAATATTTTCACATCTTTATTTCTGCTGTTGCAGACATCACGTACTTCAGCCTATAAGAGGAATGTGTTTCCTCAAACAAATGTTATATTGATCTTTTATCTTGTGAGGCACATTCTGATTCCTGCAACGAAGTCCATCTGGAACGTGGGAGTCACTGATGTGTGGGCTTGAGCATCAGCCAAAGGAGGAAAATTAATTGTAAGTGGATTATGAAAAATGTTCCCTCGTAACCTCTTTCAACAGGGCAGATGGAACAGGAATCTCCAGTTTGTACTTGGCTCTTGCTTCTGAGAGGCCTATTCAAGCCCAAGGTGAGATGATTTTTCACATCACACATACGCATCATGGAACCTGGGAATTCATTCCCATGTTGGGAAACCAAAATTTCATCTGTGTTGTTGGGCAGCGGCAGAAGGGCATGCACACAGTGGCCTGAGGCTGCACCCTCTTAAACATGGACCCCGTGAAGCTTGGCAAGGTCATGCAGTTCTGGCATGGGCCTGTGGTTAGATGGGAACCCCCTTGGGAAAACCAAACCGAATGGTTGAACAGAATCCATGGTGGCTAGTCAACTTTTCACTCTGCCAGTTAGGGTGGAAACAGGTCATTCACCGAGAAGAAAAGGGTGGGAGGCCCTTTCACCTGGGGGCTCTGGGGAAATGCCTACCATTCTACAGTCAAAAAGGGCAAAGGTGGCTTGAGTTCCTGGTAACCCCAACCTGGCCTTCTTGGAATTACCTGGCTTGCTTGTTTTAAGTGATAATAGGATTGAGTGATATTCCTTAGGGGAATAGCAAGTGTTTCAGCCTGGACAAAAGGCATTGTGTTCTGTGAGACTCCATATTCCCAGCGATAGGGTGATTTTTTTTCTTTTACAACATGTAATCAGTCCTGAGCCAGTGACATTACAGGGAAATAGAACATACACTGGAGTGTTCAGCTCTTTCTGGCTCTACCCTCATCTTTGTCCTTTGCTTCATATTATCTACTCTCTCCTCAAAGAAGTGTTTTCCTACATACAAGACAGGTGACCTAGTTCAAGGCTCCATTTGCACGTAAGTCTTTAAAAAGTGCTTTTAGTACCTTGGGCCAAATTCTCTTTCTCATTTAATGTCTTTTGAGGGCCAACGATCTTCAAAATAAGGGATCAAGCACAGACTTTGACATAGTGACCACAAGGAATGGTGAAGACTGTCTGCTTTGCTATAAATGGAGTTCTCTTAACTCCTTGTGCGCATTGAATGGGTTCCAACCTATAACAAACACTCCAATCCCATGCATTCCCAAGTGCATATCCATCAAATCCAAACTTTAAACTTGAGTAAATATATCTGTCCTACAAAGTCCAAGGTATTTATTACAGGGATCACCCACTTCAGGAATTTAAACAATGTTCAGACCAAGGAAAAATTCCTTACCAGGGGTTTTAAACTCGATTTCCCCTCTCTCCAGCTGGCTAGCAGAGCCTGGCATGAAAGCAAGAGAAGCGATTGCCATTCTTCCCTCCTTCAGTCCCTGACTCCCTAGCCTCTTTAACCCCTCCTTGCCCAACCACATGGATTTGCATCATTTACTAAAAAACTGCATTAAGTTGGTGCCAAGCTGGCTGGAGTTCCCCAAGGGACTCACAGCAGGGTGATAAGAACCATCCTCCCCTCCCAGTACCCCGCTTCATGTCACACTCTGCAAAAATCAAATAAATAGTTTTAAATTAGAAGATCATTAAAAAGGTTTTTTTTTTGACTCTCTCTCTCTCTTGCTTCCCCTTCCCAGACGCCCCACTCCCAACCCCCACCCCCCTACTATCTTATAATAGGCTATTAATTCCAGCCATTTCAGACCGTCTGAAGTGTGGTGTGTAAACTGTGGCTGCATCAATCAGAGTTGTGTGTCTAGTTATTTCAAGCATTCCCTGTTGGCATAAAGAAAGGCTGGTTTGTCCTGCTCCAGCCCAAGTGCAGCTGAAATCTCCATTGATTGATAACTGAATGCATAGGGCTGGAAAGTTCTACAGCTGGAACGGCAGGAGTAAGCATATCTGAGTAGTCCAAGGAGGGAGTGGGGAATGGTGGAAATGGATGGTGACAAGGCATTTTATCCAGTGAAGGCAGGTGGGGATCTGGACTCCACCATTGCTTGCCAACTGGCCTCACTGGCTCTGACTTCATGAGCTGAGTTGCTCATTTCTGAAGATGTCTCACAAGGGCTTTGCAATGTGTGTAGGAAATTCCCCAAACAATTCCACTCACCACCTCACAGCACCAGGTATAGCGGCATCATCTTTGTGATAACACAGGGCATTTCAAGATGCTGATGTCTGTGAGTGGTAGTGTCTTCACCCCCAACCAGTTATATCTAGGTGTTTTGTTCGTTGTTATTTTTTGGTTTGTTCGTTTTACCTCTCACCTTGTAAAAACAAAACAAAACAAAACAAAAACAAACAAAACGACAACAACTAACTGTCTGGCACCCAAAATTCCTACCCTGTCATATCATGAGTAAACTTTTCCAGACTAAAAAAATGACAATTTGAAATAGGTCCTCAATCAATGGAGTACATATTTTGATATCTTACTGTGTATAAGTAAAATCCCGCAGACATCAAAGAATAATGGTGGACGGTAGTCTGGGCGTAAAAGTTAGAAAATATTTGCTTAATGCAAACATGGATATAGGTTTTCTTCCTGTATTACTCTTCATTTCAAAAGGTGGGTGGGGGTGATCAGGAAGCAGGAAAAGAAATTGTGACACAGAGAGAGATAATTAACTCCCTCCCACTGAATAAAAAAATAAATAAAGAAGGTCCACTTAAGCTTATGTATCTTATAGACTCATTTTGACCTGAGTAAAACCCATTCCCTGCCACTCCCTCTCAAATCCCCAGGGTTAAGCTTGGCTTTCAAACACTGACATTCAGTCTGGGGGAGGGGAAAGATGAAGGGAAGCATAAAGGTGGGAGGAGGGGCTCCACTAGGGAGATCAATCTTTGTTCATCCTTATTCTCTGACGTGGGAGTCAGTGAATAGATTTGAGAGTTGAGTAGGTAGGGGTCTGAGTGTCCCTGGAGACTTCGCTGGGCAAAACACAAACAGGGAGCTGTAGCTCTTGTGCTCTGTCTAATTATAGGACCCTTAGCAGGAATGAACAGCTGATCCATAGGCAGAAAACAACCATGAATCACCAAAGATGATGGTGAGAAGGGGGAGAGGCTGTCCCAAAGGCACAGAGAGACTCCAAGGAGGGGGAGTACAAGTAATTGCACCAGGTCTAGCCAGAGAACCCTCAAGCAATTCACTAAAAAGATCACCGCTTGGAAGATTTGGAAGCCAATCTCAGTCTCCGCTCCCTCCTCCAATCCAGCTGTCCCAGAATGTGGCTGCTTTGCACACTTGCTAGGGATTCCAGGTGGCATCAGCTCCAGGGTCCCCTGGCTAGGCTGCCTGAGGCTTTGCAGTGAAGAGTGTCTCTGGAGGGCTGAGTGGGCTCACAAGCCTTTGAAGGGCTGCTGGCAAAGAGAGAACCCTGCAGGCATCTGGCTCTGTGGCCAGTCCAGGAAATGAAAGCAGCCTCCAGAGAATGAATGCAGTCCCTCCCCTCCCAACTGCACCACCCACAATGTCAAGCTGACCCACGGATTCTTGGAAGGCAGCAATGGCACCTGATAGCACAGCAAGTACAGGGGAACCTGGCAGATGGCATGGACCTGCCTGGCCCTAGAACTCAGCTATATCAGAGAAAGGAGGCAGGAGTCTACCCTGATGAAGAAGGAGTACTCAGGGCAGATTGTGGAGAATGTCAGCCAAGTCATTAATATTTGGGATCAGGGGGTCTCAGAAATCTGAATTTCGACATTTTCCAGATGATACTTATTCATTCACCAAATATTTATAGAGTATCTTCTCTGTGCCAGGCACTTTTCTAGGAATTGGAGAGACAGTACAGTAGTAAGTTAAAAGGACAAAAATCTGGCTGGGTGTGGTGACTTACACCTGGGATCCCAGCATTTTGGTAGGCTAAGGTGGGAGGAACGCTTGAGGCCAGAAGTTCAAGACCGGCCTGGGCAGCATAGGGAGACCCTGTCGCTATAAAAAGAGAAAATAAAAAATAGCTAGGTATGGTGGTGTGCACTTTTAGTTTCAGAGGCTGGGGTGGGAGCATAAAAAAAAAAAGACAAAAATCCTTGTAATTTCCATTCTTGTGGGAGAGAGAGTGAAGTATATGGCAAGGTGGTACATGCTGAGTTCTATGGGGAAATATGAAGGCGTAGGAAGCACAGGCATCTGTGTAGCATAAACCAGCGTGGTAGGAAGGTTAAGGGAAGCCTCATTGACAAGGTGATACTTAAGCACATACTTGAACATGGTGGTAAAAGAAGCCATACTCATGTCTGGGGAAATACATTCTTTGCAGGGGGAACAGAAGGCAATGGGTGAAGGCAGGAATGTGTGGACAACCGCCAGGTGGCAAAGTGGCAGAGCCCAAGAGTGATGAGGAGTGACCAGAGAGGGGAGCCAGGAGCTAGCAGAGGAAAGGCACGCAGACAGATCCACAGGCAAGCTGACGTTTGAGGACATCATTCTAAAACTACAATTATTGGAGCTAGTTGATAAAATCCACTTCCGCAAATTTTACTTAGGGTCAGATAGAGGCCCAGGGAGTGGATGGAGAAAGCCAACCTACAAGTGTAATTGGCATTCTTGCTCTCAGCCTGCCCTCTAGGACCTTGTATCACAGTGGTGGGGACTGAAAACTAACCACACAGCACGACGTTTGCCAAGAGCTAAGTGTGCGGTGCCGACAACAGATGATACAAGTGCTCCAGGGAGGGATCTGTGTGTCCCTGTCTGCTGGCTGGTTCCACAGGACTTCCTGAAATGGGCCTTGCCTGACCGGTAGTATCAGTTGTCAGGTAGTGTCTTTAAGACAGCATGGGACAGGGGCCAATTGAGAAAGTGCTCCCACTCCAGTACTCTCTAGATGCCCCACGTGGGCTCCCCAGGCCAAACAGCTTGTTTCAGCAAATACACCCCATGCTCCTGTCTCCAATTACTTGGCAGCTCCCCTGGCTCTTAATCCTGGGCTCAGCCTCTAGACTCTGAGTTGGCACCCGCCATGTCCTGCTCTTGGGACCAATAAGAGCTCTCACTGCCACCACCTAGCACTGAGCATGGTAGCTTTCATGGCCCTGTCTTTTGTATCACACTGAGCTTGTCACCGGCTTGCTGCTTCCTAGTCCTGAATCTGCTGGATACAGTTCCTCCCAGCCTGATGTCTTGGCATTTCACTTGATATGATAATTAAAAATCAGATAAGTGAAAGAGTGAGAAGATACTGCTTGCAATCAAGGATGCAGAAGAAGAAAGCTACAGGAATTGTTGAGGAAAAGAGGAGTAGACATACCATTTTCTCTAAAGTTAAGAGGTAAATAAAATGAATAGTGCATCACAGCCTTTCCAAAAGACGTATTCTTTCGAATTAGACAGGCATGGATTTGAAATCAAGTTCTGCTATGTCTCATCAGAGGCTAAGAGCTACTTAATCATGTTGAGATTAATTTTTCTCATTCATAAAATAAGGATAATAATACTTACCTTTCAGAAAAGCAGAGAGTATAAAATAAACTACATTAATCATTCATGTATATAACAAAAACATGGTAAGCCTGCAGTTAAACACAGACTTGTTTTTGTTTTTTGCTATTATTATTATTGTTCCTGATAACAGCAAATACCAAAGGATGCTGGGGATTAAGTTCTAGAAGATCTTGATCAAGGAGGTTAAATGTCAGTGTGATAAATAGAAAAGCCAGGACAGAGACCCTCCTTGGTTCTTTTGCTAGCCCTGCTAGCTAGGAGTTTCCTCCTTAAGACATCAGGGTAAGTCTGGGTAGAGTTTGCATTTCAGTCACATGTTTCCCTGCTGTTTCTGTCTTCTCATCTGTGCCTGGCCAGTCTTAATGGGTCCGTGTGAAGACCCAGACTCAGTATATGTGACCCAGCTGTGGACAGCCTCTTGTTTCAGAGAATTGGCCTCTTCTCAGAGGGATACCAAAATGAAGAAAACTTTTCCTTGGCAGTTTCTACAAAGTGAAATGTCAGTCCCCAGCCTTTGGATTTTTTTCCCCTTCTGTTCACCCACGCTGTTTATGGAAAATGAATCATGCCACTCATTCACACAAATGGAGAGGTAGTTTGGGGATAAACAACACAACTTCCTGGAATGCCCTTGGCTGCTCATTACACTGCCGTTATCACCATTGCTGTTGACCGTTGGTTTGCAGAGAGCCTCCTGGGGTACAGAAGGTGCTGATAGGTCAGAGGGAAAAACACAGGCTCCTGGCCCATCCACCAGGCTAATTAATGCCAGAGACAGAATTCCCGTGTGTACGTTGTTCCTTCCCTGCCATGAATCAAAACCACTGGCTCCAATCTCCCCAGCACTAGTCCCTCGCTTCCTTCAAAAGGGAGAGTGAGTACAAAAGGCCAGGGGAGATAGAAAGAAGACAATGCTTCCTGGTACTTCTGCTTTCAAATGGAGAGTTCCTAGTGAAGCCCTGAGGCCATTTCCCATCATATGCATTTCCCTGCCAGTGCTGGTTCCTGCTTCCTTCAGAGACTCTCATTGAGTTTCTAACTCCTGCAAATATCTCTCTTGAGGATCAGCCCTTGCCACACCTGGTCCTGAGAAAGCTTTACCACGCCTGCTCTCCATTTCCTTCCAGCCCCCAAAGATAAGTTTAAAAGTTGTTCTTATTCCAGAGACTTACATCAACTTGAGAAAATAGGGATGTATGTGTGTATGGTGGTGGTAATAAGGGCAGGTAACTAGATATATAAATATGGGGTGTGTGTGTGTGTATATATATATGTATATATATATATTTTTTGGACAGAGTCTCACTCTGTAGCCCAGGGTAGAGTGCAGTGGTGTGATTTGGCTCACTGCAACCTCTGCCTCCCAGGTTCAAAAGATTCTCCTGCCTCAGCCTCCCAAATAGGTGAGACTACAGGCATGCACCACGATGCCTGGCTAATTTTTGTATTTTTAGTAGAGATGGGGGTTTCACCATGTTGGCCAGGCTGGTCTTGAACCCCTGACTTCAGATGATCCACCCGCCTTGGCCTCCCAAAGTGCTGGGGTTACAGGCATGAGCCACTGCACCCAGCCTGTTAGGTTATTTTAATACATTTAATGAAGACTGGCATTAAACACATCCCTCTACTTCCTGATGATCCACTTAGCTCCAGCAACCTGTCTGCCTCCTGCAGACTCTGTCGCTCCCGCTCTGAGTTCTTATAGGTCTTATACCTATTCCTGTATTCGTATTGGTAATTATTTGCTTAGGTGTCTGTCTTACTCTCTGGGCAGGTATCCCTGAAGGGGCAGGGAGCCTTCCTTCTTCCTCATGGAGGAAGTTCAATAGGAGGAGCTCAATAAATGTTGACTGACTGAGTGAATGGGTGCCTTCACTAATCATTTTCTTTGCCTCCCAGGTCATTTTTGGAAGATTCTTCCATATTTGTTTTTCAAGATGGAGCAAAGAAGGTGAATGAATCCTTGAGTCTTAGAACAAGAGGACACTCTCAGGACCTGAGATGGGGGCTTACAAGGTCTTTTTTCTTTAGCATGGCTGCCACTGATCCATGTGGATTCACCAGATTGGCCTGATCAGGGCCTCTCTCTGTTAACCCAATCTCTGCAGTCTAAGCTTCTGGATAGATGATCAGATTGGCCAAAGTCAGTGAACCCACTTGATTAGGATTACAAAGAACAGCCTTGGGGCACTTGCTCTTGCCTGCTGCCTCCCCAGCACAAGCACCTTTAGGGTTTGTCGCTGAGGCTGCCAACAGGGCAGAACAGGGTGTAGCAGTGCAGCTTGCCATGGATGTGTTACTAACATCTCTACACTGAGCCCTCGGAATGGCTTGGTACTGTCTCCTGGGATCTCTAGGAAGCCTGTTCTGCCACTCTGATCAATGCTCATCTTACTTTTCTGCTCTCCTTAAATCTGCCACTCATCCTGCTACCCTTCATCCCTTTCCTCCCCACTTGGTGGATGTACTACTTCATAAAAATATTAGAAGGCTGGGCATGGTTGCTCATGCCTATAATCCCAGCATTTTGGGAGGCTGAAGTGGGAGGATCACCTAAGGCCAAAAGTTGGAGACCAGCCTGGACAACATAGTGAGACCCTGTCTCAATAAAAACATTAAAATATTAGCTGGATATGGCAGCGTGCCTGTAGTCACAGCTACTTGGGAGGCTGAGGCAGGAGGATTGCTTGAGCCCAAGAGTTCAGGGTTATAGTGAGCTATGATTGTGCCACTGCACCCTAGACTGGGCAACTGAGTGAGATGTCTCTGAATAATAATAATAATAATAAACAATAATAATTTTAAATGGAATTAGAAGCTCTCTAATGGAAATTAAATTTTTCCTGCCAGGGTCACACACCTCCCTGCCTCTGCACACTTCCTCTGCGCTTTTCCTTTAGCTTCAAAGGAGAACATGCCCCTCCTTTGGTCCAGGGCCAGGCCTTCAGATGATTTCTGGATGTGCCTCTTTGATGCTCTCTAAAGACCATTGTTTTCCCTGCTTTCTCTTACATCTCCAAACTCCCCCTGCCTTCCAGATCATTCCTCACAGTATTCAAACAGGCTCGGTTCCCTCCATATTAAAACGAAAACAAAACAAAACTCCTTTGAAACCACATCTCAATAAAGGCAGTGATCTTTAGTCAAAAATTCTAGAAGCAATGGTCTAAGCCTACTCGCTCCACTTATCCATTCACTCCTCCACCTCCCTTTCCAAATAGCCTCTACCCCTCTAAAGTAACTGCTCCAATTAGGGTGATGATGGAATTCATTAGCACCTGTATGAAACCAGCATCATCATGCTAACAAGATGCCTTGTAATAGTAATGAAATATAGGCTTATCAACAAGTTGCGTGAATTCTAAAAGTGTCTGTGAAAACAAACAAACTAAACCAAAACAAAACAAGAAAAACAAAGCTAAGAGCTTACGATGTCTATCAATATTCTAGATGTGACAATTATCCAAAATGGTAAATTAGTCTTGCAATTGATTATAACCACAAAAATACATTTCCTGTGAATTTAAAATAGCCTATGAAAAACAATTGCAAATTTCTTATTTAAATTATTTAGTGAATATTTATTGAGTAATATGTGCAAAGACTTAAGTTTGAAATGAAAAAGGAATAGCAAACACATATACAACTTGTCCCAATTCATTAGGAAAAAAAGAGGAAAAACACCAACAGTTGCTGAAGGCCTGTCCTATCTGCCTGATGAGGTTATTACATTTCATTCTCCTAAGAGTACTACACAGTAGTCACAGTAGTCATTATTATCCTCATCAGCCTTTTTTTTTTCTTTTCTTTTCTTTTTTTCTGTGACAGTCTCACTCTGTCATCCACGCTGGCAGGATGATCTCGGCTCACTGCAACCTCTGCTTCATGGGTTCAAGCAATTATTGTGCCTCAGCCTCCTGAGTAGCTGGGATTACAGGCATGCACCACCATGCATGGCTAATTTTTGTATTTTCAGTAGAGACGGGGTTTCGCCATATTGGTCAGGCTAGTCTCAAATACCTGGCCTCAAGTGATCTGCCTGCCTTTGCCTCCCAAAGTGCTGGCATTACAGGCGAGAGCCACCACACCTGCCTATTCATCAGACATTTCTAGTGGTCACTGACATCTGGTTCACTTCTCTTTCTGAGTATGTGGAAGCCTGCATTTTCCAGGCTCACTGAGGTTGGGTCTATGACTAGAAGTGACATAGGTCACTTCTGTGTTGGCCATTAATTGCTTAAGTGAGAGCCTTTACACTCTCTCTCTCCCTCTTCCCCTGCTGTAGCACTGGAAGTTTTCACATGTTCCAGATGACACAGTTGTAAGGTGGTGAAGCCTAGATCCATCAGCCTAGGTCCCCGAGTGACTACATGGTGCAGAACTTCCTGCTTGCCTGCAATGGATATGTAGTATGAGTGAGAAACTTTTGTCATGCTAAACCACTGAGATTTTGGAGTTGTTACTACACTACAGTGTAGTACATCTGAATATACACAATGAAGATATTCAGGAGTTAGGTAACTCACCCAAAGTCATCTAAGGCAGAAAAGTGGGGCAACAAACCCAGATTTAATTGGGCTCCAAAGTTTGCACTGCTTTACCACACCATGCCAGCTTTCATAATTATGTGAAGTCCTTGGCACACAATTGGAATTTAGTAAGTATTTTATCCCTTATTATTGTATCATTATTACTGATAGTAACTTAGACATTTTCAACATTTGAGCCAAGGTTTTCCATTATATATATATATATACACACACACACGTATGCACACACATATGAATGTATATATGTAACATATATGTATACATGATATATGTTTCTATAGCATGTTTAACATATAATATTTATGTGTATATGTATATTCATTTAACTTCCACACTAAGCTCATGAGGTAGATCTTAGTAAATTTCTCTCTTTATGTCCATTTCTTCCTTTCTTCCTTCTGTTAAACAAGTCATTATTGATTTTCTAAGCTATGCCAGGCACAGCACTAGGGGCTGGGTATAGAGTGATGGCTGATCCAATAATTAAAGAGATTCAATGATTTATCTCATGACAACTAATAGGAAGAACTGGACTTTGAACATAGGTTGTCTGATTTTAAATTTCAGGAGTTTATAATCTAATGGAAGGCAAAGAAAGCTACACAAATATTCAATACAGTAGTCAAAAAGCTAGAGAGGGGATATAGAGTTTGTCATCAATATATGTTATAACTAAACGAAAAAATACTATGGGGATTCAGGAATGAAGGGCATGGTCACGTCCAGCTAAGTTTACTGGCAAAGGCTTCAAGGGAGAGTGGAACTCACCTGAGCTTTGTAGGGTGGGTCAGATTTTGACTGAAAACTGTGACTGAAAACATTTTAGGCCATTCCTGCGGCCTAAAGTGTTCAAAATGCATTTAGAGGAACCGTTCAAAATGCTGTTGGCTGCAGTATGGGATTCACGTTAGAAATAGTAGGTGGTTAAGATGGAAAGAGACTGTAGGATTGCTGAATGTTAGAGCAGGAAGCAACTTCAGAGATCACCCCATCTAGGGAGGTAAAGGGCTTTGATCTCAAAAGTTAACTGGTCTGTTGGAGGTGACTGAATGCATAATTTTGAAGCTCATTAGGGCTCAGTGGGAAAAAGCCAAAGATCAATTAATGATGAATTCCAAGGACACTATAGGAAAGTAGTGGTGCCTGAATGTCATTTATCTGGCATCTCTGATCTTGTCCAATCACTTCATTCATTTCACATTCAAGCAAACTAAAATCTAGAGAGGAAAAGCTAACTACAACCTAGACAGGGAAAGTAACTCTTCCAAGGTCACATGGTTACATTGTGGCATAACTGGAATTAGAACAAAGACCACCTGATTTCTTTTTTTGCGCATTTTTTCTTCACACTAGGCATCAGATTTTGGAAGACCTAGTGCATTTGAACTTCGGTAGGTGAGAGGGAAGCTCTGCAAGTTTTTCAGCAGGGAGATTGCATTGAAATGATGATGAGAGTATGGTGGGCAGACTGACGTGGAAAACAGAGGCAGGGAAGGTTAGGTAAATTCCCAAGTAGAATTAGGAATCATGGACTAGGGTCTGAATTGGGGCACTAGAAGTAAAAAGGATGGATGAGTGTGATTTCAACAGAAGAGGAACAATTCTTGTTGTTAGTAACAACACTGGCACTGTTGTTCATAAACAGGATCAGATCTCTGTTCTGGAAAGTGATGTTGAAAAGAACATTTTCCTCCAGAAAACCCAGACTAATCCCATGTTTAAACAATCCTTGGATCCTGTATTCCAGGCTGAAGTTGATTGTTTCTCTGAGTGCCAAACACCCATATGAAAACTAAAAAAAAAAAAAAAATGAGTCCAACATCTGAATGTTTGGTCTATATGACGCCAAGCATCCCATGCAGCTGATTCAGAGGCAACAAGAGGGTGTGTGATGCTGACTGTTGGTGTGGACATTTTATAAATTCCACTAGGACTCTGAAAAATTTGGGTATGTAGAACACGTTACCTAGACAACACTTTTTTGAATCCTTTTGGCAAATCTACTTCACTTGACAAGGAAATGAGACATAAAGCATACCCTATCTCATTTAAATAAAATCCTGCTTAGAATAGTGAGTGCCCTAGTTAATAGTGGTCGGTCTTGTGTAATATAGAATAGCAGTCTATGTAATAGCAAGTGTAATGGCATGGAACACTGACTTGATGGGTGATTCTGAAATATTTTCTGTTGTAATTGCTAAGCCATGAGCTAGATAGAGGATGGTATAGAAGAAACAGATCCTATGTGACCTTAAAGGAATCTGCATTTGGGTTTACTCAACTTTAAAACATTTAACAGAATGAAAGGCACATAGCAATATCAATTTTCATTCCATGATACTGACACAGAGCTTAAAGTTCATAAGACAACTTGAGTGAACCCTATTTTACTGGACGAAAAGCAAATTAGGTGGGCTCTGAAACATTAACTAAGTTGTACAGTGCCACCTAACTAGCGAATGATGGGGATCAGGTTTGATGCCTTTTGGCTGTAAATCCAGTGTACTTCTCACTGCACCATAATAATGAGCATTTTATGTATATTACCATTTCTTCTTAGTAGGTTATAATTTTGGCAATGTGTACTAGATTTTATTTTCCAGTGTGGCTTGTGCAATAGTTATCACCACCAAGTATTTTTAACTGACAGAACAGATTTCTATTGAGAAACAAATTGAAGTATTATCCTGAGAAACTGACTGAACTTTATGATGTGAGGCCCCAAGAATAATCTACAGGTCACAGACAATTTTCAACTTAGAATCTGGGGGGCATTTGACTGTGTTAAAAAGACTTTGCTATTTTCAAATAAAGAGGCCTTCAGAACTTCCAGATTGTTGATTGTTGATATTAAGAAAGCTGTGTCTCTAAATTGTTCTTTTTCTCATTTAATTAATCCATTTCTTCATTCAGTCATTGATCTAGCCATTAAACATTAATCATGTGCCAGCTACTGTGCTAAGTAACTGTGTCAGCTACTGGAGAGTAAGAGGTGAGATAGACAGTCCCCACCCTCAAGCATCACAGAGTCTGGATAGAAACAAACTCACAATGAATTAGGGTACAACATGAGAACCAGATCCAGTAGAGATGGGCAGTATACTATGGCATGTTGAGGAAGGGCATCTGACTGAGACCAAGGAGTAGGGAGATGGGCAGAGAAGGAATAGAAGAGGATCTGGCATCTAGGCTGAAATGCAATACATGATTAGAAGTCATCTGGGTATAGAGAAGGGTGGGATGCAATGGAGGTCTTTCTGGGCCAAGGGAACAGCAGATCCAAAGGCACAGAAGGGTGGAAAAGCAAGGTGAGTGGAGTATGTGGCCAGAGTAGATGGGAGTAAAAGACAAAGCTGGAGATATGGATGGAAGAGAGATCATGAGAGGCCTTGGGGATCCACATTTTTACTGTTTGACTCACATGGGGGATTACTTTTTACACCAAAGTCACACCTGCTATTGCTGATGCGGATTTACCCAAATTCCATGATTATGTGTACAAACACCAAAACACACACACCACACAAAACACATCACTCTGAGGGAAGAGTAATAAACCAAACTGTTCTGCATGTCTAGATATTTTCTCCCTTATAGATGGGAGTTGGCACCTTCACTCATGTAGCTTGTGTGCTTGTTCAGATTGTCTTCTAAGTCTGATGGATTAATATTCACAGGCATTGGAAAGGAAGGAAAAGGAAGGCAAACACTATTAGGTAGAGTTAAATGGACAAGTTCCCATTGATGGGCAGGCCTCATGGCACTGCTATGCGACTTTTCACCCTACAAAGATGTCAACAGCACAAACTACCTCTTAACTTTCAGGAGTAAGCTACCTCTCAGTTCCTTGGTCAGTAGAAACCTGTTGCCAAGGGCACATCTTTCCAAGGAAACATAGGTATGGAGGTATGGAAGTCGGCATGGGTCATGGAAGAAGCCCACAGGTATGTGTGTTGAGAAAATGTGAATCACAGAATTATAAACCAGGGTTGCTGGAAGTTTTAGGAAGCAAGCTAGATAGTCCAGGAGACAGCCAGGACTTTCTGCACCATTACATGACTATTATTTGCTTCATGTATTGCTTGAGGCTGGACAGTGTCAAGTTTAAACAGTGGCTAGTGTCCAGATGAAAATCTGTATGCGTAGTGGAGGTAATAATGAGTCATTTCTGCTTGGCTCTGCTCTTAGAAAAATCTCTCTGAACAATGTTACAGGCAAAATTGGCATCTCGGTTAGAAAGGGTTTACCAAGTTTCATTTGTTAAGGTTCAAGTATGGGTTTCAAAGACAAAGAACGGGTTGGGGGAGAAAAACCTGTTTATTCTGATGAGCTCAACCAGCAAGTATGGAAGTTAAATAACTCTGTAGACTTTACTAAGTGATTACTCTTTTTTTTTTGAGACGGAGTCTCACTCTTGTCATCTAGTCTAGAGTGCAGTGTGCAATCTCGGCTCACTGCAAACTCTGCCTCCCGGGTTCAAGCTATTCTCCTGCCTCAGCTTCCTAAGTAGCTGGGATTACAGGTGCCTGCCAGTATGCCCGGCTAATTTTTGTACTTTAGTAGAGATGGGGTTTCTCCATGTTGGCCAGGCTGGTCTTAAACTCCTGACCTTAGGTGATCCACCTGCCTCAGTCTCCCAAAGTGCTGGGATTACAGGCGTGAGTCATTGCACCTGACCAATTACTCCATTTTTACTAAAAGTGTTATAGATAAAATAGGTGTTTGCTAACTGATATTTCCACTCATTTGTGTTTACAACATGCGGTTACAGCCTAAATTGTGTTCCCTCACCCAAATCCATATGTTGAATTTCCACACCCCAGTACTTCAGAATTTAATTCTATTTGAAGTTAGGGTCTTTAAAGAAGTACTTAAGTTAAAAAACAAAGTCATTGAAGTGGACCCTACTCAAATATGACTGTGTCCTTATAACAAGGAGAAATGTGGACAGATATGTACAGAAGAAGGACCACACGAAGGCCCAACGACAAGATGGCCATCTATAAGCCAAAAGAAAAGCTTAAAACAGACCCTTCCCTCATAGTCCTCAGAAGAAACCAACCTTGTTGACACCTTGATCTTGGGCTTCCAGCCTCCAGAACTGAGAGACAATAAGTTTCAGTTGCTGAAGCCACTCAATCTGTGGTAGTTTGTGAGGCAGCCCTAAGCAAATAAACGTAGATGCATACTTATTATGTATAGCTATTATTAAGTTTATAATGTGGACATTTTAAATTTGGTTACAGAACCCTGACTTCTTTTAGGTAGGGGAGAACTACCTCTCCTTAGTTTTATGTACTCTTGGTGAGACACTAAATAAGACCCCCTGCCCTGACTACACTTGGGGATGGGGTGGACATGTGACCCAAGTGACTTTCCTGGGACTTTGACTTTGAAGTGGAACTAGGATGAAAATAACAATAGAAACTTACCAGTGAAGCTGGTAAAGCTTCTGCTCTCACATCTGTGTTGCTGCCTGCATCCTGCATTTTGGCAAGCATGGTTGTCCAACATTCCTATAGACTCCGAGAACTGCTCCATATCTTCTACAAATTATTTTCTTTTAAGTTAGGAAAACACATTTTCTATGGCTTGTAAGCAACTATATTTCTAATTCAATTCATGAATTTTTTTTTTTTTACTGAAATCTAAGAGAAAAGTTAATTTTTTTAATTTAAAAACTTTTCCTTGGCTAGTTCTCTTTTATTCTCCTCTACAGGGTTTATGCAATAATTCATCATTCAATAAATGTTTATTAAGCACATATGTGTCATACATTATGTTAGCTGATTTCATCAAACTAGATGTCAAAGGATGTTCTGTGTAATGTGGGGAATTAAGGAAATTTAGAAATTAGTTATTTCACAGATTAACACATTGCATTATATACAGCCTGTATAAGTTTATATCAGCAGCTCAAGCAAATTTCATTTAAATCTAGAATTTTTAAATCAGGAAGTAATTATTGAGCACTTACTGTGTATAAGTTTCATATCAAAGTAATACAGAGTGGGATACAAAATGGAAATAATGATTATCTTTCCTGAAGGCAGTTACTAGGACCCCTTCAGACACATTTCTCAATTAGTAAATAGGAACAAGTTCTATAGTAAATGCCAAACCTTACGAAAATGAGAAAAGTTATTCTGAATCCTGTTAACCCTATTGATACTACCACGACGGAATTTGTTGTGTTTATACTATGCTAAGCAATTTAATGCATTTAATACTTACAGCAAACCACTGAGGTGGATACCATCATAATCTTTATTTTACAGAGGAGAAAACTGAGATTGAATGAGACTAGGAAACTCTCCAGCAACCTTTATAGTTCTTAAAGTGGCATACAAATCTCCTCTAATCCTATTTGATCTTTGGCATTACCACCATCTCAAGTATTAGAGGCCAAAAGAACCCTCTTGTTTTTTCAAAATAGTTAACAGAACAACGTCACACCCTAAGGTTCAATAGCATTAGAACCTGAACACTATGTGCCACTGTCTCCTGTCTTGTCCTGGGTTTAGAACTTTGATTTATTTGATCATTCCTTCTTCACCTCTAAGGTATCATAACTGTTTCATTTCTGAGCCTGGAGGGTGTGAGCTTTGGCAGCAGTCTCTACCAAGACTGGAATTTCAGAATAAATCAATAGGCATCTTCCACAGGATTCATTACAAAGGGATTTCATACTTATCATTACTTGGCTCCTAGACTAATTTAATGGAAGCAATTGGCAGCTTCCATCTCTTATAAAAGTTTCCATAAGACAAAACATGAGAGCTCTGTTCCATTTTTTTTTTCCTGGAACTCTTTATCTCTTATGAGCATCAGTAATCAAAGTGGCATTTACTAGCTTGGCAAATGAATAAACCTTTACTTTCCCACAAGTTCGGTTGTAGGCATCAAGCTCTTCTAAAGTTTCCATAGCAAACAGACTGCTGAATGTTGTGGAAAATAAAGAAAAAGAAAAAGGAAAAAAGAAAGAAAGGAAGAGAAAGAGAAAAGAAAGCTAGCTATAAGGAAAAACTGTGTAACAAGGACCACACTGATCCTACATTAATTTCCTAGAAACTTGCAGAGTTTGTAATTTTTATCATTTACCTTTCTTTCCACCACACCAATTCCTAGGGGAGGGTTCATTTTTTATTCATTCTGAAAGTTTACCATCAATCATCCTCTTAAAGAGCTTGCCAGAAACTTGGACAGAGCCTCATAATAAAATTGCAGAGACAGAGGACTAATTGATTTCTATAAATAATGTTTAGCTGTAAAGATATGAAAGGTGGTTAGAACCACATGTATTAATCTCCCTTTTGCTCCATCTGTGTCTGCAAAAGCAGACTGTACCTTGACAAAGTACCCTGACTATTTTGCCCTGCAAACACACAGCAGGAGATTAACACCAGATGGCCCACCCTTCCCATCTCTCTGCCCTGCCCTCCTGCCCTGCCCCCACCTCTGGTCAAATCCTCTAATTACTCCTATCCCCCGCCCCCACCCCTTTGGTTATATCCTATAATTTTAAGATGCTATTTCCATTACTATCCCTGCTCTAACAATATGCAGGGAAGTTGACCGTGCCCCATTTCTCTCTGCTCCCCCAGCTTTCTGTCTAACGAACAAAAACACAACCCAAACCCCAAATGCAAAAGCATTTAATCAGACTGCAAGACTGACGATGTTCAAGAAAAACAGTAACTACTGGTGCTAAAGTGTTATTAATGCGTGTGTCTTGGAAAGCGGGAGGGTAGAAGTTAGAGTGTGTCTCCAACGGACACTCTCAGGCACTACTAGCTTTAATCACATCACATAAAAACACTTAGCAGTTATTACTTGTCAACATCTTATAAAACGGGAACAAAATTTTATCTGGGGAAATATACGCTGGTTGGACAAAGATAATGTTCTAAATCTCATATTTATTTCAGAGTTGCTGAAGAAATGTTCAGAACTCACAGAAGTACTATCTGCTCAGGCTAACTGTGACATGCTGAAATAAAAGGCGAATTAGAGACAGGGCAGGGGCTGTGTGATAGATGTCCAATCCTAAATTATGAAATTAGGTCATTCCAGACTCAAGTGCTGACTCATAAGGGCAGCACTGTAGCCTGTTCAGTCAATCAGCTGGTTCCAATCCCAACTAAACACGAAACAAAATGTCACACTTAACACGGAATATCATTTTCTCGATATTGATTAAATGCAGAATGATGACTTTCATTCAGGAGACAGGGAAAGTTCTCACGCTAGACAGAACTCAACAAAATTGGCCCATTTCTTTCTCTTCTTCTTCTAGTTCTTCTTCCTCCTTCTCCTCCTCCTCTTCTTCTTCTTCTTTCTTTCTTCTTTCTTCTTCTTTTTTTTTTTTTTTTGACCTAGACCACTCCTAGATGGTGGTAAATATTTTCTATACATAAGAATGCTAGGGAATCTTGTTAATGGGGCAACACAAATGCCTAAATTGCTGTAAATAAAGCAATTCTGTATTAGTTTACTTCTGATGGCATCAAGTATTCCTGATAATTATCCTACTTGAAATATGGTAATAATTTTAAAAGCTTTCACAGATACCTTCCTTTTCTGTAGCTTTTTATATGAGGCAGATCAAAATTCCCCAAAGCTTTTATTTTAGGGGGGAAAATACATGCGGTGTTTAGCAATTTTAAGCCTCAGTAAAGTTAACCACACTTGTAAAAAATCATTTATTTTTAGCATGGGCTCCTCTGTAGCATTCCCTCCCTCTCCACATGCTGTGTCGTTGTCTGTCTTTACCCCCTTGAATCTGCTTGCTCAATTCATTTCAGCAGTTTCTTATTTTGATGGTACATTCCAAGAAAGTAGAAGCTGATCTAGCTCCACTTGCTTTGTCCAAGCTCCCAGTGGCTTAATGAAGGCTATTAGCACTGATAACAGGCAGCAGTGTTTTAGATTTGCTGACCTTTTCTTATAGTTTCATTTCATTTCATTTCTGCTAGGGTTGTAACCTCATCTAAGCACCAGGATGGAAGAAGGCAAATGGAAGGGAATCATTGTGGAGGCTAAGATTGCTTTTCCTCCTCCTTTTTTTTTTTTTTTTAAAAAAAAAAGGTCTTGGGATGGGAGGATGAGCCCCTGTTGGAACTGGACTGTCATGCCACTTGAACTCAGTTACTGAACAACTTCTAGGAATTAGGCAAGATAACCACTGGGGTGTATGTGAGAGGAGTTGCTCAGTCTGTGGATTAGCTAGAGTGTTAGGGTACTGGGTGACTGATCCAACCCGGAGTCCATGGTGTTCAAATGGCTGAAGCATTCCCAGCAAGTGAAAAATTAGCACATCTGTTCATTAGATCAGTGGGAGGAGCCTACTGAGCCTGAAACACCATGGCAGATGGGTCTGGTGGATTATTTAGCATTCCTAAAAGCTGGGGTGTTCTCCATGTAGGCTGGCTGGAAAGTTATGAGTGCCAAGAAATACATGGCACTATATTTATATTACCTGGAGTTGAAGAACTGTGTAACTCAGTTTCCACTGCTTAAGGCAACAAGCCTGAAATCGGGAGTGGAGTGGAACATGTACCGGTAAAGTTAAAGTTCGGATTCCACGTATCCAATCAAGTGAAGCCTCCACTGCTTTCTGACCTATAGATTTACACCTATAAATGTATCCTCAAGCACTAGATTAAAACCTTGAGGTAGGTAAGTAATCACTTGTCAAGACTGAATGCATCAGTAAGTTTAAAGGCAGTGGAGTCTGTGTACAAGAGCCTATTTAAGTGCATCAGTGGGAACTTGGAAATCCAAACACTTGAAGCCAAGCTATGAGCTTCTTGAGTGCCAGGCAGGGAAATAGTCCCTGGTAAGAAACCATAGTCCACACATACTCCTAAAGTCTCGAGAGAGACAGGAAGGAGGAGTCATCAGAAAGACCCATATGCATTTGAACTGTGGTCTCTGGGAATAAGCAAGCATTGTTTCCCAGTGTGCTAATGATGGTCATCTGGGGGTATAAAGTGATGAGCAGCCCTAAGGTCTGGCTGATCCCTGATAGGTGTGTCCCAGAGAGACCCACTCAGCAGTGCACATTCAAGATGTGGTCGTCAGATGAAGCTGCTGCATTGCCCGTATCCTGAGCCCTCTACATTCCTCCTCACCTGTTTTAGATAGCTGTCTCTGGGGTCCGAAATAGCTAAGGGCAAGTATTTGGCATTCCCTTCTTTTCTACCCAGGTACCTATGCCCAGAGTCCCCATCCTCTCCCTTTTCTGTCCCCCGCCAGGTGACCAGTGTGTTTCTGTTGGCTCCCAGTGGCCTGAGATCTCTCACTGCAATATTCCACCAGGACAGTGCTCTGAATCCCTTTGTTTTGGAGACCTAGAGAGGCTGGCCCTTCCTATTTGGTAATATCTAAGCTAAATACAATAAAGCCATGCCAATTAAGGGAGAAGAATGGTGTAGATGGCGGGCTGGCAAACTTTTTCTGTAAAGTGTTGGCAAGTAAATATCTTGGCTTTTTTGGGTCTATGGTCTTTGTCGTAACTACTCAACCCTGCTGTCCTGGTGTGAAAACAGCCACAGATAGTATATAAATGAATAAGCATGGCTGTGTTCAAATGAAACATTATTTATAAAAACAGAGGGCAAGCTAGGATTGGCCTATGGGGCTGTAGTTTGCTAACTCTAAGCGTAGAAGAAGGAACATGAGGCAGGAACAAAGAACCTGGCCCCTAGACACAGCCCTGAACTTAACCAGCTGCAAGACTTGGCACAAGTCACCTTACTTCTTCCTTTTCCACCTCCCACATTCCCAAAGGGAGCAAGGTATAAAGAGGATAATATATGAAACCCACCATGCACCTTACATTTCCAGTGGTCTTGCTCATCTGTGGCCCATAGTGCAAAGGTTATGGGATTAGTTTGGACAACAATGCTATCATTTTAAGCAGCTGCTTTGAGATGACATATGTAATCTCTCTGCTTTCATCTTCACAACTCATTGAGGTAGATAATGCGATCCCTCTTTACGAGGTGAGGAAACAGGCCAGGTGTGGTGGCTCACACCTGCAATCCCAGCATTTTGGGAGGCCAAGGTGGGTGGACCACTTCAGGCCAGGAGTTCGAGAGCAGCCAGGCCAACATGGTGAAACCCTGTCTCTACTAAGAATACAACAACAACAAAAATTAGCCTGACATGTTGGTGCATGCCTGTAGTCCCAACTACTCGGGAAGTTGAGACATGAGAATTGCTTGAACTCTGGAGGTGGAGGTTGCAGTGAGCCAAGACTGCACCACTGCACTCCAGCCTGGGCGACAGAGTGAGACTCTATCTCAAGGAAAAAGAAAAAAAAAAAAAGAGAGAGTGCGCGCGCGAAAGAGAGATGAGGAAATGGAGATCAGGGAAGTTAAATAACTTGCCCAAATTACATAATAGGTCAGCCTCAAGATCAACATTCAAATCCAGGCCTATCCAACCATATCCAAGTTTCCCAGACACCATGTGACTTCCCACATAGGCGGCTTAGTTTCCAAGCCCTTCACTGTAACTAACCACTTTACAGGTAGGGTCTCTAAAACACTGTGCTCTGCACAGTTGCTGGAGTGATCAGATATAATTATTTCTATGTAAAAATTTGTCCAGTGGCTTCCCATTGGTCCCTATCATGACCTACAAGTCCCCTGTGATCTGCGCTATCTCACTCCAACCTTCTGACCTCTCCTCTCTGCTTCACTCTGTTTCTGCCCCGGGCACCTTGCTTTGCCTTAAGACATGCCAAGCTGACTCCCAAATCAAGAGACTCATACTTACAGGGGTGCTCAGCCTGGAGCCCATGCTATTCTCCCAGTGTAAGCAGGGCTCATTCCTTCACTTAACTGGTGCCTCAGCTTAACTGTCACCTCTTCAAAGAGAACCTTCCTGACCACACTATCCAGAAAAAAGGAAACTTCTTGGCTTTCAGTAATTACCTGTTGATTGTTGAATAAATGAAAGACTATATTGGAATGAAGTGACAGAGCATGTCTGGCTTAGGACCAGCTGCTTGGCACATTCCAAGGGCAGAGATTCAGACCTCTCAGCAGTGAGAAGCCTTGTCTCATGGAAGAAAGGATAGCTTGCTGGCCCATATTGGAACAAATAACGGTACTGCTTTGTGTCATTCTTCAAAAGTACCTAATACAGGAGAAGTGGCACCAAACTGGGAGAGATTAGTGTCATGACTTTGAATGTTAGAGTTACAAGGGACCTGAGGAGTCCTCTAAGGTCCAGCATTTTCCAGCTTCCAGTCTCTGAGCCACTTCTTGCTCTACCTCTTCCTGCATGTGCTATGTTACTCTTTACAGCAGCTGTTCTTGACGAGACTGGTCTCCCTCTCCCAAACCCTCCTATCCTCCAGGCTTGAGGGTGACATGAAGCCTTTAGATAACTACTTTTGTTGGGAAAACACTGTTTTCATTTAAACTCTTTCACTTGATGGATGAAGAAACTGAGGGTTAGAGAACTGAAATAGTATGGCCCAAGTTCTGCCACTAATTAGTGCCAGCTCTGAGTCTAGAGCCTAAGTCTTCTGACCACAAGACTAGTCCTTGCTCTACACTTCATGGAACAAATGGTAATAATACTCCACACTGTCCATTCAATTCAATTCTACAACCATAAATGGAGCCCCCCAAATGCACCTGACCCCCTAACTGGTTAGAATCAGGGGTAAAATATTGGAAACTGTATAGTTCCTATCCCCAAAGGGTTTACTATGAATACACAGTAAAAGGAATAAGTGTTTTTTTGTTGTTGCGGTTTGTGTGTGTGTGTGTGTGTGTGTGTGTGTAGTGGCATATTGGTTAATAGGTTAATGCAGTAACCAGATTAAACTCAGCGAGTACTTCAAGGTACCGATCTCAGAGGTTCCATAAGTAGTTATGCTTAGGCCTCACTCTGGATGTGATTTTATAAGGAAGGAAGGAAAAAGAAAGAAAGGAAGAAAAAGAGAGACAAGGAAAGGAAAACTGAGCAGTTCTCAGGCCTCCTACTTTCATGCCTTACTTGCACTTATCTCTGCGTTTTTCAAAGGTCTTAAGCTGCAGGCTCATTCTTGAGAAGCTTTTTGGTAAGGTCCTCACCTACTCTAAACTCCTAAGGGGAAGTGAAGGCGCTGAATCAGTTCCTCCTGTTAGTATTCCCTACCAGGACCTCAGCCAGGACTTCAATAATAATCTTCTGAATTATTGTAGAAACCTGTGATTAGTATTAACCAAGTCAATAACAGGCATTTCTTCCATCAACCAAAGCACATTTGAGGTCTTCTGGACCAACCTGGGTCAGTAACAGGGATTCCAATACCACCGACACAGCACACAGGGTTAGTACGTGTCAATCAGTCCCTGTCCTGCCTAGCGCTGGCTCAGCTCTTCAGAGATGACCTCTTACAAAAAAAAAAGTCCACTTCCAACTTTAAAAAAAATTTTACTTCTCCATCGTCATGACAATAAAGTCCATAAAAAGTGTGAGAGAGAGAGAGAGAAAGGAGAGAATCCATGCAGGAGAGAGTGAGAGCGCATGCACAGTCAGCAATCATGAGCAAGAGTTGGCACTAACATGGAGACAAGTAATCCCTGGTTTCCTTGCCTTTATTATAAATAAAAATGATAAAGATAAAAGAGAAAATAAGACAATAAAGTAAAAACTTGCCTCTGGAAGCCTCTCTCCTTTCAACTCCCATTTTCCCACCTCCCAAAAGACAAAGACACACATTACAGACCCAAACTACTTCGGATCAACACTTGCCTGTTTACAGAAACGAAACCAGCTTTCCCTCTGCCTGACCAGGGATGCTCACCAGCTCACGCCCGAATTCACTCGCCCACTCAACTCACATTTTCCTGCCTGTTGAATGCAAAACAATGGTCTCCAAACACCAATTACCGATATTCAGAACTGTTGTTTTCCTACCCTGGTTAGAGACGCCTCCATGAGAGACACAGGACTGAGCTCTTGAGTTGAAATAGGACCTGGGGGGTGGAGGGAAACCCCTTTGCGAATGTCCACACGGTCCCGTTGCCAAGGGAACCCTGGCTTTATCCAGGGAGACTGAGCATGGCTGCCTCTCCCACGGCTTGGCTCCAGGAGTGTCCAGATTACAGTGCAGGGTCAAGAGGAGAGGCAGGGGAAGTGCCACACAGGCTTGGTGACAAAGAAATCATTTTCAAAGAATGAAAGAAATGGTGAAAAATATCTTAGGAGGTGCCCGGTGGGGAGGGAATAAGTTTATCGATGATACTGCAATCAGATTTGAGTTGGTCTTTGTGCCCCTGAAAGGGGTGGGATTCGAATGTATATCTGAAAGGAGACAGGGCGGGAAGGAGAGAGAGAGTGAGATGGAGAGAGGAAAGGTTGAAAGGGGTGGGTTTCAGCCTCCTTCTGCAGATGCTGAATACTAATCAGGTAAACAATTATTTAGTTAAGATGCTCAGTTGAAGCTTTGAAATGGATTATTTTGGCTACTGCATTGGTTGGAGGAGCTGTCTGGCTATTTCCTAGAAGTCTGGTGGGAACTGGAGGGGAGATGATAATATCATCTTGATAGTCAAACAAGTTTTTATTTGGCCTGCACTTTAAGGGCTGAGGTTGGCCTTGCTTTTCAGAGTGAAATCTCTTAGGAAATGTGCCAAAGGAGGCACATTATGTGCATGCTTATTTTGAAAACCCATTTGTCAAAGGAAGAGTGTGTTGAGCAGTGGTTTGGAGAGTTTGATTGGACCCTGATTCCTCACCTAGTGCCTGGCACAGTGTAGATGTTCAATAAAACATTTGCCGCCTGAATGATTGCTGAAGAAAAACTTGTTTCCAGCAACTTGCCTGTCCAGCAAGGTGTCAGGATGAGTACTTTGAAGCAGTTGAGGCTCAGGGGATGTGGCTTACCTATTGACCCACAGATGAACGGGAACGAAATAAAGGACTTGAGCACAGAGCCCCATTACCCTTGATCATGATGTCTAACTGCTTTTTTAAAAAAAGAATTCAAGGGAACTCTCCATCTAAATGTTGCGGCTACTATACAATAGGAAAAAAATGGCAAGTAAACGAAAAGAAGTAATAACAGGTATCTCTGCAGGTGATCTGGGCTAAACATGGAGTGAGGCTATTCACACTGACAGTGATGCACTCAGAAAAATTAAACACACACACACATACACATACACACACATGCGCGCACACACACACACACATATATATTTCCCTGCAAGATGGTGAGCTTCTTATATTACTCATCTTCCAAGGCTTAGCTCTGGCATCAGTTACTCCAGGAGCTTTCCATTACTATCCCCAGCTTCAGCTTCCATAGTACTTTTCACAGTTTTTCCTCAGAATGCTTATCAAATGGATTTAGTTGTTGCTGTATGTGTATATAATCCCAGGAATAGCCCTCTACCAGAATAGACTCTCCTTGATGGAAGGCACCATGCTTCATTCATTTTCTTTAAAAAAACTCTTTAATGCTTAGTAAAATGCTTGTTACATAGGAAGTGCATGATACATATACTCAAGAATTGAACAGCAATGAGTCAATTTGTGAGTGTTTTGTTGAGTGTCAGCTACATTAAGCTCAAGGGAAGATTCAAGTAAAGGTGAAGTTATAGTATCTGCCTGCTTCGAAAAGTTTAAAATCTATGTAAGATAAAGGTGACTTGGTCTTTAACATTACTTAGGCTTATTGCAGTAAGTGTAGCTAAGAGTAACAGAAGTAATGCTTTTATTTAATGGATAAAAACCAGCTCTCTCAGTGGTGCTGTTGGTCAGATGGTGGCTATGAAATCCCAGAAACTCAGAGTTGCAAAAAGGCCCAGTTAGGCTTTCAAGGTACATGCTTATTTCTTCTTTTCAATACCCTTGGCTTTTTCAGCCCATCTCCTCTAAAGAGACCCCATTTAAGGGCGTGTTTCATAGTAGTAGACAGGCTGGAAATAGCCCCATCCCAGCACTTTCTCCACTTTACCATGCTGCTTATTTTATTTAAAAAAAGTCATCTAAATCCAACAAAACCTACTACCAAAGTGCACAAATTACAACTGGCACATAGCCACAAACCCAGCATTTTAGACATTCATATCATTTGGGAATATCTGGACCCAGATTTCCTTCTTATTTTCTTCAGGGGATGATGACATAGTACTTACTTTGCATGGCTGACAGTGCTAATCTTTGGAAGATTCTGACCAAAGGGAGCAGGGTCCTGTCCTCACTGCACCCTCATGATGAAAACAGCAGGTAGAGGGTGTTACGTACCACAGTGAGCAATAGAGGACCAATGCTTTAAGGTCATGAGGAGATCACAGATGAAGACTGAGGCCCAGAGAGGTGGCTGCATACTGAGTGAGCAGAGATGGGACTACACTCTTAGCCCAGAAACGCTCAGCCACAGCTTCGCTAGTGGGCTCCCCATGTCAGGTCCCTGTCCCTCCATCCTGCCTCTCACTCTGTCCCCACAGTGAGCTCTCCAGGCTGATCATTCCACCTGCTCAGGCCACTCTGTTCACTTCCCCAGTGTCCCAAATCCTTTCCCAAATAATCAACTAATTGTTTCATCACATTCTTTCTCTTGCATTTTCCTTTGCCAAAATCTGACTCAAGTGACAGCGATGTCACTGATATCTCCCTGAATCAGCTGGCAAGATCACTCTGCTTGGGCTAGGGAGCAAGAAGCAAGACATCATGGAATGAGAGTCTTGGCGGAAGGAGGCTAACCTGGGGTTATGTTACACTACAGTGGCAGGAAGGGACAATATTTTGGTGCCCAGCATTCATCAGAAGGTGCTGAGCATTTTGGGAAGAGAATGTGATTAGCAGAAGAATGCCTAAAGGAAGGGGAAAGGAATTCGAATTCAGTCATATCTATTACTCAAGTGCATTTATAATGTCTGGGCACCAACTAGCTTCTGCTTAAACCAATACCATTACCACACATTGGGATCTCAAAGTTAAATGCCTACAGAGGCCAACTAAGTGAGACATATGAGGGCAGTGGGTTTTGTGTCAGGTAATAAAGAGTGGTGGAGACTGTGGCAAAATAGGGACCAAATGCTACATGTAAAGGGGGTATCAGTAACCCAGCTCCAGCTGCTTACTGACACGTGGGGTTCTGACCCAGGAACTTTCTGTATTTTCCAGGGCTTTTTATATTTTTAAGAGAAGCTAGAAATGTGAAAATGTGTGAAACTTCCCAGCTTAATCATGTTGATTCCAAGTGTTAACAAACATTGTATAGGTCAAAGAAAATTACATATCAGTGGGCCACATCTAGTTTCTGGGCTGCCACTTTGTGACCTCTGCCCTATATGGAACTTTCCAGTGTATGCATAGATATCTGCAGGCAGGGGTTTGTAGCTGTTGTCAGTAATTCGGGCGAAAAAACTTAGGTAGAAACATTCTCAGGGCAACGAGAGTCATAAACAATGTCACCATGCTACTCAGCAAAAGAGAGGGTGATCTGGTGAATGGATAGAAAGAATGGAAAACAAAATAATATAATAAGATCTACACCTCCTCAGAAAGCATGGCTTTGTTCGAAGTGGTAATGGGATTGATAAAGGCTTCCTTCCAACCTTGGGAGCTGGACAGCTCCAGAGGCAGTCTTCCCAAATCCTCCTGCAGGGCGGCTGGGCTTGTGGAGGGGTAGGGAGGGACATCGTCATGGAGAACAGGACTGCCATGCCAGGTGTGTAGACACACGTGTGGTTCAGCATAGGTTTTTCTTTTTCTCACTGGCCTCAAGCATACTTCTCCCAGCTCTTAGCCAACATAACCTCAAGGTTTCACATCTGGGGAGGGGCTGACAATGATGAAATTCCCCTTTCCAAGGAAGCTCTTTCTTTACCTGTGACCACCCGTAGAGGTACTGGCACAAGTGCATGCGGCCCAGTCATTCACAGTGGTTGCCCTGCCTCTAACCCTCTCTGTTTAAGCATGAAGAGGAAACAATGCTGGCCTTCAAAACCCTTTTCATCTACTTTCTCACAGTGATGATACTATGACTGTACCTCCTGAGAACTCGCCTTTGGTGCCATTTCAGCTCTTCCTTTTCCTTTAGTTATGATTCAAGTCTCACCAGTTATTTTTCTACAAAGCTTTCTCATCCCAAAACATCATTTTCTATTTCTACAGCCACCATCCTTTATCCACGTGCCCAAGATTTCAAATTCCTATTACTATTCATGGCCTGTGAAAAAGGGGTTTCTTGCCTCCAGTCTCTCCCCACTTGCCCCAAACACCACTTCCATCATGTCATCTCCTTCCCTATTATTTATTATTTCAAATTAAAATACACAAACATGACCTGAAAAGACTACCCTCTCCCACCCCCCACTGCCTCCATGTACAGCCTATCCAGTTACCTTCAGGCAACAGAAAGAGAATACATTTTGGAATCACACAGACCCATTTATGTCTTGCCTCTTCCATTTGCTCCCTATGTGACCTGAATGAATTATATGACCTCTCTTGCCTGAAGTCACCTCATCTGAAAATTGGGAAATTAATACGTAGCTTTCATGGCTGTTGGGAGAATGACATAAGCAAATGTATGCTATCTCACTGTAAGTACTCAAAAAATAGTAGCAGTCATTAACATTACTCTCCACAAATGTAGCCTTAGAGAGACAAAATAAGAGGGTGTTTACATCTGTCAGCACATGATAGAAATGTCAAAAGAATCTGAAGCAAAGTAAATAATTAATGGAAATGTGCACTTATTTGTTCTGCTATTGAGCAAAATGAAATGTTTAAGAATTTATCAAAAGAGAAAATAAAAGTCTACTGCTACCAAGTTTTACCATTTTTTTTCCTCCTAAACATTTTAGTTGTGTCATACCTATGTTCTCCTTCAACACAGATAGGTGGTTTTGATCAAAGTCCCTGCATGTCCCCTTGTAAACAACTAGAACATGCTCAACCTTGTGCAATCTGGCCTGCAGTCACGTTCCACCTTCATACCACAATTAAGCATGGCAGAGCAGAAACATGCAAATTGTCTGAAGTCAAACAAACCCAAATGTGAATCCTGTCTCTATTAAAGTCCTAGCTGTGGGACTGCAAGCAGGGTATTCGATCTCTCCAAGCCTCAGTCTCTTTCCTGTAAAATTAGGAGAATCATCCCATTCATGTAGAGAATGCTAGATTAGTGTCGCTTTGAAAGGGATTCACCTATTTTAACTATGCAATAAATGTTACCTCCCATTTTCTTTCCATTTAAGTGGACTCCAATGTTTACATCTGCTAAGAAATTTCCTTGATCAAGTCCTCTTAACACTAACTGCTACTTTACTCTGCACCATCTCATCAAATGAAATTTTAAAATTTTAGAGTTACAAGAAAAAAGAGTTTTTGAGTTAGACAGACTTGGTTTTGAACCTGGTTTCAACAATAACTAGCTGTGTTATCTGGATAAGTCTCAGTTTCTTTATCTGTAAGACAGGAGTAACAACAGTTCTTCCTTTAGAGAGCCTTTATGAGGATTCAATGAAATAAGGCTTAGAACAGGATCTAGCAGAGAAAAAGGATCCAGCAGAGGGTAGCCACTCTTATTAAAGTGGCAAGTAGAAGAAATTGTAGCTAACAGGTTGAGATTTTTATCTTGACACAAATAGTCCATTCCCATAACCTCTCTGTTTCCATATCTGGAAACTGAAAGTCATATACCTGCTTTATATCCCAGGAATCTTGTGAAGATGAAATAACATCATGGATATGAAGATTTCTTGAAAAATGAAAAGTACAGTGATATATTTTGGCTGTGTCCCCACCCAAATCTCATCTTGAATTGTAGTTCCAATAATCCCCACATGTGAAGGGTGGGACCAGGTGGAGATAATTGAATCATGGGGATGGTTCTCATGATAGTGAATTAGTTCTCATGAGATCTGATGGTTTTATCAGGGGCTTCCCCTTTTGATCAGTACTCACTCCATCCTGCTGCCCTGTGAAGAAGGTACCTGCTTCTCCTTTGTCTTCCACCACGATTGTAAGTTTCCTGAGGCCTCCCTAGCAATGTGAAACTGTGAGCCAATTAAACCTCTTTCCTTTATAAATTACCCAATCTCAGGCAGTTCTTTATAGCAGCATGAGAATGGACTAATATAATAAATTGGTACCTGTAGAGTGGGGTGCTTCTATAAGGATACCCAAAAATGTGGAAGCGACTTTGGAACTGGGTAACAGGCAGAGGCTGGAACAGTTTGGAAGGCTCAGAAGAAGACAGGAAGATGTGGGAAAGTTTGGAACTTCCTAGAAACTTGTTGAATGGTTTGACCAAAATGCTGATAGTGGTATGGACAATGACATGTCCAGGCTGAGGTGGTCTCAGATGGAGATGAGGAACTTGTTGGGAAATAGAGTAAAGGCAACTCTTGTTATGCTTTAGTAAAGAGACTGGTGTCATTTTGTCCTTGCCCTAGAGATCTGTGGAACTTTGAACTTGAGAGAGATATTTTAGGGTATCTGGCAGAAGAAATTTCTAAGTGGCAAAACACTCAAGAGGAAGCAGACATAAAAGTCTGGAGAATTTGCAACCTTATGATGCCATAAAAAAGAAAATCCCATTTTCTTGGGGGAAAAATTAAAGCTGGCTGTAGAAATTTGCATAACTAACAAGGAGCTGAGAGTTAATCACCAAGACAACTGGGAAAATGTCTCCAGGGCATGTCAGAGACCTTCATGGCCAGGGGGTAAAAATGGTTTCCTGGCCCAGCTCTATACAGCCTCAGGACACAGTACCCTGCATCCCAGCTGCTTCAGTTCCAGCCACGGCTAAAAGGGGCCAATGTATGGCTCAGGCCATTGCTTCAGAGGGTGCAAATCCTAAGTCTTAGCGGCTACACATGGTGTTGGGTCTGTGGGTGCACAGAAGTCAAAAATTGAGGTTTGGGAACCTCCATGTAGATTTCGGAGGATGGATGGAAATGCCTGGATGCCCAGGCAGAAGCTTGCTGCAGGGGCAGAGCCCTAATGGAGAACCTCCACTAGGGCAGAGTGGAAGAAAAATGTAGGATTGGAGCCCCTACATACAGTCCCCACTGGGGCACGACCTAGTGGAGCTGTGAAAAGAGGGTCACTGTTCTCCGGACCCCAGAATGGTAGTTCCACTGACAGGCTGCATCATGCACCTGGAAAAACTGCAGACACTCAACACCAGCCATGAAAACAGCTCGGGAGGCTCATACCCTGCAAAGCCACAGGGTAGAGCTGTCCAAGGCCATGAGAGCTCACTTCTTGTATTAGCATAATCTGGATGTGAGACATGGAGTCAAAGGGGATCATTCTGAAACTTTAAGGTTTAATGATTGCCCTACTGGATTTTGGACTTGCATGGGGCCTGTAGCCCCTTAGTTTTGAACAATTTCTCACATTTAGAATGGGTGTATTTATACAGTGCCTGTACCCGCATTGTATCTAGGAAGTAACAGATACAATCAAACAAATAACAGATGCAAAAAAGGCTCAAATATGAGCTTTTTGATTTTACAGGCTCATAGGTGGAAGGAACTTGCCTTGTCTCAGATGAGACTTTGAACTGTGAACTTTTGAGTTAATGTTGGAATGAGTTAAGACCTCAGGGGATTGTTTGGAAGGCATAATTAGTTTTGAAAACTTGCCTTGTCTCAGCTGAGACTTTGGCCTGTGGACTTTTGAGTTAATGCTAATGTGAGTTAAGACTTTGGAGGACTGTTGGGAACGCATGATTGGTTTTGAAATGTGAGGACATGAGATGTGGGAGGGGCCAGGGGCAGAACAATATGGTTTGGCTATGTCTCCACCCAAAGTTTGCCTTTAATTGTAATTCCAATAATCCCCATATGTCCAGGGTGGGACCAGGTGGAGGTAATTGAATCATGGGGTTGGTTTCCCTGATGCTGTTGTTGTGATAGTGAGTTAGTTCTCATGAAATCTGATGGTTCTATCAGGGGCTTCTCCCTTTGCTTGGCACTCAATTCTGCTGCCCTGTGAAGAAGGTGCCTGCTTTTCCTTTGCCTTCTGCTATGACTGTAAGCTTCCTGAGGCCTCCCCAGCAAAAGAGGTGAGTCAATTAACCCTTTTTCCTTTATAAATTACCCAATCTTGGGCAGTTCTTTATGGCAGCATGAGAATGGACTAATAGTACAGGTTTTACACATCTGCTAGCAAAAAAATGTTCTCTTTTTCTGACTCCCTTTATGTCTGTCTGTTGGTCTGACAGCTCACTGAAGTCAGGGAAAGATCCTTTAATTTCTTTTGTACCCATTGCATGGTTTCTAATTCCCATTTCCTGCTCAGTGCATACTCACTGCTTATTTCTCACCCATGCCTGCCTTATAGAACAAGATAAAATTAAAAACACCTACCCCTTTTGTGTGGGTAGTGTTTCTGCCAAGGCAACGATTCAGCTCCTGCCTGGTATGAGGGCCTGAGCTGCCCCAAGGAGAAGGGAAAGATTAAGCATCTATAATAAATGTTCCCTAGGCAGGGAGGGAAAAATCACCTAACACTCTTGTGGCTTTTAGAAAAAAAAGGGGAAGAGAAGGAGGAAAAAGAAAACCCTGAGCTTTAAACAAGTGGCCGGGCTGTTTGTCATCTGTAAAATGAGGCAATGGAAAGCAGGAAAGGGCAGTGGTCCCTGGGTCTGCTTCAAGGATTCGTGCCTCAGACGTCTGCTCCAATGCTCTTGGGCTGTCCATCTGCAATTTCTTTTTTCTTTAACAAAAACAGAGAACCCTCACTGGGCTGAAGTTTCCCACCTGGGCTGAGTTTTCAGACCTGGCCTAGGTGGTCCCTAAGTAAATATTTTTATCCTCACTCACTCACCTCCTCCTGAGGAAAAAAAAAAAAAACATCTTTTTGCTTAGTGAGAGAAGAAAGCACCCAAACCAAACAACAGATTCTTTGCAGCATTTGAACCCTCATTCTAGGGACTCCCATGAGGGCATGTGGTTTAAATCAGAGTACCCAGGCTACTTGTCTATCTTATGGACAAATCTGATTAACATGGACTCGGAGAGAAAGTTTGGATGCATGCCAAAGTACTTTAGTGCCTGTGCAGACTGGTGCATGGACTCTTCCCATTACCCAATAGTTCTAGACATCCACCTGCAGGCAAAAAGTAAAGAAACAGCTTAACCTAAAGTGCAAACCATGGTGTACTCTTGATTTTTCACATGGAGCCCTTCATGATTTCGCCATAGCTGGTAGATTCAATAGAAGTCCTCCTGCTGTAGACAGAATTTCCATAGTCCTTTTGCCTCTGCATTCATTTGGTTTGGGCTGAGTAGTTTTTTTTTCAGATGCGCCTCCATTTGTGGCAGGCACTTGTGCTGGGCTGGAGGGATCCAAAGCTGAACAAAAGACAACCTCTGCCCTCCGGAAGCACACTGCTCTTGTGATAAGGATAAAAATCCAGACTGATGATTATAAAGTGATCGATTTGCTAGGGTTCGTACAGCAGATTGTCACAAACTTGGTGACTTGAAAAAGCCTTACCCTCTCACAGTTCTGGGGGACAGAAGTCTGAAATCCAGGGGTCAGCAAGGTTCATTCTTTCTGGAGACTGTGCAGAAGAATCCATTCCGTGCCTCTCTCCTGGCTTCTGGTGGCTGCTGGCAGTCCTTGGGGTTTGTTGGCTTGTAGCTGCATAATTCCAATCTCTGCGTTTGTCTTCACTTGGCCTTCCCTTTGGGTCACATCTCCCTCTCCTTTATCTTATAAGGACACATCACTGGATTTATAGCCCATACTAAACCCAGGATGACCTCATCCAAAGACCCTTGAGTTAATGATATCTGCAAATATCTTATTTCCAAATAAGGTCACATTCATAAGGTAATGGGGCTTAGGGTTTGGATGTATAGTTTGGGAGAACACAGTTCAATCTATAGCAAAGATCAAATATGATATGTACTATAAGAATAGAGGCAAACACAGGACATGATTGTAGCAGAGAAGAGGATGGTCCATTGCAGCTGACGGAGAGGCAGGAAAGGGCTCTAGAGGAGGTGGCTCATAAGGGGAATTTGGGGGGACAAGCTGGAGTGTGTCCCAAGGAGGGGCTGCTTGTGTGAAAGTGAAGAGGTTTGCAAGTGTCATAAAGGGGATGACTCCATCTTTGGTATTTGAGTGTTGGCAGGATCCTGGGATCCCTTCTGTGCTCAACCCTCCTCTCCACCACTGCCTTTGACACCTGACAAGAAAGACCTCTCTGAGCTGGCTGGAATTTCAAACAGTGTAGCCTCTAGCCTACCGTGCATGAAGCCCCCCAACTTGGCCTCTCATCTAAACATAAAAAAGTCCCAAACTACCCCCCAACCCCACCCCTAATTGTTCTTCTTCTCATCATTGGAATTCTTTGCAATGTCTTCCCTTTCTGAGAATCTCAGCTTGCTGTGAATACTAACTAAACATTCATTCATATTCATTGGTGAGTGTCATCTGGGTGAGTGATCAGATCCTGCCTCTGGGTGAACTGACCAAACAGAAAAAATGGTGGGAGTGGGGAATCATAGAGAGTTTGTGTGAATGGGGTGTGTGGAGTGTGAGTAGGGTGGAGGAGAAGTTAGTTCAGATTGGAGAGGTAAATAGAAGGCAAATTATGGAGAGTCTATCATAACAAAAGTCCTACAGCAAACACAAACTGGAAAAGGTGTATTGAAGCCAAATGGCTCAAATTCACCTGTAAAACACAGGTGCTGCTGCTCGGGGACCACCCTGGTTTTCAAGAAATGAAGGCTTAAGCATTAGGAAATACAGGATAGGATGGATGAACAAACAAAAGTCTGAAGCACAGAGAGCCTTCTAGAGGTGGAGCTTCCTGTCTTTAGAGCCAGAATTTTCCAGGGTCTGAATTTCATTCTGTAAGCCTGTTTGAGGTGAGTTAACCCTTTAGGCATGTGGTGCAGATGATTAAAGTTCTTGGGCAGTGTCCTTTGAGCCCATCACTAGCTTATAAATCTTATGTGCTTGCAAAGGCATCTTTTGTTGGGCCAGAGGAATGATTTACTCTTCGTGGAGTAAACTTGGCCAATAGCTACTCTTGACATAAGTGTGGAGGGACAAAACAATAAGGAGATTTTCAACTGGTCATTTCCATCCAGTTGACAAAATTATCAGAGCAGCATCGGTGTGACTTCTTTTTTGACTCCCATGAAACTGCCTAGACCATAAAGTAAGCCCGAGCTGGCCAGGTACAGTGGCTCATGCCTGTAATCCCAGCACTTTGGGAGGCCGAGATGGGCAGATCACGAGGTCAAGAGGTCGAAACCATCCTGGCCAACATGATGAAATCCCGTCTACTAAAAATACAAAAATTAGCTGGGCGTGGTGGCGGGCACCTGTAGTCCCAGCTACTCGTGAGGCTGAGGCAGGAGAACCGCTTGAACCCGGGAGGCAGAGTTTGCAGTGATCTGAGATTGCACCACTGCACTCCAGCCTGGGAGATAGGGCCAGACTCCATCTCCAAAATAAATAAAAAGTACACCCTGGTTATGAAAAAGAGGGGGCTATCTTACACGCTGACGTGGGGTTGGAAGTGCTTTTTGATTAAGGATGTCTGAGGTTGCTTTGGTGTGAAACAGTTCATGAATTTGTGGCAATTATCCACCCCCACACTGATTGTGCTGCTTCAGCTGAGGTCACAGCATCAGGGTGAGGATTTGTGTGGAAATTCAAACTTCACTGGAACGCTGTCCTCAAAGAACTCTCCCCGCTTCACCGCCCCCCGCCCTGCCCCACACACACCCTGAGGAGTTTTTGCGAATGATCCTTTATCCTAAATACCCCACCACTCCAGGAACACTACATGGCCGATTCAGAAGGCCACATCCCATGCATTCTTGTTGTCCTTCCAAACTCATTATTTATGTGTGGCTTTGGATGGTCTTCAGAAGATTTGCTGAAGCATTCACACCACTCCAATCCAAAACTTCACTCTATTGCTAGACTATTCTTTACGTGACAGCTATGGCATCCCAGATCATTTTAGAATCAAATGTCAGGCACATACCCTTTCAAAGATAGAAAATGGAGGGAAAATCGCCAGCTGCCCCAATCTTCAACTACTTCTCCTTAAAGGCCCTATGGTATTCCATATTAGAGGCTTGGAAAATCACCACACGGCTGTCAGCAAACTGCAGGAATTGTACTGGCAAGATTGGCTTGTGGTGGCTCTGTCTACAAATTTGTGTTTCTTGTCTGCCTGCCAACACCCACTGTCCCTGATAAATGTAGCGCTCAGAGATGGCTAACAAGAGAGGTAGATTGTAGCACATACACCAAGCCCCTGGAGAAGATCAGTGAGGGGAGGTTTAGAAATAAAGCAGAGATGGTGAGATTGAGAACTGGAGAATCTGGGTGCACATCCAGAAAGCCAGGAGCAAATCAATGCTTAAATCATTACTTGCATATCTCTGATAGGTAAGACTGATAGTAGGGACTGTGGAGATATAAAGAAACACATGATGTGACCTTTACTTTAAATGAGCCTTCAGTCTGTGTGGGTGGCTAACAGATGTCCTATGTGAGAGTGTAAGTGACAACATAATTTAATAAATGGAGGAGATAAAGGTTATGTCTATGATATATTAATAGTGAACATAGGGGAAGACATATATTCCAATTTGGCATAGTTAGATGATTTGAGTTTGAGATGATTATAGACTTCTCAATATACATGTCCATCAAACAATTGCTTAAGTGGGACTTGAGCTTAGGAAAGTGGTCAAATTTGAGTTTATAGATTTAGGAACCATTAGTGCAGAAGTAATACAACTGCTCCAAGGGATAGAAGAGCAGAGGTTAAGGACCGAACTTTGTTTCAATCCAGTTGCCAGAGGAAATGGATTAACTAATAAACAGAGAAAAGGATATGAAGAAACGTATAAAACTGAGATAGTGTAACACTGTGGAAACCAAGGGAAGATGATGCAAAAAAGTTGGTAATGTGGTCAGTAATGTGTAATGCTGCAATGAGGCTACGGAGTTTGGGGAAAAAAAGTCCTATACAGCATTTAAGGGCCAGAAAAAAGACAGTGACTTCTGAGCAGCCCATATGAGTGGGGTGGTCCTTTTCTCACTTCTTCAGGCAGTTTGCCTGTTCTGTTAACATTTCCTGATATAGAATGGTTTTAACGTTTTCAACCTCCTATCACTTTCCTCTGTCTGTCAGCAGCAGAGCATAATTGGGAGGAAAATCACGTAGGCTCAAATCCAAATTTGTTTTTACCTCTGCCGGTAAAAACAAATTTGGCAACCAACTGAGCAGGTCACAAGCTGAGGGCAGAACCCCTGATTCTCATGGCACAACATTTCCTCAAGCCTGTCAGTCTTTGAATGCAATTAGTCAACTGGGTGTGAATCCATTTGAGATATTTTGTTGAATGTCTGGTTGAAATTAATAAGTGCTATGTTTGGGAGTAGTCCCTTAATTTATCAGCATAGTAAATTTTAGCTCAAAGGCAAATGAAGTTAACCTGCCATGATTTGTTCTTAGTGAACAATGGTGGGTTCTTGGTGATCACTTTATTGTTTGTTTGGTTTTTTAGCCTATAGTTTAATCATCTTTTCTAGAATTTTGTCAAGGATTTTAATAATGGCATTAAAAATAAAATAAAAACATACAAATGTTTATGAACATTTAGGTTTAAGGAATTACATATTAGTAAATTTGGATAGCTTCTGATCACTAGCCTTCTGAGAACTCTCCCATTCCTTGTATCATCTGATAGTTAATAAGATTGTTAAGAGGACATATATATATTTATTTTAGAGCTTACAATTTTCCAACGCCTAAACAGTTGAGCTCATGAGTGCCTAATTGTTCTCCCTCAATCTTGACTTGAATTCCTTTTTTATATTGTTTGTTTCATTGAGTGTAAAGATAATTCTTGCTAGAAAATAAAAAAACTAAAGAGAAGTTGAGTGTTGTGGCTGGGTGCAGTGGCTCACACTTATAATCCCAGCACTTTGGAAGGCCAAGGTGGGTGGATCGCTTGAGGTCAGGAGTTCGAGACCAGCCTGGACAACATGGTGAAACCCCGTCTCTAACAAAAATGTAAAAAATTAGCTGGATGTGGTGGTGCACACCTGTAATCCCAGCTACTGGGAAGGGTGAGGCAGGAGAATCGCTTGAATGCAGGAGGCAGAGGTTGCAGTGAGCCGAAATCATGCCACTGCAATCCAGTCTGGGTAACAGAGCAAGACTCTGTCTCAAAAGAAAACAAAAGAAAAAAAAAAGTTGAGCTTTCTTCCTTCTCTCTGTTATTCAGGACAGCAGTTCAGTCTGATAGCTGTTTAAGCACCCACTCTGTATGCATGCTATGAAAGGCTTCAGTGATATGAGGATCTTACCCAAGATTTACTTCATTCTGTTTTTAGTGGTCAGCAAATAACTGGCACTAATACTGTATCTTCACATTCAAACACATTTTCTGGATGAATTTTTTTGAGATCTAAATGCTCAAACCCCCACTATGTATCCAATAGGGTTCATGAGTTGCCCGTTTCCTTTTATCTTTGGTGGGATTATTTTCAACTGAGTAATCACAGTGTTAACTCTCAGTATTCCTCAAATTTAGAAGTCCTCAGTCTCTTTAGATGTCTTCTAGATGTGGACTTGCTTCTAGCTATTCTCTGAATTTCTTGAAGCCTTAGGTAACATGTCCAGCAATCCTTACTGTATCTTTAACCTTTTGGAGAAGGTTCTCTCAAAATTCCTGTTAATTCAAGACTGTTTTGAAGGCCAATTCTAAGTCAAAGGGAAATTCATCTATGTTTTCCCTCTGTTTGCTAAATGATAAAATTGTCAATGAGGCTAATGTTTGTGAGATAGTCTAATTTTAATGGAATCAGACTTCTGGTAAATGTATGTAGAGTTAAAGTCTCCTATCCTATTATCTCTGTATTTTTAAAATATACTCTGTATTAGGAAATAATTTTAAATAATTTATATTAGAAAAATATCATCCTTAAACACCATCTGGCTAGGTATCCTATGATATAATTCCACCAAAACAGAACTTTTGATTCTCTTTCCCTTTATTGCAATTGATAGGCTTTTTACTTTACTTCCCCTCTCCAATCTATAGGTTTTTATACCAGTATATGACTCCATTATTTACAGGTCTAAATTCTTCTGCTTTTCCTCTGCTTGATAGGCAATATCCCACCTGGTTTCTTCAGATGGGATTAAGAAAAGATTTACAAGTAAGCAAGACTTTGGCTTGCAAGACATTGGCTTGCAAGACAAGCCAATGTCAAGCAAGAAAGGCTTGAAATAGATTGGAAGTTTCTGTGAGGGCTCATCAGGGCTGGCAGTAAATAAGGGAAACTTGGGCAAGGGATTTGTCTCATGAGAAACTTCTTTAGCAGTGCTAAGATTGACCCTGCTTAAGCACCCAACTTCTGATGTTTTGTAAGATTTGTGTCTTATAGAGCCAGTCCCCTAAGGGAATACATCATTTTCATTCATCCACAAACCTCCAAAGCCACTATTCAAAGAAGGGTCACATTTTCTGCTGGGAAACTCATTCCCTTTCAATCCCCTATGATTTTCACTTTTACCCCCATTATACCTCCAAATACACCTGACCTGCTGGATTTAAAATATTCATTTTTCACATCTCTCTTCCCTAACAGATTGCAACCTTGTGGAGGGCAGAGGCTGTGTCTGCCTCATCTGTGCATTTCCACCACCCAATCCATAGTAGATGTTTCTTGAATAAATGATCTTATTTCCTTTGTGAGCAGTTACGGTGGATCCCAGGTAAGGGTGTCTGTTTGTATGTACCAAGAGTAACCCTAGTCTTTCAGAGCAACAGAATTCCCATCTTTTGTGACTTAGCCAGGGCAAGAATTCTGGTCAGAAGTATTTGCCATTTAAATGTGTTTCTCTGGATAGGATTAATATTCCTCTTCTGGCTTTTTTATAATGGTTCATTTATTGTATATTCTAGTCATAGGCTTCACCATGCAAATAGAGAAATATCTAGAAGGTTGCATATATCTTTGAATCCTGACATGTCAACTGTTTGTCCCCTCTACTCTGTAGGTTTGGTATATAAATGACATTTACCATTGCCTAAGAACTACTAGGAACTTCTGCCCGCCCTGTGCTTCATCTTGTTATGTCAGATATAGCATCTTCCATATAATTCTGTTTTGCAGTATATTTGGCCTTTTTACCTCTCTCTGACAAAAACCCTGTTTCCACTCTTGTTGATCAGGGCAGAATTGTCTGTCAAATACATTCTTCCCAGTCTTTGTGACGTGTAGCCAGATTCTACAGATTCTAGCCAGGACATTTGTTCTGATGTCATAGGCCACAGTCTAGGAAATTAACATCTTCTCTTCAACACTGTCTCTAGCTGTTCACTCCCTTAGCCTCCTTTCTTTTCCAAAGACATGACGTTCAGCTGGAATAGCTGAAAACATCACCTGTGTCCTGAGTGCCCTTTTACAATTTTCCATACAGAACACTGGGGTCTCTGGGCACCCAACCCACCATTCGTTTCCATGGGGGGCAGTGAATGGTGAGATTCAGGGGTCTTATCTTGTATATTGCCACATACCCTCTCTACTGTGGTCTTGTGACTGACTGTCCATGCATAGGTGCCTCTGGATGGCACAGGTCAAACTCTTCCTGACATAATTTCCTCCAGGAATAATAATGGGGTTCTTTTATGTGATAGCCCCTAAAAATCTCTTTTATTGTTCTTAGAGCATGAAATGATACTTTTTATCAAAATATCTCATAGCATGCTCCACTACAATCTCTGTGGAATTTCCTCCTTTCTTCTCATTCACATAACTTTTGACATCTATTTCTATTCATAATTTTGGCATCTTTTTCTACTTGGTTGCTTACTTCCTGGATTAGTTTTTTCACTTCCTATTATGTTCATTCTCTAATAAACTAGAATGTAACAAGGTGATCCTCAAACTTTTTCTTTCATTTTTAATGGCCACTGAAGCTTGAACGTAGAGTAAATAGAACTCTTAATCAGAGGAAGACAAACACAAATAGATTCCAAAGGTCAGAAAGCTCTAATCTGTACATCACTTCCAAGCCTGAAGAACAAGAAAACATCTTGGAACGGCAGGGAACGATTGTTTTCAAGCCCCACTGACTGGAACAAAGTAATGACCTTCTCATTCATTTTCTGTTAAAAGTGCTCTGTATACTTGAGAATCTTCATGTGGCTTCTCAGCAGCTGATACTGAGACATTAGAAAGCCCATAATCAGCACCATGATGTTGTTAAAAGAACACCAGGTAAGGAATCTGGAGAACTGGGTTCTAATACAAATTCCTCCATTGTGTGGTTTGGGGCTATTTATTTGAATTCCGAATCTCATTTCCTGATCTATTGACTTGGGGCAGAAAATAGTCCTTATTGTTTTTCACTGGGTAGTTGTGAGGTTAACACACACACACACACACACACACATATTTTACAAAGTGAATAGTGCTGCACAAATACTACATTTAAATTATCATTGCAGCTTTAAGGCAGCTTGCCAACCTATAGCCCTCATAAAAAGGATAAGCTAGAATGAATAATCCTAGATTCTTTGATTTTTTTTTTTTGTTTGTTTGTTTATAGCAGAGGGGCTATAAGAGATTGAGCAGGCCACTCATCCTGTTGGAGAATTCCGCTATCTGTGAACTGGGGATGATAATAATATCTGGCCTTCTAAGTTCTGCTTTCTGGCCTGAGGCTCAACCTCTTCACCTCATGAATGACACCAGGAAGATTCAGCCTTCAGGAAAAAGAGTGCCCCTACTCAACTCTGAAATCACAACTTTACCTGAAGAGTCCATCAGGACAACACAACAGAAGAAAAAAATAATAAAACCAACATCTATACATACATGCCTTGTATAATAGCTGATTGAGACGGAGGTAGAAAGAATTGACATTTCTTTACACTAGGGTATTTTATACTAGGGTACAAAATAGCTTGAAGTAGAACCTATCTTTTCAGCTTACAGCTTTCGATAGCCATGCTATCCTTAATTGGTTATTTGATTTTCTATCTACAATTCTTTATTATACTGTGAAATAATAAGAAATACACATATTGTCCCCAGTTTCTGGCATAGAGCTGCTAAAACCCTTGCAATTTCCTGAACAATAGGGATGCTAGGAGGATCTTTAGTTCTAATATTTGGTCTTCGAGCCTGGTTCTTGACACAGAGCTCCTAAATCTCTAGGAATTTCCTGGGTGATAGAAACATCTTTTGTTCTTTTGAGGTTACTCTTGGTAGGCTCCTGGATATGGGCCGGTCACTAGAAAGATCAAGCCATGATTATAAGCTTGGAACTTTCAGCCCCAGCCCCCATTCTCCAGAGAGGGGAGAGTGGCTGGAAATGGAGTGAAAAATAAATCATGCCTACGTGATGATGCCTCCATAAATATCCCTAAACTGTGGGGTTTGGCGAGTTTCTGGTTTGGCAAATGCATCCATGTGCCAGCAGCACGGCACACCCCAATTCTATAGGGTCAGAATCTTCTGTACTTTGGGACCGTTTTCAACTTCACCCTACATATCTCTCCCACCTGTCTGTTCATCTATATTCTTTATTATATCCTTTACTAATAAACTGGTAAATGTAACTTTCCCCGAGTTCTGTGAGCCATTCTTAAACCCAAGAAGGAAGTAGTGGGAACCACGATTTACAGCCCACATACCTATATAGTACACTTGTGTAGTATAGGTAACATCCTACTACTTGCGATTGGCATCAAAAGCTGGGGTAAGTCTTACAGAACTCAGGCCTTAACCTATGGGATCTGATGCTATCTGCAGGTATGTAATGTCAGAATTGAACTGAATTGTAAGACATCCAGCTGGTGTGTGCTAGAGAACTGCTTGTTGTATGATAAAATATCCCTACACATCTGGTGTCAGAAGTATTATGTTGAGTGGTCTGTGAGAGTAGGAAAAAAAAAACACTTTGGATTTGTTTTTCTTATCTCTAATAGTACAGTTCAGCCAGAACTACAGATTCAATGATTGTCTACACTGACAAAGCTTGAGAATCAAAGAGAGAATGACATTAGTGGGTACAGACTCAGACACATGACATGGAAATGTAGAGTGATGGAATGTAGCCCAGAAAGCCCAAAAATCTATGAGCACACAGGAGGAGATATAGATATGTATACACACACACCACACACACACACATACACACACACACACACACACTCACACAGGTATACACCTCCCAAATGGTATCAGAGCTGAGAACAAACAGGCGCTGCTATTCTATTTTTAAGGCTGTCATTTTTCAGCAGATCAGAACAAAGTAAAACACAGTAGGAGAAAAAAGCGAACTGAGGGTTCTATTGCTTTTGTTTGAAGTCATCCATGCTGAAGTTGATTTTAATTTAAATGTGGGGTTAGTTTACCTTGGGGGTCATAGTGCACGTGCAAGCTAGGACCCTCAGCAATTATCTTGCACCATGTAAAAATCAACGAACCTGTGCACTTGAGGAAAGGCTATTTGTTACTTTTTCACTAGAAATAAATTAACCAGCCAACTCAAGGATACATACACTTAATGACAGTGACAAAAACGAGTCGATATCTTCTTTACTGACTTCCCCCAGCAAATGTAACGGAGAGTTGACTTTCCTGGGTTGGTATCTAGAAAGGTAAGCCTGAATGGTTATTTTTTAAATAATCTCTCATGTGTAAACAGAATGTACTTCCCTGTTTTGTATTTGACACTTGCACCAATGTAGTGATTTTAAAGTAAACAATTTTGGACTAGAATCCTCATGACTTGCTATGGTCTAAATGTTTGTTTCCCCACAAAATTCATGTCTTAAAACCTAATCACCAAGGTGATGGTATTAGGAGGTGGAGTCTGTGGGAGATGATTAGGTCAGGAGAGCTCCCCACTCATGCATAGGATTAGTGCCCTTATGAAAAAGACCCCAGAGAACTAGTTAGAGGGCTACCCTTCCACCATGTGAGGACATGACAAGAAGTCAGCAGTCTGCAACCCAGAAGAGCGCCCTCATCAGATGCTGAATCTACAGGCATCTTAATCTTGGACTTCTTAGTCTCCAGAACTGTGGAAAATAAATTTCTGTTACTTATAAGCAACCCATTTTAGTGTATTTTGTTATGGCAGCCTGGACAGACGAAGGCATGACTTTTCCCAATGACCTACTGTGTCTGTGATTTATTGATGTATTCCAATTTGAGGAAAACCCATTAGAGATAGTCCTTGCTTCATAAAATTGAAGAATTGTGAATAAAGAAAATATTGGTAGATTGAATCTCTTATGAAAGATACCAGTTAACTCATTACAGTGGAGCCTTCACAGTTGCAAGAGGTGCCCTGAGAGCAGGTGGTCACATATGGCTATGCAGAGGAGCACTGCCCCATGCCAGGTCACACATCTTAAACAGACCTGAGATCTCCAGAAAATGCCAAAGTTGCTTTAATGCCATGTTTCTTCATTTATCAAATGGGGAGAGTAAATGCATCCTCACTGAGCTGAGAGGATTAAAAGATACTTTCATATTAATTGAGAACAACAAAACTGGACTGAGATGCGGGTGCTTGTTTTGCACGAAGTGATCAGCCTCTGCACATCATCTTCGTAGCTCAGAAGATTCAAATTAAAAAGAAATCATGAACTACCTATCATGAGTCACTTGCAAATAGCTACAACTATGAACAGTAAATGAAGCCATGAATTCTTACATTGAAAGGAATTCATGATTACAACTTTTAATTTGAGGGTCAATACAATTAGATTCTCAAGTTAGAGTACACCTTTGTAGATTTCAGAATAATTCTATTCCTCAGAGGAGTCTTCATATGATCAAAGATTCACCATAATGTTCTCATCTTAAATTGTTTTTAGAGACAGGGTTTTGCTATGTTGTCCAAGCTGGTCTCAAACTCCTGGGCTCAAGCAATCCTGTCTCAGTCTCCCAAAATGCTGGGGTTACAGGAATGAGCCACCACCCCTGACCATAGAATTTTCTTAATAGTGAGATTCCCACATAATTTTAAGTCTCTTTAAATAACCTGATTTTGTAGAACCACACTGCGGTGAATTCTTGCTACATTCGTGCCCAGAAGGATATACTATTGATCACATCATGAGATAGTTCTGAATTCTTGGGTAATTAATGTCCTTGGAACAGGTTCAAGATTGGAGTCCACTAGAAAAGGTCAAACTCTAAATGAGTGCATTTTGTAAAAAGAGATACATAATTAGAGTCAGAGATTATTTATTTATTTTTGCCAACTGAAACAACTATGGTGGCTTCAGAGATTTCTGATTCAGTGGCCTTAAGCGTTTCATGCAAACTTTCATTTAGACAGTCCTCAGATCTCCAGGGCATCCTATATGTAGTAATGGGTTATTTCAAAAGCTGCTACTAAAAACCTGCTGAATATTCTACATGTACACATATTGAGGCTATACAGATACAGTTTGTTTCAAGACATAAGAAAGAAGATAACAAATAGCATTATGGATGGTGTATTGAGAATCACTATCTTATGTTCTAGCTACATAGTGAGTCAAAATATTCAATTGCAAAGTGACAACTTCCATTTGCCCTTTATCTGCCTGGAATTTTCTGACAGTTTCTCCTACAGGTTTTTGAGTTCTTTGGTATCATATAGGTTTAGTCTTTACAGCACAAAGCTGGGTTCCTTTCAGCTGCTCCTGTCTTTGTCTCAGATGCCCCATTCAATTTAAGATATATGCCTTTTTGCTTCTGTGAAAATGTAATCTTTTAAGTGACTCACAGAATAAGAAAAAACAAATTGAGTTAGAAGCCTGACAAACACCCAGATCAGCCAGCCTCACCCAGTTCAGTCCAAGGAGGTTTGACAAGTTGCTATACAAAAAAGCAGTCTTTTGGAGGCAAAACTGCTTGCCAGTGTGCACATCAACTCTGACAGAGGGCAAAACACCAGCTGCCTGAATACGCTCTCAGGCTGCATCTCCAGGAGCAAAAAGGGCTCTTCAGTTTCAGCAAAGTTAACCGTCCTCCCCCCAGCTAATCAAAACGCCCCTTGGTTGGCAGATCGAAATATCCTTCAATCCAGTAAGCCTGCATGCATGACTTTTCACAGCTAACCTCTGCCCAGGGAGAAGTCAGTAAAGAAACAAAATGCAAATAAATTAGCATTCATCACTGCTGATCTAGTATAAATATTTATAAGGGAAAGATGCAGCGATTTTGAGTGATACCATGATCTGGACCCCACATAAACAGTTAAAAACAGCCATACTTGAGATATTGCACTTTGCATTTTTTTTTTTCCATTTCACATCACCATAATCACCCAATAAATATTTAAATGGACCCATTTGCTGTAACTATAAAAGAACCGTGTAAACTTGTTGTCATCTAGACACATTAGCCGTGGTGGAGTCAATGAATTTCAACAGTCACTTAATATCGCAGCCACTAGCTACCTTAAAACTGCCAGCGAGGGCCTGCCAGGAAGCTACTGTAACAGCCCAGATCACTGCCTCCTGAGCAAGACACGAGCTTCATTATGAATGCGAGCATTGCTGCTCTAATTAGGCCTGGGAGAGGTTTAACAACCATCCTACAGTCTTGCTGCTGACAAATATAAAAATAAAGCCTTGTTCGAATTAGCAATGTGAAGTGAGAAGGTCTAGAAGCACCAACTGTCTGAGCGGCCCTGGGACGGCTCTAATCTATAGTGAGGTTATTTTGGTTCATAAACTGCTAGTATGTTACCTGCAGGAGGTCTCCCCTGTAAAATGAATTATAGTAAGCTATATGTGATAATTAACCATGCATTAGCAAATATCTTGAAACAGGGAGGCTCTGTTTTCTCTGTATTTTGACTAATAAAAGCATGAATTTGTTCAACAAATGATCATTTAGGTTGTGGAATTCTAACCATATTGGAAGGACACAGTGAGCAATACAACATTGTGCTGGTCTAAGGGTTTCCTTACCCAAACAGGCTGCTTAATAGGCTGGCTCCATACTATGATGCTATTCACAGACCTAAAAACCACAGCGTTGAGAAGACAAATACAATATACATTTAAAATAATATGAACCTTGTGTTCTTATTTACTTTAAAATCACCCTATATGTGACAATTAAAAAAATACATGGGTAAAGTTCTATTTCAGAAAGTAACCTTATGTTTTGTTTAAAATATTTAAAAAGAATTCCCATGACTTTTCAACAATTAAAAATATATATATATCATTGTACTCTTTTTTTTTTTTTTTTTTTTTTTTTTTTTACAGTGTGGGTTTCTAAGAACTTTCTTTAGATGGTTTCAAACATGCTCTGGAAATAAAAACTAGATCACAACATTGAATAAGACAACACTGTCTTCTGAATTACTTAATGCATCATCCAAAAGAGTACCAGGGAGTATATCGTACAGGTATCAATGACTTTGAAAGAAGTGTTTTGGGTGCTGCCTTGGGGCTAAAGAGTGGGCTGGGCTGAATAAAAAGAATCAAGGGAGGTTGATGAGAAGAAGCGTCATCTCCAATTGTCAGGGCATTCATGGAGAACAGGAGTTCAGGTGTTTTTATCATTATAGGAAGCTACATGATGCTAATTTTGTGACCAGAGCCTGCCAGCAATAGAAGGTACCAATGATGCCTTAAAATTAATAGATTTTCCCTTGTCCTGCAAGACACCAATTGCTTCTTTATAAAAAGGAATATCTTCTCCTTTTTTTCTCCTGATCTTCTAACCTCACAGCTAAAATGCATATTTATATGGAGTATATATAAACACATGCACACATACTTACACAGATCTAAAAATAATTCAGACAGACCACGAAGGCAGCTTCAGTGTTTATTTCAAATCTGTGACCAATAGTTCTGCTTTAAATAGTCTATCCAAATCCATCAATAAGTTGAGGTTATCCCTTCTAAGCAGTTCCAAGAGTTTATATGTTTATACCCAAACTGTTTCCATGGGATATTAATAGATGTTAGCTAAAAGGGTTCTGTGGTCAGATATATATGAGAATCCCTGGATTAAGTAAAGTGACATAGGTTTCTTTACTGTAGGACTTCTCAGAGCCTTTACTACTGCCTTGGGAAATACTGCCCCAGTGCAAACATTAGATACACATAGCCAGTTCTCATTAGAAAGAGCATCTAGTTTTATAAAAAGTTTCACCAGTGATGCAGAGATGGAAAGAGATGTTGTTTCTGAAGATCTTGAAAGCTCTGTGGGACTAAAAACCAGGACATTGTTACAGACCAGAACATCCTATACTCCTATACTCAATGAGAGAACATTCAATCCTAAGTGAGACTGAAGTCTTTCTTAGTTTGGCTAAGGGGCAACACTCTTGATAATCAAAACCTCCTTCAGTTGCAAGTCATTCACCCACTTCAGGATTGTAAGGAAAATCACAAAGCAAACACATTTTGTCATCCCAGCAAAGAATCCCTTCTTTCCATTGCATGTCAAGTCAAAGTATTTCTACTCGTAATCACTCAGCACCTCCCAGGAAAAAGAAAAAAAGTGGCTACTGGCTTCCGGGAGGGAGGTAAAAACACACCCCCTAGCTCTATACAGTCTTTCTAGCTCTTTCTGAGCAAGAGCGCTCTTTTTTTTAACCTGTCAATGAATTGGGTGGTTACAGTGCAGACTATAAACTCCTATGAAAGCAGAAATCTTCAAGTTGAGTGAAGATCCTGGGAAGGAAATGGGAAGAGGACTGGTGCTGAAATAAAATGAATTCTGTGAAGTTTGAGGACTTGGTTTTGGTGTGTTTCATAGCAATAGTTTTGTATTACATAGCAGGTGCAGAAGCCTGGAGAGACTCATTGAAAGGAAAACAAGCAAGGATCTTCCAGACACCAACAAACATCTTTGGAGGCTGATGGCACAGGGAATACCTCCACTACCTAGCCCCTCAGTTCTTCCTTTCTCCACAAACAAGCTTTGCTAAAAAAGTGAAGAATTTTAGTTAAGGTCTTTGAGTCGAAATGGAATTGTAATCTACAAGGGATTAGAGCTTTTTGGCACTGGTTTCAGGCTTTGGTAAAGTGATTGTGGGGGTCTGAGACTAAGTGAGAAAATAATGCATTATGAGCAGAAGATCCTAAACCATTTTTTGTCTGATAGAAAAAGCTCAGGCTGTCTGGGTGCGGTGGCTCACACCTGTAATTCCAATTTCAGCACTTTGGGAGGCCAAGGTGAGCGGATCACCTGAAGTCAGGAGTTCAAGACCAGCCTGGCCAACATGGCAAAACCATGTCTCTACTAAAAACACAAAAATTAGCTGGGCATGGTGGCACACGCCTGTAATCTCAGCTACTCAGGAGGCTGAGGCAGGATAATAGCTTGAACCTGGGAGGTGGAGGTTGCAGTGAGCGGAGACCATGCCACTGCACTCAGTCTGGGCAACAGAGCAAGACTCCATCTCAAAAAGTAAAAAAAAAAAAAAAATTAAAAAAAGGAAAAAGCTCAGGCTTGGAATCAATCAGACAGACCTAGGTTCAAATCCCGCCTCTCCTACATACAAGGAAAATATATTGAGTCATCCTGAGCCTCAATTTCCTCATCTACAAAATGATGATAACAAGATAATTTATGCAAAGTGCTCAGTGCACAGTAGGAATTGAGTAATTACTTGTTATCCCTCATTCCTGTCTAACGGTATTCAATATAAAGACTCATTCCATTATTACACTCCTGTGCTATGAGCCAATCTGGACCTAGCTTCAATGCCCCTTTTAAGAGGTAGAAAAAGTTGAGTACATAATTGCTACTCTTTTTGAGCATTTATGATAGATGTGCCAAGGCATTGTGCAAAGCAATTTTTTGTGCATTTATCCCATTTAATTTTAACCATCTCCCCATGATTTAGAGCTTCTATTTCTAGTTGATGAAAAGTCAGAAAAAAAATTTAAATCTCTAGTAATGAGGCTGGTTTCTTTCACCCCATTCTGCTTTCATCAGGACCAATCTTAAAGCCTGGTCTGTTTCTGCAGTATTTTACTTATCAAAATGGTATTATTGATTGGGCTTGGGAGCAAGTGCTAAGAGTGCCCCCTTTTGGTCCTGGAGAGCCTTACAACTTATCCGGGAGAATTAGGTGTGAAGCCTCCTCTTTGCGAGCGCATTCAGGGTTATTTGTGTCTCCTACTGTTGTGTCCCCTGGTCGGTCTGTATGTGGCTTTTACATTCCTTAATAAAGTAATAGACATGAAAGAATTCTGTGGCCGACGCCAGCAGCCACAGAGAACACCAAGTCTAAAGTCAGCAAAAGGTAAACATATGGAGCCATCCAAGGAATGTAGCAATAAAAATTGGAACATATGACGAAGTCTCCCCTCCCCCCTCTATTTTTCTGGGATAATTGTGTCAAGGAGGGGGAGAAAAGCATCTCCTTGCAGACAGCATGCCTTCATTGTGATCCGCTGTCGTCTGGCAGGGGGAGCCAGTCAAGCAATCTTTCAAGAAATAGTTAGCCCCCCCCCCTTTTTTTCTCCTGAGTGTTCAATGACCAAAAATCTCTCAAATCAAATCCAAAGACAATTATTTATTTTCCAGACTTAATTTAATAGCAAAAACACCCCTGGAGGACTGAATGTGGTATTTGACTTTTATTTGGGCCACTCTGGGCATCACCAGCAGTTTTATTCTCCAAAGTGTGACTTTGCAGTGAGCTCCTTGGCCCACAGAACAGTCCAGGGGCACTGGCTGGGATCCTCGTTCCCCACACAACAGCAGCCCCGGGCAGGGCCAGAGACAGCACATAAATAATGCTTCTCAGTGCAAATTTGACTCGGTATTTCTTCTCTTTGGCTCATAGTCTTCATTCTCATGAAGGGAAAACATGACCCCGGACTGTGCCCAGACCACCTTCCCAGCCTTGCCTGGCACCATGGTGGCCCCTGCCGGCCTGTCTGCCCCTGCTGTGTGGGGTGCATTGCTGCTTCCCTTTCTTGTCTTGCCTTTGCTCATGGCTTTACCTGCGCCTGGAGCATTTCCATCTCTACCTAGAGCATTGGTATTCAAAGTGCATGCTGTGGAGTTGCAGTGATGGATTCAAATCATAACTTTATTACCCACATGCCTGGAGAAAGTGAATTGGCCTCTCTGTGCCTTTCCTTATGTTTCCTCATCTGTAAAATGGAAATGATCACAGAAACAACTAACTTTACAGGGCTATGATGAGGATAAAATGAGCACATGGTCTAGCCAGTGTCTGGAACACGGTAAGCACACAATACCTTTTAGTTATTATTATAATTATTAGTAATCCCACTATGGAAGTCCTACTCACCCTTCGAGAGAGATCAACCACATTTCTCTTATGAGACCTTCAGGGAGTCTCCTCCTCTGTTCCCAGCTTCCTTTTTATTAAATTGTTCTTCCACCTCTGTGGTTTTTGTTCCTTCATTATACCAACTATTAGTCTGACTTGGAATAATTTCATTCATTTAACAGCCACTTACTAAGCACATACAATGTGCAAAGCATATTGCTGGAGATAGGAGGACCAACCAGATTTGGAGCTCCCTTTAAGGAACCAAAGATACAAAGGGAAGCCACAGCTCAGGCTGCCCATAGTGAAAGGTCAAAAGTGTCAAGTGCTATGAGACACATGAAAGGAAGATGCTGTTGGGCAGGGGGGTATAGAGAAAAGAGAGGTCAATGTAAGTTGAGGTGATTAGGAAAGGCTTTATGGAAAAATGGTGTTTGCAGTAGATTCCTCAGGTTTTATGCATTTAAAGATGGGAAGAGTGGGGAAAAGAACAAAGCAGAGAGACAAGTGACTGGTTATTTGCTTTCATTACGCAACTAAAATGTTAGCCCCAGGAAGCTAGAGACCATCTCAGAAATAGTGTCACCTTGCCATTAGGCATGTCAGGAGGTCACACGGAGACCAGGAAAGAGAACCAAGGACAGCATGGGTTAAAAATATGGAGAGAAAAGGGCTGGCCCCTTGAGGGTGTGACTGGCAATGGCAAACAAATAATCCCAAAGGCAGGCTTGTTACTCTAGAACATTCCAAGTGGTATTCTAATTCATTAGTTCCATCCAAGGGGCAGAGTGAGGGCCTGTAGTTGTGTCTAGTGGCTAGTCCAACAAAAGTAATGGGAGTTGTTCTGAGTGTCTGATTGGGACAATAGAAAGTGGGCCCAATCCTAGGTTAGGAGTTGACTGGGGTCCTGAACAAGAGGGTTAGAGTGGGTAAAGCCAGACTCCTGTCCCAGCATACACCAAACCCAGGCACCCAAGAAAACAGTGGGCTGAGTAAACCAGCAGGGATGCTGGGGCCTGTCCTGTGTCCCAGTGCCAAGGACCACGTTTGTATGCCACCACACTGAGTCTCAAAGAAGCTGCAGCTTGAATGTGCATGTGTGCTACAGTGGTATATAACAGGAGCAGTATGGATTCTGTGGCCATCACACATGGACAGAACCCACTTGCTCCATGACTGAGCAAATCATTCAGTACTCTATGCCTCAGCACTTTTATCTGTCAAATGTGGAAATTCACACACATTATATTAGGATCAAAAGAGAAAATTATGTAGACTTTAGAGTGTGGTTCACAGACCAGCAAAATGTCTGTGAATTTGTTAGAAATATAGTCTCAGCCCCCGTCCCAGACTTACTGAATCACAATCTGAATTTTAACTCGACACCCCAGGCGATTTACATGTACCTTAGAGTTTGTTAAACAAAGGACTAACTAGATTAAAAGTTGGTATACTTGCTTTGTTTTCTGTGCACCATGGACCCCTCATCTACTGGTCAGCAGGTGTGACTAATTGCCAGCCCAAATTCAAAAGAGATTCCTTCTGGGGGTTCTTACTGAACCCCTAGAGTGGGACTAAGACTACTGGGGAATGCCTCTCATAATTCGTGTAGACTTGCAGTGACTTGCACAGTCTCTCTGTCTGTCTTTGTCTCTTTCTCTGTCACACACACACAGACACACACACAATCACTCATGCACACAGGCTCACACCCATAATGTACACAAGGCCTTTAGAAAAAAACAAACTTGAGTTTGTTAATCCATGAGCAGCAAGGTCCCTCTTTACACCTAATTACTCCTAACTTCTTGACTCATTTTTTAGATTTTCAACCTAGCATACCTACTGATTTCACACTTAAATGTGCTTTTCACTTACAATACTGATTTTAAGTGCAGTTGCTTTGATTCTCACTGGATAAAGGCCCATGTGGCTCCCCGCTATAGTAAAAATCTTCTGTGTGCTTTTGGGAGGCCTGAAAGAGGCTGAACTCTAAACCTGCCAAACACAGGTCACACAGGCCACAGAGCACTCTCCCTCACTTTCTGCTCTGGCCCACCAGATGGTTCTGGCATATTCCTACCCCTGACCTCCCTATCATCCTCAAGCCTATCCATTAAACTACCATTTTGTGAGGTTTCAGCCCCCGTTCCCGCTGAGATGCTCAAAGCAGGAGCTGTTCCGCATTCTCAGAGTTCGCGAATGGAAGATGCAGCCACTCTGGTTGACATGGTATTGGCAAAAACAGTCAAGAGCATGGGCTACAGAATGCAGCTGACGGACTTAGCACTAGCTAAAATGTGTCTGACCATATATTTAGCCACTTATTGTGTGACCTTGAGCACATTACCTAATCTGTCCATGCCTCAGTTTCCCTGTGTATAAAGTAGGGGAAATAATGGTACAGGTTTCAATGAACTCTTCCAAGGAAAATGCTTAGTATAGTTCCTGGCACATAATAAGTACTCAATAAATGTTTGCTATTAATATTAGGCTCACCTTATACAAAGAGGTTACTCTCTGCCCTCCTTTTCCATTTAATAAGCAAACAGACAGCTCAGACTTGGAACAGAGTTCTGGTGAGCTCCACCCAAATGGAAGCCAAGTGGTGCCTCATAATCCCTGAAAAAACAACAGGTAACCTCCAAACTACACACCCACAAGAGCCAAGACCAATGCTTTAGTGCCCATTAGTCCCTGTCTGGCTTTCTATAGGAAATATGACCACTTTTTTTCAGTGACTAGAATTTGTGGATTAATTAGACTATTTGATTTTCTTTCTCTTTCTTTCTGATGGCCAGAGGGCCTTATTAGCACCTCCATTAGCATTTGGTCAGGGACAGAAGAAGCAGTGGTGAGTTCCAATAGTTTGAAGCAGAAGAAGGGAGTACGGGATGAATGAAGTTTTCTCTATGGGATCCTGAGCTTGAGATGTGGACAGGGATGAACAATCTATCCATTCATATATCACATGCTTATTAACACCCTGTGTATACATACTATGCTTCTAATCATTGTAGGGAGTAGAAGAAGCAAACTGCGGTTGAGAGCAAGACAAATATACATAGAAAAGCAAATCCATGATATGGAAGTTAAACAGCGACAACAAAGCAGATCTCAGGCACGTGTCCTTCCTTTTAGGTTCCTCATCTATAAAATGAAGAAAGTACGTTATTATAAATTTATAAAACTGTAATTTCAAGGTTTGAAGGAGCCGTAAAGGTCTTCTAGGCCAATATTATGTACTATTAGCTCCAATGGTTAAAACTTAGATGATATTTTACTGAGAATGTATCTCCCTATAACTTCCTCCTGTTGGTAGTATTTCTGAAAGCTGTCCAAGTCTTGGAAAGCCACTACTCAGACTGTCCAGTTCTAGGGGGAGATTCTTCCTACGCCAAGTTTCAGAATGTCAGCCTGTTAACTGGCCAGATCTGATCTTCAGCTAGCAGGTACTAGTGAATATGTGCTAGTTGTTAAAGCACCTCTGTACTAGGGTTAGATAACCACCGCCCAAACTATCACCCCGTCACCAACCCCTGCTACCCTAAAACTCCAGCACCTTCCTGAGGAATGTCTAACTTTGCCACGATCCAGAAACCAAAGGCTTCACGTCTAGTACAGCAAGGAGGCCCTCTAGGGCTCTACGTTCAACCTACAGCCAATATCCTTTCTAATGGATTCTTGTTTCTGCTGTACTGACTGCTAAAATATTTTCATATAACCCATGTTAATGACCCCTTTATTCTCTGGGGCACGTGGACTAACTCTAAATATTTTTCTATAACTATGTGGAGACAACTGTCCAACCTACCAACCCTGAATATTCCCATTTTCAGATCTCTCCCCCACCCTTTTTTCTCCATCTGAACGTATTTCATTTGGTCACTGTCCCTCTTTGATGTGACATTCCTGGCGGAGGCTGAATCACACACAAGAGATCAAAGGTCCCCATATAATGAACACTTTACCTCTAGTAAAACAGCCAAAGATAATGTCATCTTTAAGAGTCTACCAGATGTAAAATTCTAAGAAATGAAAGACGGGCAAAAACAAGGCATTACATGACTAACATCCAGGACATGATTAAGCTAGCTGAGTGCTCTTAGCTCATACAATGGGAGTCATTAACACTAAGGTGCTGATTCTCTGAAAGATGTTCAACTTAAGAGAGTCTTGAGGAAGATGATTGTATGTGAGTGAAACTATACAAGCAAAGGAGAGAAAGCAAGAACAACTCCAGGGCGACACTGGGATAAACACAAGTAGAACACACTGCTTGGAATAAGATTTTTAAAAAAGAAGCAGGAAGACATTAAAAAGATGAAAGGGTAGGATGGGGACATCTGGACATTATTTTTCAAATCTATGGAGTCACAGGGTTTTTTATCTGGGTAGTGATATGATCAAAGTGCAGTTCTGAGCAGATTAATCACTGAGTGTTGTAAGTGAGGAACTAGGAAGACTAGGATATAGGTTAAAATGTCAGGGAAATGGGAAAAATTGATAAATTCAAAATCATTAAGGAATTTGAGTAATGATGACTAAATGGATGATAGTAGAGTTGGTGGTATGGGGCAAGGGTTATAGGAATCAAAACGATATTAGAGTTTTGACTAATTCTAACATTACTGGACTAGTAATAGTTCTAGTTTGTACTGGAAGAACAAATAGCATACTGCCAGGAAAAGAACACTAAAGAAATGGAGCTGATAATGGCAAGTTAACACTCAAACCTCCTGAATTCAAGGTGATGGTGCAACCATCACTGGAGGTGTCAAGAAGACAATTGAAGTTGTGAAACAGTGCATTCTAGGAAGTTCTCTATCAAGGTATATTACTCATCATATCAATTGGCATTGCGATTTTTCTCTTATTTTCATGCTTGTCCAAGGTTTGTCCAGATGAGGCTGCAGTAATCTGGTGGGCATTTTTCCTGGGTAGGAGAGTCATAAGAGTTGAATTCCACTAGGCATGGTATATTCCAAGATGGCCAAAGACCATTAGAACCACTCTAAAAGAAATCCTAAGGGTTGGATTAAACTGAGAATATCATATCCCAAGATTGCCAAAGACTATAAGAATCATTCTAAAAGGAATCAAATTCAACTCTAGGGAGAAAATATCACAGATCAAGTCCAAAGGGTGATGAGAGGATGGACATAAGAGAACAGTGGAAAATGTGTCTTGTAGAAGGGCAGAATGGAGTGAGATGTGGAAATAGATCAAGTCAAGCAGTGTAAGCCCAGGACTGTGAATGGCAGGTTGATGCTGGGGAACTCCCTTTTATGGAATGATAATGACAATGATGACAACAGTAGATGATTAAAAATATGGCTGAGTAATGTAATCAAAATGGTAAAGCCATGTTGAAAAATTGAATACATGTTGATGATGGAAGAATGAAGCATCATTTGAGAATTAGGCTTAGGAACAGGAAACCAAGTTAGCTATTTGAAGCTTAGATTAATGGAAACAACATCCCTGCCAGCAATGAAAACCTAAGAAAGGATTTGACTAACACAAATCCCACAGCTGTGTGGAGCGAAATAATAAACGCTACCATTTATTGGGAGCTGTCTATGTGCCAGGTGTGATGATAATGATTTTCATATGCGATTTCTCATCATTGCAACAATCCTGAAAGCAGGATGAGGAAACTGAAGCTTAAAGCAATCAAATAACTTAATCTATACATGACAGGTCCAGGATGGAGTTCGTGTTTTTCTGCTACCCTGTGCTTAGTAAAACTTTCAACATTTGCTCAATCTATACACAAAAGGTGCAGGCAAAATTAATAAAGTATAATTGAACTTGGAACATAAATCATTACTTTCATACTTAATTCTTACCAATAGCCATAAGTACTCTTCTAGCATTTTCTATCAAAGGCAAAGTGAACCATGTTTCTTTCCCTGCTACTTACTGCCCTATTCCAGATTCTTCTCTACCAAGCTTTTAAAAAGAGTTATAACATTTTTCTGCCTCCATTCCATCATGTTCTGCTGGCCTGGTGTACTCTCCCACACTACCCTACCACATGGCTATCCAGAAGGTCACTAATAACTGCCAGGCCTCTCAATCCAAAGCGTCTTCACTCTTCTGGGCCTCTGAGTGGCATTCACAACTGTTGATGGCTCTTTTCCAGGAAACACACTTTTCTTCTGGCTTCAGGAGCATTACAAGCTCTTGTTTCTTGACTGCCTTGTCTTTCTTTAACTTGTCTTTAAATATCAAAGTTCCTCGAGGTCTAGTCCTAGAAAGTCTTCTCACACATTTTTTTACCCTTCCCCTAGGCAACTGTGCCCGTGATTTCAGTGATCTATGGGACTCCAAAATTTATACATTGAGCAGATCTCTGTTCTAAATTCCAAACCTGTATTTCCAGCTGTTTATTATATGTCTCACAGATCCCTAAAGATCAACATGTTCAAAAGAGAAACCATATTTTTTTCTGTCTTATACCCACCTTTCCACCTCCCCAAACCTCCATGCTCCTTAAGAAAACAGCACAACTGTCTTCCTGCCACCCCAACTGGAAACCTTTTTGTGCATCACTTTCCATATCAAGTTAATCAAAAATGCATCTTGATTTCATTTCTTAAATATCTTTCAAATCCATAGATTACAAATTCATTAAGGACAGAGACCAAATCTCTTTTGCTTATAGCAGTCAACTTGGTAAACTACATGGTATGCCTAGCAGAGAGGGCATGCTCAATAAATATTGTGGACTGAGTAAATAGATAAATAAATGATGTAATATGTTCACTTCTTAATATCCCACTACTGTTCCTCCAGTACAAGTTATCATTATTTCTCATCTAGACTATCTATTTTAGAGGATTGCTGGGAAGATTAAATGTGTGTTAACACATGTACCATACCTGACCAGTGACTGTAATATCATAAGTCCTTAGTAAATTCTATGTATCATCATCAATAGCAGCAGTAGTAGCAGCAGCAATATTAGTAAGGGACTAATAAGGGACATAAGTAAATATCAGAGATTCTAAGATATAAGTGTACCCATTTGATTTTATGACAGAGATAGTTATATGCAAATCAGGTATTACAAGAAATGTATTTGAAAGTTAAAAGAATATGTGGGAAAACGAAAACTTGCATTCATTGCTGGTGGAAAAGTAATATGTTGTGGCTACTTTTGAGAGCAGTTTAGAAAACAGTTCCTCAAAGAGTTAAATATAGAGTTACCATCTGATCTACAGATTCCCCTTGTAGATGTATACCCAGGAGAAATGAAAACATATGACCCCGCAAACTTGTGCTTGCAGGTTCGTTGTAGTGTTATGCATAATAGCTAAGAAGAAGAAAAAGTACAAATGTCCATTAACTGATGAATGTATACAAAAATGTAATGTATCCATGTACTGGAGTATCATTTTACAATAAAAAGGAAGGAAATACTGAAAGACAATAATGTAAATGAACCCTGAAAACATCACACCAAATGAAAGAATCTAGTCACAAAAGACAACATTTTGTATGATTCTATTATAAGAAATGTGCGGAATAGGCAAACCTATAGAATCAGAAAGTCAGTGAGTCTGGTAGCCAGGCCTGGAGAATTGGCAGAGATGGAGAGTGACTGCTAATAGGTACTAGGCTTCTTTGTGGGGTGATGAAGATGCTCTAAAATGGATTGTGGTGATGGTTGCATAACTTTATGAATGTATTAAAAACCATGGAATGGAACACTTTAAATGGGTAATTTGTATGGTTTGTAAAATATAGCTTAAAAGAAACGTTACAGAACAAGAAAACAGAAGAATCTGGGAAAATTGCCCTCCTAGGATACTATTTGTCTTTGCATATTCCTTTTCCAGTTCTCGCCTTGGCTGTCTCCTGTGTAATTGGTAGATCATGAAAAAGAACAGGAAGTCTAACTTTAAAGTAAATCAACATTTGAAGCCTTCTTGAGATAAATTTCTTGCTCAGTAAAAACTTCTCTAGAAGATAATTAGATTTTGCAAATGCCCCGGTAGTGTTTTTGTGGCCCATCCCATTTGGAGGGAAAATTTAAGGGCATTTATTTAAGTACTTTTGCAGTCCAGTAATGACTACTGTGAGCTCACAATCTATCTCCTATTTTTCATCCATTCGATAAGAATAGTCTCCTAATGATGCAACTAAAATCAGGTGTCCTTTGTGATGTTACTGAGTGAAAGGCAATCACTTCATTCCTTGTTACTACAAGTATTCATAGAAAATTCAACAAATAGTCATTGAGGGCCATGTGCTCGGCCCCACTTGAGGCTCTGGGGACATGGTGATGAAAAAGACTGACAGTGGTCCAATCCTTATGGATTTAATAAAGGCATAAATTTATAATATAATACCATGGAGTGACAAGAATTATGAAGAAAAAAAATAAGGAAAATAAGGCAAGAATAGGAGCTATTTTAGATAAAGTGGTCAAGATGGACCTGTCTGAGGAGTTGAAAATTTTTTAACTTTTTATTGAAGAAGAACATATATACAGATAATTGATAATTTTTCACAGAATGAGCACATTTGTATAACTAACTCCCAGATCAAAACAATAGAATATTACCAGCATTCCAATAGGCCACCTTCATGCTCCCTGCAGTCACTATCCCCTGGAAAGGTAAACATCACATCTATCATGAGAAAGTCACGTTTTAACTTAATGCAATCTTTTTTGTCTTAACTTGCTTTCTGTCTTAGCCTGTTTCTGTTGCTATAAAGGAATACCTGAGACTGGGTAATTTATAAAGAAAAGAGGTTTATTTGGCTCACGGTTCTGCAGGTTGTACAAGAAGCCCGGTGCCAACATCTGTTTCTTGTAAAGCCTTCAGGGTACTTATCTCACGGCGGAAGGTGAAGGGGAGCCAATGAGAGAGGAGGTAAAAGAGAGAAGAGGTGCTAGGCTCTTTTCAACAACCAAATTTCATGGGAACTAAGAGTGAGAACTCACTCACTTTCTTGAGAATGACATCAAGCCAGACATGAGGGATCTGCCCCCATAATCTGAACATCTCCCATCAGGCTCCATCTGCAACATTGGGGATCAAATTTAAACATGAGACTTGGAAGAGTCAAATAAACCATATGCAAACTATACCACCTTTCATTTATCTACTGGGTTGTAAATCCTTTGAGTGTAAAAAAGTACATCCTGTTTATAATAAGGATGTACTTTTAAGTAAGGCCCTATTATGTGGAAGGCACGAAATACCACAAAGAATAAAGCATTATGCCTGAATTCAAGAGATATACAGTCTAGTTGAGGAGACATATGTAAAAACAATGAATGCAATCTAGCATTCAGTATAAATATAGATAACATTAACAAGGCTGAAAAAAGAGGATGCTCAGTTCTACCTGGAGAGGTGGCTGGGAAATGTCAGGAAAGACTTTGGAGAGGTGATGTTTGAACTGAGTTATGAAAGATTTCCATTCCCCATATTGGCCACTGCAGTGCTCTATGCACAAAAAACTTAATGCATTTTTGGGAAATGGAACATTCAATGTTGTCCTCTAAAATGTAATAGCATAACTAGTAGAGAAGGTGCTAGAGAGCCTTGACTGTGCACCCTTGATTCCTGCCTTGCCATTCCCCTGTAGGACCAGGGGCTCAAGAGAACCAGAACTCTCCTGGCTAGGACTAAGAAAACTGGGAGTCCTGTGACTTCTAGCCCCAATGAAAATTCAGTCATTCAAAATTATCCTTTCTCCTGTATGCTGGAGCATTTTCTTCCCAGACATGTTAGCACAAGGTCCTTTTGCATTCAAGTGGACCAAACCAAAGGAGAGGTATATGTGAGCTGGGGAGAATGAGTCTTCAGGTGATCTCTCATTATTTTTCAATTAAATTTTATTTTAAAGTTATATAAGGAATAAACTTTTCAAACTCAACAGTCTTCTGCATGGTTATAACTGTTTTGTTTGTTTTCTGCACGGTTATAACTGTTTTGTTTGGCATGCATCCTTCCATTCACTTGTATGGATTATTAAAATATATAATTTAGTTGTGTGAGTGACAATTTTATATGATTGGTATATACTGTGTGCAGTGGTCTCCAACTTGCTTCTTCAGTGTGTTTTGTTTTGAAGGGAGAATTTGGCATGTTAGTTACTTACAGATCTACTTCATTCACTTTAACATCTGCTTACTATCCCATTTCATGGATAACATGCTGAAGTCCCTGCAATTGTTCATCAATACAAGCAATGTCACAGCAGACATCCTTGACTGTGGTCCCTCAAATACAAATTGCAGTGATTCTCCAAGGTAATAACAAGAAGAGGAATGGCTGAGACAAATGGCACAAGACATTTCGATTGAAATTTTAATAGAATTATATTAGTTTTCTATTGCTGCTATAATAAATTACCACAAATGTAGTGGCTTAAAACAATACAAAACCTATTATCTTGGAAGTCTGACATGGATCTCACTGCACTAAAATCAAAGTGTTGTTATGACTGCATTTATTTCTGGAGGCTTTAGGGGAGAATCTGCTTCCTTTCCTTTTCCATCTTCTGGGGGCTGTGCATACTCCTTGGCTCATGGCCCCTTCCTCCATCTTCAAAGCCAGCAATGGCAGGATGAGTCTTCAAAGCATGTTGACCTTGCTGTCATTATTTCTCCTTCTCTGACTTTGATTCATCTGCCTCCCTCTTTCACTTTTAAGGACCCTTGAGATTACATTGGCTCTCACTGGATAATACAGGAAATCTCTCTATTTTAAGATCAGCTTATTAGCAATTTTAATTCTATTTGTAAACTTAATTCCCTTTTGCCATGTGACCCAGTGTATTCAGAGGCTCTGGGGATTAAGACATGGATATTTTTGGGGTAGGAGCATTAATCTGCCAGGAGCTGTCCAAAGTGCTTTCCAAATATATGTATTAATTTCTCACTCCTCACACTATGTTTGAGAGTACCTATTTCCTTATACTCTCACCAGCACTTGACGTTATGCTCTAAAATATTTGCCAATCTGGATGATGAAAAATGAACCACTCCTAGCCCATTATAGGCACTCAAAAATTCTTGTTGACTGCATAAATGAAGGACTAGCGTTTTGTCTTTCCCTGATTACTAGCAAAGTTGAGCATGTTTTCACATGTGTGTTAGCCATTTGTACTTCCTGTTCTGTGAATTACCTGGTCTTCACTTCGTCCCATTTTTCTCTTGAGGTGTCATTTCTTTATTGATGTGCAAGCACTCTTAACTTGGTTATTTTTCTAAAAGCTGTCATCCAAAATCAGAAACAAGAAATAAAAAGGTGCTTTTGCAGACTCATTCTTCATTATATCTTTCTCTGTTTAACTAAAAAATGAAGAATAATTCAGAAAATATGAATATGGAGGAAACATGGACTTGCAGTTGGAGGCACAGATCCCAGTTTTGGTTCTCTTGCTTGGGTAGCTGTGTAATCTTAGGTAAAGTCACTTCTCTCTGAGTCTTGGTTTCTCATCTACACAATGAAATTTTTGTATTCCATGGCCTCTAAGATCCCCTCCTGTTCTGATAACTAATTAGTTTGCAATTAGAAGATAATTAATCATTTCCCTCTGGCTAACTGTACTCTGCTCTACAAAGGATCAATGAATTTCTCTCTAACATCTCTCCTAATCATATATTCACCTGACCTGCTCACTTGCCACTTAGTCACTGCGCAAAGACTCTATTTCTCCCTGTGGGTGTATGACTGTCTATTTGACTTATGATAATAATAGCAATAGTAGCTATTGTGTTTACTATTATTATGGCTAACAATTATAGAGCCCAACATTTATTTTCCAGGCACTGTGCCAAAGATTAGACATGCACTGTCTCATTACAACTATCCTATGAAAATGACAACATTTCCATTTTATGGATGACAAGGTTGAGATACATGGAAGGTGTGTAACTTCTCCATGGTCCCGCAGTACACGTCCAGATATTCAATGAAAGCTTGTACAGTCTGACTCCACCAGCTTGTTTTCTACACAGCATGCAACGGGCTAAATAGGGCTCTTTCCATTCTTTTATCTTGCTAACTTTTAACATAATTAGTACTGCCTCATTAAAGAAGTCAGCTTGGGGCTCCTTTTCATTATGTATGCAGTTCTGAGCTTAAATGGTCTCATTTTCTTTCATTTTTCGGGTTCTGTACAGTTCTCAATGACTGTATTTTGCTTCATCTGAAGGTTTATTACACAAAAAAACCTAAAGATAAGGCTAGGTCCACCTCACTCCCAACCTTGGAAATGCAGCGGAAATCAGCATTGGCATGTGATTTTCTACCCACCAGGTTGGCAAAAATGAAATGATGAATAATATCTAGCGGGGTGAAGGCATGGCAAAAAGGGCACCATCACACACACCATCACACAGTGTAAATTAGCAGAGCACTTTCAGGTCACATGATAGTATCCCTGACAATATCAAAGTTTAAGTTGCATGTACAATTTAGCTCAGTCAATTGCTCTTTGGGGAATTCATCCTACAGAAATACTACGTCATATAGAAATGCTGTAGAAATACACGCACACACATCAATTACATACACACATACCCACATGCATATATATGCATGTATATATACATCTGATACATATCTGTTATTGTGAAGAAACAGAAACCATCTAAACTCCAACAATAGAAGAAAAGTAAAATAAACCATGGCAATCTATAGAATGGAACACTATACAATAGTTTAAAAGAAATTAGGGTGTATCTATACATATTGGCATAGTTCTCTATAACATATGCTTAAGTGGAAAAAAGCTTGTTGCAGACCAAAATATATAGTGTGATTCTATTTAAAAGTTTAAGATAATCTAACCCCATGTGAATTTATTTTCATATATAATCTCTGTGTGTGTGGTCCTGCTCATTTTTAGAAAACATTATCCAGTCAATGGTGGCTATATCTAGAGAGGGAAGGGAACAGATTTGGCTTAGATACATGGGTTAAAAAGAGAACTTCACTTTTTACTCTTTATACATCTGTACTGCTTGGCTATTTTACAATCAAGTATTACTTTAGTAATTAAAAATCAAAAATGGGAGAAAAAAACCCAGAGGCTGGATAAAATTGATTTTAGTTGTAACCCGACTAGATCCTCACGTTATGACTCATAAACAGTAAATCAGATTAAAGTAGCAACCACAGCTAAACAGTCTTCACCATTCTGGAGGGAGGCCATCCTTTTGTAAGTCAACTCCCTCAGGAATGATATTAGAATGGTTTTAGTCATGAACAAGCTCTGGAATTATACAATGCATAACTCTTCCTGGACTGTTAAAAATGACTTCTTGCTCTAATAAAAGACTGCATCATAATAGCAATGGCCCTAAATGTCTGAATAATTTATATATCACTATGACAATTTTTTGTCAATAAAGCCTTGCATGAACAAATTTAATCTATAAGGTGAAGATAATTTCATCTGTAATTAGCCTCTTGAGAATTCTGCCATGCACTTAAGTAAAAATATATAGCCCAGGCAACATACTCTTGATTCAGACCATAGATTTCTCCCTCAGATTACCATTTTTGTCCTTGGTTCAGCAGGCTGTGCCGCTGGAATAGCAGCCATTCTGCTTGTTAAGATTTCAAGTGCTCTTCAGAGTTAATGGAGTAAACTCAATGAGTTATGTCACCACTGTTTTGCCATCCTCTTTTTTAAAAGATGTACTTTATAATTATGTTAGCTAGTTACCTAAAAACTGTAGCATTAATTATCTGACTTTTTCTTTCTGACCAATACCATCAATTTTCATTTTTACATACCCCCAAACAGGTAATTTAACAAATTTAGAACTATGGAAGATGTCAGCTAAGATGCTTATTTTGGGGGTTTGCTTGTACGTTTTATTTTTATTCTAGCATACATTTGTACCAAGGGATTTGTTCCTAGTAACCCAGCTTTACTACAGCAAATCTTTTTTTTTTTTTTTTTGGCCATTTATGAGAAGTTTTGTCTTAAATATTTACTTGTATTACTTTTAGGTATGGCACGCATGGCCTCAGCACAAAGCAGTATGATCATATTTCAAAGAGAGAAAGAGACTCACAGGCACACAAGGAGAGGCAGAGAGGTAGTGGGCAGAGAGTAAGTGGCATTTGAGCAGGTCTAATCGATGTGTGCCTGGGAAAGACGCAATGAGCAGCCCACTGATTCTCTGCAGACCAGGGTTCAGTTAACCAAGGGGAAAGTGATTACTCCTTACTGGAGATGGAGGCGAGCACATGGGTGCGACTGGGCCCCAAGCCAGTGGGGAAGAGAATTGGATTCCCTCCAGGTTAAAGGAGGGAAGAAAATGGATTTCCATTCAAGTTTGAAAGGCCAGCTGCCAGGCTGTTAAGGGTCACGGGGAGTGGGCCAGATGAATGAGGCCAAGAGCTACCCCTAAAACCTGAGAAAGAAGGGCAGACTTACCACCTGGGGCTCAGAAATGGCCTGTCAGTGCTCCCAGCCTTCAGGCTGTCCCCCCGGGCTCCAGCTTGAGGTTGCCCAGCCAGCTCTGTTTAGAGACTCTTCACCATGGTTCCCAACCAGGAACTGGGAGCTCTGTGCAAACACAGCTACTGTAGTGGCATGCCAGGGTGAGGCACTTGGTCACTGTGTGTGCAGGTGGCATACCTTCTGCTAGGAGTGCCCTCAAGGAAGTGAAGGACCTGACATTTTAGGTTAGGACTTTTTCCCACTTTCCTTTCCTGGAAAATGTATTGTTGGGGTGAGTACATTGTTACCCGCAGCGTGGTTTAAAGGAAGGATTTCAAAGCAGGTATCAGTAGAACTAGAGCTTAGTCTTGGCCTTCATTCATTCATTCACTTTGCCTTCTTTCATTCACTTTCATTCATTCGTTCATTCACTTTGCCTTCATTCATTTGTTCATTCATTCATTCAATCTATATTTATTGAGTGCCTACTATATTCCAGGTGAAAGGCCCTGGGGTTATAAGGTGAGCAAAAGAGAAAAAGTCATGACTGATTTGGAAACCAGCGAGGGAGACAGACACTAATCAATTAATCCCACAAGTAAATATATAATTACAAATCGTAATGTGTGATGAAGGAAAGGCTTCAGGTCTATGAACATTTATTAGAGTGAGGGTGGAAGAGGGAATATCTAGCCTGAGAAGTCAGGAGTGCTTTTCTGAAAAGTAAACAAATTAGTAAGAATTAACTAGATAAATGGGACAGGAGCCTTCTAGACAGGAGAAATAAAAGACCCTGAGCTAGAAAAGATGGTATCTATGGTGTATTCAAAGAAGAAGGCTTGAGTGGCTAGAACACCAGAGTAAGAAGGTTAGCTTACTAACTAAGAGGCTGGACTGCTTTTAGGCAGGGTTCAACCAGGTTCTTTGCTGATGCTGTTATTGTTAAATAATAATAGGAATGTTAAATAATAATAGGAATCTTCAATTGACCAACAATATTGATTAATAAGAGCACTCTTTGCAATTAAGCACCACAAATTAACCAACCTCTCCTGGCCTTTAGATAAAAGAAAGCTCTAACAAGTGAGGTGTGAATTCTATGTCCCTACAAAGGAGCTGTTGGTAGAGCCAGTTTGACCTATAGCTCCATTCTTCCCAGCCTGGCCAGCCCTGCATTGTGTTCTAATATCAATGGTTCCTAAGTAGTGAACTCTTCTTATTGTTGCCTGGCACTGTGTTAAACACATCACATGCAGTATTTCATTTAATCCTCTCAACAGCCTTAGATGGTTGTTTATTAGAACTGTTGACAGGTATTTCAGCTCTCCCCCTTCCTGATTTACAATAATACTGTACTTCCTACCTCCTTGAAGTTGGATTTGGCCAAGTGGCCAGCTTTAGTCAATCCACACTGAGGAAAAGTGAGTATGTCATTTTCATGTGGGAGCATTTCATTGCCGGTGTTCTGTTCAACCTTTCCTTTTTTTCAGCCGTTCTGATTGTTCTGCTTATGGCAGTGCATGTGTAAATCAGTGATTCTCAACCAGGGGTGATTTCTGCTTCCCATGGGACATTGGACATTTCTGCAGATAGTTTGGGTTGTCACTGCTGGGGGAAGTGGTACTACTGGCAGCTGGTCCGTAGAGGTCAGAGATGCTGCTAAACATCCTGCAATGCACAGGACATCCCTCACAACAAAGAACTATCTGGCCCCAAAATGTTAAGAGTGCTGAGGTAGAGAACCATTGGTCTAGGTGGAGGATCCATCCACCCATGTCCCTGAGTAACCATAATGGGCAAATCCCTTCTGCTAACCTGCAGTGAACATAAGCTTGAATGAAAAACAAACCTTGGTTGTACTGAGCCACTGATAAATGCGAGATGCCTGTTACTCTGGCATAAGCTCATCCTGACTGATAAATACAGTGGTAGATGCAGTGACTATTCTCATTTTATAAATCAGGAATCTGAGACTCAGAGATGTCAAGTAAGTTGCCAAGACCACACAGCTAGGCAGAGCTGAGACTGTTACCCAAATCATCTGAACTTTAAAGCCTATGTGTTAACCACTCTATTAATGATTAACCAAATGTTAGTCATTCAGGCTCCTATTCACAGACCTCAGAGGAAAATGGCCTTAACCAAGAGCCACTGGGAAGAAGGTGGCTTACAAAATTACTCCTATTTATCTGATACCTGTTTGCAGAAAGAATTCAGAAAGATGCTGCAAAACAGGTTCAGCTTATAAAGCAAGATAGTATCTCAACATTGTAATATTTTGCTTTTGTTCCCCATACTTCCTCGTACATATACAATAAAAAACCTTCTTCCTAGTCCTAATTCTAGTACTTTGGAGATATCCTGTTACCTCCAGAAAAATTAGCATTGTTAGTTGTTCATTTGCCAGAACTCTGGAGTTAGGGTTTGAATGTCAGTTCTGCCCTGTACTAGCTGTGTTATATTGGTTAATTTACTTAACCTCTAATTGACTTAGTTTCCTTATTTGTAAAATCAGATGGAGTAGCAATAGTACTCTTCTAGTGAGGTTATCGGGGGATTTGAATATCCAATATTTGCAGTGGTTGTCACATAGTAAGTGTGTTCTAAGCATTTGTTAAACATGAAGTTTCCGGTGAAGGAATGCAAGGAGAAAAGAAGAGTCGAAAGAAGAAAAGCCCTAGTTGCCATCTAAGATGACTCAATGTGTAGGCATGTAATGAAAGTGCTATGGGAGGCCAGGTGCGGTGGCTCATACCTGTAATCCCAGCACTTTGGGAGGCCGAGGTGGGCAGATCACAAGGTGAAGAGATTGAGACCATCCTGGCCAATGTGGTGAAACCCTGTCTCTACTAAAAATACAAAATGTAGCCGGACATGGTGGTGTGTACCTGTAATCCCAGCCACTAGGGAGGCTGATGCAGGAGAATCACTTGAACCTGGGAGGTGGAGGTTGCAGTTAGGCTGAGATCACGCCACTGCACTCCAGCATGGGCAACAAGAGCAAGACTCCATCTCAAAACAAAAACAAAACCAAAAAACTAGCCAAGTATGGTGGCGCATGCATGTAGTCCCTGCTACTTGGGAGGCTGAGACAGGGGAATCACTTGAACCTGGGAGGTGGAGATTACAGTGAGCTGAGATCGCGCCATTGCACTCCAGCCTGGCGACAGAGCAAGACTTCATCTCAAAAAAAAAAAAAAAAGGTGCTATGGGAATGCAGTGACAGTGAATGTATTTAAGGGTAGGAAGTTCAGAGAAAGCTAGTCAAAGGAACCACTGCTTGGGTCTTAGAGAAAGAGTAGGAGTTACCAGGTGAACACAGGGGAGGGGCCAGGTGTGAGGCTTCCAGAAGAAGGCTAATGTGGACTGAGGGAAAAGGCAAGTTTGGATAACGTGGAGCAATTCCCCCTGGATGACTGGCTCAAAGGTGTAATAAGAGAGAACACTAGCAGGCTCTTTGGGATCAGGAAATAAATAATTTTGACTGTAGCTTAGTTTCCCAACAAGTTCCCTAAACACAGCCCCTTAAAAATAAAGAAAACAGAGCCAGGCCCTAAAGCTTGGGAGTGAATAATTGCTCTGACTTCACTCAGATATCACCTTACCTGACCTGTCCTTGTAAAATTCATTGCTATGACCCTCCAAAAACTAGCCAGATTAAACGAATAATGGTTTAGCCATTGGCCTTTTTTTGGGGTACATGGATGGAGCATTTAGACAAGATCTAAAAACCACCAAGCTAGATGGGCAGAATTCCTAGTCTCCACTTACTTCCTAAGTTCTTGGGCATCTTGAATCCTTCTTGGGACTTCAGGTAACTCCAGCCCAGCCTTCAAGCTCTGCAGCCCCAGCCCAGCCAGTGCCCAGACTCCTGGGTTCTTTCAGCAACTGAATTGCCCCCTGCCATGTCTTCTGAGGTGGGAGGAAGCCAACACCCACCAAAGTTCATCTAGAAATCCAGGCACTTGATCCCTGACATCAAAGAAATGGGGCACTTTGCCCCTTGGATTATATGATTTTCTTTGGCACAAGGGTTGAGGCACATGCAAAATTGAAGCTTCCGTGATGTTTTTGGGGACAGCATGAGAGTGAAGTAGTATTTCAACTGTAAAAATCTCTCAGTGTGTCTCTCACCAGTAGATTCCTGGGAAAATGCCCACTGCTTCAGTTACCCAAGCTGGCTCCCAATAACAATCATTGTTACACAGAAACACAACCATTTCACTTTATACATTCTCAAGCGCCCTCCCTTGGACTTTCTATTTACTCCTCACCAAAATCCAGAGGGAGAAATTGGTAGGACTGGATGGCCTTCTAGATGAGATTTTTGAGGAAAACCAAATATTATTATTCCCAAGTGAGAAGATGAGGGAAATACTTCCCAGAAAAGGTAAATACTTGCCAACATGTCATGATTAAATTATGACAGTTCTGGGATCAGAAATTGGGATTTCAGATTCCAACCCTCTATCCAAGCTGCTGAGAGAAAAGGAACCCACAGATTAATTTGGTGTTATCATCATCTGGCAGTGAAATCAATCTGTGAAGCCTACTGTTTGAGAGCCAGGTGGGATTGTGTAGCTCAGTCAGTTCTGAGGTCTCTGTTTTATCGGTAAGGGGATCTGAGGTCCATGCTTACCTTTGTACACATGTAACATAAATTGCATTTCAGCTTATGTGCGGCTTTCACAACACTCATCTCACTTACTGTTGTCCTCATAACAACTCTAGGAAAGGGCAGAGCTGGTATCACTGGCCACGGATTTACAAAGGTACAAAAAGGATGGGTGGGGCAGAGGTTATTGGAGCCCAGGTTTTAGAAACACAGCTGGCTGGAGTCCTGGCTGTGTGACCCCGGGCAAGGTGACAGAAGTCATCTGTAAAATGGAGACAATAGTATCCTCCTTGCAGAGTTGCTTTAATGAATATATATTATAACATTTAGAAAGTCTTAACTCTATGTTGGACACAGAATAAATACTCAGTGGATGACAGTATTGATGTTATTATTATTAAAGTCTAAATCAAGGTTTCTCAACTTCTGCATTACTGACATTTTGGGCCAGGTCATTCTTTGCTGTAGGGGCTGTCATACACGTAATAGGACATTTAGCAGCATCCCTTGCCTTTACCTCCTGTCACCAGTAACACCACCACTGTCCTCTCACCACCCCAATTGTGACAATCAGAAATGTCTCCTGGGGAATGGGCAAAACTAGGTCTGGCTGAGAACCATTGATCTAAGACTTTCTGATTCAGTTCACTGTGATGTAACTCTCTCTCTCTCTTTGTCTCTTTCTGTTACACCCACACACCCACACACACAGACCAAAAAAACCCCCCAAACTCCAAAATTAACCGAAAAAAAGCAATAAATAAACCCCAAGAAGGAAAGACAGACAGGAAGAGAAAAATGAAGAAATGGAAGGAAGGAAGAAAAGAAGAAAGAAATGGAGAGAGGGAGGGGAGGAAGTTGGGAGGGATGGAAGGAGGAAGTGAAGAAAGGAAAAGAGAGAGAGAGAGAAAAAAAGATACAAAGGAAGGATGGAAGGAAGGGAGAGAGTGAGAGAGGGAGAGAACAATTTCATCCAAAGGCACTGAATTGTTCCAGAAAGCCGAGTATTCCACACATGCCTTGGAGGTGTGCAGGGGTGGCTGGCAGACTCCCGTGATCAAGTGTGCATCTTTCTGGATCACTCTTTGTGTTCCACCTTGTCCTCTGCCAGTCCTCTCAGCCCACACAGACTGTGTTCCATACAGAACCAGTCACTCATCAATCCCTCCAAGTCCATGCTCCTTAACTATTGTTTCCACTGCCTAGAGAGGGTCTCCACATTCAGAGCTCCTGGTAAAAGCCTAGCCCTTCTTAAAGATCCTTCCCAGGTTCATCTTCCTCTGAGAGACCTTCTTACCCATTCCCATCCAGGCAAAGTGGCTGCATATTTCCCTCTGTACACCCATTATATGCTCTACTCTTAAACGATTTGTCATTCTCCATTAAAATGACTAATTTCCATATTTCTCTTCCCCACAAAACTGTGACATGCTTGGGAGCAAAGATCACCTCTCATTCATCTTTGATTCTCAATACCTGGCCCCTGGCTAAAGGAGGTTTTGCAAAGCACATCTGAATGCATGAATTTTTTAACGTAGTCATCCTGTGACCCTCTCAAGGACTCTAGAATCCTGAAACACCATTGTGCAAAGATTTACAATACTACCTGCGTCCCTTCTGATACCTCTTCTCTTTTCAAACATTACTCAAACAATTAACACCAGGAAGCAGAGCAGAAGCATAGGGCGCTGCCAAAGGGAAACATGGACAGGACGGCACCTGCTATTTGTCTTGTATTTGTCATGTAAATCACCTGAGCCTCCATGACTACCGTGGACACTGGCGCAGGGACCAGGGGAAAGGCTAGCTCTGGGCACCTCCAACCAGCAGCCTCCCCAGTCCTGATACCCACAGGGGACTATGCTCCTTTATTCTGTAGGTTGAAAAAAGCAGTAAGTGTGCTGAACTGTTTGTCAGAAAACCCTGATGGAACCCAGGTTCCATGACTAACTTTCTCTGTGACTTTGCTCAAGCAGCGCCCCTCTCTGGGTCTCAGCACTCTCATCTATGAAATGAGGAGCTTGCCTTTGACAAGTGTTTCACAAATTGAGAGTTGTGATCCATCAAGAGGTCTAAAACCATTATTTAAAAAATGAAATAGACTAGAAAAGAAAATGTTGGAATGCTTTGTGCTTTGCAAAGGCAAGTATATTCTTGAGAAATGTTGTTTCCCAGGTGAGTGAATGTGTATACAATCTACATATTAAAATGGGTTGCAGTAAAGTTTAAATGACATCAGATCATATGATTTCTAAATTTCCTTTCAACTCCAGTTTTTCTATTCCATGAGCAAGGCAAGAAGAAGACAGAGACATCCTCAGAACTGGAACCAGAGGATATCAATGGCTTGCTCTGCTCATAGCCCTGTTTTATATTGGAGCCACATCAGAGAATATTTATAATTGCTGGGCATGCCACAAACAGCCAATCTATTTCCTTTGCCAGGAATATCCCTCCTTTCCTCCCCATCTCACTCTGACCGCTTGTGTACCTGGTAAAGTCCCACGGATCCTTGAAGAGCCAGTTCAAATATCACTTTGTCAATTTCCCCAAGGCCCCAGACAGAATGAACTGCTGCTTCCTGGATGGGCCCTGCAACTCTGTACATAACACTCTACCAGCACTTCTTGTTTTATTTGAGGCAGCTGTTTATGTCTGCTTCCCCCTGCAGACTGGGAACTCGGGGAGCAGGATCTGTTTATTTCATTTCCTTATCATCAGCCTGAGACACAGGCTTGATTATGCTGGTTGAATGAAACTGAATTCTCCTTTCAGCAGATCCTACATCTGCTGGGCAGTTCAGGAAAAGAAATCACTTTTACCTCATGGAAGAACCACACACCCTATGGGACTTGGTGGAGCACTGTCGCCCAACCCTCTGCAAGCCCCTGGTCTATTGCTGGCAAGGAGAAGCCACTGCTCAAACTCCCCCATGATGCACGCTGCTCTCCAGTCCTCCTCCAGCAGATGTTCTCTAGAAGAAGCTCCTGTGTTCTACTTTCCTGCAGTGCCTTTGGCTTTGGCCTTTTCCAGACTTGATAACCAGAGGCTGCCACTGATGGCATCTGTGCCTTCCATCCTGCACCTTTGATCCTGCTCAGCTCAGCTCCTCTTGCTCTGCCAGGGATGCAGCCTGCAGAACTCAGGGTGTACAATTCCAGGCAGGATACATAGCATGGCAGAATGAGATTCTTTTTCATGTCACTCATTACCTGAATTGCCTCACTCTCTCCTTCAGTGCTGATTGACTTTTCAAAGGCGACCGCAGTCAGCATTTTTGCTCATTTTATAAATATCCAGATGCACACAGTCACCAAGATCATCAAGGTAGCAGCCCTATTAAACGTCCTGCTGTGTTAACTACCAAATGACAGATGCTCATTTACATATTTTCCTGCATACTATTTATGTAATATTTAATTATCAAACATCCATGTTTCTCAGAGCTTTGATTCCCCTACCAGACACAATTCTCTCCTGAGAACCTTAATACTTGGGTTACAATTTTTTAGCGATAGGCTGGGCACAGTGGTTCATGCCTTTAATCCCAGTGCTTTGAGAGACTAAGGCAGGAGGATCACTTGAGCAAGGGTTTGAGGCCAGCCTGGGTAACAGAGTAAGACCCCGTCTCTAATAATAATGATGATGATATAGGAATAGTGTTATTAACTCAGTGATTTCCAAAATCTGCCTGCACACCTAAGTCATGTAGAGAACTTGACAATACAGATTCCTGTGACTCTACTTCCTGAAAAAAAAATGGCTGGGAAGGGCTCGGGCATTTTTCAGAATCTCCCCCAATGGATTCTAATGCTTGTCCCTGTTTGAGAGCCACTGCTTCATATGACACTGTCAGGGAATGAGATGTTCCCTATTCATGAACTCCAGATAAATACCATTTACGAATTCAAGAATTTAACCATTTAACCATTTATGTAATATTGCTGTAAAATGTAATTTATTAAATTTAAACAGAATGTAGGGAACATAATTAGCCTTTATATTCATGACAAATGTCACCTTGAATCTTAAGTACTATGATGTAGTCTAGTGATGCGCTTATGTATAATTGACTGTATAGTTAAAGAGGCATTGTTTGCCCCTTCACTGAATGTCTCCAGATAAAATGACGTTAAAAGAAGGAGGATCTCCAGATTTTGGTTGTAGGGCGGGGGGGCAGTGCATTACTATCTGTTCATATGTACAAACTCTTTACAATGGGTTCTTTTTTGTACACACATAGGATGTGGCTTCACTAGTATATGGAGTTGAAACATTTCCCAAGTGTTGAAGTGGGGGGTTCCAGGGGTACTTCTTGGTGATAAATACAATCTCTGCCCTTAAGGACCATCATTTTAAATGGCTGAAATGGGAATGGAATCTTTCAACACTATGTTCAAATCGACATAACTAATTGCTTCTCAAACATTACTATGAGGGAGCATCTCAGTTGCTTGTTTAAAACACAGGTCTTATAGCCCTACCTCTAGAGATTCTGATTCATTAGGTCCTAGGATGAGGCTCAGAATCTGCATTTTAAATAAGAGCTTCAGGTATTCTGATGCAAGGGACTGGTCAACACGTGCTTCTCAAACTATTTCTGAATGATCAGTTTTATTTTTTACATCTCAATTTGCTGCCAATACCTAGTCCCTCAGCTCATTCATGGAACGTAACCACACAAATTTGACTGGATCCAAACTGGTCTGTGTCCTATTCTACAAAAATTATCTACTGATGATGTCTTGGAGGTTGTGCCAATGACAGTTTGCTTAAAAAGTTTCTAAGTACTTACTCTTGAAGACTGGCACTGGTGAACAGAGCACACTTTCACTAGTACTACCATATAACACATGCTAAGAAATACCTCATTAAAGTATGAGTTGCTGAGAAGTCCCTAACCCTAGTAATCCTAGGGGGTCCTAACAATCATGGCTTTTGACACAGATGAATATCTAATTGGTTAAAGTGTAGGTTAATGAGGAGGGAAGTTTGGCAGCATGTGATTTAGCTCGAGGAGAAGAGAATGGAATGATTCATCTGTGACATTGATTTGTTTCCTATATGGTAAAGGAGTGGGGAGGAAAGAATTGTAAGACAATTGTCTTTGTCATTTCAGGTTGCTGTAACAGAATACCATACACTGGTGGATTAACAATAGACATTTATTTCTCATAGCTCTGCAGGCTGAAGAGTCTAAAATCAAGACTCTGGAAGACCTGGGGTCTGGTGAGAGCCTACTGTTCACTTCCTGGTTTGTAGAGGGCCATTGTCTCATTGTATCCACGTATGGCAGAAAGTGGGGGTGGGGGTGGAAGTGGATCCCAGTGTCTCCTCCTCCACTCTCATGACCTAATCTGATTACCTCCCAAAGGCCCTACGTCCAAATACCATCACACTGAAGGTTAGAATTTCAGCATGTGAATTTCAAGAGGACACAGCCAGCCTGTAATAACAATGGTACAGAACCCTTGCTCAATAGTTCTGTGTTCTTAACCTAGATAGGATCCAAACCACAGGTGAAGCTCGGGGGAATCCCAAAGGACAAATTGGCTACATCCTAAATTTGGGAACTGGGACAGAATAGACTTTTTCTTTAAGATGCCCCTGAGGATGCTCAGGTCTAAGGCTTCAGCTGGAAAGCTTGGCTTGGAGAAGGGAAGGGATATCTGAAGACTACTAACTCTTTGTTACCCTACAGCCTCCTCCAATCTCTCTCACTAGGGGATTGCAAAAACACTGGAATTAACTTTAGAAATAGAAGGCCAAGAGCTATCATTATAGCAACTGTTTACTATTGCTACTTAATTAATATGCCATAAAATAATAATCATGTGGTTCACTAGATGCATGTCAGGGTAGCTTTGATGACTACACTAAAACAACTCTGCTACATTTTTCATGTGTAATACAATGATCTGTCCACAATCTGAGGGAAAATATTGTCTCCAAACATAACAGGGCTCCATAGGTTATGCTCACTGTCTCCATTTCATCAGCTATAACAATCATCAGAAAAGTTGAATGGCACAGACACCTAACCTTAAAATCCTAGGATCCCCAGCAGGCTCCTTCCACAATCTCATTTTCCATATCTGATTCATTTGTAACTCCTATAACAACTTCCTTGCAGAGAAGATGGGACAGATACAGAATACTTGAGAGTGCACAAGTTTTTTTTGGTTTTTGGTCCTGCCTTCACTGCCATTTTGCAGCAGAATTATAGCTTGAATATTAGAAAGAATAATTATTTCCAGCAAATTATTAGTGCCTGTGGGGGTTCACTTATATCTAATTTGTTCCATCTTTTCTGTGTTTGTTGCCGCTTTCTTTGTTAGTTTCATCTCTTCTGAAATTGGCATAGCCACCAAACCAGTCTCCCTCTTCTGCTCATTTCCCTCATCTATCTTCCTTCCATGTACACCCAGAAGGGTGAAGTGACCAAGTCACTCTCCAGTGAATGTCCTTCTGTAAAGTCACCTACTGGCTAGAGTCCCAGTACTTAAGCATGGTGGAATGCCTCATGACTTGGCTTTTTGTTGCCTCTCAAGCAACAGTTTCCTTCTCTGTCATCACCCTGCCCTCTGGCCATGCAGAACTATCTACTGTTTCTCAAATGAAGAACAGACTTTCCTCAATCTTGTTGGTTCTCTACCAGGAACCTCCTTCGCCTTAGATTCTGCTAGGAGAATTTCTACTCATTCTTTAAGACTGAGCTCCAATGTCTAAATTTCTGGCTTCTCCAGGATACCAAGACCCATTTGGCAAATAAGGACTGGGTTTAATCAACCTTTGTGTCCCCAGAGTGCAGGTGGCAGAAATCTAGTAAGCACTTAATCCACATGTGTTGAGCACCCTGAGAAGAATGGTGGAAGCATGATGAGTCAGAGTGGAATGAGGAGAGGAAAGAGGGAAGCTTGGAATTCTAAGATAGTACCAACTCCTCCCAGTCTAAAATCAGCATTCTATTCACCTGAAATTTTTCAGATATGTTACATGAAACATCAGTGAAGGAATAAAGCCAGAAAATTAAGCATCGAAGTAACTTGTGATCTGATCCATCAATCCCTTTCTGTGTTCTTTAGAGTGAAAGCCTCGGTTGTGCCCTGTTTGACTAATAGGATTCAGCACTTAAATAGGAACCACTTTCTCTCCCCTTAATCACTGCTTATACAGGTTCCTGGGGTAGAAAATTGGTGCACAGAAAAATAGCTTGTCACTTCTGAGTTATGACAAAGTAAGACTATCCATCCATTACAGCTCCTGTTCTAAACCTGCTGGGCAAATCATAAAATAGTAAAGAATAACTTGGCAGGTATGGACGGGCTGAAAGGATGCAGCTCACTTTTCTCTTAACCTCAGGGCATCTGAGCTTGGCAGATGTAACCTCAAAGACATTGTGTCCTTCTCTTTCTTTTATCCAGCACTCAACACACACACACACCCCTCTGACTTCTAGAGATTTACTCTCGGCAGCAGTAGAATAAATGTATTTATTGCTACTTTTCTGGTCATACATATGAAGGTGAGGTCTGGGTTGCAGTGAGGTGTTGAAATATAAATTATAATTTCAAAGTTTCTAAAGTTCTTTATGCAGTGAAAGGGGAAGGCATTCATTCATTTACTCAATAAGTAATTAGAGAGCCTTCACTTTGATCCAGGTACTTTTCCAGGTTCCGGAGATACATCAGTTAAAAAAACAAAGTGCCTGCCCTTACAGAGCTTACGTGATGGAGTAGGAGATAGATAATACACAAATGAACTCATAAGTATATCACATGTCAGAGAGTGATGAATGCTATGAAAAACAGTAAATCTGGCTGGTGTAATGGGGATAGGGTGGTGAGTGTATGTGTGTGTGTGCGCGTGTGTGTAGAGGGGGCTATTTTTGTATGAAAGGGTCAGAAGACATCTCCCTTCCATTCTTTTCCAGCTTCTGGCAGCTGTCAGCAATTCTTTGACTTGTGATTGCGTCACTCCCACCTCTGCCTCTGTGGTTATATTGCCTCCTCCAATCTCCTTCTGCTTCTCTCTTGTAAGGATATTGTGATGGCATTTAGAGCCCACCCAAGAATCCAGGATAAACCCCCCTTTTCAAGATCCTTAACTAAATCTTATCTTTTCTATAGAAGATAACATTCACAGATTTTGGAGATCAGACCATGAATATATTTTTGGAGGGCTACCATTCAGTCCACTGAATGTGAGGAATAATATTACCCACATAATATTGTACAGATAGGATATCTGGGGGAGCAGTGCTTCAGACCAAGAAAACAGCACGTGCCAAGGCTCTGAACCAGCATACCTTGCCCGATAAAGGAGGGGTAAGAAAGCCAGTGTACCTGGATTGAAGACGAGGCTGACAGAGTGTAGCTGTGAAGATCATGTAGGCCAGAAAGGACTTTTGCAGCAGTCACTGGAAGGTTCTGAGCAGAAAAGGGATATGAACTGTGTTTCACCTAAGGACTCTGCTTAGATTGCAGAGAGGGACTGGGCACAAACTCTACCCTAACAGACGATTGATGCATTTTTGAAGATGTGCAGATAAGCCTAGAACAAGCTTTCAGTGGCCCTGGAGTTTGAAAAATAAAAATTCTCAAGTAAGACAGAAACAAGCATTTTGGAGGTTACAAACTGGTGGCAGGAAAGAGAAGGGAGGATAGGGTGGATTACAGAGACAGGTCCAGTAAGAGGAAGGCAAGCTGGAATCTAAGGCAGGGCAAAACTGGGGAATGACCAGCAGGAAATGATCTTTGGTGGGCAGGGATATCTGGGTTATCTTAGCCACACAATCTTCAAAATCTTCATTTCTAAGTTCTTGCCTATATTGTCTCTTTAACTTTTATTTTAGGTTCAAGGGCACTTGTGTAGGTTTGTTATATAGGTAAATTGCGCATCATAGGAGTTTGGTGTGCAGATTTTGTCACTCAGGCAATAAACACACTACTTGATAAGCAGTTTTTTGATGCTCACCCTCCTCTTACCCTCCACCCTCAAGTACACATGTATCCGTCTGTACTCAATGTTTAGCTCCCACTTATAATCGAGAATATGTGATATTTGGTTTTCTGTTCCTCCCTTAATTAACTTAGGATAATGGCCTCTGGCTCCATTTATGTTGCTGCAAAGGACATGATCTCATTCTTGTTAGTGGCTGCATAGTATTCCATGGTGTATATGTACCACATTTTATTTATCCAGTTTACTGTTGATAGATGTTTAAGTTGGTTCTTTATCTCCCCTACTGTGAATAGTGCTGCAATAAACACACATATGCATGTGTCTTTATGGCAGAATTATTTATATTTCTTTGGGTATATACCTAGTAATGGGATTGCTGGGTCAGATGAGAGTTCTGTTTTAAATTATTTTGAGAAATTGCCACAGTTTTCCACAATGGCTGAACTAATCTACATTTCCACCAACAGTGTATAAACATTCTCTTTTCTCTGCAACCTCACCAGCACTTGTTATTTTTTGACTTTTTAATAGTAGCCATTTTGGTTGATGTGAGATGGTATTTCATTGTGGTTTTGATTTGCATTTCTCTGATGATGAGTGATGTTGAGTTTCTTTTTTTCTATTGTTCCTCTTCCATTGTCCTAAACCTTCAGTAAAGATTTACTACCAAACGTACCACCCTTGGGTTAGAGTTCCTTTGGATAAAAGCAATTCCAACTGTTCTAAAGCACTTTGGGACTATTGCTTGGAATCGGAACCAAAGTCAGGTAGACTTTAACTCAAATTTCATTTCTAGGACTATCTGGGGTGGGCAGAGGCAGGCAGAAGATACTGAGAAATGAAAAAATGATAGAATGGTAACTAACCTTTGTAGAGCACAGGACAATAACGTCCCGGTAATCGGTCAGGTCATTTTATATTTCTCTCTCATCAGACGACCACATCCTGGTCTCTAGCTGGTGTGGGAAGAGCTGTGCCCTGTGGAAATGTAGCTCATAGCAGCTGTGGAGAAGGCCAATGTGGACCCATCATTTGTTGGGCACTTAACATGTGCCAGGCCCTGTCCATAAATTCTCTTTAATTTAGTGCTAACAACAACCTTAGAAGTAAACTATTATTATGGCCACTTTACAGGCAAGAAAACTGAGGCCTGGGGGAATAAGGTAAAATTGTTCGAGGTCATATAACCAATAAACAGCAGGGTTGAGATTTCCACTAGGCATCTCTGATTCCAAAGAGCCCACATTCTTTACATCAGACTAAAATTCTAGGGCTCAGTTAGGCCACTCTGTCCAAGGACTTCTTACTTCTCTGGGAATTTATTGACTTAACTAAGTCAGACATTGCACAGATCCTGCATTTTGGATTTCTGCTTCCATCGTGGACACTCCTGTGAGTCACAGACTTCTTTCAATGCCTGCCCAACCCAGTGACCTCCCCTGGCTCTCACAAGGAACTCAGCATGCTTTGCGTTCAGGGCATAAGCACTTCCCCCAGACATAAAGCCTGGCTTCTTTCTCTATAGCTTTGCTAGCTCTCTAGGACACCTCATCCAAATTAAAGCATTCAGACCAGATGTAATGGCTCCTGCCTGTAGTCCCAGCACTTTGGGAGGCTGACACGGGAAGATTGCTTGAGGCCAGGAGTTCAAGACCAGCCTGGGTAACATAGCAAGATCCCATCTCAACAACAACAAAACCCCACAAAAATTAGCTGGGTGTGGTGGCATGCACCTGTAGTTCCAGATACTCGGGAAGTTGAGGTAGGAGGACTGACTGAATCCAGAAATTCAAGGTTGCACTGAGCTGTCATTGTAACACTTCCCTTTAGCCTGAGACCCTGAGTAAGATCATGTATCAGAAAAAAAAAAAAAAAAAAAGTAAAGCATTCAACAAGCAGCTGGGTGGGTTTCCTCTGACCTTGTCCTGATGTTAGTCAGTCAAAGGGCTGAAAATAGTTACATTGCTCTTAAAAGGCCTATTTTTCCAAATCAGCAATATTCCTTATCAATACACAGTTTGGGCGAGTGTTGATGGGGGCCCTATATTTAGCATCTGTATTCTCTTGCTTGCACAGTACACGGGTCTCTCTAAATAAGCAGTTTCCACAAGTTTATACTACAGTGAGCCATTGTATCAAGATTTTAGGCTGTTTATTTGGGACTTGGAGCACCATTTAACCCTTACTGCTATTTGGAATTAACCCAAAATTCAGTTTTGAAACAGGCAGCTTAATTAGGATAGCAATGATAGCCAGCATTCAGTAGTGCTAACCTCATTCTGAATACTTTACATGCACAGTCTCATTTAGTCCTCACAATAATCATATAGGAATCCATTTAATAGAAGAAACAGGCTGGGCACTGTAGCTCACGCCTGTAACCCCAAGACTTTGGGAGGCCAAGGTGGGTGAATCACGAGGTCAGGAGATTGAGACCATCCTGGCCAACATAGTGAAATCCCGTCTCTACTAAAAATACCAAAAAAAAAAAAAAAAACAAAAAAACAATTAGCTGGGCGTGGTGGCGTGTGCCTGTAGTCCCAGCTACTCAGGAGGCTGCGGCAGGAGAATCTCTTGAACGCGGGAGACCGAGCTTGCAGTGAGCCAAGATCATGCCACGGCACTCCAGCCTGGCAGCCTGGTGACAGAGTGAGATGCCGCCTCAAAACGAAAAAAAAACAAAAACAAAAAAAAAAAAGAAGAAGAAACAACTGAAACAGTATTTAAGTACAGTCATTTCTGCTACAATGCAATATGTACATTCCTAAGCAATATTATCCTCCTATGCTAAAATTATGCTGAAAATCATAATTTTACTCTGCAAAACCATGAAATAAAATCCACAGGGCTTATGAGAAAATTTGGATTGCATCCACATTAGTGTCCTATGGTTGCCATCAAAAATACCACAAAGTGCATCTCACTGTTCTGGAGGCCAGAAGTCCGAAATCAAGGCGTGGGCAAGGTTGGTTCCTTCTGAGGGCTGTAAGGTTCACTCTGTTCCATGCACCTCTCCTGTCTTCTGGTGGCTTGCTGGCAATCTTTGACATTTCTTGGGATGTAGATGCATCACCCTGCTCTCTGCCTTTATGGTCACACGGTGTACTCCCTGTGTGAGTTCACAGATTCTTCCTCTGTACCTGTCTGTCAGCGTCCAAATTTCTCCCTTTATAAGGACAGAAATTACAATGGACGAGGACTTACCTGATGACTTCGCTCTAAATTCATTACTTCTGAAGAGACCTAATGTCCAAATAAGGTCACATTCTGAGCTATTGGGGATTAGGAAGACTTCAACATCCTAATGGTTGGGGAGCACAATCCAACTTATAACAGGTACCACACTCAAGAAACTTCATCAATGACACATTAAAATAAAGGTAGGGAACTCATAAAAACAATAGTATAGTTTTGGGCATATTGCATAGTTAAGAAATACACAAATACTACAATAAATATGGAACTTCACCTTGGGGCTTGATGCTTACTTGTGAAAGCAAACTTGGGAAGTGGTAGGAGGAGGATCGTCTGAAATCAGAAGGCAAGTTGTAGCACTTCTTGGATGGGTGTGGCTCATAACACATGCAGTGGACTGAGGAAGTCGTTTGAAATGTGTGCATTTTGTGTATTCCTAAATGCACATTTAGGGTGCCGGTTTTTTTGCATTCACTTAGTATTCCATGAGAAGGAAATTGTGCGTAAGCAAATGGGAAGCCTGCCTGATGCTCAAAATCTTCCCTATATGCCAGTGTCTCTGGAACCATTGACATGTTCAAAACAGGCACTATAGCAGAAGGGACTTTAACTTGCCCAAGGTCACACAGCCAGAGTTGAGAAGCTGTGTTTTAAGCCCAAGTAGACTGACACCATGGCCCACGTCCTATCACTAAGCTGCTGAACTCTTGGTGCTAGAAGGAGATTAATAAAATAAACGATTTAATATCATGCCATCATGACAAGGCTTGGTCATGCTCCCTGTGGAAAGCAGAATCTCAGGATACCCCTCTCCCTCCGCCAAGGTGGCCCACCCTGATTCCTGGGACTGTGAACATCATGAGATATCATGCCTGAGATCACATTATGCTTCCTGTCATAAAGGATTTTGCAGATATGATTACAATTATTCATTGGGTTGATTATGAATTAACCAAAAGACATGCTAGCCAGGTGAACCTAATCTAATCACAGGAGCCCTTGAAGAGTAAAGTGTTTTCTCTGGCTACAGGCAGAGAGAATCGAAGCATGAGAAAATTCCAAGCAACTTGGCAGGCATTGAGTGTGGAGGTCCCCAAGGAGAGTGGTCTCTAAGAGTAGAGAACAACCCCACACCAACAGCCAACAAGGAAAAAGGGTTTTCAGTCCTACGACCACTTGAAACTGAATTCTGCCAACAAACTGAATGAGCCTGGAAGCAGATTCTTCCCCAGACCCTCCCAGACAAGACTCTAGACCACCAAAACCTTGACTTTGGCCATGTGAGATGCTGTGTAGCAAACTCACCCGACTTCTGACCCGTAGAGCTGTGAGCTAATAAATGGGTGCTCTTTTAAGCTGCTAAATTTACAGCAATTTGTTGCACAGCTTAAAAAACATATTACCAACTGGGCATGGTGGATTACAGGCTCACGCCTGTAATCCCAGCACTTTGGGAGGCCGAGGTGGGTGGATCATGAGGTCAGGAGATCAAGACCATCCTGGCTAACACGGTGAAAACTCATCTCTACTAAAAATACAAAATATTAGCTGGGTGTGGTGGCGGGTGCCTGTAGTCCCAGCTAGTCGGGAGGCTGAGGCAGGAGAATCACGTGAACCCGGGAGGCAGAGGTTGCAGTGAGCCGAGATTGCGCCACTGCACTGCACCAGCCTGGGTGACAGAGCAAGACTCCATCTCCAAAAAAAAAAAAAAATACTACCTTACTCCCTGTGTCTACACTGCGATGCAGACAAAGTAAAACAAAAGAAAGAGCAAATTCCTTACTGGTTCCTCTAGGCAGATGGGTCTCTATACAGTGCAGACCATTTCTAATTTGTACCAACCCTTTTTTCCAGCTGCCCTGGGGGTACTTGTGCAGAAAGGCTACATTGTTTTTCTTTTGTAAACATACGCTTTATGATAATCTTTCTTTTGTTTTCTTTTCTTCTTTTACGTATCTTGTTGCAAGCTTTCAAGGTAAGAGCAATTTGGAAATGCCATCCAATTAAGTTTGTTTCCGTAAGTGACGTATTTAACTTAGTTCTAGAAATTATTTTAGGTGGGGGAAATGATCCTCTCCCTATCGCTCTCCATGTCCCCACATGAAGTTTACATAGACATTACAGGGGATTACATTTCAATTCAATTAGTTAATACATTTACCTCTGCAGCACTAGCTGGAATCACAATCCTCTCAAATAAAGTGCTGTTCTTGACCACATAGTCTCTGGCTGCTTTAGGTTGGGTCAGTCCTGAGCATCTCCCTCTTTGGTTGAAATAATTCAAATCTGGACATTATCAGCATGGAAAAATGAGCTGGCTCCCAATTTGCTTTATAAGGAAGTCAATGCTTTGAACACAATGTTCACTTCTTTTCAGATAAAAACATTTCTTGATAAGTGGAAATATTTTCTCAACAAAGAACCTGCTGCTCCACATTTGTTAAAAAGCTGGTTCAACAATCTGTTTCTATTCCTGTGTGAAATGTTGCAGTGAAAAGAAGGTTGAGAAATGAATTCTGTGTGTGTGTAGGGGTGTGTGTGTGTGTGTGTACGTGTGTGTATGTGTCATTTGTTTGGAAGAAAAATGAAGTATTTGAAAAATAAATTTTAGTCGATAAATAAATCCTATTCATTTAAAACACATATTGCAATATCAGTTGTCCAATTTTACTCAATGACCTTGTTGTATCATGCCTATGGTTTCATGTTGTTTTACAGTTTTGGTTAACGTTTTTACCATGTGTCTGTCATTATTGTTGAACCATTTGCCAACTTCTTTGCTTGGTTGGTATAGGACTTTATATCTCTCTTTCAGGTGCTACCATTCTCTACAGAATTCAGAATATTTTACTTATTTCAACAAGAATTTTTTGAGGCGCTACTACATCCTATGCTTTGCACCAGCTGCTGGGAGGAAAACAAGAATAAAGAGTGCACCAGTCTCTGCCCTGAAGATGCTCATAGTTTGTAACGGTTGTTCACAAGTGTGTTTCAGAGATGGAGACACAGAATTCCTCATACTTTTTGCAAACACCACATTGGTATTGGTATAATATATTCAAATTAAAGCAAACATCTAGCCAGGCATGGTGGCTCACACCTGTAATCCCAGCACTTTGGGATGCCTAGGTGGGAAGATCACTTGAGCCCAGGAGTTTGAGACCAACCTAGGCAACATAGGGAGAACCAATCCGTAGAAAAAAATTAAAAAATTAGCCAGATGTGGTGGTGCATGCCTGTAGTGGCAGCTACTCAGAAGGCTGAGGTGAGAGGACCCTCTGAGCTTGGGCGTTTGAGGCTGCAGTGAGCCATGATTGCACCACTGCACTCCAGACTGGGCAACAGAGTGAGACCTCATCTGAAAAAAAAAGCAACACGTTACAATGTTATGATGGGCCAGATACAATTTTGTATTAGAATCTAGTATAGACAGTGTTTGTGACTACCAAAGATTAAAGAAAGAAAAGCAAAAAGGCAGGAGAACACCCTAAGCACACAGACAATTCTACACCTAATTCTCTCTGTAGATTGGGAAAGGGCCATTGCTACTTTAGGTGATCATGGTTTGGGTTCATTGTTCTATTAGGAGAAGTCAGTATGGAAGCAAATTGAATATGGTGGGTTAGAAGTCCTTACAAAGTTTACCTTTCAGGTGACAGCTCTCTTCCTGTGCTTTTCTCCTCCAAAATTTCCAGCTCTTCCCTATTGCAGATAGGTTGGAAACTTAATGACTTACCCGCACCTGCTACTCAGTGCTCACATTCTGGCTCATACACAATACAGCTCCCCATTTCACTCCACGACATGCTCTGCCCTAGCCACTCAGAACTGCGTTCTGTCCCTATTCCCACCTAGACATGCTCAGCATCTTTCTCCACACATTTTCCCACAACAGTTCTTCCCTCACAGCCCCATCTTTCTAAGAAACAAGTACAACTCGAGTCCACAAATCTTTCCCTGATATCCTTCCCCTTTCAACAGTAAGCATGGATGCTTTCTTTTCTATCTTTCCCGTTCATATTGTATGTACTTAACAAAGTCTCTCTTGCCATGGTGGTAGTAGATGCCATTTTCCAGCCAATATGTGCCAAGTACAAGGTTACTATCATGCATATATTTGGATGAGAAAACAAAGGCTCAGGGAGCTGCTGCTGGAGATGACCCAGATGGTAAATAGCAAAGCTACAGTTCAAATACCAGGCTTTCTTTCAAAGACAGTGCTGCTTCCATTATACCCTAGAGCCTTCCTTCACTATTTTTATGGGGATATAGGCAGAGATGGTTCTTTTTCCTGTCTTTGTGCCTTATGCCTGGCAGCCACTCAAAATACATGTATTGAATTGAATTGAATTTATATTAGGGGAAGAAAAAGGTAATATCACTTTTCCTAGCTCCTACTGGCAAATCCTAAAATGATTGATACTATTCAGTATTGGAGAGCAGATAGAAGAAAAATAATCTCTTTAATTCATTGTTAATGGGAGTGTTAATTAAAGCAGCACTTTAGAACTGTCTATTAGAAAAAAAATATGTACATGCCCTGGCATGCAATTCTGCTTTTAGAACTTTCTTCCAGAGAAATAATTAGAATCAAGTGCAAGGATATGTATATGGTGTATTTATTGCAGTATTATTTACGGTAGTAAAACCTTATGCAATCTAAGAGTTCATCAATAGGAAAATGAGTAAATACATCAGGGGATGTAGTATGATGGAGTATTATGCAGACATTAAAAAGGTTAATGTAAATGTGTATGTACAAAGACAGAAAGGTATTCACAATATATCAGTGACTAGATAAAAGCAAGCTTTGACATGATAAATAGAGCACTTTCCTATTTTCCTCAAAATGAAAAAAATCCCTCACCCTTTTAAAATCCTCTCCTCCACATACATTCATACAAATGCAAACTGTTCAAATTGACAAGTGAATTTTTTTTATCAGTATAGTGGCTACAATCCAAAGACAAGAACAAATGCTAAGCAACCTACATTCTAAGGAGAGCCACTAGCAACTGGCTGTGGCCACCCTCCTCTAAGCCAAGTTAGACCAAGCCAGAATGGATTCTACTACCATTATACGTATGCCTCCTTTTTCCCTCCTCTGGGCCAAAAACAAGAGTTGCTAAAGAAGCTATTAGCCTTGTGAGGTATACAGGGGTTGAAGTGAGAGGTTATCATTCCTCTTCTCAAGGGGGAGGGGAGCACAAGGGAGGACAAAGCTTACAGAAAATCCCATCTTAAGGTTAGAAGTGTGTGCTGTAAGGAGGAATCACAGTAATTTTCCCTGGATGGATGTCAGCTAGGAGAAAGGAGAACAGGAGGAAGATAAGTGGAGGGAGTCATGCCCCCGAGGTAGCTGGGGAGGAGATGAGAGTGGAGGCTGGAGACAGGGCCTCTGCCATACTAGGGGATGAGGAGGCAGAGAGGGACATATCAGAGAGATGTGTGGTGACTGTCACTAGCTAGAAACCAGCTAGAAGGCGTGACCGGATGCCTCGAGGGGCTTCCAATGCCTGGCAACTAACCACTCATTTCCCCACACTGAAGCCACCAACCATCTTCATGGGGCTGACAGACAGACAGCAAGATTGGTAAGTTTGTCTAACCAAAGAGAGAAATGCAGTATCACCAGTAAAGTAAGGAGCTTTAAACTTTTCCACCCCCACCCCCATCCCTCTAAAACTGTTTTGTGAGTAGAAAAGGGAGATGGGATGTATCTTGAAGCCAGGGAGTATGTTATCCTCAAGTAGCTAGGGTCATACTTCTAGCTAGTGCTAAAAAAACCGAGATGTATTTATCAGTTTACCAGACAGAGACTTTTAATAACTGAAGGTGATTGAAAATTATAAAAGTGGACCTAGATATCATTAAAGAAGGTTCTACCTGAAGGGAAAATAAGAGCAACATGACTTAGGTATAGATGGTTACTGGAATTAATAAAACCTCTCATGCCTATACCTAATGGATTGAGCCTCAGTAAACTGTACACACACACACACACACACACACACACACACAAGTATGTACACAGAAAATATTCTATAGTCTAGGGCAGAGGTCAGCAAACTCTTTCTGTAGAGGGCTTTGCAAGTCATACAGGCTCTGTTGCGACAACTTAACCCTGACATTGCAGTGCCAAAGCAGCCATGGATAATATGCACACAAATGAGCATGGCTCATTTAATAAAGTTCCGACAAAACTTTATAAAAACAGGCAGTTGTCTAGTCTTGATCAGTGGCTGTGCTTTGCCAACTTCTGTTCTAGAAGAACTAGCAGGACATCCATCACAATATTCCCTCAAGGACTGGGAGGGGTGCTCCAACAAAAATTGCAACGAAGAAGTGGGTCAATGGGAACCTTTTGAAAAAGTTTTTGGAGGCTGAGAATGGAAACGGATGTCACCATCAAGTGCAGAGGAACCAGCCGCCTGTGATTCCACTGGTGTTGAGCTAAACTGAAGGGCAAAAGTAATAGCAGGAATCTAGAGCAGAAGATAAGGTTTTTAGAGAGTGCTGAGTACAGAGAGACACAGCCTGGATAAAGAAACCACAGTCTCCCTGAAAGGACGTAGTGGGTTCCATGTGCTTTCCAAGGTCAGGTGAGGCATCATGGTCACTGTTGTCCATGGTCACTTCCCTTCTGAGAGTGAGGAGTTCCTGTGTAGTCCACAGTGCCCTTCTGGGGCAATCCAGGTCATGTCAGTGGCCAGATTCACCCATGGCTAAGGCTTAGCCGTTGCCTTGTTCCCCATGATAGACCCAGAATGTAGTCAAAAGTAGTACAGACACAGAATCAAACAGATCACGGAACAGATCCTGGCTCCATCAGTGCCATCACTGTGACTCTTGGATAAATTACTTAACCTCCTGAGCCACTCTCCTCAGTAGTAGTAGTGGCAGCAGCAACAACCAACATAAGTGTTTCCTATGTACCATTTTAGACACATCATCGATGGTCTTCAAAAACTTCCTGCCAGATAAATACTGTTAATAATAAATGCCTAAAAAGGAGCTGATACCATCCCCCTGGCAGAATTATATTGAGAATCCAAGGTAATTCATGCTAAATTCCTACTGTGGCACTTGACCTAGTATTGGAGTTCAATAAATGATACTTATTATTATCCTTTTTATTAATCATTTTTCAGGAGTAGTGTGAACCTGGCACTAGGCATGGAGCTAGAACAGTCATCTACTGCAGGTCTCTGTGACTCTTCAGTAAGTTTCCATAGGACAATGTGCACATTTCTCAGATAACCAATAAAAGAAGATATTGTGGGCTAGGCCAATGTTTCTGGTAGCCAGGTCTGCTGCCCAGGATGGTATTATCCCCAACATATGGTTCAGGTAAGAAGCCCTAGGCGAAGAATCCAGGTGAAGCCTCTGGCTAGCCTGATAAAAACCTTAAATGAGGGAAATCTGAAATTCACTGACAAATGGGGAGAGTGGCAAGAGAAGACACTGGAAATGTGAATTTTGAAACTGTAACCCTTTTCCCAGTGGAGGCCAATCCACTTTCAAACATAACAAATTGATTTTTATTTTATTTTTTTTTTTTGAGATGGAGTTTTGCTCTTGTTGCCTAGGCTGGAGTGCAATGGTGTGATCTTGGCTCAGCGCAACCTCCACTTCCTGGGTTTGAGCGATTCTCTTGCCTCCGTCTCCTAAGTAGCTGGAATTACAGGTGCCTGCTACTATAACAGGCTAACTTTTGTATTTTTAGTAGAGATGGTTTCACCATGTTGGCCAGGCTGGTCTTGAACTCCTGACCTCAAGTGATCTGCCTGCCTTGGCTGCCCAAAGTGCTGGGATTACAGGCGTGAGGCCCTGCACTCGGCACAAATTGATTTTTAAAAGCATATTTTCTCTACCATAAATTCTATATTTTATTTATTAAATTCTAAATTTTTATTTAGAATAAATTATTTATTCTAATTATCTATTTAATGTTATGTTTATTAAATTATATATGTTTTCCACTGCCTTGTAGGTTCTTCACATTTCCTTCTTTTGCATCGTCTAACAACTAATCTTTTTTTGTGTCTTAAATTCAAACTCTGCAAAGAGAAGAATCTAAATGGTCCAATTTGTTCATCACAGCCTGCTTACAAGCTTGAGTCAGATGTTTTCTCCTGATAAACCACCTGCCCCAAGAATGACATTGTCATGAGGTGGGGACCACAGTAACCTGAGCAGAAAGAACCACCTTGGATTGTACTCTCAGCAGGGAGCTTTGAGTTGAAACAAACGGTGTTGCTGCTTCTTGAAAGTCCTTTGTTTTCCATTTGCTTGGTAGATCTTCCTCCATCCCTTTATTTTGAGCCTATGTGTGTCTCTGCATGTGAGATGGGTCTCCTGAATACAGCAAACTGATGGGTCTTGACTCTTTATCCAATTTGCCAGTCTGTGTCTTTTAATTGGACGATTTAGTCCATTTACATTTAAGGTTAATATTGTTATGTGTGAACTTGGTCCTGTCATTATGATACTAGCTGGTTAGTTTGCTCGTTACTGGGTACATACCCAAAGGATTATAAATCATGCTGCTATAAAGACACATGCACACGTATGTTTACTGCAGCACTATTCACAATAGCAAAGACTTGCAATTAACCCAAATGTCCATCAGTGACAGACTGGATTAAGAAAATGTGGCACATATACACCATGGAATACTATGCAGCCATAAAAAAGCATGAGTTTGTGTCCTTTGTAGGGACATGGATGCAGCTGGAAACCATCATTCTCAGCAAACTATCGCAAGAACAGAAAACTAAACACTGCATGTTCTCACTCATAGGTGGGAACTGAAAAATGAGATCGCTTAGACACAGGAAGGGGAACATCACACACCAGGGCTTATTGTGGGGAGGGGATGGGGGGAGGGATAGCATTAGGAGATATACCTAATGTAAATGATTAGTTAATGGGTACAGCACACCAACATGGCACATGTATACATATGTAACAAACCTGCATGTTGTGCACATGTACCCTAGAACTTTAATTAAAAAAATTTAAAAAAAAGAAAAGAAAGTCCTTTGTGCATACACAGATGGTCATCCCACAAAAGAGGAGAAGTCAGTTGCCAGGTCGTGGGCCTGAACTTCATTGTATTCATTTCCTAAAGCTGCCATAAGAAATTATCACAAACTCAGTGGCTTAAAACAATAAAAATTTATTCTCCCTCAGTTCTGGAAGCCAGAAGTCTGAAATCGAGGTATTGGTAGGACCATACTCTCCTTGCCTTTTCCAGTTCTGGTATTCCCAGATATCCTTGGCTGGTGGCTACATCTCAAGTTCTGCCTCCATCTTCACATGGCCTACTCCTATGTGGTTCTCTCCTCTGCACGTCTCTGACAAGGATACTTGTCAAAGGGTTTAGGACTCACCTGGTAATCCAGGATCACCTCATCTCTTAGTTATGTCTGCAAAGAGCCTTTTTTCAAATAGGGTCACATTCACAGGTTCCCAGGATTAGGATGTGGACATATATACATATATATACACATATATATGTGTGTGTGTGTGTATATATATATATGTTTTGGGAGGGCAACATTTAAACAGTGAAGGCTAAGACACAACTATGAAATATTCAAATTATTTAATTTAAATATCAAAACATTCAAATTATTTAATTTAAATATCAAAACATTCAAATTATTTAATTTAAATATCAAAATATTCAAATTAAATATTTAACATTAGTCCAACTCCTGAACAGTCTGGCACATATTAACAAATATTTGTTGGATAAATTGAACAACTCAGTACTTTAATTTTACCAATTGGGAAACAGACCAGGAAAGGTGATTTACCAAGATCACATATCTAGATTATATTAACTCTTGAACTGAGCCCAGATTGTCTGCCCTGGGTCTGAGGCTCCTGACTCCACAGTAGGCCATCACCTTATTGCTGTTACATTACAAGTAAGAATAACCGAGTTTCAGAGACACTTGACCAAACTCATTAACTTGTTATGAACTGGTCTACGTCCCCAGACCCTCAGCCCAGAGCCACTTTCCTCTCATACCACAACTTGAAGGCTTTCTTCATCAAGCCTGGAAAGGAAGTTTCAGATAGTAAAATGAAGTTCCAGAAAATCCAAGGAGAAAACAAAGAATAGCATGAGGTATATTTTATCAGTACTAAAGAAGGTTGGTGACAGAATCACATTCTATTTTTCCACCTTTTCTTATAAATTCCTCAAAGATACACTGTCAACACGCAGAAAGGACCAGGCCCTTGCCCAGTGGAAAAGCTTTTGAAGCACAGCTCGATATTTTCAGATACACAGCCAGCCCACACAATAGAGGCTCAGTCACCTCAGAACTAAGAGGGCCTCTCCTGACTTCTCTGAGGTGCTGCAAAGCCAGGAGAGCAGTGTGAGAGAAAAACCAAATGTGTCTTACAGGGAAAATCAGGTCTTATTCACACAACATCCTTCATGGTTTTTATCTAAATGCAAAAGCTACAGAAGAAAAAAGGGAAGAAGGAAGTTATCCTTTCCCGGTACCCCATTCTTGGTTGCCGTGACAACATCCAACTACTGCACATCCTGTTCATCCTCTTGGTTTCCCTTGTCCCCACTCTCTGAAGTGGCCATTTGCCTTCTGGTGCCTCCCATTGGTTAAACCTAACCAAAATATGTCTCCAGCGGGTGCCTATTTCTTTCTTAAATATTGAGAAAGTTCAATAGAAGTCAAGATTTCCTGCTTCTTTGGAAACATCCTCGGCTCATACCAGAGTCTGGATTCCCACAGGGCTATATAAGGGGCTTGAATTTGGAGTTTGATGATCACTCCCTCTGAGTACAGCCTCTGTAGGTCGCCCCATTGTTCCCACCTGACTGCTTCTTTGCTTCATGGTACCTGCCTGAGGACATTTCACTTTGAATCCTTTCTTTTTGTCAACTGGTATCCATTCAGCAGGTTTCAGCTAAGCATGTCATTTACATTGTTGTAAGATGACTACTCAAGAATAGGCAAGTGCTATTCATACCTAGCTTCACTTAAACTTTCAAAAGTGACTTCCACAAACAAAGGTCCTATCTAATCTCTCATAAAAATTTGAGCTTGAACATCTGATTGGATTTTGCCTCAGCCACCTTAGCTCTGCATCCTCACAATACCAGAGGTTTCTGCTCTTTGGATGCCGGTTTCTTCTGAGTACTGGACAGCTCCACTTTCATATTCTGCTTAAAGTCAGAACATGGGCATCTAAAAATATCTCAGTCATCACTGCACTGACATAATGCTTCAGTTGTTCTAAGAGCAGACATTCTGTCAAAAGAATCATTTCAAGAGCCAGTTTGGTTTAAGTTTAATAGCCACATGTGAAATGACTTTGAGCTTTCATTTTCTCTCTCTCTCTCTTTCTTTCTCTCTGGATGTAGAAGCTCTTTTTAAAAGATCTGGATATGGCAAAATAGTAGGAGGGAATGTGGAGAACAATTCTGCCTGGAATTGTAGAGCATGCTTTGACTTAGCATGTGCAAAGGCATTAGTCCCAAGCATATGTCTGACACACGAAAGGTGCTCCAAATACATTGGAGGGAAGATGGAGATAGGCTTCAGTTTCTCCATCTTGTTTTAGTAACCTTTATTGAGTACCTACAATGTGTAAAGCATTCTTCTAGGCACAGTTTAGTTTCATTGATTCACTTATTCATTTATCCATTCCCTGAATGTCCACTTGGCTTCCCTACTGTTCCATTTGCATATGTGATTTCAGTTCTCGACTGTCAGCTCAGAATCTTATCACTCACCGAAATATTCTTTAAAAGCAAAAGGCTGCTCTTATCATCAGCAGTTATCACAATACATTTGCTATCTAAATTTAACAGGAAATCTCCTATATTTGTTCCATATGGTATACAAAAGAATCTCTGCAACCACTCAGGAAGAAAATTCTCTAGTAGCTTTGTCTGTAGGCTGGAGTGACTCACATCATCTCAAATTTACCTAAACCCTGGAGAGCTCACTGGGACAGGTGTAATGGCAACTGGTCCACTGGACCAAGTTCACTGAATGGTACCTTGCTAACATCTAGAGAGTAACTCACCAACAAGGAAGTCATTGTGTTGTTTCATCAGATTGTGATCAAGCCCGTCCACCTCCCCAAAGCATAATATTTGACAGGGACTAGGCACTCAACATACTTTTGATCCATGAATGAATGAATGAATGCACAGAGAATGAATGAACAAACAAGGCACCAGTTTTTCAAGTAAAATGGAGACCTAGAAATCCCTGGGCTTCTGTTCTAACCACTAAATCAATCACTGTCCTCTCCAACAGGAAATCTTACTCTCAGTGGGCTGAATGCACAACCCTTTTCATTTTATATAATAAATTCAGAACTCTGACAAGGCTCAGTGCTTCATTTTTTTTTTTTTTTTTTTTTTTTTGTGGTAGGGATTTGAGAAAAAAAAATGCAGCAGGTTTCCTTTACCATCTGACAACAGAGCCCATGGAGATTCAAAAATATCACATCTTCCAGACAAAACTTGGAGAAACCAAAAGGACAAAAACAAAAACAAAAACAAAACAACAACAACAACAAAAAACTTGGTTTTATCACGAAGCAGCTTGGGCAGAGGAGAAATTGAACTGAGGTCTAGTTTCCATAAAGGCTTCAGCTGATTTGTATGGGAGCTTGGAAACTGGGATGTGTTACTAACTGGTAGCTAGTCAGATATGAACAGGGCAGGAGAGGGACCCCAAACCCCACCAGGAAAGTCAGGTGGCCATCAAGTGATGGTCAGGCCATTGTCACATTGCCTCTGTAAAATAATAATTGGTTGCAGCCAGCACCAGGGAAAGGCAGTTTCCCTGTAGATAGAAAAAACCTAAAACTGGTGATCAGCAGCTTCCTGATAAGATCTCAGGAGTTGGGTGCATGGGCTCACACATGCCCACTCAGAGGCAAATGGCAGAATTTAACTGGTATGTGACCTTCCAGGGGCATTCCACCAGAAAAGGGAAGAAAGCCTCAGGTAAGCATGTGTACAACTCCAGTAAAAACACACTGTGCTTGCTTACCTCCTAAGTGCTAGCAGGCAACCAAGCATGCAGGCAGCTCACCCTAAGGGAAGAATCAAGGGAAATGGAACACAAGATGCCAGAAGTAGGTCAGCATATAAAACCCTAAGTCAGGCCAGGTACAGTGGCTCATGCCTGTAATCCCAGCACTTTGGGAGGCTGAGGCAGGCGGATAACCTGAGGTCAGGAGTTCAAGATCAGCCTTACCAACATGGTGAAGCCCCATCTCTACTAAAAATATAAAAATTACCTGGGTGTGGTGGCGGGTGCCTGTAGTCCCAGCTACTCTGGAGGCTGAGGCAGGAGAATCGCTTGAACCCTGGAGGTGGAGGTTGCAGTGAGCTAGATCACACCACTGCACTCCAGCCTGGGCAACAAAGTCAGACTCTGTCTCAAAAAAATAAAAATAATAAATAAATAAATAAATAAATAAATAAATAAATAAATAAATAAAACCTTAAATCAAAAGGTCAAATGCCACACTTGTCCTTCAAGTCGCCAGTTTGGTCCACTTCCAAGTGTACTTTCATTCCTTTCCTTCCTGCTCTAACACTGTTTAATAAACTTTCACTCCTATTCTAAAACTTGCCTTGGTCTCTTCTTCTGCCATATGCCTCTCAGTTAGATTCTTTCTTCTGAGGAGGCAAGATTTGAGGTTGCTGCCGACCTGCACGGATTCACCACTGGTAACAAGATGGACCTTTAGAATCATTTTAAAAGGAGGCAAGGGGCCATGTCTTTGTATTCCACGCTCTTCCAGCATCACTAGATGTGAGTTGCCCCTCAACCCTTTAGAAGGGGCTTTAAATATGGAGGGGGCAGCCCCCTTTGACAGAGGGCAGTTTCTGGGGAGGGATTCAGTGATGAGCCATCAGCAGCTAATGGCTCAAGCATGTGGATGAATGTGTGCCTTGTTCTTTAAAGGGCAACTAGGTGGCACACTACAAACATATACTGCATTATATGCATTTTCCAAAACACACACACTTTCTATGTCTCTATGAAAACATAAAACATGTATACATATACAAATAAGGGAAAATAGAGCATAATAGTTAAAGACACACACCCTGGAGCCAATCCTGAAAATTGACTTAAGCTCTCTGGGCCTCAGTTACCACATGGTTAACATGGCAGTGGATGGGGGTGGTATGGTAATAATAGCATTAGTCATAGGGGTATAGGGAGGATTAAATGAGTGAATTAGTACAACATTCTGAGAATGGAGACTGACACATAGAAAAGCTTAGCAACATCCTTGTGCCACTCAATGATTATCTTGGACAAGCTTCTCTTTTATTTATACAGATGTACTTCATTCTTATTAGTAGCTGAATAATATTCCTGAATCCCAAATATTGTGGATTAGCCATAATTTCTTTAATAATTCCCTTACTCTTGAGCATTGAAGTTATCTCTCTGGTTTCTCCCAATTACAAGTCATGTAATAGCGAATAATCCTTGTACATATATTCTTACATGGAAGAATGTCTATAAGATGGATACCTGACTGGTTATCAAAGGATAAGCACATTGAATACTTTGACAGGTACTGTTAATTGTTCTCTGAAAAGACTGTATGGTTCTAATGTGGACTTCAACATCATGAGATGAGAGTGTCTGTCTCCCGCATTTCCGTGTCAACATTAAATATTAAAAATCTTTTATACTTTTGCCAGTCTGATAGGTGAAAAATGCATTTTCTTGTTTTATTTGCATTTCCATTAATCCCTGAGTAACTAATCTTTTTTTGTTTCTTGTTTCTTAGACATTCATCTCTCTGCTCCTGCCCAACTGTTCCTTTCCTCTGAGTTACCTTGTTGATATGTCTTTTAATTTATTATAAAAAGATTACCTTGCCCCTGTATGTGTCTTTCAGCCTGCTGAGTGTGTCTCTCAACTTACAGAAGCTAAATTTCCATGTGCTCAAATTGCCAATGTTTTTTACAGAATCTAGATTCAGAGTTCTGTGCATGTAGGCAGTGCAAAAAGGGAGTCACCACCTTGTCATGGTCTGATGCAAAGCTCCCTTTTATCCTCAGAACTGCAAGATTTTTTATTGTTCCCAAACTCTTTATCTGCCTAGAGCAGGAAGCTTCTTTTTCCGTCATTTCTCTTTTTCTTTTTCCAGCCCAGTCTTGATAGTCAGAGTCTTAGACAATGTCTAATCTACAATCTCATTCTCACAGTATCTTTCACATGGGTCTTTCCTCTCCTCCTCTTTCTGACTCTATTTTTTCTTTTCACTTATTTTGACTGTACCTGGCTTGTGAGGATGAATGGGGCAGGTCAGTTTCCAGGAGCGTGTGTCATCATCTGGCTGTGGTCACTTCTCTGCTAGGCCCCAGTGCTGGTATCATCCTCCATTTGGTCCTGGCACTAATGGTGCTGGTTCTGGCTCTGACTGGTTGCTAGATGTGTGATTGGAGCCAGTAGAGTGGGGAGGCAGAATGGAAGTGTCTATGTTTTCAAAGTGTTTTAGTGCATTGGGAGTGCTTTCTGATGCTATGGAGGCATCTAAGAAGTGCATCATTCTCTCTGTTTCTGCTGCCTTGTGGCATGAAGGGCCTCCTCGGGGGCAGTTACCTTTCCTTTTGACCCTTGCCACACTCCTTATGAGAAACAACTTTTGGCTCCTTTTCCACAGATAGACTTCAAGCTCTGGCAGCAGGGGTTAGAAGAATGAGCTGGCTCTATTCATGAGCCCCACTCCTTTAAGAGCTACAAGGCACTTGGATGGAGTCTTCTGCCCTCTTGATTGCTCTAAAATGCTGGCCTGTTCCATCCCGCTGGTGTGGTGTACTTTGAAAATCCTCCTGTCTCTAAAGTGAGAGCTGTTTGCTATGTGTCCTCTATGGGAGAGGTGGCTAGGAGAGAATTAACACCTTACCAACTGTGCTTTACTCAAGAAAATAAGTCTTCTTCCTTTTCTCCACATATATGGAGACTCAGAAAGGGTGACGTTCCCACACAGCTTCTGGAGAGAACCACTGCTGAGTGATGCAAATGTTCCAGAGATACATTTTGGCTCCTTTTGTCTGTCAGCTCCACGATGTCTGCCCAGGGTATCTGTGATTCTGTGACTCTCAGAAAGAGAGGACTTATTATGAGAATAATAATAAGAGTATTCACTCATTGATCATTTCAGGAGTTCTGCATTCTGTATAGTAGAATAATCCCCCAGCAATCTAACATGCACAAACAGCAGTTATAAACTCTGGGCAAAATATTAAAAGAGGCAATATACTCAAAGACCATGGACAGCTAACAAAGGTATATGGATTTTAGATTGGAGCTAAAACTTGGAAGGAGAGATCAACAGAGCATGAGCTCCCCCATTTTTTTCCTGCAATTTTGTCCTAGGGATGGTCCATAGTCATGATATGACACAGGCTGTCTGAAAGCGTAAGAGAAGATCTACCATCTTTGTGGCCTAAGGAATTGAAGATATAACCCAAGGTGGCCACAGCTTCAAGAATGGGAAGAAGGAAGCCCAGAAAGGAAAATGACAGAGTAGGGGAGCCCTAGGTTCTATGTGTCAACTCTGGCTAAGTCTCTACCTTACTCCCAAACCACACATGCACAAAGAAGACTAAAACTAGCCCAGCTAAAATAGTTGAACTGAGATTTGAGCTGCTGCCTACCACAGGTGTCTTACTAGACAGAGTCTTACAATTTGAATTTAAACAAATTTACTGCCTGCTACAAGAAAAACAGTAACACTCTTTAGAGGAATATAACAGAATCTAGAATCTCCACAGCATACCAACACATGACTAGAACACAATATAAAATTTCTCCATGAAATAGAGATAACAAAAACTTCTTTTTAAGAGTGGTCATGAGACTTAAACGAGATAACGTATGTAGCATAGTGTTTGCAAAGTACTTGGCATGCAGCTAATGGATGAGTCACAACCTATGTCTCCTTTGTTCTGGAGGTGATATCACAGGGAACTCCCACAAAGAGGCTGCCAAATGCAGTAAACATTCCAAGGTGGGAGAGAAAGCACATCTGTCATTACCAGCACATTTAGGATCCAGAACCCTAGAAGTAGGGGAAAGGCATATATTGAAAGGAAGATCAGCACTTGAGTTACTTGTCAAAGTTGTCAATGAATTGGCCAGAGAAGGGGAGTAAAGAGTTGTTCAGAAAGTACACAAAATAAGCCAAATGTGAAAACAATAGGAGCCAGGAGGCCAGTCCAAAAAGTACCAGGAGGATGAAAAAATCACACACAGGTATGTACATGTCAGGGCTGGAATAAAGACAAGAGCAGGACCACTTATGAAAAAGTTGGTGAGGGTCAAGGATTTGAGAATTTGGGAAAGCAGGTTTAGATCAGGTCTACAAGTTGCAGCTGAATTTTCCTTGTGATGGTGGGCACATTTTGGCTATCCATGAAGGGCATCCTAGCACTGCAACCCAAGGTTCATTATCCCTTTATTGTCTCAAGAGGAAAGCATTTCAGAGGATGAATCAAGGGTTACTATTACCCTCCATGGGTAAAATGAAAGAATACAATGGTTGACCAACACAGTAGGGAAGCCTGTCTATTCTAGATGAAGAAGTATCACCTTCCCAATTCAGGACCAAGGCCAGCATAAGGCCAAGTTTAATTTCTCTCCAATATTATCTACCTGCCTCACACAACAAAGCCATCGATAACATTTGATTTGGGTGGTCTCCTTGTCTATCTATTACTCCTACTCGGTGTCAGATCAAAGTTTTACTTCCATGTTGAAAAATAAAGAGATACTATAAGAATGTAAAATCTTAGCAAAGATTTTATTTCTACTAACTATAATATCACAACCCTAGAGATATCCCAGAAATCAAATCTATCACAAGACTAATGCAATTCTTATTTTTGGAAAGGTAGGTTGGTGACAAAAAGAAGAGAAATACTACCTGCTGATGTTTACTCAAAAATATTTTAATTTTTTTCTTGTCTTTCTGCTTTATCCACCAAATTACCTGCATATATAATTATTAAATTGTATCAAACAGTGTGCTGGTTGCATTACAAATGTTACTTCATTTAGTCCCTATAACAATACTATAAGGTAGATGCTATTGTTATTAATCTCATTCCACAGATGGAGAAATGGAAGCTTAAAGAAAGCAAGCTGCATTTGAAGGGTACACAGTAAGTGGCAGAGTCAGGATCCAAACACAGCAATATGGATTCAGAGTTAGTGATCTTAATCATTGTTCTCTGCTATCCCATGTGGTGCCCCCATAGTAGAGGCTCACTAAGTGAGGGCAATTATAACAATAATGAGAATTATATCTTCATAACATAGTGAAGGCAATTTCATCATGCATTGTCAATGTATTAATTCAATTAGCAGATTATACCAATGTGCTGAGAGCTTGTCTAATGAAAATGTACTTCCAAAATGTGAAAAATAAATAAAATCATTTCTCTCTCCATGTACTTCTGCAATACCCATCTCTGGTATAGTAGCAGCACCTGGTGCCCTGTGGGTGTTGAACAAATGCATATTAATTTATGGCTCACACTGGTTATAGAACAAAATGATATAAATATTACTAGTAATATTACAATTGTTATGGATGAGAACTCCACATTACAGAAAAGTACTATTGAAATATTAGAGTATAGAATGGATCTTACAAGGGTTCAGACTGAATGACCTTTCCAAAATGTACCAAATTCCAAATTGTGTATCAGAGATAGGTACAGATACCAGAGCAATTAGTTCTGTTCTGTCCCTTAATGGTTCAAGAGGGTTAGTCTGTCTTTGAGGAACAGCATTTTCTGAAAAATATGTCAAGCCTCTCAGTCTTGTCGTCAAGTTTGACCAATTCAGAAATTGTACAAGGGGATGAAAAACTATCACTTGCCTATGCCTGCCATCGGTGCTTGATGTGGTCAGTCTTCAGGATCCCAGTTAACTTCTGTTTGCGAAAGCTTGCAGAACTAGGAACAAAATAATTACTAATGCACAATGTACCAGGCTGCAGTGTTTCAGCCCCTCTTCCCTTTCATGTTAAATTCACTGCCTTAACTAAGTGGCCCTTTGCAAAGCCTGCCTTGTGACTAATAGGCCTTTGATCAGGTTTAGCTTCCTGACAGCTGTACATATAAATGAATGTTTATCCCAATTAAGTAATGAACATTGATTCTTTCTACCTTCTGACTGCAAAGGGGCCTCTCATCTCAAAGTACCTCCATTGTTCTTATGCCATGAATAATATTTTTCATTTGGAAGAACTCTGCTTGGGGCTGGAGCATGTGCAATTTAGGACACTTTGGAGAAAAAGAGCAGAACTTGAGGAGGTGCTGAGAACAGATTTTCTAGAATTTGTTATCATGCTCTAGTTTGGGCAAGAAAACTACAACTTTTTGAATACCTGCAATTACTGGTATGCAAGGTACTTCACATATATTGTTTCATTTTAACTCATCTTATGAGTTAAGCATCATTAGTTCCATTGTACAGAGAAGGAAAATGAAGCTAGGGGCTAAATGACCTACTCATGGTTATGTGGCTTGTCAGTGGCTAAATCACAATTCAAATAGCCCAATTCCAGGTGCTACATGATTCCGCAGTTTTATTTTCCTAATACCTTGGACTCTCACTATCTTTTCCTCATACAGCAGCAATAGTATTGGGCTTGAGGTTTGGGTCTGTTTCCTGCTAGCTTTATGACCTTGAGGAAGTTCCATATCATTTTTAATCTGGACCTCTTCATCTGCAAAATCAAGATCCACCAGCACCTTCTTGCTTTACCTGACAAGGTTGTTGTGAACCTGATTTGCACATGATAACGTGCTGTACAAAATGTAGTGGGTTATTGGCATGCTTACAAACAGCCTTTGTGGCTGGCTCTGCTCCGCTCTGACTCTCCCTTTGCTGCTTCCCTTTCCTGACTCTCCTAAAGCAACACTTGGGTATGCTTTGCCAATAACAGATTTATTTTCATTATTAAGGATGATTCTGTCTTGAAGTTGGAACAGAAATGGCAGTTGAATGTGCTTTCATGGGAATTTCAAATATTCCATTTTTCTGAGGGAAAGAAGAAATAGGAGCTAATGGGACAGCAATTAAATCCATAGTTTAAAAACAAATGCTAGTAAGGCACAGATGACATCATGCAATAGTTGGAATTTCTCCTGTTTTCTCAGGCTCGTGGAGCAGGGGCAGCCCTATGAAATCCCTCACCAGCTGTCAGTGCCTGTTTCAGAAGCTACCACTCCCAAGCATTTCTTTGGCAAATTCCTCTCTCCAACTCAAACCTGTTGTACTGAGCTCCTAGCAGAACCCAGGAAACCATGAAGGGGTCTGGTGCTGCTTCAGCCATCAAGAGCTCATGCAGTGTCAGAGGGGTCTCGCTCTATGTGACAGTCTCCTGGAATGGAGACTCATTGATCATTCAACAGGAACCACTAACTGAGCTGTGGGTGTCCCTGTAGGTTATATCCACTGGGTCCCTCTAATGCCAGGTGAGTTGACATGCCTACAGGAGATGAGAGGAAACTGTAGCCTGTCTAATCAATCCCTCTTCTCACATGCCACTAAAATCCCTGCATATTTTATCCAGAGAGGAAGCTACTCAAGGGAAAAACTGAACAAGAGAACGATCCAGATTGAGCAAGTGATTTCCCAGGGTTCAAAAACCTCCTACCAGGGAAATAGTTTGACAGTTCCTCAAAAAGTGAAACAGAATTACCATATGACCCAGAAATTCTACTCCTAGGTATATACCCAAATGAATTGAAAACAACCTCTGAAACAAATCCTTATACACAAACTCTCAAATAACACAATCTCCAAAAGGTGGAAACTACCCAAATACTCATCAGTGGATAGACATACAATTCATGATATTTGTATACAATGATCTCATTCAGCCATAAAAGGAATGGAGTACTGATATGTGCTAGAAGTGGATAAAACTTTCAAACATTATGCTAAATGAAAGAAGTCAGACACAAAGGCTATATATTGTATGATTCTGTTCACATAAAATATCCAAAATAGGTAAATCAATAGAAACAGAAATCAAATTGGTAGTCGCCGGGGATTGAAGGGAAGACAGAATGAGGAGTAACTGCTTAATTGGTAGGAAGCTTTATTTTGGAGTGAAGAAAGTGTTTCGGAACAATACATAGGTGGTGGTTGTACAACATTATGAATGTACTCAATACCACTGAATTATTAACTTTAAAGTGGCTAATTTTGTGCTCTATGAGTTATATTTTTTTAAAGAAAAACACTACTAAAAGTCTGCTGCTTCCTTTGAAATGCACAAAAAATAAAGATGAACTGACAAATGAACAGACATAAATATGGAATAAAGCACTAAAAGTAACATGCTAATTGTAGAACCCAGGTGGTAGACACATGAGTATTCACTGTAAAAGTCAATGTTTCGATATGTTTGAAAATTTTCATAATAAAACGTTAGGAGGTTAAGAGAATAATAAAACCTTACTTATCTCAGCAGGCAGTTAGAAAGGAGGTACCCAAATCCTGCTTTCTAATATGGGTCTTCTGGTCTTGGTCCTGGCCAGGATACATTTGGGAATTTCTCAGGATATTCTGTGAGACTTACACACCTCCGTTACAGGCCAGTGCCTGTGCTAGGTGACTTACGTTCACTGTCTCCAATTCTGAAAACACTCAAAGTGAGTTACTGAAGAAAAACCTGCTACAAGGATGAGCAACATCAGACACAAGAGTATATACGTTTCATATAAGCACATTGCATATAAAGTAGGAAAAGAGACAGACAAAATGAATTTATGCTGTTAAAAGGGAAGATAATGCTACCTTTGGGAGGCAGCATTAGAAGAGCTCATGAACGGGGGTTCTGGGAAGTTTCCTGGTATGGAGACTTACTGAACATGCAATAGGAACCGTTAACTGAGCTGTGGCAGTACTATTTTGTTTCTTGATCTAGTGTTGATTATACTTGTGTAATCAAGTGTATTTACTTTGTGGAAATCCATTGAGCTATACTATGTGTACCTTTTAATATGTACACTACATATCAATAAAAGTTGAAAAAGGAAATGAATGAAAGACAGTTAAGTAAAATTAATCAGTAAGCCAGAAGTCAATTTACTGAACAGATTAATTAAAAAGATAAAAAGAAAGTGAAAACACAATTGATTAATATTAGGAATAAGAAGAGATATAACTACCAATACAGAGAGAGCTAAAATTTTACAGCAGAATACTGTATACAGATTTATCCCAATCGCCTCAAAAATCTTAATGATATGGAGGCTTTTCTAAGAAAATGACTAAAACTGAGATTGCAAGGGAGCAGCAACCAATCACAGATGCCGCTGCTGCTGTCTGGAGTCTGAACAATAGTAGAATTCACAAATCCCTGGTCTCTTGCTGTGCCTGGAGGGCCCAGCAACATGCACTCAGAATGACCAATTAGCAAATGGCTAGGGGCCACTGTGAATGGTAAGTGCCTTGTTTTGCAGAAACTCCAAAACCCTGCCTATGAACGGTGGTGAAAGTCACTGTGGTTAGCATCTAAATCCATTTCTTATGAAATTGCAAAGCACTGGGACGTGTCCTTGTCTTCGTTGCCTTCCCGAGGCTAGGTGGTGACTAGATTAGACTAGGATGGCTCAAACCTATTGAACAGGTGCAAAGTTACATTGGGAGATGGATATAGTGTTTTTATTATAATAGATATCCTTTTATATATATCTATATATAAATATATAAAAACAAGAAGCCACCTTTTGTCCACTTCACAGGCAATTGGAAGTTATTTTGCATTAGATTGATTCTTAAAGAAAAGTGAACCCAGTTGATATGGAAAGGAAGGAATACAACAAATGTTAAGTTTGGAAAACAATCCATCAGTATCTAGGCAGAATATTATTGAGGGAGTTTTTCTTTTAGCTGGAGAACCCCTGTAAACCCTAACTTTATACTCCAAGGTCACAGAGAAACTTCAAACAGGAAGAGTCATTGCAGAGGGAAACACAAGGACCAAAGAGAACCAAAGTTTATGGGGTTAAGTAGGGGTTTAGCAACCTGAACTTTCCTAGTAAATTCAAAAAGGCAGTTTTTGCAATGAGAGCAAAACTCAGCCCAGAAATGGGTGCGAAATGAAAGAGAGAAGGGATCCTTCCTTGTAATGGTTGTGGAGGGGGAGGCTTTTGTGAGGTGTTGGTGGTGTTAGAAAGGAGTTTCTATGTCAAAAATAGAATCAGTTAGAGAGAAGCTTGTTTAAGGTCAGAGCATACTTGTAGGATGAAGGGAAGGATCAAGTCAAAAATGTTAAAAGTACAAAAGAGACCGGGCACAGCGGCTCACACCTGTAACCCCAGCACTTTGGGAGGCTGAGGCGGGTAGATCATGAGGTCAGGACATTGGGACCATCCTGGCCAACACAGTGAAACCCCGCCTCTACTTAAAATACAAAAAAACAGCTGGGCATGGTAGTGAGCACCTGTAGTCCCAGCTACTTGGGAGGCTGAGGCAGGAGAATCGCTTGAACACCAGAGGTGGAGGTTGCAGCGAGCCGAGATTGTGAGACTGCACTCCGGCCTGGTGAGAGTGAGAGTATTTCTCAAAAAAGAAAAATACAAAAGAGAAAATGGAAATTATCAACAGAACAAGATCCTAGATTCAGGAAGATGAGACAACACGGACTCAAAAGGAAGGTTTGGCTTTGGAGAGGTGGCAGGTTAAGAGAATAATCATAAACCTCTATAGTGGGGGTACACAGTCACCCCAAAAAGGTATATTCATTTCCTAGCCCCTAGTACTCGTGAATGTGACCTTATTTGGGAACAGTCTTTAAAGATATAATTAAAGATCGCCAGATTAGATTATTCTGAATTTAGGATGGGCCTTAAATCCAATAACTGGTGTCCTTATAATAAAAAAGAGTGGAACATTTGACACAGGCATAGAGGAGACACATAGGGGAAAGGGCCATATAAAGAAGGCGACAGAGTCTGGAGTCACACAGCCCCATGCCAAGGAACTCCTGGAGCCACCAGAAGCTGAAGAGGCAAAGAACAATTCTCCTCTAGAGTCTTCCCCCTAGAGGAAGGGCAGTGCTTCCCGGACACCTTTGTCAGAGGCGTTTGAACCAGAGCAACTCCATCTTGAGTAGGGGTGAGGTAAAATGAGGCAGAGACCTAGTGGGCTGCATTCCCAGATAGTTAAGGATGAGTCACAGGATGAGATAAGAGGTGGGCACAAGATACAGGTCATAAAGACTTTGCTGATAAAACAGGTTGTAGTAAAGAAGCTGGCAAAATCCCACCAAAACCAAGATGGGCAAGAGAGTGACCTCTGGTTGTCCTCACTACTACACTCCTATCAGCACCATGACAGTTTACAAATGCCATGGCAAGGTCAGGAAGTTACCCTATATGGTCTCAAAAGGGGAGGCATGAATATTTTACCCCTAATGTAGCATAAAATCAAGAAATAACCATAAAAATGACCAACCAGCAGCCCTAGGGGCTCCTCTGTCTATAGAGTAGCCATTCTTTTGTTCCTTTACTTTCCTAGTAAACTTGATTTCACTTTACTGTATGGACTCGCCCTGAATTCCTTCTTGCGGGACATCCAAGAACCCTCTCTCGGGGTCTGGATCCAGACCCCTTTCCAATAACACCTTCATTTCAGGATTCTGGCCTTTAGATCACGGGAGAATGAATTTCTGTTTTCTAAACCACCCAATTTGTGGTAATTTCTTATGGCAGCCCCAGGAAACAAACATACCCCCCAAACTCCAGGTCAAAGATTGACCTAGTAGAGGGAGCAAACCAAGATGCACCAACATACTTCAGAGATGTGTCCTCACTCAATGGTTTGGTTAGGAGGAATGTCCAGTTGTCGCAGTGAAACCTTGTTCCTGGAATACTCATGCCTGTGTCAACCTCTCCCTTAAATGTACTCTTCATGGTCAAGGTACAGTCTCAGGTCAGCCTTTGCTTTTCACTGCTCTAACTGGCATTTCGCGCTGTACCCCAGACACTCCATTCCATCACTTCAGATACAAAGCATTAAACCCTCTGGTCTCTCTCTCCTTGCCACATAGGTTTATATGAAAAATCCAATTAAACAGGCCAGGAAAAAGTTTTATTATATATGAAACTTCTGCTCCCCAATTTTTATTCAAACGACTATATTGTTCTTCGTGAATACCCACACAAACGCTTCTTTTCGTGGTTGGCCTAAATTACTGCTAATTCCTCCCACTTAAGTTCAATTTCCTCAATTCCTCATGACTTAATGTGCCACCAACTACAGAATAATGAGGCACTAATAATCATTCATTTGAATCATTTTAACTCCCTTGCTGAGATTCATAGGAGGGGGACATTAATTCTATATATCTAATTCATTGAGAAATTCCTATTCTAGAATCAACATACATCATGTAGGTTCCAAAGAGGGCTTTAGAAATACATATGTGATAAAGGAATACCTCATTTACTCTGTATGTATTTAATACCTACTCTTTACCAGGTATTTTGCCAGGTGTTAGAAATATGTGTATGAATGAGAGGAAGGAGTGTGACCTTCAAAGAACTCATTGTCTTTGTCTCATGTGTAGTTGGGGAAAAGCATTTCATTGAACAATGTGAATACAATATGAAAAAGATTATCCTGCAGTGTAAACCGTGCTGCTAAGGAGTCTTGAGAAGGGAGTGTTTCTGGAGAAAGAGTTTGTGGGATTGCGCTGGACAGTTTCTGCTTGCCCTCTGAATCTTCCACCACCTTCTTCCACCTGCTCTGTGCCCTGGGGCTGTTGAGCTCTATGGGCACTCATGCCATTTGCCTTTCAGATGGCTCAGTCAGTGGGAGAAAATGGCAAGACATGAGAAAGTGTAAGAGGGACATCTGTTTTTCTGCCACACTAGTTGAAGTCACTGGTCTACCTAGAGCACTCTTATGAGTCTGGCCATGTCCTAGCAACTCCTTCCTTCTTCCGGCTTCCAGCAGCAGCCTTAGGCTGCTTCACTGTTTCATCTCAATTTCTCTTAACACTGCCCACACTTCTGTAAATAGTTCCATCATTCAAGTCCCTTTAACCACTCACTGGAGTGTGACATCTGTTTCCTGCTGGGACCCTGATGGATACTGGCATCAAGGGATGCTTCATAGAGGGGTGACCTTTGAACTATGTCCTGATGAATGGGTAAGGTTTCACCAGATGTATACAGGTGAGATGGGGTCTCCCAAGCCAAGGTAAAAGAAGTATGAAGGCTGGGAAGCCCAGGAGTCCACTGCATATTTGGGCAGTAATAAGGAATACTTGTCTTCACACAGAGAGGTCTGCAGGGAGTGGTGGAAAAGGAAACTGAAAAGCAGAAAGGCCTTAGATGTTAGGCTAAGGCTTTGGGGTTTTATTCTGGAAATGATGAGAAATTCCAAAGACACTGATGACATTCCAATGCCTTGCATCTCTAGATGTCCAGGTCTTTCCAGGAGAACTGTATTCCAGAAATGAGAAGCTGATGTCGATCTCTGCTCTGAATTTATGCTTTGTTGGTTTTTGCACTCTTCCCTGCATGGTAGTTAATAAAATTTACTTGCAGCTGGTAAGCTAAGTAAAGCTGTTGACTTTTTAAAAAATCAAACTACTTCAAAATCTTTTCTTTCTCAGTCCCAATTTATTGGGTCTTCTACTTGTGTATTAAGGAAAAAAAGGTAAAATTCCTCTTAAGAAATGTCAGTTTCGTCTAATTGCAAAAACACTTAGCTAAATGTGACAGCCTTTCATAGATCTTTATAATCTTAGTGGTTGATCAGAGCTGAGATTCTTGGCTTAGGTGTTAGGGAAGGGGAAGGAGAGAAGCCAAACTAACACCTGGCGAAGGGTAGTTGAGGCTTCATGTATGGGAGTGAGAAAGAGAGGCCATGAGATAAAGAAGGCATCAAGGAAGACAGAAAAGTTCAGAGCAGCACTGTTCAATAGAGATATAATGTGGGGGGAACCCAAGATGACCGAATAGGAACAGCTCCAGCCTCCAGCTCCCAGCATGAGCGACACAGAAGATGGGTGATTTCTGCATTTTCAACTGAGGTACTGGGTTTATCTCACTGGGGCATGTCGGACAGTTGATGCTGGTCCAAGGGTGCAGCCTGACCAGCGAGAGCTGAAGCAGGGTGAGGCATCACCTCACCTGGGAAGTGCAAGGGGGAAGGGAATTCCGTTTCCTAGCCAAGGGAAACTGAGACACACAACATCTGGAAAATTGGGTAACTTCCACCCTAATACTGCACTTTACCAAGGGTCTTAGGAAATGGCACACCAGGAGATTATATCCCACGCCTGGCCCGGAGGGTCCCATGCCCACGGAGCCTCCCTCATTGCTAGCACAGCAGTCTGAGATCTAACTGCAAGGTGGCAGCTAGGCTGGGGGAGGGGCACCCACCATTGCTGAGGATTAAGTAGGTAAACAAAGCTGCCGGGTAGCTCGAACTGGGTGGAGCCCACCGCAGCTCAAGGAGGCCTGCCTGCCTCTGTAGACTCCACCTCTGGGGACAAGGCATAGCTAAACAAAAAGCAGCAGAAACCTCTGCAGATGTAAAATGTCCCTGTCTGACAGCTTTGGAGAGAGCAGTGGTTCTCCCAGCACGGAGGTTGAGATCTGAGAATGGACAGACTGCCTGCTCAAGTGGGTCCCTGACCCCTGAGTAGCCTAACTGGGAGACATCCCCCAGTAGGTGCAGACTGACATCTCACACCTCACATGGCTGGGTACACCTCTGAAATGAAGCTTCCAGAGCAAGAATCAGACAGCAACACTTACTGTTCAGCAATATTCTATCTTCTGCAGCTTCCGCTGCTGATACCCAGGCGAACAGGGTCTGGAGTGGACCTCAAGCAAACTCCAACAGACCTGCAGCTGAGGATCCTGACTGTTAGAAGGAAAACTAACAAACAGAAAGGACACCCACACCAAAACCTCATCAGTATGTCACCATCATCAAAGACCAAAGACAGATAAAACCACAAAGATGGGGAAAAAGCAGTGCAGAAAAGCTGGAAATTCAAAAAATCAGAGCACATCTCCCCCTCTAAAGGAACGCAGCTCATCGCCAGCAACAGAACAAAGCTGGATGGAGAATGACTTTGACAAGTTGAGAGAAGGCTTCAGTTGATCAAATTTCTCAGAGCTAAAGGAGTAACTACGTACCCAGCACAAAGAAACTAAAAATCTTGAAAAAAGAATGGAAGAATGGATAACTAGAATAACCAAGGCAGAAAAGTCCATAAACGAACTGATAGAGATGAGAACCATGACACGAGAACTACGTGACAAATGCACAAGCTTCGTTAACCGACCTGATCAGCTGGAAGAAAGAGTATCAGTGATTGAAGATCAAATGAATGAAATGAAGCAAGAAGAGAAGTGTAGAGAAAAAAGAGTAAAAAGAAATGAACAGAGCCTCCAAGAAAGACGGAATTATGTGAAAAGACCAAATCTATGTTTGATTGGTGTGCCTGAAAGTGACGGGGAGAATGGAACCAAGTTGGAAAACACTCTTCAGGATATTATCCAGGAGAGCTTCCCCAACCTAGCAAGGTGGGCCAGCATTCAATTCAGGAAATACAGAGAACGCCACAAAGATACTCCTTGAGAAGAGCAACTCCAAGACACATAATTGTCAGATTCACCAAAGTTGAAATGAAGGAACAAATGTTAAGGGCAGCCAAAGAGAAAGGTTGGGTTACCCACAAAGGGAAGCCCATCAGACTAACAGCAGATCTCTCAGCAGAAACTCTACAAGCCAGAAGAGAGTGGGGGCCAATATTCAACATTCTTAAAGAGGAGAATTTTCAACCCAGAATTTCATATCCAGCCAAACTAAGCTTCATAAGTGAAGGAGAAATAAAATCCTTTACAGACAAACAAATGCTGAGGGATTTCTTTACCATCAGGTCTGCCTTGCAAGAGCTCCTGAAAGAAGCACTAAATATAGAAAGGAAAAACCAGTACCAGCCACTGCAAAAACACACCAAAATATAAGATCAATGACACTCTGAAGAAACTGCATCAACTAGTGTGCAAAATAACCAGATAGCATCATGATGACAGGACCAAATTCACACATAACAATACTAACCTTAAATGTAAATGGGCTAAATGCCCCAATTAAAAGACACACACTGGCAAATTGGATAGAGTTAAGACGCATTGGTGGGCTGTATTCAAGAGACCCATCTATGTGTGCAAAAACACACATAGGCTCAAAACAAAGGGATGGAGGAAAATTTCCCAAGCAAATGGAAGGAAAAAAAAGCAGAGATTACAATCCTAGTCTCTGACAAAAAAGACTTTGAACCAACCAAGATCAGAAAAGACAAAGAAGGACATTACATAACGGTAAAGGGAACAATTCAACAAGAAGGGCTAACTATTCTAAATATATATGCACCTAATACAGGAGCACCCAGAGTCATAAAACAAGTTTTTAGAGACCTACAAAGAGACTTAGACTCCTATACAATAATAGTGGGAAACTTTAACATGCCACTGTCAATATTAGACAGATCGATGAGACAGAAAATTAGCAAGGATATTTAGGACTTTAACTCAGCTTTGGATCAAGTGGAACTAATGGACATCTATGGAATTCTCCACTCAAATCAACAGAATATGCATTCTTCTTAGTGTTACATGGCACTTTTTCTAAAATGGACCACATAATTGGAAGTAAAACACTCCTCAGCAAATGCAAAGGAACTGAAATCATAACAAACAGTCTTTCAGGCCACATTGCAATCAAATTAGAACTCCAGATTAAGAATCTCACTCAAAACCACACAACTACATGGAAGTTGAACAACATGCTCCTAAATGACTCCTGGGTAAATACGGAAATTAAGGCAGAAATCAAGAAGCTCTTTGAAACCAATGAGAACAAAGAGACAATGTACCAGAACCTCTGGGACATAGGTAAAGCAGTGTTAAGAGGGAAATTTACGGTACTAAATGCTCTCATCAGAAAGCTAGAAAGATCTCAAATCAACACCCTAACATCTCTAAGAGCTAGAGAGGCAAGAGCAAACTAATCCAAAAGCTAGCAGAAGACAAGAAATAACTAAGATCAGAGCAGAACTGAAGGAGACAGAGATATGAAAACCCCTTCAAAAATCATAAATCCGGGAGCTGTTTTTTTTTTTTAATCTAACAAAATAGATAGATCGCTAGCTAGACTAATAAAGAAGAAAAGAGAGAAGAATCAAATACACACAATAAAAAAAATGATAAAGGGGATATTACCACTGACCCCACAGAAATACAAACTACCGGCCAGGCACGGTGGCTCATGCCTGTAATCCCAGAACTTTGGGAGGCCGAGGTGGGCAGATCACCTGAGGTCAGGAGTTCAAGAACAGCCTGCCCAGCATGGAGAAACACTGTCTCTACTAAAAATACAAAAAATTAGCTGGGGTGGTGGCAGGCATATGTAATCCCAGCTACTCTGGAGGCTGAGGCAGGAGAATCATTTGAACCTGGGAGGCAGAGGTTGCAGTGAGTCAATATCGTGCCACTGCACTCCAGCCTGAGTGACAAGAGCAAAATTCCATCTAAAAAAAAAAAAAAAAAAAAAGACAAACTACCATCAGAGAACACTATACACACCTCTATGCAAACAAACTAGAAAATCTAAAGACATGCATAAATTCCTAGACACATACACCCTACCAAGACTAAACCAGGAAGAAACTGAATCTCTGAATAGACCAATAACAAGTTATGGAACTAAGGCAGTAATTAATAGCCTACCAATAAAAAAAGCCCAGGACCAGACAACTTCACAGCCGAATCCTTCTAGAGGTACAAAGAGGAGCTGGTACCATTCCTTCTGAAACTATTCCAAACAGTCGAAAAAGAGGGACTCCTCCCTAACTCATTTTATGATGAAGCCAGAATCATCCTGATACCAAAACCTGGAGAAGACACTACTGAAAAAGAAAACTTCAGGCCAATATCCCTGATGAACATCGATGTGAAAATCCTCAGTAAAATACTGGCAAACTGAATCCAGTAGCACATCAAAGAAATATACACCATGATCAAGTTGGCTTCATCCCTGTGATGCAAAGCTGGTTCAACATACATAAATCAAAAAACGTAATCCATCACATAAACAGAACCAATGACAAAACCCACATGATTATCTCAACAGATGTAGAAAAGGCTTTTGACAAAATTCAACATCCCTTCATGTTAAAAACACTCAATAAACTAGGTACTGATGGAAAATATCTCAAAATAATAAGAGCTAGTTATGACAAACCCACAGCCACTATCATATCAAATGGGCAAAAGCTGGAAGCATTCCTTTTGAAAACCAGTACAAGGAAAGGATCCCCTATCTCACCACTCCTATTAAACAATCAGGCAAGAGAAAGAAATAAAGCATATTGAAAAAGGAAGAGAGGAAGTCAAGTTGTCTCTGTTTGCAGATGACATGATTTTATATTTGGAAAATCTTACCATCTCAGCCCAAAAACTCCTTAAAGTGAGAAGCAACTTCAGCAAAGTCTCTGGATACAAAATCAATGTGCAAAAATCATAAGCGTTCCTTTACACCAACAATAGACAAGCAGAGAGCCAAATCATGAATAAACTCCCATTCACAATTGCTACAAAAAGAATAAAATACCTAGGAATACAGCTAACAAGGAATGTGAAGGACCTCTTCAAGGAGAACTACAAACCACTTCTCAAGGAAATAAGAGAGGACACAAACAAATGGAAAAACATTCCATCCTCATGGATAGGAAGAATCAATATCGTGAAAATGGCCATACTGCCCAAAGTAATTTATAGATTCAATACCATTCCCATCAAACTACCATTGACATTCTTCACAGAATTAGAAAAAACATGTTAACTTTCATATGAAATCAAAGAAGAACCTGTATATCCAAGACAATTCTAAGCAAAAAGAACAAAGCTGGAGGCATCATGCTACCTGACATCAAACTATACTACAAGGCTACAGTAACCAAAACAGCATGGTACTGGTACCAAAATAGACAAATAGAACAATGGAACAAAATAGAGACCTCAGAAAACCACACATCTACAACCATGTGATCTTTAACAAACCTGACAAAAACAAGCAATAGGGAAAGGATCTCCTATTCAATAAATGGTGCTGGGAAAACTGGCTAGCCATATGCCAAAAACTGAAACTAGACCCCTTCCTTACACCTTATAGAAAAATTAACTCAAGATGGAATAAAGACTTAAATGTAAAACCCAAAACCATAAACACCCTAGAAGAAAACCTAGGCAATACCATTCAGGACATAGGCATAGGCAAAAACTTCATGACAAAAACACCAAAAGCAATTGCACCAAAAGCCAAAATTGACAAATGTGATCTAATTAAACTAAACAGCTTCTGCACAGCAAAAGAAACAAGCATCAGAGTAAACAGGCAACCTACAGAATGGGAGAACATTTTTGCAAGCTGCCCATCTGACAAAGGTCTAATATCCAGAATTTACAAGGAACTTAAACAAATTTACAAGAAAAAAACAACCCCTCAAAAAAAGTGGACAAAGTATATGAACAGAGACTTCTCAAAGAAGACATTTACATGGCCAAAAAACATATGAAAAAAAGCTCAACATCACCAATCATTAGAAAAATGCAAATCAAAACCACAATGGGATACCACCTCACGCCAGTCAGAATGGAGATTATTAAAAAGTCAAGAAACAATAGATGCTGGTGAGGCTGTGGAGAAATAGGAACTCTGTTACACTGTTGGTGGGAATGTAAATTAGTTCAACCATTGTGGAAGATAGTATAATGATTCCTCAAGGATCTAGGACCAGAAGTACCATTTGACCCAGCAATCCCATTACTGGGTACATACCCAAAGGATTATAAATCATTCTACTATAAAGACACATGCACACATATGTTTATTGCAGCACTATTTACAATGGAACCAACCCAAATGCCCATTAACGATAGACTGGATAAAGAAAATGTGGTATATATACACCATGGAATACTGCACAGCCATAAAAATGAATGAGATCATGTTCTTTGCAGGGATGTGGATGAAGCTGGAAGCCATCATCTGCAGCAAACTAACACAGGAATAGAGAACCAAATACTGCGTTGTTTCACCTATAAGTGTGAGTTGAACAATGAGAACACATGGACACAAGGAGCGGAACAACACACGGCAGGGCTTGTTGGGGGAGAGGAGGAAAAGGGAGGGAACTTAAAGGATGGGTCAATAGGTGCAGTGAACCACCAAGGCACAAGCATATTTATGTAACAAATCTGCATTCTGCACATGTATCCTGGAACTTAAAGTAAAAAAGAAAAGCTGGAAGCTAGCAGAGATTGGTTCATGAGGTTTAAGGAAAGAAGCTGCCTTCATAACATAAAAGTGCAAGGTGAAGCAGCAAGTGCTGATGTAGAAGCTGCAGAAATTTTTCCAGAAGATCTAGCTAAGATCGTTGATAAAGGTGGCGACACTAAACAACAGATCTTCCATGCAGATGAAACAGCCTTCTGTTGGAAGAAGGTAACATCTAGGACTTTCATATCTAGAGAGGAGAAGTCAATGCCTGGCTTCAAAGCTTCAAAGGACAGACTGACTTTCTTGTTAGAGACCAATGCAGCTGGTGACTTTAAGTTGAAGCCATTGCTCATTTATCATTCCAAAAACCAGGGCCTTTAAAAATTACGCTAAATCTACTCTTTTTGTGCTACACAAATAATGTAAAATAATGCCTGAATGACAGACAGCACACCTGTGTACGGCATGGTGTACTAAATATTTTAAATCCACTCTTGAAAAGTACTGCTCAGAAAAACAGATTTATTTCAAAATATTACTGCTCATTGACAATGCATCTAGTTACTGAAGAGCTCTGATGGGGATGAAGATGATTTCCGATGGAGATCTACAAGGAAATTAACGTCATTTGCATGCCTACTAACATAGCACTGATTCTGCAGCCCATGGATCAAGGAGTTATTTCAACACATTTTGTTTTTTTTTTTTGAGACAGAGGCTCACTCTGTTGCTCAGGCTGAGTGCAGTGGCACAATCTCGGCTCACTGCAACCTCCGCCTCCTGGGTTCAAGTGGTTCTTCTGCCTCAGCCTCCCAAGTAGCTGGGACTGCAGGTGTGCGGCATGAAGCCTGTCTAATTTTTGCATTTTTAGTAGAGACTGGTTTTGATCATGTTGGCCAGGATGGTCTCCAACTTCTGACCTCAAGTGATCTGCCCACCTCTGCCTCTCAAAGTGCTGGGATTATAGGCGTGAGCCACTGTGCCCAGCCTTCAAGTCTTGCTATTTAAGAAATATACTTCTTAAGTCTATAGATGCTGTATATAATAATTCCTATGATGGAGCTTGACAAAGTAAATCAAAAGCCTTCTGGAAAGGATTCCCCATTCTAGATGCCATTAAGAACATTTGTGATTCATGGGGAAAGGTAAAGGTATCATTAACAGGAGTTTTGAAGAAGCTGATTGCATCCTCATGGTTGACTTTGAGGGACCCAAGACTTCAGTGGAGGAAGTAACTGTAGATGTGGTGGAAAGAACAAGAGAGCTAGAATTAGAAGTGGAACCTAAAGGTGTGACTGAATTGCTGCAATCTCATGATAAATCTTGAGTGGATGAGGAGTTGTTTCTTATGCATGAGCAAAGAAAGAGTTTACTTTAGATGGAATTTACTCCTAGTGAAGATGCTGTGAACATTGTTGAAATGATAACAAAGGATTTTGAATATTACATAAACTTGAGTTGATAAAGCAGTAGCAGGGTTTGAGATAATTGATTCAAGTTGTGACAGAAGTTCTGCTGTGGGAAAAATGCTATTAAACAAAATATGCTACAGAGAAATACTTTGTGAAAGAAAGAGTCAATTCAGCAAACTTCATTATCTTATTTTTAAAGATTGCCCATTTATCTTTTTTCATTTTTGTTGCATTTTCTTTTGGAGTCTTCATTATAAATTCTTTGCCTAGGCGAATGTCCAGAAGAGTTTTTCCTAGGTTTTCTTCTACAATTTTTATAGTTTCAGGTCTTACATTTAAGTCTTAATTCATCTTGAGTTAATTATTTATATATGGTAAGGGATAGGAGTCCAGTTTCATTCTTCTGCATATGTCTAGCCAGTTTTCCCAGCACCATTTGTTGAATAGACTGTCCTATCTCCATTGCTTATTTTTGTCAACTTTGTCAAAGATCAGTTGGTTGTAGGCACTTGGCTTTGTATTTGGGTTCTCTATTCTGCCCCATTGATCTATGTGTCTATTTTATATGAGAATCATATTGTTTTAATCACTGCAGCCTTGCAGTATAATTTGAAGTCAGGCAATGTGATCCCTTTACCTTTTTCTTTTTTTATTTCGTACTTAGAATTGTTTTGGCCATTCAGGGTCTTTTTTTGGTTCCATATGAACTTTAAAATTGTTTTTTCTAATTCTGTAAAAAATGACATTAGTAATTTGATAAAGATTGTGTTAATCTGTAGATTACTTTTAGCAGTATGGGACTTAATTAAAATAAAAAGATTCTACACAGCAAAAGAAAAGAATCAACAGAGTAAACAACCAACCAACAGAATGGAAGAAAATATTTGCAAATTATCCTTCTGACGAAGGACTAATATCCAGAATCTACAAGGAACTCAAACAACTCAACAAGAAAAGAGAAAAACATTAAAAACTGGGCAAAGAACATGAATAGCTGTTTTTCAAAAGAGAAAATATAAGCAGAAAAAAGAAAAAGAAAAAAACATGAAAAAATGCTCAACATCAATAATTGTCAGAGAAACACAAATTAAAACCACAGTGAGATATCTTATGCTAGTCAGAAAGGCTATTATTAAAAAGTCAAAAAACTACAGATGTTGATATAGATATGGAGAAAAGGGAATGCTTATACATTGTTGGTGGGAATGTAAATTATTTCAACCTCTGTGGAAAACAGTATGGAGATTTCTCGAATAACTAAAAATAGAACTACCATTCAACCCAGCAATCTTACTATTGAGTATCTACTCAAAGAAAGAGAAATCATTATATAAAAAGACACCTGTACTCATATGTTCACTGCAGCATTATTCACAACAGCAAAGTAATGAAACCTGAGTACGTGTCCATCAGTGATGGACTGGATAAAGAAAACGTGGTGTGTGTGTGTGTGTATATGTGTGTGTGTGCATATATATGTATATATATGTGTACATATGTATATGTGTGCATATATATGTATATATATGTGTACATATGTATATGTGTGCATATATATGTATATATGTGTACACATGTATATGTGTGTGTGGTATATATACATATACATATATGTGTATATGTGTATATATGTATATGTATGTATATGTGTATATATGTATACATAGATATACCACACACACATATATACCACATTAGGCATACACACAGACATAATGGAATAATACACAACCATAAAACAGAATGAAATCACGTCCTTTGCAACAACATGATTGAAGCTGGAGGCCATCATCTTAAGTTAACTAACTCAGAAACAGAAAACCAAATACCATATGTTCACACTTATAAGTGGGAGCTAAACAATGGGTACACATGGACATAAAGATGGAGATAATGAACACCACTAGGGACTCCAAAAGGGAGGAGAATTGGAGGTGGGCAAGGGTTGAAAAACTACCTATTAGATACAATGTTTACTATTTGGGTAATGGGTACACTAGAAGCCCAATCCCCACCAGTATGCAATATATCCATGTAACAAACAACCACATGTGCCCCCTGAATCAAAGAAAATAAGAGAGAGGAAAAAAAAAGAAACTGCCACAGTCACTTCAACCTTCGGCAACCACCACCCTGATCAGTCAGCAGCCATCAACGTTGAACAAAAATGTTATGACTCACTGAAAGCTCAGATGAGCATTTGTATTCTGTAGCAATTTAAGTTTTTTATTTGTATTTACTTATTTTTATTTTTACTGTTTTTGAGACAGAGTCTTTCTCTGTGACCCAGGCTGGAGTGCAGTGGTGTGATCACACCTCACTGCAGTCTTGACCTCCCAGGCTCAAGTGATCCTCCCACCTCAGCCTACTGAGTAGCTGGGACTAATTCTTGTATTAGTCTGGTTAATTTTTATATTTTTTGTTGCCCAGACTGGTCTTGAACTCTTAGACTCAAGTGATCTGCCTGCCTCAGACTCCCAAAGTGCTAGGATTACAGGTGTGAGCCACCATGCTTAGTCTGCAATTAAGTATTTTTAAATTCAGGTATATGCATTGATTTTGTATATATAATGCTATTGTACATTTAATAGACTACAGAATAGTTTAAATATAACTTTCATATGCACTGGAAAACCAAAAAATTCATGTAAATTTTGTTTTATTGCGGTATCAACTTTATTTTGGTGGTCTGAAACCAAACTTGTAATGTCTCTGAGGCATGCCTGTAATAGGCATCAGGGTCAGACTCACTAGCTCTATGACCTGGGACAAGTTGCAAAACATCTCAAAACCTGAGTTAGTTTCTTGGTGAAATAAGCGATATGGATGGTGGCTATTTTTCATGGATGTTGTGAGGATTAAATAAAAATTCATGCACATGTTTAAGTATCGTTTTCTTATCATGAATTCTTTTCCTTTGGGTACATACCCAGTAATGGGATTGCTGGATCAAATGGTAGATCTACTTTCAGCTCTTTAAGGAATCTCCATACTGTTTTCCATAGTGGCTGTACTAATTTACATTCCCACCAGCAGCGGGTAAGCATTCCCTTTTCCCCACATCCACGCCAACATCTTTTTTTTTTTTTTTTTTACTTTTTAATACAGAGTGATATAACGGACTTTAGAGATTCAGAAGGGGGAGGAAGAAGGGCGACTAGGGAGAAAAAAACTACCCGTTAGGCACAAGGGACATTACTTGGATGGCAGGTGCACTAAAATCTCAGAATTCACCACTATAGAACTCAACCACTTGTACTTCAAAAGCGATTGAAATAAAAATTTTAAAATAATATTTTTTTCCTCATTAATTAAGGAAATTGATTAAAAACCAACATCAAATGCTGGTGAAGATGTGGAGAAAAGGGAACCTACATGCACTGTTGCTGGGAATGTAAATGAGGACGACCACTGTGAAGAACAGTTTGGAGTTTCCTCAAAAAACTCAAAATAGAGCTACCCTAAAATCCAGCAATCCCACTGCTGGGTATATACCCCAAAGAAAAGAAATCGGTACATTTGAGATATCTGCACTCCCATGTGTTTTGCAGCTCTGTTCACAATAGCCAAGACTTAGAAGCAACTTAAGTGTCCATCAACAGATGAATGGCAGAGAAAATGTTGTACATACACACAATGGAGGACTATTTAGCCCTGAAAGGGAATGAGATCCTGTCATTTGCAACGTCATGGAGAGAACTGAAGTTGTGGTTATGTTAAGTGGAATGAGCCAGGCACAGGAAGACAAACTTTGTATGTTCTCACTTACACTTGTGGGTGCTAAAAATTAAAACAGTTGAACTCATGGAGATAGACAGTGGAAGGCTAGTTACCAGAGGCTGGGAAGCGTAGTGAGATGGTATGGGAGAGTGGCAAGTGGGGCTGGTTATGAGTACAAAAAGTAGTTTGCAAGTTTAAATAAGGCCAAGTATTTGATAGCACAACAGTGTGACTATAGTCAATAATGATTTAATTGTACATTTAAAAATAACTAAAAGAGCATTATTGGGTTGTTTGTAACACAAAGAATAAAGGTATGAGGTGATGGATGCCCCATTTATCCTGATGTGATTATTACAAATTTTATGCCTATATCAAAATATCTCATGTACCCCACAGATATATACACCTACTGTGTACCCACAAATATTAGTAGTAAAAAAATTTATGCTCAAAGCCCCTATAAAAAGTATCTGGTACATAGTAAATAGCATTAGTCACTATTGTGATGTTGTCATCTTTACTGTTATTATCATTATTACTAGTGCATTTTAGCTGCACAGTAGTGTTTCAATGCTCTTTTAGAACTTCTTTTTTCTTTTTTTTTGAGATGGAGTCTCGCTCTGTCGCCCAGTGCAGTGGTGTGATCTCGGCTCACTGCAAGCTCCGCCTCCCAGGTTCACGCCATTCTCCTGCCTCAACCTCCCAAGTAACTGGGACCACTGTATTTTCAGTAGAGACGGGGTTTCACCATGTTAACCAGGATGGTCTCGATCTCCTGACCTCGTGATCCGCCCGCCTCGGCCTCCCAAAGTGGTGGGATTACAGGCGTGAGCTACCGCGCCCGGCCTCTTTTAGACTTTTGATCATTCCCTCATCCCATGTTAAATGAGTTGATGGTCCAGTGATTAAGAATGCAGACTCTGGAGCTAGACTGGGCTCAAATTGTGGTCCTACAACTTTCAAGTGGCATGAGACCCTTTTCTCTTCTGTCATGCCTTCTCATCCGCTGGCTGGCATATGTGAGACCCCATCTACTCTCCGGTATAACTTTCTTGTTTCTCATTTTTAAAAGGGAAATAATAATAGTGCACACCACTAGGGTTGTTGTGAGGTTGTTGTTGTTGTGAGGGTTGTTATGAGGATGACATGAAACAATGTAGACAGAACACTTAAAGCATGGCCAACACACACAGCAAGCTCTAGGTAAGTGGAAGCTGTCATTATTAGGTGAGAGATGGGAATGCATGCAGTGAATAAAGCTGAAACCACATTTGCCCTCCTGAAGTGTAATTTTGCAGAAAAGCTAGACCTTAAACCAATAATACACGAAAGATTGAGAAGTCTTATCATTTAGAAAGTCCTCCTAATGTCTTTCTTAAATATTACTGTTTAAAAGCCTCTTACCCTCTCCTTAGTGGACAAAAGCTTTATTCTTTCTCACAGGCCATGGACACACCATTTCTCCTGTCCATTCTAGATGTCCTTTCCTTCCTGAACCACTGCCCCACCACTTCCACTTGAAATCACACTCAGATCAGAGTCCAGCTTCCAGTAGTTCCCCAGTTTTATAAAGCAGTCCTTCTTCTAATAAGCCCTTGCAGACTGAAAAAATCAGTAAAGCTTCTAAAAAAAAATCACATGTATCAAACCTGCTTCTATATGGTAGGAAAGTCTTGCTCCCAAGACACTGCTATTTCCCACTTGTGCAGGTCAGAGTGGGCAAATGCATGCTGAGCTGCTGTGTGGCTGCCACTGGGCACCCTTGGCCTTTGCACAAATCATTATTGAATGAATAAAAGAGATTATCACTGAAGCAATTTATAAGTGAGTTACCTAGGAGGTCAGGAAAGCACAGATTAATCTCCAAATGGATAAGACACAAAGCAGGAGAAAATAAAAGAAAAGAGAACTTGAAAAAATTGTCCTCACAGCAGGTAGAAACTGAAAAAGAAGTATTCTAGAAATCTGATTTGATAGGGGTTGACATTCAGAAACCCTTACGCCCTGTCTGGCTTCCATCACTAAAGCGCATGCACTTGTGAGATCATTACAGGGCAGTGGAAACCACAAGACATGTTCCTTTTTTTCCCCCTGATTACCTTTGCTAGTCTTCACCTTCCCCAAAACCCCAAACCCACTCTGCCAGACATGAGCTTCAAATCCTGCCCAAGAAATGGGCTTAGCTCTATTCTGGCTCTGTTAGGGGAGGGAAGGAAGACAGAGGCCCCAAGGCATCTGCCAGGATTGAGCTCTAGGGCTTGGAAATATTCCAGGCTGGCTTCCCCTTGTGTAAACCCTGGCTCATGATTTTCAGGTGCCCTGGTACAGGGTGGAGATCTTCTACTTTTCCTTTCTTCGTCCTTTACAGGATGGAAATGAGAGGCTGCTGGGCTTGATTTCCTCATGCCTGTCATGGACAGAGTGAAGGCACCTGGGAAGCTGCAGGCCTGTCCTGGGGAGGACAAGAATGCTTGGCTCACTAGGAGTCAAACCAAGCTTTAAAAATGAGGGCCAGTACCATTTTACAGCTCCTAATTTAGGGAGAGAAAAAAAATAAAGAATCTAATGTGCATCAGGCTCTAGAAAATTGGTGTTTATCTGGACCATATTATTGATGATTTTGGAAAATAGAAACATGTTTCAGAGAATAGTCTGGTAACAGGCATGAAAAGCCATAAAAAATTCATATTTTCTTATCTCAGTAATGTCAATGTTGAGAATTCAACCCCCCAGGAAGTAAAAGCTCTTTGGGCACAGAAATATTCATAAATGGCATTACGATTATGAAAAAATCTATAAGCAATTATATCCAACAATGGCTAAACAGATTACAGCATATCCATATAGGGATTAATTCATTCAATCCAACCACAGTTGATAATCTGTATGAAAGTTGGACTTAAATAAGGGAAAGTATTATTAAATAATACTAGGGAATAAAGCAAAACAAATATCTATATCTAAACCATGGTTACGACTATGTCAAAAATGTATACATGGACAAAGATTGGGAGATGGCACAGGGAAAAATCAGAGGTGCTAAAGGGGTGAGATTAAGAGAATATCCTTTAAAAACACTGTAACGTTTCTGCGATGCATTAATAGTAACAGGAAAAAATAAAGAGTCGCAGGCATCAGATTATTCATATTGCCCCATTTTGTTGGCTTTTCCTGGGTTGCTTAAATTAGCTCTTCTCAACCTGTCTGCCAAGGCACACCACTGTGTCATGGAAGGGTCCAGATATGGTGTTGGCCCCTAGCATTGAGCCCTGTCCACTTGGACGACCACTTGAGCCCTCTTGCTACTCATTACCTGATTGGAACAGCTTTCTCCGTTTACCCCCATGTGTCATGGTGGGAGAAAGCATGGGGAGAACTGCCTCAGTGAAAGAATTTCTTGTAGAAGACAGATGGTTCTTTTCTCTCCCCAGTTCCCATCCCCTGGTTCATATTTCATTGTATGTCCCATAGCAACTTGGGAGCTGGGGCCCTGACCGTCCTGCATAATGGTATTCAGTTGTGCATCCAAGCATCCGGCTGACCACGCCATTCCTGGCCAAGTTCCAGCGCACAGTGCCTCAGACTCTTCAACTCTCATTACACAGAGCTGCTGCTCAAAGCCAGCTCTAAGGATAAGCAGAGTGCCCCTCCGTGCTCCTTCCTTCTTCCCCCTTTCCGTCTCTCTTGGAGATGAACTAGTGTGCATTTACTGCAGATTCCCAAATATCTAGACCTTCAGCACGACATGCTGAGAAACATCAAAGCCTCTAAAGAAAGAAGCAGGGCAGAGAGGGGGATCCTGTGTCTTCAGACAACTAGGATATAGGCAACTTTATGACCAGATACACTTTTGCTCAGCACAATATTTAGCATCAGTAATGACCATTACCCAAAGGTATACAGCACTTTCCTACGCTAAGACAACCTGATGCTCACCGCAAAAGTGTTTTACAGCAAAATCATTCTTACCTGTCTCCTTTCAACTTCAATCTATCCAGCGTTCACAGATAGCAAATTTCAGGGCTTAATTAAAAAAAAAAAAAAAAGGAAAAGGAAAATCTTTCCCATAGTTCAAAACAGGTGTCAATGCTGAAATACCTCATTATTTTCCCTAGGCTGAGAGGATGGGTAAAATGCAACTCATGCTTTTCCGTGCCCAGACTGTGTTCTTTGAACACATTCAACATTGACAGTTGAGAGGTTAAACCATATTGGATTTGGTGCTGTTTACTACCAGCAACTCCAGCTGAGAAAAAGAGATACAAAAGTCACCCTCATCTTTTTGCAGCTAGAGGGATGTAAATACCCCTCCAGATTAAGGAGCTTGATGGCAAAGACATAGCGATCACACATCTGCAAAAGAAACTTGGGAAAGGAACCCTCTAGGGAGTTCTTTCACCTGGGAAAGCTCTTCTGGACAGTGATGTCTTTCTGCCATGCAGCCCACTTTAAAGACTGAAGAAGAAGAAGAAGGAAAAAAAAGAGAAAATATTTCCCACCTGCTGATATTTTTTTATGATCTGCAGAGAAAATGCAAGTGCGTGTGGGCACACTCCTGTACCTCCTTTGGAAGAGGAGGACAGATTTCAAATGCACTTGTTAATTGCTCCCAGCCTCAACCCACACACATGTGCCCACCTCACAGCTGAGCCCCCTCCCCAGCATTCCTTTCCCAGCTGCAAAGAAATCATAAAATGCTACTCACATGCGGCAGCCTCAGCCTCCTTTTACCTCTTCCCAGCCTGTGCACGGGCTCCAGTCGCTGCTGCTGCTGCTGCTGCTGCTGTTGCTGCTGCTTTTCCTGTTGCAAATGAAACAAACCTTCATCGACAGAGATGGTTTTCCTCTGGGCTGCTTTGTCTGAGATTCCCCAGATGAACACCGACTCGTTTATGTCATTATCCGTGTTCGATAGCTCCCCTAACACAGGCAGGGCTTTGGGGCTGTTAGCTTCCACCGGCTGGGCTTCTGGTGAGAGAAACAACAGACCTGAAACTGACAACTGATCGCATCAAAACACTCCAGGGGATGGCAACCCAAGACTATGAAGTAACACATTAGCTAACAACGATACCATACAAAGCCATAGATCATCTGTCTACATTGGCACTGGGAGCCTAACCAAGTTGAAGAGACATTATTTATGAACTTACAGCATCCAGAATGGTACCAGGTAAAGCCATATAGGCACAGTGTCATAGAAGGATTCTGCAACCCTCAGACATGTTCAACAATGTGGAAATCAATAAGGAGGTAATATCATTTAGTTAAAGGCTTTCAAATAGACCAGGGCTTACAGAAATTTAAGTAGACTTAGGTTTAAATGTGAGTTCTATCACCTCTTAGCTATGTGAATTTGGGCAAAGTCCTTGCCTTCTCTGAATCTCTTTCTTCATCTGCACATTAGAGATAATAATACTTACCCCATAGGATGGTTGCAAGAAGTAAGTGAGATAGTATATATAAATAATTGCTTCCAGTGCATATCACATAGTAGGCACCCCATATGAAATATAAAGATCCACCACTCTGCAGCAGTTCACTTTGGGGACTCGTCGTCTCTTAAGGAAAGTCCTTGTATTTGTATTATAAAATACCAGGATCATTCCAATGGTCCATTTGAGCCTTAACTGCTTCCTCAGAGGAAACAGGTTATGACACTTATACATATTTGGGGCAGCCCTAAATTCCAGGTCTCAAGCATGTAAGAATTCTGGGATGTCCAATTCTCAGTTGTGGGAAACAGAACCACGGATTGATCATTATGCTCAGTACAAAGAAGACACTGACTTCTGCTGCTTTCCCTTAGAAACAGCCTCATAAGTAGAGAATGGGGAACTACTTTCACGGAAGCTCTTTGTTTAAAAAGGCTGGGGGTTTCTCAGGACTGACCGGTTTTGACAAGGGGACCCTCAGTAGGGAAATCTGTGTTCACTTCAAAACTTAAAAGAGAGTGTGTTCAAGTGATGAAAAAAAAACAAAAACAAAAACAAAAAAACAGAGTGTTAATGCGTGAGTAGATCTCTAGGGCATTCTCATCCTAACTTCTCTTTTCCCAATTGGGAATATTGATGTTCAGGGTCTGGCCTTTACTGACTTCTCTCCTGCCTCCCACTACCCCCAAAACAGAAGAAGAAAGCTTGTCCTGTACCCCAACCCTTGGAAAAATGCCTATTGCCCTGTTTCAAGGGCTTTCTACTAGTGAAGCCAACATAAAGTAGACCCAGGGTTGGCAAATAGCTTAGCCCAGTCTACTGCGCCCTATCTAATCCCACAAAGCAAGTTAGATGGAAAGTATGCTTCTGTGTCCCGGACACTACTATCTCAATGGATCAGGGTGAATGAGCAAACGTTAGCAACCTCAACCAGATAAGTTGCTGGTCAAGTCTTCTCTCACGGGGATGACATGAAGGGATATATCATCGCTCAAGGCTTTAAAAATCAATTTGTGAATTTGTAAATGAACTTAAGATACCAAGGGAAAACTGAAGAGGTAATCAGTCAACCAAGTTACACACTGGTTCCTTCTAAGAGCTTTGAGAGCCTTAATAAGAACCCATGAACACGGAAATGCCATTTTGTGAGGAATGTATACCAAGTGCTTGTACCAGTGTCTGCTACATTGTAAGTGCTCAATAAATGCTGGTAATTAATAATAATAACCAATAAGGAGGAAGATGAAAGAATTCCTATAATTTGAGCTCATAAGTTTTATCAGGCATCACACCAGCATTTTACATATGTTGTCTTATTCAATGCTCACAACCACCATGGGAGATATTATAATTCCCATTTTTTTGGATGAGGAAATTGAGGCATAGGAACTGAAGCAATTAGAAGAGAATGTTCACAAAGTTCCATGACGACACTTGCCCAACTGCTAGCATCTGTGCCTGCAGACTCTGCCTCCTCCATTACTGTCGATGAATTGTTGCTTTCCTCATCTAAGGACACCTCCTGACTACTCAAGGACTTCACTGCAGCAATATTCTTAAATCTTTATTTCCCTATCAATATTTCCTTCTCTACTGGATAATTCTCAACAGGTTTATGCTATTTGTTCTCTTCTTAAAAAAAAAAACAAAAAACAAATACAAACTTCAGCTGATCCCACATTCACCTCCAGCTTCTGCCCATTTAGATATTCCCCTCTACATCAAAAATTCTCTCAAGAATAGTCAAGATCATTGTTTACATTTCCGTTCTCTCTTGAACTTACTCTAATCTGACTTTTACTGCCACCCATCAACTGAACTGCGTTTGTGAAAGTCATTGATGACCTCCAGAATTCTACTGTCAATCCTCATCTTTTTTGGCCTATCAGCATCATTTGACACAGGTGATCCCTCTGCTCCTTCTTGAAATGCTTTCTTCAGTTGACTCTCAGGACCCCACATTGCTCTGTTTTTCCTTCTCCCTCACCAGCTGTCCTTTCTCAGTCTCCTCTGTTGCTAGCATCTCTCTTCTAGTTACAGAAGAGTGTCAGAAAGCAGTCAAAAGCCCAAACTCTAAAGGCAGAAAGCCTACGTTGAAATCCTGGCTGCGCAAGTCAGTAGGTGTATGATCTTAGGAAAGTTACTTAATCTCTTTCTCCTGGTTGTCTCATCTATCAAATAAGAATAATAAAGAGTTCTTACCTTATGGGGTTGCCGTGAAGATAGTAAATGAATTAATATATGGAAGCACTCAGAACAGAGCCTGGCACCTAGTAAACACTGCATGAACGGCAGCTATTTTGATTATCCACCTCTTAACACTGAGCACCTGAGGTCTTAGTCCTTGCATGACTGCTCTTCTCCGAGCGACCTCATCTCTTATTGCTTTAAAAATCATTTACAGGCAGATTTAAATCTACAGTCTAGCCCTCTCTTCAACAAGGTGGTCCCAAGGGCCTAATTAGGATTTCCTCTTACATGTTTACTGGGTATCTCAAAATTGAGATATCAAAAACCAAACACCTATTTTTCTCAACAAACTTGTTCCTCCTTCAGGTTTCTTCATCTCAGTTAATGACAAATCCATCTTTCCAATCGCTCAGGTCAAAAGCTTACCTTTCCCTCGACTTATCTTTCCCTCACACCCAACATGCAGTCTATCAACAAATCCTGGTGGCACTGTCTCTAAATATATTTAGAATTTGCCACCTCCCACTTTATCCATGGCTACCTACCTGGTTCAAGCCACCATGATCTCTTGCATGGATCATTTCAATAGCCTCTCACCAGTTCTGTGTGCTTCCATCACTTCCCTCCTGCAGACTATTCTCAACACAGTGGGATCTTTTAAAACCTGGCGCGGTGGTTCACGGCTGTAATCCCAGCACTTTGGGAGGCCGAGGCGGGCGGATTGCCTGAGCTCGGGAGTTCGCGACCAGCCTGGGTAACAAGGTGAAACCCCGTCTCTAGTAAAATACAAAAAAAATTAGCCGGGCGTAGCAGCATGCACCTGTAGTCCCAGCTACATGAGAGGCTGAGGCAGGAGAACTGCTTTGAACCCGGGAGGCGGAGCTTGCAGTGAGTAGAGGCCGAGATCGCGCCACTACACTCCAGCCTGAGCAACAGAGTGAGACTCCGTCTCAAAAACAAAAAACGAAAACAAAAAAACAAAAAACAAAAACCAAAACAAAACCTGGGGCCAGATCATTCCGCTCCTCTGCTCAAAACTCTCCAGGAGCTTCCCAGTGCACTCAGGAAACAAATGCCAGTGTCTTCATAATAGTTTCTAAGCCCCTAAAAGGTCCAGCTCTCTGCTTCCCCTCTTAAATCTCTTGAGGCTCATTCCCTATTACTCTCCCATCACTTCAGGTGCCCTAGACACACAGACTTCTTGCTGGTCTTTGAACACACCATGCTCCACTCTGACCCCTACCCCTCCAGGGCTTGTAAGCTTGCTTTCTATCTGCCTGGAGCACTCTACTCCCATATACCTACCTGATTCATTTCTTTACCCCTTCAACCTTCTTTCCAATGTTACCTTCTCAGTGATACCTTCCCTAATCATCCTATTTAAAATTGCTTTCTTCAGCCAGGTGCGGTGGCTCACGCCTGTAATCCTAGCACTTTGGGAGGCCGAGGCGGGTGGATCAGCTGAGGTCAGGGATTTGAGACCAGCCTGGTCAACATGGTGAAAACCCGTCTCTACTAAAAATACAAAAATTAACTGGGTGTAGTGGCAAGCACTGTAATCTCATCTACTCGGAAGGCCGAGGCAGGAGAATTGCTTGAACCCAGGAGGCGGAGGTTGCAGTGAGCCGAGATCATGCCATTGCATTCCAGCCTGGGTGATAAGAGCAAAACTCCATCTCAAAATAAATAAAATAAAATAAAATAAATTGTTTTTTTCTCAGCACTCTCTCTTCTCCAACTGTATTTTTCTACATAATACTAGTCACTGAATAACATGCATTTTCTACTTATATGTGTGTTGTTTTTCTTCAAATGTCTCCCTTTATAAATATGTAAGCTTGATGAGAGTAGTTTTTTCTCTCTCTCTCTTTTTTAACTGCTGTCCATCCATTGCCTAGAAAAGAGCTTGCACCAAATAGATACTCATTAAATATTTCTTTTGAACGGATGGATGGGACTAAGAGGATGAAACCTCTTGCCGGAGGCCACAGAGTTAATACATGATGGAGCTGGACTTAAACAGATCTTTCCGCTTCACAGCCCTTGTTCTTTCCAATGCACCAGTACTGTCTCTACCGAAGTGTTGTGAAGACCATACTAGACTTACTAGTGCCCACCTAAACAATGTTTTAAATTCTTAATGACTGGTGGGTCTTATGCTACATTTCACTGACTTCAGGCTGCCTGGCTCTCTGTCACTGCTTGCTAACATTTCTATCAACAAAATACTTCGTGAGCTGTGAGTGTATTTTACCAAAAGGCAGAATAGCCACTTTATTGCTTTGAATAGATTTATTGGAAGTCAGCATTCTGACTGAAATGAGAATTTTCCTTATGGTAGATGTCCTCGGCTGTCCATTCAAAGACAACATGCTGTCTGCAAGGCCTTTTAAATGTCTTTTGTGCAGCCAGGCGCGGTGGCTCAAGCCTGTAATCCCAGCACTTTGGGAGGCCGAGATGGGTGGATCACGAGGTCAGGAGATCAAGACCATCCTGGCTAACACGGTGAAACCCCGTCTCTACTAAAAAACATAAAAAACTAGCCGGGCGAGGTGGCGGGCGCCTGTAGTCCCAGCTACTCGGGAGGCTGAGGCAGGAGAATGGCGTGAACCTGGGAGGCGGAGCTTGCGGTGAGCTGATATCCGGCCACTGCACTCCAGCCTGGGCGACAGAGCAAGACACTATCTAAAGAAAAAAAAAAAAAAAAAAGAAAAGAAAAGAAAAAAAAAGAAAAAAGTCTTTTGTGCACAAAATTATTTGACAAAAAATAAACAATACCCTGGAATAATTGAGTTTTTGAAGCATGTTTCAGGACCAGTGGTTGAGCACTATGAGGGATCAGAGACTTTGTGAGTTGTTTTCAATAATACGTGAGAAAATAAATTTGCTTTTCACTGATTACCTTTTGAATCTCTTTAGTGTCCATCGGGAAGGACATGCTGTCCTTACAGGGCAGTCTAGGAAGGACCCTCCACTGGGAGAGAACTCTGGTGAAGTTCAAAGACCTCTGGCTTAGCAGACAAAAATCCTAGGTTTCATTCTCAGTTCTATCCCTGACCATCTGGGAGGCCTTGGGGAAAGCTCTTCAATCCACTTGGCTTCTGCTTCTTTATCTATATAAAGCAAAGACTGAACTAGCTTATCTTTGTTGTCCCTTCTAGGTTTAAGTTTCTGTTAGATGATGAGTTCCATTCCCAGTTGTGAGGGTGAATGTGTGTTGTGTTACAGTGAAGTGACTGGTGACTGAGTTTAAGCCTGTAGACTACTCTGGTTCTAAGCAGACCAAACCCACCTGGTCAGTGTCAGAATGTATTCATTCATTCAGCACCTATTAGATACTTGCCACTCTGTTACATGTTAAGTATATAAACAGGAGTAAAACAGTTTGTATATTAAAGGAGTTCATAGCCCAATGTGCAATGCAGCAAAGCACATAAACAATTATAATCCTATGAGGATGAGGGAAAACAAAGGAGGGCCATTTGATTAAGTCTAGGACTTAGGGATGGCTTTTTGGAAGATGTGACCCTTAGGCTGAATCTTGAAGAATGAGAAGGAGTTGCCCTGGAGGAGAAAGGCAGGAAGGGGTAAAATGGGTGATCCAGACAAAGAAAAACATCACCTGTAAAGGTAAGAAGCTGCAAGAATGGGCTCATGTTTAACCAACTGAGATTTTTGAGTAGAGTTCTGACTTTATATCTTATTTCTCCTACTATTTTCTGTAAATTTAAAAACTCTTATCTTTGTTCATCCCAAGGATAAGAAAGGAGATTTGCATTTCAAATTCTATTCAATAGCATTGTATAAGAAAGATGGTGAAGAAATTGACCCAAAATGATATCTGATCATTATTTTTATATTTCTTTGCTAATGTTGTCTTTGTGTCCTGCCATCTGTGTCTCCCACCCTGGCCCTCAGTATTCTGCTGAATAAATTATGTACGTGTACCACAACCTGCCAGAATGTGTCAGCATTCATCAAGTAAAGATGTAACACAGCCAGATAAATCTTGCATGAGGAAATGTTTTATCCTGAGAATTAGGGTGGGAGGCCCAAGGCACACACATCCTGGGCTTGAGTTCTGCCTTGGAACTCATGTTTTTCATCTATAAAATGGGAGGAAATGACAGTATTTACTTCAAAGTTTTGTGAATTAAAAGAGATAATTCATATAAAGCTATTGGCCCAATGGTTGGCACAGGGGAGGAGTTTGATGAATTTTAGTTGATAAATTCTAGTATTGGCATTTTCTTAGAAATAGGCATGTAAAACTCAACTTATTTAGTGTTGTGTTACTTGACTCAATGCACTCCCTATATTAAACTATAAAACTTGGAATTTAATTATTAGGTTTTAGCTAGAATGCAGATATCATTGTTCAAACAACTGTGAAAGTAATCCTATCAGACCCTAACTTGCCAATGTTCAGTTACTGGGCAGCCAGCGGCCAAGACTGAGGTGCATGTTTAGCCAGGGGATCCATGAACTAAGACTAGGCTAGATCTGCCAAGGATGTTGCTCTTTTTAAGGTCAATTACAGTTTACAAACCTTTTTTTATTTGAGTTCCTGGGGCATGGATTGTCTTCAACTTTATATCTTCAGTGATTAGCACAGTGTGTGGCAATTGTAGGTGCTTTTCGAGGCTTTGCATTCATCTGCCATAATTGGTACTGCTTAGGCCTTGTAGATAATTAACTGCACATGTCCACTGACATCTATCATTGCAGAGTTACATGGTAATTGTGCACCTATGGTGTCCAGTCACTGTTACAGAACTTGTGGGCAATGTAGCAAGATGGCATGTAGGTGCATACCAAGAACTTGGACCCTCATCCCAGATATGTATCATGGACATGAGACTCAAAAGGCAGTTTTTGCAACCATTAAGGTAACCATGTTGAGGTTTCAGGATCCATGTAGGGAGTCCAAGAAGCTTGGCAAGTCTTTCTCAGGGTTTTCCAAGATCTGGCAGGAACTCATATTGGGCAGGCAAAATCCCCTAGCCACTGCTCTGAGCATATTCTTCATAAGGAACAGGGGAGACTTAATGCCACACTTTCTGAATTTCCCCAGCCCAACGTCTCCTGATACTCTTCCCAGAGAAAATATCCTTTCAGTTAATTACGACTTCTATAAGATGTGCAAGTATATGTCAAATTGTTCATTTCATCAAGCTTAACCCAGTACTCTGCCGAACAGTTTCAGATGCTCGATACATTTCTGTGGAAAAAGTAAAAGCATGCATGAAAGAATGTTTTCATCCCTGTGATTAAATAGGGGTCATTTTCTTTCTGTCTCCCCAAGAAACAGAATGCTCTAAATAAACCAGAGGTCACTTGCTGATAGGTTTTGGGCAGGAGGGGCCATTGGCTCTCATATTTCAGGGCTGCTCTGTGGCGCCTCCGGTTTCGTCGGGATGTCACGTTTTGGGTAACAGCATCTGCTGTGCTTCTAACGAACAGCCAGTGACAAACACAGAGCCTCTGCCTCTCCCCAGGACCTGCAGAGGACAGAGAGGCCGCAGCTGGGAAAGACAGAACAAGCCCATATTTCATAACAATTACTCTGGATTATCAGGAAAGGTGGCAAGAAAAACCATTAGTAAGTTGGTAGAAAGAAGATTTATGGCTTGGCAGCCCAAAGGTGTGACAGGTTTCTCCTCTGATGAAAAATCACTTCTCTGGAGGTGAGAAAAGGGTAGGTTCCCTGTTCAGCAGATGGGAATCTGTCAAGTTAACCTCACTTTTTTGAATAATTGTTAGTCTCAATCCAAAAACATCCCTTCGACTTCTTAGGGCAAACAATTTCTTTTTTATCCCAGGGAATATTGCAAGTTTCGCAAGGTTTAACATGGCCGCCTCCACCAAAATCCTGTCTTATTACCTATAGATTTATCAGTGCTTTATTTTTTTAATTTTAATTGACAAACATTGTACATATTTATAGGGTACACAGAGATGTTGCGTACATATATAGTGATCAGATCAGGGTAATTAGCATATCTACCATCTCAAATGTTTATCATTTCTTTTCTGAGAACATTCAACAACATTCATTCTTCTAGCTATTTGAAACTATGTAATATGCTATTATTATCTATATTCATCCTATAGTTGTATAGAACTCTAGAGCTTATTCCTCCTATATAGCTTAATTTTGTAAACTTAAACAAATCTCTCCCTATTTCTCCTTTCACCCCACTACCCTTTAAGTATTCAAATTCAAACAGATTAGCTCAGGAACCAAGAAAATTTCAAATATAATATATTTTCCAGATCCCTGTGTTTACACCAAAATAAAGTGTTGACATTCACAGAAAAGGGACACAGGGAACAAAGGAAGGACCCTTCAGAGTAAATAATTTTTAAAAATTTGTAGAGACGAGTCTCACTATGCTGCTCGGGCTAGTGTTGAACTCCTGGCCTCAAGTGATCCTCCTGCCTCAGCCTCCCAAAATGCTGGGATTACAGGCATATCACAGCGTTTTAAACCAGTGGACCATCCACTTTGAGAGAAGTAAAGAACATATCAAAGTTAATATATTATAGACATCCTTGAGGGACATATTTTTTGGAGACAAACTCCACCCTTTCTCCAGTGAGCAAACAGACGTGGCTGCAGTGTGTTGAAGGTAGTGTATTGCACCTACTCTCATGAATCCTTATGCTGTGATACCGTGTTGAAACTTGAAGCTGAGAAGTGGTAGGGACTGGCAGCTCCAGCAACTCCTACCTTGTCCAATAGCTACTAAACATTCATTGTATATTTCATTATTTTGACATACATCATTTTACTTCCTTCTCATGGCAACCTCATGAATTAGGCATTGTCTTTCATTGTGCAGATTAGAAAATTGACGCTCAGTTCCCCAAGGTGAAGTCAGCACCAGGTCTCAAGCTCTGGACTCCTTTGCTAATGCTCTTTCCATGACACCTCCTTCTGGCATTGTGCAAGATGAGAAATGCTCATCCTCACTCCTACACACATACTTCTCCTTGGAATTGACTATTTGGTATCGGTGTCCTGATGGGAACATATTATACATGATAGCAGACAGGCTGAAGCCAAAGAAGCCAACAAAGTAAGGAGCAATGGAAAGTGCCTTGGGCTATCAGCCTAGTATGGTTTAGCTTCAAATCGGATTCCGTGTGCCGCTTTGATTTGAAAATAATAGCAATAATAATATTTCATTTGTGCCTCACAACCATTTGCCAAGGGGGTTTTCCCATCCTAGATTTACCTATGGCTGAGGCTAAAATAATTTTTTACTGAGGCTCTCAGTTGGCAAGAAGTTATCGATTCATAATCAAATTCAGAGTTTCTTGGCTCCAAGTCCAACACTTTTAAAATAACCTCTTAAAGCTTATATGAACAAAAACCAGGTTCATTAGATAGCCTGATAAGAAATGAGCTTATAAATTTTCCAGATCCTGCATGGAATTAATAATATGGTTAATCTGAACAACAAAAATAACTGTATTAGGACTGACCCTTTAATGATAAAAGTGTAATGCCTCGTACATAGGAGGTACTCAAGAAATGTCTGCTAAGTAAATGAATGTATGAATAAAAGAATTGAACTATACTGGCACATTAGCATACCTTGAAAGGTTGGACAACCTAGTGACAGGATTCACTGGTGCACAACTGACCAATTCACTGAATACTAAACATCAAATATCAAGTCTTCTGAAGTCATATGAAGCATATCCTTACAACCCATTAGGGAGGTCAGACAACTTCCCCAAATCCAAACAGTGGTGATTTGATTTCAGGAGCACACAGAAGGCCAGGAGGCAAGGGGTCTAAGCAATCATCAAAATCTTCCCTGGGTGACCCTCACTGAGAGCAGGAGGTTTAACAGACTGGCACTTTGCTCCCATGGCCCTCCACTTCCTACAGCTGCAGCCACTTGACTTTGACCACAAACTCAGCCCCATCCAAGCCTCCTAGGTCAAACTGTTGCTGCTGAAGGCTTTTTAAGGAGATAGGACTTAGTAGTCAGCTTCCTCAGGGTCAAGACAACCTTGCTTCTGGTCCAGGGCTAACCTTGTGCTTTTATTGGGGACTTACCTCATTCTTATGCTTAATCTTTTGCCACCTTTTATTTTATTCCTTTGAATCCAAGTCTCTATTTTTGATAAACTGAGAAGTATCTTATGTTCTTTAAGCCAGGCCCTGCCTTGTTCCTATCAACTCTGTAACAGGCATGACAGACCTGCTTCAGGCTGCTATTGGTAACACTCCCAAATTCTGTCTGCATAGAACAACTCTTCTCATCGCCAGCTCCCAGCCTCCCTAGAGCTATCATGCTCTAACTTCTTTCTCCTATAGCCCTCCCTTCCCTACAGCTATCCAGTCAGTGGGTCTTGCTAAACACACTATTGCATTCAGCTGTCACTGCATTAATAGAGACCTATCTTATACCTCATCTGATGATTATAATACGCATTCAAAATGTAATCTCCCCGAACAAGATGGTCTACATTGCCAGCAGAGGAATCTTCCCTGACCAATACCTATATGTATCCTCCCTATAACCCTGCTTAAAATATTTCCATTGTTCTCCACTATGTGTAGTGTGCTTGGTGGTATAATGGCTCCTTAAAGATGTCCTAATCCCCAGAACATAAGAACATATTAGGTTACATGGAAAAGGATAATTAAGTTTGTAGATGGAATTGAGATTTCTTATCAGCCAACCTTAAAATAGGTAGATTATCCTGGATTATCTATGTGAGCCCAGTCTAATCACAAGAGTAGAAGAGAGTAACAGAAGATGGCTCACAGAAATGTGACTTCACAGGCATTCAACCTGTGATTAGTTGTTTTGAAGATGGACAAAGGGAACCACAAGCCAAGAAATGTGGCAGCCTCTAGAAGCAGGGGATGTCAGTTTACAGCCAGCAAGAAAACAGGGACCTCTGTCCTAGAACTGCAAGTCAGTGGATCCTGCCAACAGCCCCAGTGAGCAAGGAAACAAATCCTTACCTAGAGCTTGAGTTTAGCCCCATGAGACCTGTGCTGAGCATATGACTTACAGATCAATAAGATAATAAATTTGTGTGGTTTAAATCCTACGATTGTGGTAAATTTGTTACAGCAGAGATAGAAAACAAATACTAAGAGATAAAGATAAAGCTCTTCCCATGGACTGCCCTGGAATATGGCCCAGGGTGGTGTCTTCAGCCCTAATCCTGGTTCTTCCTAGCTGCTGCTTCTGCTCCAAGAACACCAAACTGACTGTGACATCCCCATGATTACTTGCCAGCAACACTCTCCCTTGTCTACTCAGCCTGGGAAATTCATCTCTGGCTCTAGAAACCTCCTAAGTACCCCACATGTCTGTCCCTCAGTCTCCCAACACCCTGGCCTTAGGACCTCTTCTTTGTGCTCCCAGAACTCCCTGAGACTGTAAGTCTCTGTCTTGCCATGTGACACTCGCTTTATCTGTTTATATGTCTACTATATGTCCCCGCCCTATCCCAATCTGTAAACTCCTTGAAAACAAGGATCTTACCCAACTCTCTGGTGCTTTAAGCATTTAGAAGAGTGCTTAGTATATAGTAAGGCCTGAATAAATGGTTTTTGAACCAAACCTTCTGGGATTCTCTGGCACTGACATTTAAAGTTAGCTCTAGAGTATGTGGTTGTATTGGGGCAGTATTGTGGGGAATTGGGAGAAGGGGGATTATACAGAGCAGGCCTCATAGTCTACTTTAGGCTGAGATTATTTGATTCTTAGGGAAATAAGAACCCCCATTCCTAGTCCATGCTTCCCAAACCAGCTTATCAGATTATTACATTGAGGCTTGGACCAAACCCTTCCTAATGATTATATAACAACTTATAGATATAGATAGATAATGTGTAGGTTTGGAGGGAGGGATATCCTTGGGTCCCCAGGTACGACACCATTTAATAGCATTCCTCAGACCCTCTAGATAGCACCTTTCCTTGCCTCATTCACAGTTCCTTCTTTTTTGTGAACTTGGGTTCTTCTGTTTACATCTCCAATGCTCATATGGGATCGTATCTAACATCTAACTTAGGATCCTTCTTTCACTGCTATACATGCAAGAACTTCCCATTCTGATAGAAAAAGTGGTTCTGAACACCTTGCTAGAGCCTTTCTACAGAGTCAGGAAAAGGCAAGAAATAAAGGTATTTCCTTCAATTCACATATTGTCAACTAAGCTGCAAACTTACATAACTTTGATCAAAGAATTCCAGTGATAGTTTTAAAATGTCCTTTGCTGATTTCCTGGGCCTGTCCTCTTCGCAGGATTCAGCCCATCTGGAAGTGTCTTGGTGTCTGGCTGTGGGGACTATGGGACAGCCAAGATGGGCCAGTGGCCATAGACAGGCAAACAGAGGAAGAACCAACCTGAACAGCCATAGCTCTAAATTTTCTCAGAGAGAAGCATGCATTTACAGATCACAAATGATCGACTTACACATGCATCGAGTGGTTCTGTAGGGGAATGTATCTTGGCCTTCCTTGCAAGGGTCTACTTTGTCAGCTCTCAAAATGTTCAAGGGGACTGGGCATGGTGGCTCACGCCTGTAATCCCAGCACTTTGGAAGGCCGAGGTGGGTGGATATCACTTGAGGTTAGGAGTTTGAGACCAGCCTGATCAACACGGTGAAACCCCATCTCTACTAAAAATACAAAATTAGCCGGGCATGGTGGCAGGTGCCTGTAATTCCAGCTACTTGGGAGGCTGAGACAGGAGAATCACTTGAACCTGAGAGGCAGAGGTTGCAGTGAGCTGAAATTGGGCCATTGCACTGCAGCCTGGGCGATAGAGCAACATTCTGTCTTAAAAAAAAAAAAAACATTTGTGGGACTACAGAGAAATGGGCAGCTCCTGCCCACATCCAGAAGGTTCAGTTTCTCGGTTCTGAAGGAACGGCTTCCCTGTGTTCCTTTCAGTGTGCTCTAGAACTCACCCCTCCCACCTCTTCAAGGTATTTGCTTCAGCGATTTCTACTCCATCTCTAGCATTGCAATTATTTTCCTCCCAACCAGATAATTTTCATCAACATATAGTAATGTTTTCCCAGAGAAAATCTTTTTGATACCATGTTTCTCTCTAGCTACTGTCCCATTTTTCTGTACCCTTTCCAGCAAACTACTCTTGAGTTATCTGTGCTTGGTGCCTCTCAATCCTCTCCTCTCATCCTCTCTTGAGCCCTTTCCAATCTTGCTTTTGTTTCCACACTTACACTGAAACAATTATTGTCAAGGTCAAACATGACAGCCAATGTCCCCTTCTTAACCTTCATTTGACCTATCAATAGCATTTTACATTATTGAATTATTTTTCTTGAACCATTTTCTTTGCTTATAGGACTGTCCTCTAACAAGCCATCCCCTACCCAGTTTCCTATGTTAATTTCTTATTTCTGTCCAACTTCTTACACAGGAGTTATCCAGTTCACTCTTCTCTGTCCACGTCCACTCCCTTAGCACATTCATCCAATCTTAGGCTGCTAAATATGATCTGAACACTGTGGAGTATGCTCTTGACTTTAGTGTGGATCTTTCCTCTGAACTCCAAACTAATTTGTTGAATTGCCTCCTCACTATCTCCATGTGGATGTTAACACACATCCACATGGCTTAAACAAAGCCCACCTTCAAGCCTATTCCCTCCTAAGATGTCACCATCTTGAAATTGTCATGTTCTGAATCTTGTCCTCTTTTTTTCATACATCTAACCCGACTAACCCATCATTCAAAGTTGACTCTCCCTTCAAAACATATCCAGTACTTTGCCATAATCCCACCATCCTCACCTCCTGCACATCTGCCCCAGGTCCAAGCAAGTCATCTCTTGTCGGGCTGTGAACGAGCCTCGTAATTGGGCTGTCGACTTCTGCCTTTGTCTCTACACAGCAAAGGGGAGATCTTTACAAAGGTGGTTCTGATTCTAAGCACAAAGCCAGAATGAGCTTTTCAAAATGTAAGTTTCAGTTCCTGAATCACTCAAAATAAAAGCCACAGTCCTGACCATGGCTTTGAGGCTATATGGGATTTGGTCTCTGAGACCCCATCACCCACCACATTTCTCCTTCCTCATTTAACTCGGCCACATTGACCTCCTTTCTCTTCCCAAAAAAATAAGAAGCAGGCTCCACCTCAGGGTCTGGGCACCTCCCTTCTCCTTGGCTTGGAGCACCTTGTTCTTCATATATTCATGACTCATTCTCCTGCTCTCCAGATTTATCCTTCAAAGTTACCCACTCAGGAGACCCTCCCTTGGTCACCCTACATAAAATAGTCTTCCCTTTCCCACAGCAAAAGACCCAAATTTCTGCTTTTCTTCCCTGTAGCAAGAACAAAATATGACGGAGGGGGAAGAAAAGAAAAATACAGAGAAGGGAAGGGAGATACATCCTTATCACAAAATAACATCCAATCACAAGAGAAACAAGGAAATAAGGAGGGAAAGGAGCCAATTTCATGATGGGCTTGGGGCACATTGAGTGTAGGGGTGCAGGGAGGACTCCAAAGTGGAAACGCTCAGTGGTCAGTTATTTTACCAGGTATCTCCTGCAGAGACAATGCTTTGAATTGCTGGAGCATGAAGGAAAACTGAACAGGTAGCGTCTTTTGTCAAGACTTGACTTGAAGGACATGATCATACCACCAAGGATGATGTGAATCTGGAATGCAGCCCCTTGTGATTGACATACCATCATCACCACCCCTTGTGTGTGCATTGAACTTTAGAGTTTGTAACTTGCTTGCATACATGTGGCTTTGTGTGACCCTCCCCACCCTGTGATTTCAATGGGGCCTGCATTACACGTTCACATCACACAGGAAGGATGCTTGTCATGTAAGCCTACCAGAAGGGAAAGAGGCAGCTGGCAGCTTGCAGGATCACCATCCTCAGCAAACAACAACAACAACAAAAACCAGCATACTTTTTAAATGAAAAAAAAAATACATAAAAACAAAACAGAGTTTCCTGGGCCTTACCCTACTTATTCTACTGGTAGTCTCTTGGTGTATTCAGGAATCTACATTATTCCCAGGTACTCCAGGGAATTCTTAGGCACACTAATAATTGTCAAACAACCTCCGTCTTTGTTGTTTACAGTTGATATAAAGTGAACCCCCAAGTAAATTTGTTAAACTCAGGCCACACAGGCTGTGAGTTATGAAACTCAGGCTACATTCAGCAGGGAGATTATCCCAACCACATAGCAGCTTTCCTGTCACAAGAATCAGATCAGCTCTAAGGCAACCTCCAGACCCTGCAGGATCCAGCAGGGTCCTCCAGACCCTGCAGGATCCCTGGGCTCCTATCCCATGGAAGCAATGAGTACAGGGTGATACAGGAAGGCCCTGTGGAGCCCTGATGTCATAGGTGTTATCTTCATCTGCTAGGTTATTCCACAAGCCAAGCATCCATTTCTGTGAAGCCCTGGCCACCTGCTGGTCTTAGGAGTAGGCGGTAGCTACCAGGGTTGAGTGAGAAAAGAACCCCTCTTGGTCTGTTCTAAAGGCTAACCAGAACGGGGATTACCGAACTTTTTCTGTAACAGGGAAGAGAGTAAATATTTTCAGCTCCATGGGCCATCTGGTCTCTGTCACAACTACTCAGCTCTGCCACTGCAGCTCAAGAGCAACCATACATAATATCTAAATAAATGGGCATGGGTATATTTTAATAACACTTGACATACAAAAACAGGCCATGGGCTGGGCTGGGCTGGGCTGCCAGCCCTACATTGCCAACCTCTGCACTGGAGTCAAGACAGATGTCCCATCTTCTTGATTTTCTAAACTGATAAAGGTGATATGAATAATTCAAAGCAAATGAAAATATCTTTTAAAAAGCCTAAATCCCAGCATTCCCCACACTCACTATATAGCTTTGGAAAGCATTACACTAGTCTTGTGGCCGCAGATTTAGCTTTCTAATTATGTTTTGCTCAGGATATTAATATGGGCTTACATTCTCTGAGCAGATCCCATTCAGGACTCAGGAGGAGGCCACAAGTGAATGTGCAGAGCAAAGTGAAAAGAAAAAAAAAAATAAAACAAAACTGGCCTTGGATTAAAATTAGCCACAAGTAATTGAGAAAAGACTGCCTATAACCTGCCAGTGGGAATGAGAGATGCACTGTGAGTGGCTGTGGGTTTATTAAATTTGAAAATGGCATCTCTCACCTTCATTTACTTGGTTCCCAAAGGCCCATGTTCAAGCAGGTGAAAGTCTGAAGGGCAGGGAGGTCTCTCCTGAGCCAAGGAGGATATTCTCCTGACATGCACATTCTAAATCAGGGAAGCAGGAAATGGTGGAAAGTGTTAGCATTTGTTGATTGCCTATCACCTATGAGACATGTTGTAAGTGGCTTTATGAATAATAATAATAATAACAGCTAATATTTTTTGAGCACTTGCTCCTTACTAATTTTTTGCATAAGTTATTTCATTTACACCTCCCAAGGATGCCACAGATTAAGTACTATTATTATACCCTTTTTACAAAAACTTAGATTAAATGACTTTCTCAAATTCACAGAACCATTTAAAATAGACAGTATGACTCCACAGTGCTCACTTTTAAGCAATGTTCAATTGCCCCTAAACTATCTATTTCTCACACACACAGACACACAAACCTTTCTATAAAGGAGGTGTTATTAGCTCCACTTTGCAGATGAGAATGCTGAGAATATAGTTGACATCTCCGGCTGAATACAACGTCAGAGGCAGCCCCAGATCCAGGTCTGTTTAACTGAGAGTCCATATTCTATTCACTGCCAGTTGCTACCTGGTGGCCTAGGCTGTGTCATTGACCCACCTAAACCTCCTGCCCTCTGCTGTAAAATTAAGATAACAGTGTCTGTTTTGCCTACCTTCCAGGACTGGTAGAAGGCTTAAATAATAATCCTACACTTTCAAAATCATGTACTTTAAAAATGAGACTGTACTGAGTAATTGCAGCTTATTTATTAGAGATACAAGCTTTGGAGTCTGATAAATCTCAATTCAGCTTCCGAATCTGTCACTTGCCAGCTAGGTAACCTTGGGTGAGTTCCCAAGTCTCTCTAGTTTTACATGCTTTTATCTGTAGAGTGGCTGTAATAGTACTCTCGTTCCCAGAAAGTTGTTGTAAGTATAAAATGAGATCCTGCTAGATCTTGCCACCAAGATACTCAAAGTATATAATTCCTTACTCATTTTATATTGATTAGAGAAATGGAAGAACTCAGAGGTTTTAAAACATGAGATTAAGAACTCTGGGAGTACAACTGCAATAAAAAAATTAATAACTTAGAGAAAGAGACTTTTGGCAGAGGTCATGTCCTTGCCTCCTGCTAGATGACTCCTTTCTTCTTGTTCAGATACATCCACAGCTGTGGTCATATGAATCCTTCTGCAGACACTGTGAAAATAACTCCCCTGGATCCTATTGAGTTATCCACTTCCATTAACAGAAACCTATACAGCCATAAAGACTAGGCATATAGCATTTATTGCAAGCAGGAGAGTCAGTGGGGAAGCCCAAACTTGGTTTCCCAATTCTAAAAATAAGGAAGTGGCTGCAGACCCAACTCTCTTGCCTCTGAGCCCACTGACAGCCTCTCCAAACATGCTAGAACAGATTAGGGATTTCTGTAGACGTGTGCAGGCTTTGTCAGAGTTGAAGCAATTGGCCCATCAATGACAGAGACCCTGACCTGCAGAGTGTGTTCCAAAGTCATCTTCCTGCAAGTCATTTCATTCAAAATTAGGAGCCACTCCACCCCTATAAAAACAAGATAGTGGTTCAGGAGATCGAGACCATCCTGGCGAACACGGTGAAACCCCGTCTCTACTAAAAAATACAAAAAACTAGCCGGGCGAAGTGGCGGTTGCCTGTAGTCCCAGCTACTCGGGAGGCTGACGCAGGAGAATGGCGTAAACCCGGGGGGCGGAGCTTGCAGTGAGCTGAGATCCGGCCACTGTACTCCAGCCCGGGCGACAGAGCCAGACTCCGTCTCAAAAAAAAAAAAAAAAACAAAAAAAAAACAAGATAGTGGTTTGCTTCCCAGGCCAGGCCTCACATAGTCTTAAGCTGAGGAATTGCAGCCCTAGAGTAATAAACTCATTAGGACTTCCAGTTTCAGTCTTTGTTTCCCCAGGAAAATGCATTACATATCCCATAGCAAGACAGGCATGAAGACCCAGGGATGAGCTGAATCACCAGCTGCAGCAACATGAGCCATTCAGTACCATGCTTTGGAGAACCAGGAAAATTAGGGGGTCAGAGAAAATGAGACAGTTTTTTTTGTAAAGCACTAAACAGATAAGAGGCACCTTTGTTATTGCTGTTGTGATGGAGATCACACAGACCACGGGTGACCAAGACTATGAAAGAGATTTTCCTCCATAATCGTGAAGGCTGCTTTCCACTCTGTGCATTTTAAGACAAAAAAAAAAGGATAACAATATTAGATATCCTTATCCTTTTGAGGACTTTGGAAAACTCTATATAATCTCTTTTACAGAACTGCTGTTGGGAGATTAGCACTTTTCTTAAACGCTGACTGTAACTGTTAATACAATGTCCATTTTCATTGAGTACTGACTGTGTGCTAGATATTGTGATTTATATTGACTGTTGTGAGTACTTGTAACAACTCTGAAAGGTAAATATTCCCACTGTCATTTTACTGATGATGAAATTGAGACATCAAATTTGCTAACTATCCCAAGGCCATGTAACTAATAAGCGGTTGAATTGGTATTAGAGCCCAGATCATTTGACTTCAACACTTGCCTTTTTCTACCACATTACCACTCTGTTTCCTCAGCCTTTTTCCATTAGACTTTCTTTCTATATGGGTCAGTTGGAAAAAGCCATTTGCTCTGTGCTGAATTTAGAGCCTGCTGAGTTGTGTTGAAACATGGCTCTGTCTCTTTGACTAATTATCAAGAGTCATCGTATGACCCCACACATACTTTGCTCTGTCAAAGAGCTTGAGGAAAGGATTGCAACATGAGTGTGTTTTATGATAGTCCCTGGTGAAATTAGTGACCTTGGATAAGGTTTCAGGATAATTCTTTGGACCATTGTTCATATCCACTTCCTTTACCAGCTGTCAAGGTAGTTCATATCATATTCTTCTTAATGGAAGGATCCATTTCCACCTCCACCTTGCTGCCACCAACACATACACATACATATTTTCACACTGCTTTCAAATAACTCTATATCAATTAGCTCTTTTAGTTCCCCTTATAAAGGAAGAGAAAGAGATCCAGGCAATGGAAAGTTAAAAAGATATAGTTTATAATGCAAGAGCTAAGTCACTTCTACCTCAGTCTTTGAGATGTGCTTCTCCTGGCTTTGAAAATTTACAGAAAATTTTAGTCAATCAATAAATCAATAAAATGGATGCCTCATCCCCTTCTATCCTAGACTCCTGCAGTTGCTAAAATTATTTTGCAATATGCAAAGGATAGTAGACACGTTTTTCCCTGTAAGAGCATTTGCATAACCACTTCTAGTTTATATAAGCAGTGTACCGATTTATCCAATTTTTCTTTAGAGAAAACATGTTCTGCTCAGAGCCTGGTTCTGGTCTGCTTGGAGGCACATGATATCAACTTCTCCCAGCATGATTGTCATCTTAGCCTCAGTTTGATGTAGCTCTCTGGTCCTTGTGCCTTGTGTTCTCTTGTATCATGTCTTACATTGAAATACTGTTTTTTGTTTTTTGGTTTTGGCTGTGGTTCAATTTGTTACAATTAATGAACCAACCAATACATTATTATTTACTAAAGTTCAGAGTTTATAGTAGAACTTTATGCAGTATGTTGTGTTTTATGAATTTTGACAACAGTATAATGACATGTATCCATTATTATAGTGTCATACAGAATAGTTTCACTTCCCTAAAAAATCCTCCATGCTCCACCTATTCATCTCTCCCTCCCCATACCCACCTATCCCCAGAACCTGGGCAACCAGTGATCTTTTTACTCTTTCCATAGCTTTGCCTTTTCCAGAATGTCATATGCTTGAAACTATATATTATGCAGCCTTTTCAGATTAGCTTTTAAATAGTATTTTAACTTTTAAAAATCTGTGAAACTAGCTCTCAAATTCACTAGGAGTGGTCTACCAATTTGTATTAATTTTGCAAGGTCCCTAAACAAGGCAAAATCTAGAGGACTGATTTTACTGCTGCTATCAATTTCTGGGTTGCTGCAGAAATGTTTTGAAGAGTGAGGTGGTTTAGTATAAAAAGGTTGAGTCAATCATTTTCCCCAATTCCATAATCATTGACCCATTCAAAGTCTTTCATTTTTGTTTGATTTTTAAAATGTATCCATCTCTCTATCCATCCATCCATTCATCCATTTATCCATCCATCCATCCATCCGTCCATCCATCCATCCATCCATCCATCCTATTACTTCCATACACTCTTATGCCATTATTCTAATATGTTGAGTATGAAACTCCAAATTTTATGTACTTGTAAAATTCATAGCATTTTTATTGTTGTGAGCATGTTATACATTTACTTAAATGGCACTGTGTTAATAACAGCATTTTGTTTTTATGTTCTCCAACTGTTTCTGGTAAACAACCTAGTTTGTTGCTTCTTCCTGCTAAACGGCATCCAGATGGATGTTTTCCATGTTGGCTTACCCATTCCTCAGAACTCCCACTAGCAATGTGGTGATGAACAATTCAGAAACTACGTTGTTTGAATATAGTAACTCTTGAACAGTCATTGCTCCTGAAGCAAAACCAATTTGAAGGAGAACCCAGTACTTTCCTTTAACAAATTCAAGGAATAGTTTCATGTCTGCAAGATCTTAAGGAAAAACATGATTATTTTACTGAGGATTTGGTGGAGAGGGAAAGATGAGAATGAACCCCTTACTATCTTATCCTTATCTCCAGGTTCCCTGACAGCAACTCTGCTTCAGTTTCCATGCTTTTTTTCCTGTACCCCCAACATTTATATCCCTTTTCAAAGGTAAAGTGGTTTCTCTCTCAGATCTCTTTACATTCCTCTCCCTGATCTGTAAATACAGGATCCTCTTAGGGTGATGTTTTCTTCTTAGAAAGGATATGTGTGCTGGAAGGTGGGGTTTCACATGGGATTACAGTTATCTATCATATGTAAGTATACATCTATTCAATTTTTACTTGATTTATTCTTTATTTTAATTTAGTGCAATAATAGACACATGCTAAAATTTTTACATTTATTATGGGGGAAATTAGTGGTACCTTATACAAGATTTTCCTTTTGAACAAGAATACAGGAAATTAAGATTGTTGTAGAGCTGCAATGAGTACAGTAAGCACATAACTGAAAGCCTTCATCATAGTGTGCATCTTTAATTACTGCTTATGTTACTTTGATCACGCTTTACATGAATTAGCATAGATTCTTCTCTAATTAACCCAAAGAAGAAAATGAGATTAATTTCATCACGTGTGTACTGTTTATAATTATTATGTAGCAAGTATCTCTATGTTCAGGGATTAGAATATGTGGTTTTATTTAATTCTCAGAATAGTCCATTGAATCTTTTAAATCCCATTTTAAACATGAGGAGCCCTAGGCCTAGAATGGTGATGCATTTTTCCTGGGGTCACAGAGGCACTCCACCAGCAGCAGGTCAACCTGCAGACTTGCCTGTCTCTTCTACAGCTTACTTGTTAAATCTTTAAAGTAGAATAATCCATTCAGTATTGAAGGAAAGAGTTCCACCTCCTTTAACAATCAGTAAAATTTATAATCACCCATGCACAGATTTTGAGAGCCATAGGGTGTCTTATAAACAGCAGGATGTTATTGGCAACCGGGCAAGAAAATTCTTCCTCAGGCAATAAGTCCTCAGCATCCCTTGATGTTTAGCATCCCTCAAAGTTGCCCACCAAATGCTAGTAAGAGTCTCAATTTATCTTCTCAAATATCCCCCAGAGTTCTAAACCTCACCTCTCTCACTTTCAGAGGAAGAAACTGAGGCACGGGAGGTGGATTAACTGAGTCACACGGGGTTTCAGCTCTGACAGAACTTCAGATTCACCCAGAAAGTGCTTTTTAAAATACTGATGCCTTAACAGAGTGGTTAGGAAACCAGGTGTTATAATCATTCTTTCTAGGTTCAAATATCAGTTCCACCAACTTTAGGCAAGTGGCATCATATCATATATTAAAGTGCCTCGGCTTTAAAATGCAGTTAGTAGCATTGACTTCCTGGGATTCTTGTGAGGATTGTATGAGTTAATATATGGAAAAGTAGCTGGCAAATAGTAATAGTAAATATTTATTATTATTATTATTATTGTTATTATTATTACTATTCCAGATTCCAAGCCTCCTTATTTGCTTACTGATATTCCTTCCACTAAGCTTTCAATGATTTTTGGTGCTTTATCGACAAAACACAACCCTCAGGTCTGCAAATTCAGCCCTAAATCTACATGGAGGGTAGGAAGGAAGAACAAGTATGAAACGGTCTCCATAGGTGAGGAGGAAGGAGCAGAAAAGTCCTTCATGTACTGGATTATCTTGGATAGTGCCCCTCAGTGGGACAAACGATTCAGTGAACTGCTTTGAAAAAAAGAAGGGTCACTGACATCGATTCAGGTGCCTTGTGGAGGACACAGCCTAGTAGCAGGAAAAAAAATATGAACTTAAGAATCAAACCAGTCTCCAAATCTTAGTTCTGCAGCTTCTCAGCTGTGTGACCTTGGGCCTAAACTCTTTGAGTTTCACTTTCTTTGATGGAGATAAGAAAACCTGCAATGCAGTATTATTGTGGGCATGAAATTAAATAATGAGTACAATGTTCTTGGTACAGAGAAAATACTCAATGGGCATTAGTTCCCTTCCTTCAAATGCTTCTCAGAAACTGTCCCTCCCTTGCTCTTAACTCTGGTTTTCCTTTTTCTGTTCACCTCCACCATCTTCCTTGACTCTCACCTTTCCGAGCCACCCCAGAAACTTGAACAGAGTGGAATTAAAGCATACCATGTTAGACTCACAAATACACAAGGATTGAAGAGGTTTAGGAGAACTGTTTAACAGATTTTGAAACTCTCCTGGATACCAAGGGAGAAAAGGCAGGGAAAAAAACATTGCATAACACATTAAAGCAATTTTGCCTCCAAAAAAAAAAAAAAGAGGTAGTATGCCTTTTTTGCCCCTTGTTTAGCTCAGCTAGTGTTTCCACTGTGAGTTTCCAGCTGGGCTCACTCTGCAATATTATGGGCTGTACATCGTACTCTGAAGACAATAGAAAAGAAGAATTTTGGACTTCTGCTCCAGATCCCTAAGTAAAAAGCCTGGAAGAAGCTTCCACATTGGACACTGAGCTTCGAACTGAGAGTACGCCAATGCCCACATCTCTGTGAGTATGTGTAAATGTTCAGTTGAAGGACAGCCTGAAACTGGGTCTGGTGAAGCTCAAGGTGCAATAGCAAATTGTAACATCCTGAATCTCTGTTTAGTTTCCAAAACTTTGTCTTGTAATAACCCATTTGATCCTCAAGTAGTTCTAGAAAGACAGTCTTCATGTTACAGATGGGGATACTGACACTCCCAAGAAGTTAAACTGATCTGCCCGAGGTCATAGAGAATAACCAGGTGACTTAAGATTTAAGACTCAAATCTAAGATGGTACCTTAGTCTGCTCAGGCTATATTAGTCAGGGTTCTCCAGAGAAATAGAACCAATAGGGGACACACACACACACACACACATACACACATACACACACACACACACACACACACAGAATTTATCATGTGAACTGGCTCATATGATTTTGGAGACTGAGAAGTCCCTTGATATGCTGTCTACAAGCTGGAGAATCAGGAAAGCTGGTGGTATAACTCAACTTGAATCTGGAGGCCTGAGAACCAAGGGAATCCATGGTGTGACTCCCAGTTTAAGGCCAAAGCCTAAGAAGAGGTGGGGGTGGGGTGGGTGGGGCAGGCTTGTACAAGTACCAGAGTCTAAAGGCCTGAGATACTGGAGCTCTGATGCCCAAGGGCAGGAGAAGATAGATATCCCAGCTTCAGAAGGGAGAATGAATTCCCCTTTCTCCACCTTTTTGTTCTCTCTGGTCCCTCAATAGACTGGATGCTGCCCACCCACATGGGTGACGGCGGATCCTCTTTACTCAGTCCACTGATTCAAATTTCAGTCTCTTTCAGAAACACCCTCACAGACACACCCAGAAATAATGTTTTACCAGCTATATGGGTGTTCCTTCACTCAGTAAAGCTGACACATAAAATAAACCATCACAGGCTGCTATAACAAAATACATGGAGTAGCTTATAAACAACAGAAATTTATTTCTCACAGTTCTGGGGTTGGGAAGCCCCAAATCAAGATGCTGGCAGATTGGGTGTCTGATGAGGGTCTACTTCCTAATCCTTAGATGGCACCTTCTCTCATGTCGTGGCAGGGGCAAACGAGCTCCCTTGAGTCTCTTTTATAAAGGCACTAATCCCATTTGTGATGGCTCCACTCTTATGAACAATTACCTCCCAAAAGGTTTCACCTCTTAATACCTACACCTTTGGGGTTAGAATTTCAACATGTAAATTTGGGGGAGACAAACATTCAGATGACAGCAGATGGCTAGCTAATTTCCATTCTTAGTATTTCAATTTATGGCCATCTTTATAAAATAGCATGGAAAATGTGAAGTCATTACTACTCATAACTATATTCCTATTTCTCCTCTGAAAATGTGGGAGAATTATATCTCTCTGGTTCCTGAAGTCATAGCCATATAACTTGCTTTAGCAAATAAAATGTGGGCAAAGTGATATATGCCATATCCAGGCAAAAGCATTTCATTGTCACTGAAAGACTCTAGATCAGGAGTTAGAAAACTGTGGCCTGCTGGCCAAATTCAGCCCACTACCTGTTTTGTAAATTAAATTTTGTTGGAACACGGTCATACTCATTTGTGTTTATTTATGTTCTAAAACTGTTTTCATGCTACACTGGCAGAGTTGAATAGCAGTGGCAGATGTAATGGCCTGCAAAGTCAATAATATTTACTATCTGGATCTTTAAGCTTACCAACCCCTTTTCTAGATAGTCCTTTCCTGCCTGGTGAGCATACCTGTGGTACAGATATAAGATGATGGAGGCTTCTTCTAACTGCATTGCTTAGCTTTTGCATGGAGAACAGTTGCCTTAAAGAGTTGCTCAGACCCATCATTGACTTTGTGTAAGTGAAAGGTAGGTCTTTGTTGTGTTAGGAGACTAAAATTTTGGATTTTTGTTAACATGGCATCATCTGGCTTCGCTTGACTGATACACAAGCTGAGTCAGTAAATGCCGAGGATAAAATAAAAATACGCTGATCAGAGTTTGTTGAGGTCAGGATGCCTTGAAAAAGTTGGACGCTGAGTGATGGAAATGAACATAGCAGGGGTGGATGGGTGTTCCTGCTTTTGAAACTGGCACATCCTGTGATTTTAAAATGGAGAGTTGTGGGCCAGAGATTGTGGGGAAGTTTACATTGGTGATAACTCTGCCTACCGGGTTTAAGGTCAAGGGAATTTCCAGGTTACTCACTGGTGAGAAATAGTCATGTTTCCCTAAAACGTTCTGTAAATTAAGTTTCTGCCTAAAGACTTTGAGTGCTGATGTGTGAAAGACAAAATAGGTTCGCAGTTCTGAATTGTTCAGGTAACACTCTGAGGGAATGTTCTGTTCCTTAGGCTTAACTATTTAATCTCTTATAGTGGTTGATGTTCAATATTGAACAATAGATTAACTCTGATGTTGAGGCAAATGTATCTTTGTTGGAAGACTGACTCTTCTGCACCAGGTTTAGCTGGTTATTTGCAGGTCGCTCTTGGTCCCAGTGCAGCAAAATAAATCGGGGCTGCTTCAGTGGTTTTAGAATTCTCATAAGTGAACAAAAAAAGGGACACAAAGAAATAAACATCTCTTTCACTTCTAAATCTGGTAAATCCCCAGACTCCAAGGAATTTTTGTCAGAATATCAGAAATGAATTTCTAAACAGTTTGAGACAAATTCAGCAATGATCCAGGGACACGGTGAACTTAGACAGAGGAATAATTGTGATCATAATGCCTTCTGTCCTATGTTGTATGTCACATGCTTAGGCCAAAAGGGCCAAGGGTAATGTAATTTAGACTTAAGATTCTGAATGAGGGCTGACCAGTATAAGCCCTTAGCTGTGTTCAGTGACAGTAAAGAATGGGCACCATGGATCCTAGAGGCATGTGTTACTTGGTGGGTGAAACAAACACATACCCAGTATAACTCACAGGGCATTCGACTTACTGGATTCATAATATTTACCTCCTCTAACACATATTTCCAGTCATTGTCCTGCCTCTGAGGTTGGTTCCATCAACTTCTGGTGTAGACAAATGCAAACTAGTTCAGAGGAGAAAGGGGATATGAGTAAACTTATGGGACAAGGCTTACATGGGGCATTACAGAGAGCATGAATAAAACTGGCTCTGGCTGCATCTGAGGAAGGGTTGCTGTTGACCAGTAGAGATGGTGGTGACAGAAACCTCGGACAATATAGCTGAAGAACTCCATAGACAATCCCTCTCCCAGCCTCCACTGTTTTTGTTTGTTTGTTTGTTTTGTCTTGTTTTTTGTTTGTTTGTTTGTTTGTTTTTTGAGATGGAATCTCACTCTGACTCCCAGGCTGGATTGCAGTGGCACGATCTCTGCTCACTGCAACCTCCACCTCCCAAGTTCAAGCAATTCTCCTGCCTCAGCCTCCTGAGTAGCTGGAACTATAGGTACACACCACAACATCCGGCTAACTTTTGTATTTTTAGTACAGTTGGGGTTTCACTATGTTAGCCAGACTTGCCAAACTCCTGACCTCAGGTGATCCACCTGCCTTGGCCTCCCAAAGTGCTGGGATTACAGGTGTGAGACACCGTGCCCGGCCTCCGCTGGTTTTTAAAAACACTGCTTCTCATTTACCACTGTTCCAGAAAAAGAAATATGAAAATGCTCAATAAGTATACTCCTAAAATATAACCATTTTATCTTTGTCTTAACAACTGAAAGTAGCAAAGAACCAAGTAGCTAGCTTGTGTCTTTAAAAACTTTCCTTCATGAAAAAAAAATCATTAATAAACATTTCAGAAGATTTGGAGGAACAGGATTCAGCACACTACCCATAAATGTAACTGGAGACCCAAATTCTTGTCAAGAGAACAATTGGGATATCTTGTAACTACAGTGGCCTCCTTAACACTCTATTAAACTCAGTTTGCTATCAACAGAGGGCTGCTTTTCTTTTTCTGCAGTTAGGGTTATTTTCCTAATTATTTTAGCACATTACAAATATCCCGTTTGGATCAAGAGAATCTTCCACCAACTTCCTTACTATTTTATTAATCTACTTTCCTCTTCTGTGCCTAATCTAAGAATGCAAAAATAGCTCATGTGTTTGAATGCATATATCGCAAGTGTCAAAATGTAACTGCTGAAGCCAAGTGGGGAGCAGCTTTAGAGGACGGGGGAGTGAGGAGACCAGGGCTTCCCCCAGCACCCGCTTGTCTCACAAGGCACAAGACAACGCTTGAACTGCTTTGATATGGGAGAAACACAGTTATAAGGGACTAAGTGTGCACATTTCAGTGCATACTTAATTGTATTAAAAAATGAGAAACCAAACACACAGCAAAGGGGATGAGAATCAGGAGGAAAGATCCGGTTTCCATGACAACTGGAGAAGCACAAACATCAGCACGGTGAGAGGTCTGACCTGGAGCAGTTGTGATGACAGCTTCAACGAAGGCCTGTCATCAGGTTTTCCCTTACCCCGTGTGCCTTTTTCAGTCATCCTCTATCTCCCTAAAGTCTTGAGATGAACAGGGACTATGCACCTTCCTGCCTGCAGATAGGGATGGTGCTGGCTAACGTCCCTTAGCTTTTACTATTACAGAGGGAGATAGAAAATAGGAGTTTTCTTCAGATTATTTACCAACTCAAGCATCTGGATTAGAGTCCCATGCTGTCACTTCTGTGACTGTTGGGATTCCATATTCTCACTTTCCAGAGATACACACACACAACCACACACACACACACAACCACCCACACATACGTGCACATGCACAGCAAGTGAGTTTCTGCTAGAGTTTTTGGTTATGTGTTTCTATGGACGGCTGCACCCAAATCTGTCACCCAACATGCACATCTTCTGATGCTCTTCGTGATGCTCTGATGCTTCTTCACAAGGAAGCCTTTTTAACCCTCAGCAAATTTCATCATGAAATCACTCTTGAAAAGCAGATTAATTAAATAAGCAATCCTCAACACAGGACGCATATTAGAATCATGTGCAGTTTTATGTTTTCTCTAAAGTTCAGAAGGAAGGAAGGAAGGAGGAAAGGAAGGAAGGAAGGAAGGAAGGAAGGAAGGAAGGAAGGAAGGAAGGAAGGAAGAAAGAAAGAGAAAGAAAGAAAGAAAGAAAGAAAGAAAGAAAGAAAGAAAGAAAGAAAGAGAAAGAAAGAGAGAAAGCTTCTCTGATGCTCAAGTCCCACCTCTAGATCAGAAAGAAAGAAAGAAAGAAAGAAAGAAAGAAAGAAAGAAAGAAAGAAAAGAAAGAGAAAGAGAGAAAGCTTCTCTGATGCCCAAGTCCCACCTCTAGATTTGATTTAGTGTGGCTCTTAAACATCATCATTCTTCAAAACACCCTCCCATGTTATTCTAATGTGTAACCTGAGTTGAGTATATTTTGCTAATTCATTCAGTGATGATTTACTTAGTGTCTATTTGTGGGCTGGTCTGTGGGCTGGATCTTAGAGATCTGAAGATGAATAAGGCACCAGAGTTTCCAGTCTACAAGTGGGAGACAGATGTGTAGGCAAGGAAGTGCATGGAATCTTGTGGAGGTCTTAGGCTGGTCTGTAGGAGGTCAGTGAGAATCTATGAGTAACTGGGTCTGTCTGGGGTCAAGAAAACATCATGCAGGAGTAGATGATGCCAGAGATCAGTATTAAAAGATGTTTACAGATGAATGAGGGCAGAAAGATCATTCTGGATAGAGAGGGTGGTGTGACAAAAGGCACAGAGAGCGTGATGTGGGAACTGAAATAGTTTGATACCACTGACATGTAGGTTTGAGGAATATTTTGTACTGAGAGATGAATATGAATTTGTGAAATATACAAGAGGTCAGAAGAAAACATATGGATTAAAGTATGAACAGAGAAAAGGATAAAAATTATCCCCACTGCAAAAAAATAAGAGATATATGGCATGTAAAGGTCTAACATAAATGAAATCCTAAAAAGAAGGACAAAAGAAAATAAGGAAGAATCGATGTTTAAAGAGATAGGGGCTAATATATACGGAATTGACAAAAATACCAAGCCACAGATGTAAGTACTATGAAGCCCAAGCAGAATAAATATAAAGAAAATAAATCTAGACCTACTATAGCAAAACTATTGGAAACTAAAAACAGAAGGAAAATATTAAAAACCAGACAGAGAAAAAAAATTACCTTCAAAGGAATAAAAGTAAAATTGGCAGCTCATTCAACAGAAAACAAAAACCACAAGCTTGACAACCATGGAGCGATATGTGCCATAAGTTAAAAGAAAATAAATGCCTAAAATTGGCCATCAGCGGACCCCACTAAAGGAAATAGTAAAGTTCTTCAGAGAGAGGGGATATGATTCCAGATAGAACAAAAATGCCAAAAGTAGAAAGAACAATAGAAAACACAAATACGTGAGTGAAAATTAACTGTATAAGACAATAATAACACATATTACATAATTTTAAACATACATTGAATCAAAACATATAGCAATAAAAGCATGTAAGTTGGAAAGGACTAGGGTATAAGCGCTAATATATTTAAAGTTCCTGTACTGTCTGGAAAGTAGCACTAATTTATGTTAGATATTAACAAACCAGGGATATGAGATGTGATTTCTAAGGTAAACTCTAAAAGAATAATAAAAAAGAGAATAACATCCAAGCCAAAGAGGAGGGCAGATGAAATAAAAACAAAAAAATAGCTCCATGAGTAGTGAAAAAAGGAGAGAAGAGGGGAAAAAAGGAGACGTGGAAAATGATAAATTTAAACCCAAATGTATTTATAATTACATTAACTTTGAACTAAGTTTTCCAATCAAAAGATAAATATCAGACTGAATAAAAAAATAGAACCACTTTTATGCTGCTTACAAAAAAAGAACTTAAATATAAAGACAGATTGAAAATGAAAAGAAAATTTCCACTTCTATGCATTTATATAAGAAAAATGAAGACTTATATTCACAAAAAGCCTTTACGATGTCTAAAAATGCTTTATTCTTAACAGATCCAAACTGGAAACAGCTCAAATATTCATCAACAAGAGAATGAGCAAAGAACTTTGCATACATACCATTATACTACTTGTCAATAAAAAAGGAACAAACTGGTGATTACATGTAACAAAAAGATGAATAAATTCACAAAGTGTTAAATTAAAGAAACCAGACATAAAAGAATAAGAAAAAAGTAAACATATTATAATTTTAGTAGAGGCAGAGCATTCAGTAAAATTCAATATCCACCAGTGAGAAACACTTTTAACAGATTAGTAATAAAGGATACATGTTTAAACTGGTAAGTGATATATATGTTGACCCAGTATATACTTAATGGAGATATGACAAAAGGTTTATTTCTGAGAAGTCAAGCAAGAAAATAATGTCAACTATTTTATTTAATACTATACTGGAAGTCCTGCATAGCTAAAAAGGCAATATATTGGTGCAAAAGTAATTGTGGTTTTTGACATTGAAAATAATAGTAAATGTAATAAATGTACTAGAATCAGGGAATAACAAATTAAATAGTTTTTTTTTTTGCAGATAGGCTGATTATATATGTAGAACATATGCAAGAATTTTTATTAGAATAAATTTAAAAACTTAGCAAAGTTTTTAGACACATTATCAATATACAAAAATGCATTGTATTTCTTTATAACAATAACAGATGGTCAGAAAAGGACATCTAAAACATTTTATTATTTATAATAATGTTAATAAGATCAAATACTAGGAATAAATATAAAAAAAGATGAGTGATAACTCTACCCCAAAACACTGTGCACTTTGGTTGACAGAAAATAAAGGAGCCATAAATAAAGGAGGAATATACCATTTTCATGGATTGGGACATTTAGTATTGTAATGACATCAATTCTCTGCAAAGTGATCTATAGATTCAGTGCAATGTCAATTGAAATCCCAAGAAGTTATGCTGTTTGTTTTTGATAAGCTGATCCTAAAAATTTTCATGAAAATAAAAAGTATCAAGAATAGCCAACACAATCTTTTCTGGTGGCAGTAGATGAGGTGCCTTTAATTTTCACCTGGAAATCCAAAGGGCTAAGAATAACCAAGACAATCTTGTAGAGGAAAAGGAAGAAGGGAGAGGAGGAGAAGTAGGACAGATTTACTATAATCAATACCAAGATTTATTGTAAAATCATAGCAATTAAACAATGCACACTAGTGCAAGGACTTATCAATAGGCCAGTGGAGCAACATAGAGACTCCACAAATAGAACCACATAAGTCAATATTTTATTTATTTATTTTTATTTCAAGACAGAGTCTCGTTCTGTTGCCCAGGCTGGAGTGTAGTGGCATGATCTCAGCTCACTGCAACCTCCGCCTCCCAGGTTCAAGCAATTCTGCCTCAATCTCCTGAGTAACTGGGATTACAGGCACCTGCCACCATGCCTGGTTAATTTTTGTATTTGGGGTTACAGGCCTGAGCCACTGCACCCAGTCAATACCTGATTTATAACAAAATTAGCCCCAGCAGAGCAGTGGGGACAAGAATCGAGTTTTCAATAAGTGATGCTGTGTCAATTGGATATCCATAGGAGAAAAAGAAACTCAGCCCTTTTTTCATACTATACACAAAAATAAATTCCAGAAGAATTGTAGATCTAGCTGTGTAAAACAATAATGTTTCTGGAAGATAAAACAGAATATTTTCATGACTTTGACATAGGGTAGATTTCTAAAGATGGATATTGAACTTTGTTAAAATTATGAACTTCTAGTCATCTAAATATTTAGTAAGAAAGTAAATATTTCTAAATATCCTAAATATTTCTTATTTCTAAATATCCTAAATATTTCTAATTTCTAAATAAGAAATCTAAATATTTGATTCATGTAAGTCATAAACCAGGAGAAAATATCTGCAGCACAAATAACTGACAAACCATTTTTATCCATGATACATAATATCCACAAATCAATAAGAAAGCACAACACAATGTAAAAATGGGCAAGACATTTGAACAGGCTCTTCTCAGAAGAGAATATTCAAAAGGCAATACAAATATTTAAAAGTGCTTATCTTCAAAAGTAATCAAGAAAATGCAATTAAAACCACAAGGAGATCCTACTTCAATCTATTCATGGAGATGGAAATTAAAAACATACGATACTGCAAAAATAATCAAAAGATAAAAATTCCAACAATAATGCCAAATGTTTTAAAGGATGTGGAGCAAAGGGAATTCCTGTAAACTGATGGTAATGTAAATTGGTAAAACTCCTTTGGAATATAGTGTTGCATTATCTACTAAACTAGACACACACCCTCTATGACCTAGCAATTTCACTGCTATTCCACCCAATAGAAATGTGTGACTGTATAGATTAAAGACAGATAAAAGAATATTCATAGCAGGATTTTTCCATAATAACGAAAAATATGGAAACAACTCCAAATATTCACAAATGTGACATATTCATTAAAAGGAATATTACACAGCTAGGAAAATGGAAAAACTATAATTGCACAAAACAATAGGTATTATTTTAAATGAGATAATCCAGACCCCATAGTGTACATACTGTATGCTTCTATTCATTTAACTTAACAAAAATGAAATCTAATATATGGTGTGCTATACTTTGGATGTTTGTTCCCCCAAACCTCATGTTGAAATTTGATCCCCAGTGTTGGAGGTAGGGCCTAATGGGAGGTGTTTGAGTCATGGGGGAATATCCTTCATGAATGACTTGGTGCTTTCCTCATGGTAATGAGTTCTCACTGTATTAGTTCCCAAGAGAGCGAGTAGTTTAAAGAAGCCCGGTACCACCCGCCTCCCTCTCTTGCTTCCTCTCTCACCACATGACCTGCACACGTAGGCTCCCCTTTGCCTTCTACCATGAATGGAAACAGCCTGAGGCCCTCAGCAGAAGCAGATGCTGGGGCTGTGCTTCTTGCATAGCCTGCCAAACTGTGAGCCAAATAAACCTCTTTTCTTTATAAATTGCCCCACCTCAGGTACTCCTTTCAAGCAACACAAATGAGCCAAGACTGGGTGGAGAAGAAGCATAGTGATTGGGGAAGGGTATGGAATTGGGCTATTAAAATTCTCATAAAGTTCTATTTTTGACTACTTGACCAGGATGGTTGTTGCATTATTCATTCAATGTGTGAAAAGATCATTGATATGTATACTTGTGATTTGTGCACTTTCCTTATACTTAAGAATGTTTTCTAAAAGGATTTTCATTTGACTTAGAGTGTTTTCACTGACTTGAATTCTAGGATCATTACTGAAGATTTCAGTTATGATAATAGAAATCTTGGGTGAACAAAAGAAAACAATATCTACTACATTCTATGAACGTTTTTGATCTGCAGTTTTAAATTTATTTTGATTTTATCCTTATAGATAAGCTGTAAGCAAAATGATTTTATAACTTGTTTACTGGCCATACAGACTTAAGTAATGTTATAGAAAGGCAAGTTTGTAGATTTATTTGTACTTTACTCAGATATATTAAGAAATATAATGTCTTATATTTCTCTATAGCTGATATGGTCTTCTTTATGAGCCCCCATCCATTGAATTGTGGAAGAAAAAACAAAAATATAGCCTAATTTATTTAACTTAATTCAGTGCCAAAACAAAAGTCTTTTTAGATAAGTTATTGACATTTTTAGGTAATATATGCATTCTTTTACATTTCCTTTCCCTCTCCCAGATCTTCTCCTCAATAGCATCTGGGTGTCTAGAGGAGGGTATGTGGCTGATGGCAATGGATGACAGAGGTCTTAGAGTCTGTAGAGCAGACATTTGTACTTGCTGCATAGTGGCAGGGCTGGTTTGCTCCCTTCAAGTGCCACTTGTTCTACCCCTGAGCATCCTGCCTTGGCCTGCTGCAAAGCCCACCTGTGGTGTGCCACAGGATCTGGTCTCACTTACCTTGGCCTGTGAGTTTTCCCAACATGGCTCAACTTCATCTTTGATATGTCTCATGCTGCGCAGTCCTCCAACATTCTACCCCCTACTCTACAGCTGGCCCCTGGCTTAGGTTTTCTATCTCACCTCTCAACACCACAGACTTCATGGTAGTCTCCCAGCTCTCCACTCAGATATATTATGCATCCTCCCCTTTAAAGACAAGCAGAAGTGGATAGAAATTTGGGAGTGCTAAATATCGATCCTTCCTCTACATCTCAAATTTTGGTGTGCAGCAAAACAGCTAATTTAATGATAAAGTTCATTAAAACACAGATTGTTGGTCCCCACGTCAAGTTTCTGATTTAGTAGGACTGTAATGATGAGGCCAGTCTGTTGACTTCGCTTTGAGAAACATTGCTTACATGAAACCAAGTGACCTTTGTTTAACTCACCCCCAGATTGGCGTGCCTGCAAGGTGACTTCCTTCCAAACTCCCAAGTGTTAAGTGGGGCTATGTCCTCTCTACCTCCAACTACTCCCTGACCTTTCCCTTCTTCCCACAATCTCTTGGGTCGGAATAGGCTAGGTTTTTGTTAGAGCTGATCATTATGCTTGCTTTTTGTTTTTTATTTTTTTTTTTATCTATCTAGGGCTTCTGCAAGTATTGCTAAAGCCAGAAGAGACTGACTTTCTTCTCTTTTTTTCTCCCACATTATTCTCTCCTTCTTCCCCATTCCAGATTTGAAAGAAAGCATTAGTGGTAGATGATATTCAAGAGAGAGAGATGAGTTTCCTGATAAAGATGTAAATTAATACTCCAAAACTTTAAATATATTTTAATAATAAAAATAATTTGAGGCAATATTGAGTGTCTGTGAAAATCTTTTTCCTTTTAAGTGAACTTAAACAATATTTAAGTTTGAAAACATGAAAGAGTAAAAAGAAGACCAAACTTAGAATGAGGCAAGAGCTTATAAGAGCTCATAGAAATGTGAGAACGCAGGATCTAGCTCTATCTCTCCAGAGCCTTTACTCAGGGCTAGTAGATCAAGACCAAATCTGAATGATAGCAGGAGAGCTTCTGTTCTAGGCCAGAGAGCGCTGAATATCCAGAGAGACTTTCATCCTGTGAGGACTCTGTCCCAGCAAGGATATGCAGACCTAGGACCATTCCCAGGCAATAAGCTCGATGGGTTCATGTGCTCTGCAGTGCTTAGGAACCAGAGAAGAGGAACAGAACCCCACATCCAGAGACCTGGTCGTTGTCACCAACCAAGTGTAGAGCAAACCCCAGTCAGCTGGTGAACGATATTAGATAGACTCTGTTTGACAGTCTTATGCCCAGGAAGGGGTGGGGGCTCAGAAAATGCACAGTGTCTTGGACTCTAGAGGAAGGGATTCGGGCAGCAGCTGGGCTGTCTCACAGGGTATTGGGATGGGATCGTCCCTCTATTATGGCCAGGGGTGCAACCTGACACCACCAGCTCATTCTGACTCTTGTAATCTCTTGCAAGGGCTGAACAAATTCCAGCTCTGGGAGAGGAGCATAGCAACAGCTGCAGTGGTGCTAAGAGGAGCATGAGGATTGTCATGGGAAGTAGAAGGCCAAGACTCAAGGTCAACCCTTCACCCTGACATCCCAGGCCAGGAAGTGAAGCTCTGCTACTGAGAAACGTGGACTGGCATTCCTCCTCTATAGAGACAGCAAAGTGGCAGCTCCTCACTCCTGCTGTGGCTGTCCTCTAATGTGGTTACTAATCCCTTTCCTGTCTCTTTCATAGAGTTGCCATATGAATCCAAATGCAATGACTCAGGTGAGAGCATTATTAAGCTCCTATACAAATGTAAAGTTTGACATGCTGGGGATAACCAGGTTTATGCTCTATGCCAGCTTTAATCCTTTGGCTAAGATAAATACTTTTTTTTTTTTACAGCACTACGGCTTTTCAACTGAATCTCACATCGGCTCCTCTGTTGTGGCCTCCTACAGTCCTGCATTCAGCTTCCTCTTGAGTCAAATCCATCTCACATCATTTCCTCTTTTCAAATGAGAGAACAAGTTAATAATAGCATTTGGTTTTAGACATAGAAAGCAGCTCATATTTAGTGTTTGGAGATGGGGGGCAACACAAGTCCTTGGTTTTTGGTTTAACACTGTGTGGCTGTTCCTGTAGGGTAAGATGCTGAGTCTGGAGTGTTGGTGAGCAGGTATGGGGAGTTACCATCTTTTAAAGCAAATGCAGCATAACCCCCTGAACTAGTGGTGCACAGGGAGAGAGAGGTATGGACATGTGAACACAGTGCCTGCTGTTTGACCTTGTCTCCAGTCTTTAAACTGGGCAGATTCTCCATTCACCATGCCACTGGAGCCATTACAATAAAAGGGCCTCTTTTTGCTATTTGCTGAACATTTTCTACATTTTATCGTCTAATTTCTGCTTCTGCTGCTCCTGCTTTTTTCTTGTTTGTGTCTCAGCTTTTGATTTTTTGGCTTGATTGCCTGTCTTATTTCCGCACACACTCTTTGAACTTGATGGCAATAGTGAATTTAGTTCTGCCACTCTTCTTCCAGCTGTATACCTATTCCAGCTCTGGCATCTGGGACCCAGCCACGGCATGCTCCTCCTTTGCTATTGCTGCTAGAGGCCTGTCTCAGTCTCCAACAGTGGATATAAGTACTTCCCTATAGAATTATTCAATCTGAGGTCAAAATTAATGGACCCAAGCTATAAGATAAATACTGCCATATTATTATACATCCAGAAAGAAATGTGGCAGTGAGGGTTCCATTTATTCCTTTGCCCACTGTTTTCATCTCACCCATGTTCAACTTCGCAGCTACTCTTTGCCAACTTGGAGTCCATAGAGGGCTGTTCCCCACCTGGGTCTTCAGAGAGACTGGAGGAATTCCAGGAAATGTCCATATTCAGGATTTCAAAAATCCTGAGAGGAATTAAGTGTTTATCCAAGATAATGTTTGTCTGCTCAGGCAAATTGGAAATCAAACTCATTTGCTGTTGCTAAGGGAGATATCAGTTATTGCTGATAAGCATTTATACGGGTAACTCCTTTGGCCTTTTATATGACCTGTGGCTAAAGACGTCATTGGAGAACTTCTGATCCGGTGGTCATAATGGAAGATGTGGGCAACTTGTAAATTCTACCAACAGTATTTTGGGTGACCATGTAAGAAATCCACTAAAATTATCTTTTCTTTCCAAAAAAGTACCCAAGAAGGCTCCCTAAAAGCAACAGCGTTAAACAATCAATGAATCTATCTCTAGTTTATATGTCATTCCTTTACCAATTTTAAAAAAGAGCAGATATGTAAATTCAACAGTTTTCTTACCTATGATTGCTTACTAATTTAAAAATCTGCTCATATAAAGGGTTTTATTTTAAATCACTGCCATGTTGTAGGTAAGTTTTATCAAGTCCATTCTGGAAATGACAATATTGGAGCTGCAGGTGGCAAAGTGGCTGGCTATCTCCAGTAGGCATGTAACTATTTCCTAGTAAGCATGAGACATCTTGAGCTTAAGGGCACTGTGCACTCCTACAAGTAAATCTGGGCATTTCAGAATGATTTAAAGCTCCAATGATTTTGTTGCAGTAGCTGGAAAGATGATCATTAAATGACCTAAGCCAACAAGCAAAGTAAGTAATGAAAACACTTAGGAAACTAAGGCTTTCCAAAAGACAGAAGGCAAGTTTTTATTCTAGCATCTTCTAAACTATGCCTCAAGAGCATTAATGTCCCAAGATATGTTAGTAGATATACCTAGGGTAAGAAGAATTCTGAAGTCAAATAAGTTTTGAAAATACTGCCTATATTTTTATTAAAGATGAATATATGAAAAGTTCTGAGCCCTTCTACAGTAAAGAAACACATTCAAATTTGTTTACCAACACTTTCCAAACTTATTTGACCACAAAATGACTTTTTGTCGTACAATTACTGTTGCCAAAATGTGGAATACACGTATTCCAGCATATGGGTTGAGAACACTAATTTAGACCAAAAAAAAAGTGGAAAATTGTCTCCAGTTTACAACAAAGAACAGGGCTAGGAGAAGAAATCAGTGGCCATGGTCATTTGCTGTCACTCGGCAGTATTCTATGGCCATGTGATTTTTAAAAAGTGAGGCACTGTCTGACTCAACTCAAAGATGACTATCTCTAACTTGACATTTCTAGTTTGCAGTGATTTATAATCATTAGACGGGGTATAATCTCTTTAAAGAAAGCATATTGGGAGAGCTTCTGGCAGTATGGTATGGTTGTGCTTGAAGTCCCCAAGACTGCTCCTGGGTTTGGAGATTCACTAGAGGGACTCACAGGATGCAGCATAGAGTCCTCCTCACAGCTAAAACTCATTTTCTCAGCAGTGAGTTATGGCAACACCTGTGAAATGTTGTATACCAGGGAATCTTACTAAAGACTCAGTGGTCAAAGCTTTTATTGGGGCCTGATCACTTAGATGGCCTCCACCTATGATATGTCAAAATTTCAGTATTCTGGAAGGAAACTACGTTTTCAACATAAACCACTTGTACTGTTACTGGCTTGTACTGCTGTAGGCACAGTGAACCACTATTACCAGTTCTGAGAATGGTGAGAAGCCTCCAGATACCAGCCAAGGGCTAACCTTGCAAACAGGCCTCTGTAAGGATGGTATTCTCAGACTTGCTATACTAACTCTTTTTTGAGTGATGATAGATGATTAAAACAACAAAATGCTGGAGGAAATGTTGAAATCTCCTTTGGATCTAAAACTATAAAAAGAAATTTACAGAGGCCAAAAATCAAGTGAAAGAAGAAACCTGGGAGGTAAAGAAGAAACAAAGCCATCTTTTGCCATGCAGGTTCTGCTGAACTTAGGAGAATGTGAGCTTCTTCTTTGACAACCTGGATTCTAGCTCCTGCCATTCCTGGCAGAGTGCCAGGGAGGCTTAGCAGGGGGAGGAGATTGAATCCAGAGCCCACTCCAGATGGACAGTGTAGTTAATAGAATACTCCTATAAAAAGTCAGTACCTATATGGACTGCAAAGGACTGCATCTTCTTTGTTAAGAAAAAGCCTGCTGAACGGAAGATAACTGTAAGGAAATGTGCTGGTTTCTACCTTAGCATTAAGTGGAAAGGAACATTTCTCTTAGAATTTTAAACCATAAGCCAGGCCTCATGCACCTTTGTGGTCCAAATGAAAGTTATTCTTGTGAGATATCTATCTGTCTGTCTATCTATCTATCTATCTATCTATCTATCTATCTATCTATCCGTCTACCTATCTACCTAATTATATATCTGTGGGATATATATGTAGCTATTCTTGTGATATATACATAGTTTTATATTATATAATTATACATTAAATATATAATTATATAATTATATAATGTATATATCATATACATATCTAGATACTATATATCATAGGTATATAAATATGTGATGTATATATATATCATTATATAATAATGTAACCTCTGATATATATCTATGTATAATTATATGTTATATTATTATATATCACAGGTTATATAATTATATACCTGTGAGATATCTCACAGATACATATATGTGTGTGTGTGTGTATATATATCACTCTCTCACAGGTATATAATTATACATAGAGTGATACACACATATCTCACATCTATCTATCTATCTATCTATCTATCTCTCATAGGTATATTATTATATTTAGAGCTGGTACAGTTTGATAGTGCTCCCAGGACAGGAAAGAGCTAAAAAATATATAAATTGTCTCTGGAGAAACATGACTTTGATCTAATTCTTAAAATTAAATACCCTCAGATAAATTCCAAGAAAATGAGCAACTTACAGTCAAATATCACAAAATACACATAGAAACAAACCATCCTGTGACTATTAGCAGTACAAAAATAGCTAAATCTGATTTATAAATATTTTAGACATTGGAATTATTGGACACAGAATACAAGTTTTATGTTTAAAGGAATAAAGAAGTTTTAAATATGAATTAAAAATAAAATGATTTAACAAATGACAAAGCAAAATTTAAAAAGAGCCAAATATAATTTTAAAAAAATGAAAACCATGAAAATGGAAATTATAATCTTGACAGAAAATTAGACACAGCCAAATAGAAAATTAGCAAATAAAAAGTTAGACCCCAAAAATTATCTAAAATATAACATTGAGAAGCAAATCTTTGGAAAATGTGAACCTAACATTAACAGACATGGAAATAATTTAACAAATATTTAAATAATAATTCCAGAAAGAAGGGTCAGAGAGAATGGAAAGGAGGCAATGTTTCAAGAGAAAATAATGGGTCAGAATTTTCCAGAATTGTTAAAAACATAAGCTTCATATCCAGGAATCACAGCACATCTCAAGCAGGATAACCTTTACAAAATGTAATAGAAAAGCAGAAAGACAAAGGAAAAGGAGGACCTATTTCAAGCAGCCATGAAATAAAAATGAAAATACAACTTATCAAAAGTTGTGGGATGCAGCAAAAGTAGTGCTTAGAGGAAAATGTATAGCTTTTAATGCATACATTTAAAAAGAATTTATTTCCAATGATGAATAGAAAGGTAAAGATATTTTTTGTAAACTGTTGATGATGCAACCATTCTAGAAAAAACACCAAATTATTTTTTTCTATTTTCTCTATATTGAAAATACTGCCAAAAATGTAGGAGAGACTGTTATAGAGACATATAGAACAGGTGGTTAACACAAATATTCTGTAATCACAATATATATGGTATTGACCGGCTTTTTAAGGTTTCTAATTTGTTGTGACTTCCAAATAAATATTGAATTGCCTAGTTAATTTTGGATTCATAATTTTGCATTATTTTTCTTAAAGAGATCCTCTCTTTCTCCCTCAGTTTGTATAAACTTCAGCTTCTCCAAAGCCTGGCCTCATTCTAATACCAGTAGTGACATTAATACCTGGCCACCAGGAGATAAAACAGTCAAGCTGTATCTCAAGAAATTGGACAATGTAGAATGAATGCCTTGAATAATTTACTATAGTCTAGCATCTGACTATACTAGTTCTACAGGCTCAGACCTGATTTTGTTAGTACATCCTAAACAGATCCATCTCTCAGAGAGAGACTCACATTATCTGAGCTCATGAGACTGATGTATTAAATTATAATGGCAGTTCATTTATTTATAGGGTGAAATTACTATCATAAGGATCAGAAATATTTGAAGTACATCTGTTCAGTACATTTTCCTTCTGTAGAAAACTGCATAGGAAGCCAATAAATTTATAATGAGAAATCATTGACAGAAGGGCTAGAAATACTTGAAACTGTAGGAAGCACATGTTCTTTCCCTGAAGGTAGATCTGCCTGGAAAACCAAATTCTAATGAGAAATTTACTTGATGAGCATGAAATCAAAACAGAGAGTTAGATAAATTGCATATTTAATGATCTCAGACTAAAATTCTGTTTTGAATGTTTTTGTCAATGGGATCTGCATATTTAAGACCAGACCACTTGGGTACAAACCAATATGCCCAATTCCACTCTAGGTATCATTCTGTTAGTGGGACTGGAACTACCCCAGGTCTCAATATTGAGGATACCTCTTCCATCAACAATGTTAAGATGTGACTTTCCTTTTCTCTAAGCTTTTATGGCTGGCCTTTCTGGTCATAAATACTGTTACCTGTAAGATTATGTGAACTCTATTATGGATCTTAATATTTCATTTTCTGAAAAGCATACTGTATTTTATTTTAGACACAGAGTCACAATCTGTCACCCAGGCTGGAGTGCAGTGGCATGATCACAGCTCACCACAGCCTCCAACTCCTGGGCTCACACTATCCTCCCATCTCAGCCTCCCAAGTAGCTAAGACTACAGGTGCACATCACCATGCTCGGCTAATTTTTTAAAAGATTTTTGTAGAGACAGGGTCTCGCTATGTTGCTTAGCTGGTCTCAAACTCCTGAGCTTAAGTGATCTCCTGCCTCAGCCTCCCAAAGTTCTGGGATTACAGGTGTGAGCCACCATGCTCAGCCACACTGTATTCTTCATATATTGGGACTGTCCCCTAGCAAATGTCACTCACAACATTTTTTAAAAATTATCACAAACTCCAGAAATGGCCTAATGTATTATGATAAGGACATGACCCAGAACATTTTGGCTTACCTCTTCAATATACTATCATATAGTTAATAAGATTTAATATGTTGTAAATTAGATTGACAAAAATAGAATGCTTATGTTAAATGTTGAGTGAATAAAAGGCACACTGTATATGTGTATATGTGTCTATGTATAATTGCATATACAAGACATATATCAAATGTAAACAATTAGGTAAGCTTTAGAATTACAGTTGGTTATGGACAAGAATCAAAAAGGGTAACTTTTTATTAAGAATTTTATTTATATAGTTATAATCTTTACAGATCTAAACCATTTTCTAAAACCTTTACTTCTTTCTAGTTGATAGAAAAAAGCAGTTATCTGAATTCTAGTTGATGTAAAAGAGCAGTTGTCTGGATTTCAAAAGTAAATGGAATGTAGTCACAAATTGTCACAAGTATTTGAAAACTAGGTTTTCACTAATATCCATTCATTTGGTCATTTGTTTATTAAATAATTTTTAGTAAAGGCCTATTATGGATCCAGTGCAGATCAGACTCATATCTTATGAATGAAAGCATGGACATCCTACTAATTAAGAAAAGGGCAGATTTACCTAGTCCCAGAGGCAATCGATTGGAATAGACAGAAAATTGCCTGAAGTAGGAAAATAAGATAAAGGACTTTGAAATGTGGCCATCAAGTGGTTAAAATTCATTATTGCATCTGAAAATGTAAATTAGTTTGTTCTGGGAAGTTAGAGGTGGAATTCATGGAAAATCCAAGCTCCAAAAGCCAAAAATAAAAATTCTGACTTGGCCAGGCATGGTGGTTCACACCTGTAATCCCAGCCCTTAGGGAGGCCTAGGTGGGTGGACCATTTGAGGTCAGGAGTTCCAGACCAGCCTGGCCAACATGGTGAAACCCCATAACCCCATCTGTACTAAAAATATGAAAATTAGATGGGGGTGGTGGCGGGCACCTGTAATCGCAGGTACTCACGAAGCTGAGGCAGAAGAATCGCTTGAACCCTGGAGGCAAAGGTTGCAGTGAGCCAAGATCACGCCACTACACTCCAGCCTGAGTGACAAGAGCGAAACTCTGTCAAAAAATAAAAATAAAAAATCTAACTCAATGTAATCTCTCCAAAATTTGGCAGACCACAGTCTGCTTAAAAAGAACCAAAGCTTATGAGTGAGAACATGCGTTGTTTGGTTTTCTGTCTTTGTGTTAGTTTGCTGAAAATGATGGTTTCCAGAGTCATCCATGTCCCTGCAAAGGACGTGAGCTCATTCTTTTTTATGGCTATATAGTATTCCATGGTGTATATGTGCCACATTTTCTTTATCCAGTCTATCATTGATGGGCATTGGGTTGGTTCCAAGTCTTTGGTATTGTGAACAGTGCTGCAGTAAACATACGTCTGCATGTGTCTTTATAGTAAAATGATTTATAATCCTTTGGGTATATACCCAGTAATGGGATTGCTGGGTCAAGTGGTATTTCTAGTTCTAGATCCTTGAGGAATTGCCACACTGTCTGCCACAATGGTTGAACTAATTTACCCTCCCTCCAACAGTGTAAAAGCGTTATTTCTCCACATCCTCTCCAGGAGTTGAACAACAAGAACACACGGACGCAGGGAGGGGAACATCACCCACTGGGACCTGTCAGGGGGTGGGGGGCTAGGGGAGGGACAGCATTAGGAGAAATACCTAATGTAGAAGACAGGTTGATGGGTGCAGCAAACCACCACGGCACGTGTATACCTATATAACAAACCTGTACGTTCTGCACATGTACCCCAGAACTTAAAGTATAAACAACAACAAGAAAAACAACAACAACAACAAAGAACCTAAGCTAGTGAAGGGATTGACTTGTTAAAATAAACCTGTTAAATATACAATCTGCAATTTTCAATATAGGTCAGGCTTCACCAGTATTTAATGAAAAGATGTGGAGGTTTCACTCTGATAATCAGAAAAACAAATGGACTAATCCTAAAATACTACTTCCCTATACCCCCTCCCCCAGAAAATCAAATCAATCATGGATTCTATGAGTTCTGCTTCTTAAATATGCCTGGAATCTGTCTGTTTGTATTTACTCCTACAGCCACTATCTTTTACCAGGATTACTGCATCAGTTTCCTGCTTGGAGTCCCTGCCTCTGATTTTTCACCCAGTTCCTTCTCCACCTTACTATCAGTGTGAGTGTCCTAAAACACACCAGGTATTCTCCATAACCCTTAGGTTAAGTGAAACAGCAAACAGCATGATTTACCTGGTCTTTTGTGAATTGGCCTCTCCTATTTCTCCAACCTTTTTTATTTCCCTGGCTGTGTCATGCTCCCTCTTTCCTCTGAGTCTTTTCACCTGTTGTTCTTTGCAAGCTTGGTATACTCCAGTACCCTCTTCTGTCTACAATACCTTATTTTTCTTATGGCTTGCCATCAATTATACAGTATGTTAATAATCTCTTTACTTGTCTATATCTGTACCAAGACCATAATGCTGGTTGAGACCATGGTCATCTCAGTTACCACTGTACCCCTGATACCTCCCAGAGACTAGAAGCTCAATAAATATTTGTTGAATTAAATAATCCAATATAATATGTTTCTAGCACATTGGAAAAAAGGATACTAATTGTCTGAGCATCTATTTTCTACCATAACTTATACCAGGGATCTAGCAACATAATTTTGTTAATCCTCAATGCTACACTGTGTGATAATATTCACCATATATTGAACACCTGCAGAGTGCTGGGTTCTGTACTATGTGCTTTTAAAGAATGTCAGACAACAGCCTTCATTCGTCCTTTTTTTTCAAAAGGCAAAATTAAGGTGCAGAAGGGTCCCTTAACAAGTATTTATACAAAGTTAACTAAAAGTACAAAGTTGTGGCTGGCATAGTGCCTCATGCCTATAATCTCAGTGCTTTGGGAGGTTGAGGCAGGAGGATTGCTTGAGCCTGGAACTTGAGGTGACAGTGAGCTATGATGGTGCCACTGCACTCCAGCCTGGGCAATAGAGTGAGACCCTGTCTCAAACAAAAACAAAAATAAAGTTACAAAGCTGAATTCTCTATTTTCATACCCCTCCCTGCATCTCAAAATTAATGTCACAGCCCCACTCTTATCTTGTCTCTGCCTCCCACCCTGACTTTAAAACTGTCATGAGTCCCTTTTATAGTCTTATGCTTAGAAACCACCCTTCTGACAGATTCCTAGCCTCAGAGGCAAATTGACCTGGAAGGAAACTTGGGAGACAAATTAAACCAACTCTCTCCTAATAGAGGTGATACCACTGAAGCCCAGAAGAGTAAAGTAATTTTCCCAAAGCCTCTGAGTTCCTTCTTAGCTGGTCAAATAAGGTCTTCCTACTTGCTGTTATTTCTTAGGGTATGATATGATACCCTAAGATATTATATCATTTGTCTGTGTCCTCACCCAAATCTCATCTTGAATTATGACTCTCAAAATTCCCATATGTTGTGGGGGGAGCTGGTAGGGGATAACTGAATCATGAGGGCAGTTTCCCCCATACTGTTCTCTTGTAGTAAATCTCACAAGATCTGATAGGTTTATAAGGGATTTCCCCTTTCACTTGGCTCACATTCTGTCTTGTCTGCCATCATGCAAGACGTGCCTTTAGCCTTCTGCCATGATTGTGAGGCCTCCCCAGCCACATGGAATTGTGAGTCCATTAAACCTCTTTTTCTTTATAAATCACCCAGTCTCAGGTATGTCTTTATCAGCAGTGTGAAAACAGACGAATACAGTAAATTGATACTGGGAGAGTGGGGCACTGCTGTAAAGATACCCAAAAATGTGGAAGTGACTTTGGAACTGGGTAGCAAAGGTTGGAGCAGTTTGGAGGTCTCAGAAGAAGACAGGAAAATGTTTGGAACTTCCTAGAGACTTGTTGAATGGCTTTGACAAAAAGGCTGATAATGATATGAACAATGAAATCCAGGCTGAGGTGGTCTCAGACGGAGATGAGGAACCTGTTAGGAACTAGAGTAAAGATGGTTCTTGCTGTGTTTTAGCAAAGAGGCTAGCAACATTTGACCCTGCCTTAGAGATTTGTGGAACTTCGAACTTGAGGGAGATGATTTAGGGTATCTGGTGAAAGAAAGTTCTAAGCAGCAAAGCATTCAAGAGGTGACTTGGGTTCTGTTAAAAGCATTCAAGTTCAAAAGGGAAATAGAACATAAATTCTCAGAAAATGTGCAGCCTGAGGATGCGATAGAAAAGAAAAGCCCATTTTCTGAGGAGAAATTCAAGCTGGCTGCAGAAATAGGCATAACTAATGAGGAGACAAATGTGAACCACCCAGACAATGAGGAAAATGTCTACAGGGCATGTCACAGAACTTTGTGACAGCCCCTCCCTCACAGGCCCACAAGCCTAGGAGGAAAAAGTAGTTTCATGGGCAGGGCCCACACACCCCATGCTGTGTACAGCCTAGGGACTTGGTGCCCTGAGTCCCAGTCACTGTAGCCATGGCTAAAAGGGGCCAAGGTACAGCTCATGTCATGGCTTTAGAGGGTGCAAGCCCCAAGACTTGGCAGCTTCCATGTGGTGTTGAGCCTGTGGGTGCACAGAAGTCAAGTATTGAGGTTTGGGAACCTCTGCCTAGATTTTTGGGATGAATGGAAATGCCCGGATGTCCAGGCAGAAGTTTGCTGCAGGAGTGGGGCCCTTATGGAGAACCTCTACTAGGGTAGTGCAGAAAGGAAATATGGGGTTGAAGTCCCCACACAGAGTCCCCATGATGGCATTGCCTAGTGGAGTTGTGAGAAGAAGGTCACCATCCTCCAGGCCCCAGAAAGGTTGATCTACCAACAGCTTGCACCGTGTGCCTGGAAAAGCTGCAGACACTCAACCTCAGTCCGTTAAAGCATCTGGGAGGGAGGCTGTACCCTGCAAGCCACAGGAGCAGAGCCACAGGGTTGGGTTCCAAGACCATGGGAACCCACCTCTTGCATCAGTGTGACCTGGATGTGAGACATGAAGTCAAAGGAGATCATTTTGGAGCTTTAACATTTGGCTACCTCACTGGATTTCAGATTCACATGGGGCCTGTAGCCCCTTTGTTTTGGCCAATTTCTCCCATTTTGAATGGCTGTATTTACCCAATGCCTGTACCCCCATTGGATCTAGGAAGTAACTAACTTGGTTTTGATTTTACAGGTGGAAGGGACTTACCTCGTCTCAGGTGAGACTTTGGACTGTGGACTTTTGAGTTAATGCTGAAGTGAGTTAAAACCTTGGGGGACTGTTAGGAAGGCATGATTCATTTTGAAATGTGAGGACATGAGATTTGAGAGGGGCCATGGGCAGAATGATATGGTTTGGCTGTGTCCCCACACAAATCTCATCTTGAAGTGTAGCTCCCATAATTCCCACATGTTGTGGGAGGGACCCAATGGGAGATAATTGAATCATGGGGGCAGTTTCCCCTATACTGTTCTCATGATAGTGAATAAGTCTCTCAAGTTCTGATGGTTTTATAAGGGGTTTCCCCTTTCACTTGGTTCTCATTCTCTCTTGCCTGCCGCCACGTAAGATGTGACTTTTGCCTTCTGCCATGATTGTGAGGCCTCCCCAGTCATGTGAAACTGCGAGTCCATTAAGCCTCTTTTTCTTTATAAGTTACCCAGTGTCAGGTATGTCTTTATCAGCAGAGTGAAAATGGACTAACACGGGGTATGTTTAAAGTTTTAGTAATATCACTGGTTGCTAATATTTTTAAAATACATGGTTTTCACATTTTATTTTCATAGGATTTACATAAGAAAATTATTTAAAATGTGGATACTGAGTCCTTAGTTTGGTGGTAGGGCTCAGGAATGTGTATCTTGTAACTAGTTTCTCTGGTGAGTCTGACTCAAGTGCCACAGCAACCCCACTTTGGGAAACTGTTTTAACCACTCCTCAAGTGTGGTTCTTATCAAGTTCTTTTAAAATGGGTGAGCCGCTGCTTCCTCCCAGACTGTGTCTCTCCTGAAGGCAGGTGTTAGGTCTCACCGCTCTACCCCCTATTTGCTGACACCTGGGCAAACCTTCTGGATCAGTCCCAGGTAGGGCTGGGGTCAGGTAGGTCTGCCTCCCAGGTTCATGCCATTCTCCTGCCTTAGCCTCCCAAGTAGCTGGGACTACAGGTGCCCACCACCATGCCCGGCTATTTTTTTGTATTTTTAGTAGAGACTGGGTTTTACTGTATTAGCCAGGATGGTCTCGATCTCCTGACCTCGTGATCTGCCCACCTCGGCCTCCCAAAGTGCTGGGATTACAGGCATGAGCCACTGCACCCAGCCTCATTGCTTGTTTTTTAATGATAAAAGGAGGACTTACTAACCAAAGAAAGCAGAGCAGCAAGGAGAACCCACAGATAACCTGTGCTACAAAGGCACAGGGAGAAAAAAATGGACAGATGACCTGTCGGAAAGAGGCTAAGTAGAAAAAAAAAAAAAAAAAAAGGCTGTCTCAGAGCTTAGTATAGATCTGGTCTAGAAACACACCTATGATCAAGTTTCAGGGGCCTAAACAAAGCTGGAGGAGGAAGATGAAGCTATAGGTAAGAGGCAGAAGCTTCTGAGAATGAGTGAGGAAGGCAGGCTTAGGTACTAGGCATCAAAGTTGGACAGCAAATGAAATAAGAGTGACTGAGACCGTCGCCTATGAAAGCCATGTTGTGTGTGTGAGGGAGAGAGGAAAGGTGTCTGCATGCATTCATCTGTGCCTCCCTAGTGCTTATTGCAGGACCTGGGCCACACAGGGTTGCTGCCTTGTGTTCTGATTCCTCAGGGCAGGTGGCCCAAAGCTCTGCACACATTGGGCTGGGCCTTCAATCTATTCATTATGTTTCATTCCTTCTTCTTTTTTTTTTTTTTTTTTTTTGGGAGATGGAGTCTCGCTCTATTGCCCAGGCTGGAGCCCAGTGGTGCGATCTGGGCTCACTGCAAAGCTCTGCCTCCCAGGTTCATGCCATTCTCCTGCCTTAGCCTCCCAAGTAGCTGGGACTACAGGTTCCCACCCCCACGCCCAGATAATTTTTTGTATTTTTAGTAGAGACGGGGTTTCACCGTATTAGCCAGGATGGTCTCGATGTCCTGACCTCGTGATCCTCCTTCCTCGGCCTCCCAAAGTGCTGGGATTACAGGCATGAGCCACTGTGCCCAGCCTCATTCCTTGTTTTTTAATGATAAAAGGAGGACTTACTAACCAAAGAAAACAGAGCAGCAAGGAGAACCCACAGATAATCTGTGCCACAAAGGCATAGGGAGAAAAAAAAGGACAGATGACCCATTGGAAAGAGACTCTGTTCCTCTTCCCCTAAAAAGTGCAAGAATGGCAACTTCCTGGAGCATCGTCCTGGCAGGCTTTAGCAAGGGGCTTTACTCAGTCTCAGGGGATGTTTCAGGAGGAGGTCCTCGAGCAGTCTCCCTTGAGCACAACAGAGAGCAGTTTGCTCCCCACAGTGCCACTTTGCTGGTGTCCGTCACCACGCTCCATGTGGCAAGCTGTAGTGGAGGCCGTGGAGGGTGCAGCGAGGACTTCCAAGGAAAAGTGGACTATAAATAATCTGGTGACAGAAGTGTCGTGCTGTCTGTCCTTTCCCTTTCCCCATCACTTAGGGAGACAGCTGGGGGAGGCCGGAGCCCTTAGAGTGACTCCTCGGCTCTTCTGTCTGGCTCTCCTACTTTAGAGATAACAGCACAACACTAGGAAAACTCAGCTGCTTATGGTCACTGTCCTAAAACTGTTCTTTGTGGCTTCACACTGGGAACCCTCCTTATTCATGCCTGTGTTCATTACATACCTAAGATGCTCACGCAACAAGGGCTGATGCAGCAGGATTTAGGACACATCCAGGTGCTTATGATGGCTCCGAGAGAGGTGGGAGGAGGCAGCATAAGGAAATGCAGCCTTTCTGGCCCACAGTTGCCTGTCAGTGCACTCAGGTTGACTGTGAACACCTGGAGGGTTGGGAGCCAAAGCACAATCAAATTCCAGAACCTGCATAATCAGTACTAGGTGATCAATTAATGTTGGCTGAAAACAGAAATGGTTGATATTGAAATGGCAGGATATAAAATGCATTCTGAAGCTTAAACACCACTTCAGAATTGCCAAAGTCACAAGAGCTATGCCCGACACGGTGTTAGTCTCTTTACTTGAATCATTGCATTAACTACCAAGACCTTGAGCTGAGGAAACTGAGGATTTACATAGTACTTTCCCGTATCCTTGCCTATTATTAAACAGTTAATCACTAACAGATCCAGGATCAGTGCTCAAGCAGCCTTTTGCAAAGCCCTCCACTCTGAAGTACTGTGCTACCCATCCCAGTTACATCTCAGGTCTATGTGGCTTCATTCTTGAATAAATAAGTACAAGTTCAAATGTCACCCCATTTTACAATGATTTTCTCATGGGGTGTCTGTATGGAGGTCAAAGTCATTTCTCTGAAGTTTCCCTGCTGAAAAAAAGGCATTCTGAAAAATTCTTATTGGAATGATGTTTAAATCATAGATTTGATTGAGAAGCTAGAGCAGAAAACCACCAAAATGCTTAGGAGGTGGCAGGGGAGGAGGGCAGTGAAGTTTTATTAGTGCTGCAAAGGACAGCTGTCTGGGAACCTGCAACTTTTTAAAACAAGATTTAGGGACCTGTGGTGTGGGAGCAGACTTCAAGGCACATTCTCGTCTTATTAGACTGATAAATAGAGTGCTACTCTTGCAGGGCAAGATATGGTCTACAGGTTACTTCTGTCAGTACGGCTCCTAAAGAATAAGTTTATCCTTCTCTATCTTTCTTTACATAAGTAAGAGAGGGGAAAAGAACAAAGATGATGTTTACTTCAAAACTCATATTAACAAAAATATCTCAATAGCAAAAGTCACCTCTTCTTCCCTTCCACACCCTCAGCACTTCTTTCTAGTTTTTGCCGGTATGGTTTTAACTCATGACAGACCAAGCTAAATCCGGCAGCAAGGTTTTCGTACACCAACTGGAATGACTTCAGAGTTGCAGGCAAATGAAGCAAACTCCCCAAAATTGCTGCCCTTGAAAAATCAGACAAACATTGTTCTTCATGTGCTGGGAAAGCTGATGAACAAAAATGAGAAAGCCTTGAAACCTGATAAAATTACTTCCCTGAACCCCTGTGACTCCTTCCCTCTGGGAAGAGAGGAGAAAGGAGGAGAAGATGTCTGACTCGCACAGCAAATGGGTCATCTATTTGTGAGCTGTGTGTGAGATTTCCTGTGGGAGGGACACTAAGTGATAATGAGAACACCTGTCCTGGTTATGCCAACACAGAACTTGTCTATCAAAACTTGCTTCATCTCCAGCTGAACTTGGCGGTGTTTTCTCTCTAGAGGCAGTTGGAGTTTAGTGAAGAGAGGTGGACCAGCTTCAAGGAGGCTGGACTTGGGTTAGAGTCTTAGCATCTCTCTGTGACTTTGGTCTGATTATTTGAGACAATGAACTTCTGGAGAAGTTCAACGGACTTCTGCTGAGATATTAGATGGCTTTACTATCTTCAACTTAGCCCACAGGAATCAGGGCAGCCCTGTCTCATGTCACCTCTTAAGCTGCATCTTTCATCATACTTCCTTCTCCTGGTTCTTTATGATTCAGCCACACTGGCCTTTCTGTACCTCAAACTCTGCTCATGTGACATAATGCCCTGCACATACTCTTTCCTCTCTCTGAAGAATGGACATGCCACTCTCATCCCAACCCCACAACTCTGCCTGCTGAACTCTGACTCATCACCCACCTGGTGAAGCATTCATTCATCCCTGTGCCAAGGTAGTTATTGGCTCTCATATACAGCATCTTAGAGCTTCATTTCCAGCATGCTCCAGAGCTGTAATTTCATATTTACTTGTATAATATAGACAACTATAACTCCGTGAAGGCAGGCATGTGTCTCTGTTTTGCTGAATTCCCAGTTTTGACACTTAGCAAACAGTCAATAGCTAATAGTCCAATCATTGAGTGACATTTACTGAGCCTCAGTTTCTCCTTTTGTAAAATTGCAACAATAATACCTGTTTCACAGGATTGTGTCACAATTAAATATGTTAAAGTATACTGAAGTCTATTTAAGCACCTAACATGGTCCTGGTTTCCAGCCTCATTGCTCTAGTGAATGTGCTCCTGTTAAAATCACCAAAGACCTATGGATAAGACAAATTCAAAAGTTAGTTCTTTGTTTCTGTGGTAGAGACAGTAGTGCTCACCACATCCAAAATCCCATTGCATCCCTTACATTTCTTAGTTTCCTTGTAAGCAGTCAGAGTTATGTGACTAGTGCTGGTCAGTGAAATGTGTGCCAAGACATTGTGTCAGCATTGTCTCAGCAATGTCTCAGCATCTCAAACTTAGCATGTCCGAGAGTAAATATATTACATTTTCTCCTATTCTCTTTTAGATGGAGGCAGTGATGCAGTCATGTGTGGTCTCCAGCCTCTTTTTTTCCATCCCAGTGGCTGGGATGGTTCGGGATCCATATGCTGTGGTTATAAGATGGGGAAGCCTCAGTCGTTCCCAGGTCCTTGAGTAACAACGTGGAGTATCAACCAGCAATGGCCACACAACACAAGTAAGAAGTAAACCTTTGTTTTCTTAAGCCAAGGGGGATTTGGAGTTAATTTGTCATTGTAGCATGTGCCTAACGAATACAGACCTTATCATACTCCACTTCTGCATCATTTAGGATTATTATCCACAACAACCTCTTTGGAATAATTTACATCTCTGGCTTCTGGAAGTCCCCTCTCTCCTTATTCTCCTCCCTCTCAGACATTGTCTCAGTAGCCTTGAAGGTCTTCTCTTCATCTACCCATGTTACTTCAAGAGTTGTTCCCTAGGATTCTTTCTGTGGTTTCTATTTTCTATTGCTCTCCACACTTTCCATGAATTATTTCATAAAGGCCCATATCTGCAACAATCAAATTTATCCCAATAGGCTCTAAATTTATGTTGCCAGATCATTTCTTTCTTTTGAATAACAGGATCATATGTTTAATTACCCCTTGGACATGTGTGCCTGGGTGTTCCCATAAGCATCTCAAACTTAGCATGTCCAAGAGTAAATATATTACATTTTCTCCCAATCCCTTTTCTTCTTACAATCTTCATTAACCTAAACATCAGAGTATGTTTTTCAATACTCTGGGTGCAAATGCCAGAAATACATCACAAACTAGCACAAACAAAAAGAAATATACTGGCTTATATAATAACTAAGGTGCCTAGGAGATGGAACAGGCTCTGAGGCCTCTGGGAATCCAAATGCTGTCTCTATATCTGGACTTGTCTATGTCCAGTGCTTTCTTCTCCCTCTCTCTCTTTTCTATTTCTCAAACTCTTTTAGTCCTTTGTAACGGGGAAGTGAAAAAAGTGGGGGCAGAATACATGGCCATAGACTTTTCTAGCTTAATATTATCCCAGCTTAGTGACCTCAGAAAAAGAAGAAAGTCACTTTCTACAGGTATCTGTATATAAAATATCAGGGAAGAGCCTGATCATTCCTTGGCAAATCACTGTATACAGGGCATTAGTGAACTAAGATGATTATAAATGCATCACACGCCCTATTCTAGAGCCAGAAAGCCTTGTATGGTTGTTGATAGAGGGTACAAAAGGGCCACATGGAGTGGAGAGTTATTCCAGTGGAAGGGGCACTATTTGTAGAGGGATGACAGAATATTGAGTAGACTTTTGTTTTCTCTATACTCCAGCTTAGTCTTGTACTTCTCCTTACTCACAAACCCTACATTCTGGCCACGGAAAACCCACCAGTTTTCCCAACACACCAACTTGATGTATGACTCTACTTCCTTGGATACTCTTTTATCTTTTCCTGAAACGCTGAGACCATCCCAAAAATGATTTGGAAAACTCCTACTCATCGCTCAAGACTTCCTTTGGGAAGCCTGTCCTGATTCTTGCAAGGAGAAATGATCATTGCCATCTAGCGCCCAATGTGTTTTGTTTTGTTTTGTTTTTGTACACATCAACTACGACACTTATACCATATGAGAATATTCCTTCATACAGCAATTCTTAGTACACTATTTGGGACACTTGGAGGGTAAAGTGGATCATAATCATGTTTTCAATTTCCATACCTACATGGCATTCTTGCTTGAATGGCACAATAAATATTTGTCAAATCTGAACATAATTGTGCAATAACTCACCTCTTTGAGTGCACTCATTCATCTATTCATTTGGGAAATTCTTATTTTGTTCTTCCTGTGTGCTAGGCATAGTTCTAAGTGATACACATACATAAACAGCAAGACTGATGAGATGCAGACCCTCAAGCAGCTTCTATTTTAGTAGTGGGAGACAGACAATAAATACTTAAACCAACAAATAAAAATATTTTTTCAGACAATGAGGGAGAAATGAAGAAAATACAATAGAGTAATGGGGCAGAGCTTGTAAAGGCTGAGGAATACTTTAGTCATGGAATCTGAGTGATGATGCCTACTGATAATTAGGCAGCCCTGCATAGGTCTAGGGCAGAGAGTATGTACCAGGAGCAAAAGGATTGATGAGTGTGCTTAGGGAACAGAAAGAGGCCAGAGTGAATGCAACATGGTGAGCCAGGGAGAGGCTGCTGGAAGATGAGGCATGACAGGTAGGCACAGGCAAATTATGTAGCACTTTTAAGAACATTGGATCTTGCTCCACTTGCCAAAGGAAAGTGAAAAGTGAGCAATGACATGATCTGCTAAATATCACTGTAGCTGTTGTGTGGAGAATGAACTGGTGTATGTTGGAGGAATGTGAGCATAACTGGCATGACTTAAAGCAAGGTTCCTAAGAAGGGAGGCAGTGTGTGGGTTCAAGGGAAGATGATGGTATATTAGAATAGAGGTATGGCAGACAATATTGTAAGATTAGGCCAGATTTGGAGTGTTGAAAAAATATACATATATGTGTGATATGGGTTGGCTGTGTCCCTCCCGCAAATCTCATCTTGAATTGTAGCTCCCACAATTCCCACATGTCATGGCAGGGACACAATGGAAGGTAATGAAATCATGGGGGTGAGTCTTCATGCTTTTCTCATAACGGTGAATAAGTGTCACAAGATGGTTTTATAAATGGGGTTCCCCTACACCTGCTCTCTTTGCCTGCCACCATGTAAGACATGACTTTGCTCCTCTTTGCCTTTCACCATGATCATGAGGCCTCTGTAGCCATGTGCAACTGTGAGTCAATTAAACCTCTTCCTTTATAAATTACCCAGTTTCAGGTATATCTTTATGAGCAGCATGAGAACAGACAAATACAATGTGCTTCTCCCAGTTTCCCATCTAAGCAGATCCATGATCACTCCTTTCTCCCTATATGAACAAGCAGTAGAGGGCTTTCTTCATTCATCATTCATTCACTCAGTGGATATTTATTGAGTATACCCCAAATTCAATCTTTCAGGCTAAGAGCCAGAGAAGTGGTATTTAGCAAGATCAACTCAGCCTCTGCTATTCTATAGCTTGCAATTTTGTTGGGAAGGCAGGCATTAAACAAGCAAATATTTAGATAAATTAAGTAAATATCACTGTGATAAGTGAGTAAAAGGAGAATTAGAAGACATAAAAGAGGACAAAAAGTGATGTCAAAATGTGACCTGAAGGATGAGAAGGAAGTATGTCAGTAAAGAAGAGAAATAAGAGTAGTTGAGGTGGAGGAAATAGAACTTGCAGAAGCTTAAAGTGGGGAAGGAGAAGGTACTTGGAAGAAATGAGAAATGACTTGTACTGGGTCCTCCATCATGAGGCTGTCTGGGTAGAAAAAGATGAGGAAAGTAGAGGCCAGATTGATTGGGCCTTGTAGGTACTGATAAGGAGACAGGGAGTATTTTTTAAATTCAGAGTTTTAAATTTGTTATTTTTGCTTGACATATGTAAATTATATATATTTATGGTATATAATATGATGTTTTGAAATATGTGTATATTGTGGAATGATTAAAGCAAGCTAATTAATATATTTGCCTCACATACATCTCATTTTTTGTGTGTGGAGAACACCCAAAATCTACTCTCTTAGTAATTTTCAAGAGTACATTACTCTTAACTTTAATTATCATATTGTACAATATATCTCTTAAGGTTATTCCTCCTGTCTCTTAAACTGATTCCTCCTGGATAACTGAGATTTTATTTCTTTTGATCAATATCTCTCCAGTCCTTTCCCCCAACCTCAGCTCTAATAACCACCATTCTACTTTCTACTTCTAGGAGTCTGAATTTTTAGATTATACATATAAGTGAGAACATGCCATATTTAATTTTCTGTGCATGGTTCATTTCACTTAACATAATGTCTTTGGGATTCATCCATGTTGTCACAAACGTTAGGATTTTCTTCGTTTTTAAAGGCTGAATAGTTTTACTTTGTGTATATGTACCACATTTTCTTCATTCATTGATGAACAACTTAGGTTGTTTCAATATCTTGGGTGTTGTAAATAATGTTGCAATGGACATGGAGTGCAGATATCTCTTTGACATACTGACTTCATTTCCTTTGGATATATACCCAGTAGCTGGATTGATGGGTCATATGGTAGTTCTCACTGTATTTTTTTAAGGAAGTTCCATACTGTTTTCCATAGTAACTTTACCAATTTACATTCCTGCCAATAATGTATAAAAGTTTCTTTTTCTCCACATTCTTTCTGACACTTTCCTCTTTTTGATTATAGCCACCCTAACAGGTGTGAGGTGGTACATCCTTGTAGTTTTAATTTGCATTCCCTAAAGATAGTGATGTTGAGTCTTTTCTCATATGCCCGTTGGCCATCTGTATGTCTTCTTTTGAGAAATGTCTGTTCAAGTCCTTTGCCCATTTTTAATTGGGTTATTTGTTTTCTTCCTATTGATTTGTTAGAATTTCTGAGATGGAGTCTTGAGTTGTACAATGGCAAGCCATCAAGGCATTTTAATCTAGCACTGAAGAAAGCTTTTTTTTTTTTTTTTCTTTTTTAGCATGTGTGCTGGCAGTGTCATAGAAGACCTGAGAAGACTTCTTGCTTATCACTATACTCCCATCTGCACATGCAGACTGAGAAATTTAGCATGCAGCGAAACATTCATTTTTATTGCCCTCAACTCTCCCAGGGAGAAAAGGGTTTGTAACACAAACGGAGCCTATGGAGGGAAGAGTAAGATCTGGTGTGTTACAGCAAAGCACAGGCTCTGGAATCATGCAAACTTCCATATAAATCCTGTTTCATTATTTATTGAATGCAAAGTCAGGCAAGTATTCAATTTGCTTGAATCCTATTTTCCACCTCGGCATCATAGGGATGACAAATCTATCAGTTAGGAAACTTTGAACTGCAGGTCACACATACACACAAACACCCTGATTTACCTGAACTGATGCAGAAAATTTATTATATCACACTGCAGGAAGTTTTGAGGTAAGAAAGTACTGTTGGTGAATTAGCAACTTGACATCATCATGCCCTCGGGGTTTTCTCCTCTCTATTTTCTCTCTATCCGCTTTGGTGCTTGTCAAACTCCCCTCATTGTCATAAGAAGGTAGTAGTCATTCCAGGCATCACATACAGACATAACAATGACCAGTGGAGGAAGAGGATGTGTTCTTCCTGTGGACTCTATGTCAACGAGGAAGCAACCCTTTTCCAGAGTTCCTGTGCAGTCTGCTTTTCATATCTTATCAGCTAGAATTGTGCTATATGGCTGTGCACAGGTCGATCACTGGTAAGAGTGGCTGCATCATTATAACTGGCTTAGTATCATGATGATTCACCCATAAGGCTGCAGTTTGAGCCCGCTTCACTTGCAGCATAAAACCACAAAAGAAAAATGGACAGTTCAACTAAAATTGTTAAAAATGGAGAGGAGGACAATGACTTGTTGAGTAGGCAATCCAGCAATGTCTAATAAGTTAGTGTCTATCTTCCAGGGTTATAGTCAGTATTTGTGATAATGTCTCTAATAAATGGTAACTATTATTACTATTTCTTTTTGTTTGTTTGTTTTTGATGCACGGTTTCACTCTGTCACCCAGGCTGGAGTGCGGTGGTACAATTGTGGCTCACAGCAACCTCAACCTCCAGGGCTCAAGTGATCCTCTCATCCTAGCCTCCCAAGTAGCTGGGACTACAGGTGTGTGCCACTACATCCAGATAATTTTTTTGTTTTTCTCTTTTTTTTTTTTTGGTAGAGACAGAGTTTTGCCATGTTGCCCACACTGGTCTTGAACCCCTGAGTTCAAGGTATGTGCCCACTTCAGTATCTAAAGTGCTGCTGGGATTACAGGCGTGAGCCACTACACCTGGCCTATTGTTGTGATTTCTAACAAGTTTTTTGCAAGCCTTTTAAATCTATCTGTACAATTACAAATCTGTCTTGGTAATCATTAAAATAAAACCTCAAGGATCTCTGCTGACTAGCCTAATAGGAGATGCTATTTGTAATTAAACATAATGGAGTGGAACTAATGTTTTTATAAATATGTGCAGTAAGACTTTGCCCAAATCCAGTCCATAATATTCCACTTCCTCGAGGTTAGTCTGATTTTACTCAACTTTTCATATACAGTAGCTGTTAAGCATATGAGCACCAGAGTTAGATAACTCTTATTTTAAGTCTTGCGTCTCTCATTTATTATTCATGTTAGTTACACTTTTTAAATCCTCATTTTTCTTTATATATTTAACACACGGATATTACCATATTACAAAGAATGGGAAAGATAAATAACACATGTAAAAATTTGTGGAATGTAGTGTATGCTCAACAATATTAGCTCTTTTTGTTATTATCTGGCTTGTATAGTGGGCAAGAAGATAAAATGAGATAATGTATTAATAGCAATGGCACATAGTAAATTATTAACATATAGCATTTATTATGTTTTCCATAAGCCAGAACAGTAGCTGCCTTTATTAGTACCGTGGAGTTTTCTTCTACATTTTGATTGGTGGAACCCTGCCACTCTAATCATGCTACACGTATTAATTTTTCAGACAAAACACATGGTTAATGTTTCAAATTACTGACTACTCCCTTCAGGGCCTGTCATGTTACACTAAATGGTCTGGTGTGGTCATTCACCAAACTAATAATTAAATGCTGGAATTTTGCTAAAAACAAGTTATAAGCAAAAGATACTAGTCTTCAGCCTATACCCAGAAATGGGTGTTTTGGAAACTATATACTTTATCCTTCTAAAGATTTGACTTGTCCTTAATCCCCCCTAGCTGCTGTATTTATTGAATTCCTCAACCCTGTAAACTCTCAGGTTCACTGCACAAAGAATAGTTTCCTTGCATTTCATTCTTTAAAAAAGAAAAAATTTATCTTTCACAAGGGGTTTCAGTGGATCCTGACATAATTAATGTCATTTTGACGTAGACTGCTTTAAATTACTAAGTAGAGAGAGCCTTTGTGGTGAAGAATAACACACTAGTTGTGCCAAGAGAGAAGTAAGAGTTTAAGAATGGGTTTTTAAAGTGGAATTAAAGGAAGATGGGGTGGGGTGTTGCTGGAAGAACTAAGGTCAATAATGGCTCTCCAGTTTCAAGTCAGGAGAGAAGCTGGCACAATCAGATTTAGAAATTGAAGTTTCAGTCTCTCTTCCACTAATTTAGTACCTGCAGACTCCCCACTAAGCCATACTAACCAGTGATGTCCCAGGAAGCAGCTGCCAATCATTGCAATCTCATTACCAGGAGCCTCCTGAGAACACTTGCCTAAAAGGCTTCATCCAATGACATACTCGAATGAGAGCACTAGAACTGATTATCAATCTCTTCTAAGTGGTTATCAAGACCAATCAACAAAATAAAAATGCAAACTATGGAATGGGTGAAAATATTTGCAAATATTCTCTATCTAATAAGGGTTTAATATCCAAAATATGCAAAGAACTTACATAAGCTAATAGCAAAAAGAAACAAACAAAACACACCAAACAGCAAATCACATGACCAAAAAATGGGCAAAGGGCTTGAATAGATATTTTTCCAAAGATATACAAATGGTGAATAGGCATATGAAAAAAAGCTCAGTATTACTATCACTAATCATTGAGAAAATGCAAATCAAAATCACAATTAGATATCACCTCACTCCTGTTATGATGGCCATTATGAAAAAGAAATAAGTACTAGCAAAAGTATGGGGAAAGCGGAACTCTCGTGCCTTGTCCCACCAACCCTACTCATGGAAGTGTAAAGTGGTACAGTCATTATGAAAAACAGAATGGAGGTTCCTTAAAAAATTAAAAATAGAACTCTGTACAATTCAATAATTCCACTTCTGGTATATCCCAAAGGAAATAAAATCAATATCTCAAAGGAATATCTGCACTCCAATGTTCAGTGAAGCATTATTCACAATACCAAAGACATGGAAACGATTTCAGAGTGCATGGATGAATGAGTGGATAAAGAAATGGTGGTACACCTATAAAATGGAATATTATTCATCTATAAGAAGGAGAAAATCCTGACATTTGTGACAACATGGATAAACATGGAGGACAGTAGGCTAAGTGAAATAAACTAAACCCAGAAAGACAAATGCTGCATGATCTCACTTATATGTAAATCTAAAAAAGTCAAAATAATGCAAGTAGAGAGTAAGATGGTAGTTTCCAGGGGCTGGGAGTGGCGGAAATTGGGTGATGTTGGCCAAAGGGAACAAAATTTCAGTTATAAGAGGAAAAGTTTTGGGAATTGATATGGATTGGCTCTGTGTCCCCACCCAAATCTTATCTCAAACTGTAATCCCCATGTGTGGAGGAAGGGACCTGGTGGGAGGTGACTGGATCATGGCGGCAGTTTCCACCATGCTGTTCTCATGATAGTGAGTGATTTCTCATGAGATCTGATGTTTTTTAAAGTGTTTGGTAGTTCCTCCTTCACACTCTCTCTCTGTTCTGCTGCCTCGTGAAGAAGGTCCTGCTTCCCCTTCCCCTTTCTCCATGATTATAAGTTTCCTGAGGCCTCCCCAGTGATATGGAACTCTAAGTCAATTAAATATCTTTCCTTTATAAATTACCCAGTCTCAGGGAAGTTTTTTTATAGTATAGCAAAACCAAACTAATACAGGAAACTGGTACTGCAGAGAGTTGGGTGCTGCCATAAAGATAATCTAAAAATGTAGAAACAGCTTTGGAACTGGGTAATAGGCAGAGGCTGGAACAGTTTGGAGGGCTCAGAAGAAGACAGGAAGATGTGGGAAACTTTGGAACTTCTTAGAGACTTGTTGAATGGTTTTGACTAAAATGCTGATAATGATATGGACAATGAAGTCCAGGCTGAGGTGGTCTTACATGGAGATGAGGAACTTATTGGGAATTGAAGCAAAGGTCACTCTTGCTATGCTTTAGCAAAGAGACTGGTGGTATTTTGCCCCTGCCCTAGAGATCTGTGGAACTTTGAACTTGAGCGAGATGATCTGTGGAACTTATGTTTAAAATGGAAGAAAAGCATAAAAGTTTGGAAAATTTGCAGCCTGACTATGTGGTAGAAAAGAAAAACTCATTTTCTGGGGAGAAATTCAAGCTGCAGGAGGTTGCATAAGTAATGAGGAGCCAAATGTTAATAGCCAAGACAATGGGGAAAATGTCTCCAGGGCATGTCAGAGGTCTTTGTAGCAGTACCTCCCATCACAGGCCTCAAAGCCTAATAGAAAAAGATAGTTTCATGGTCCAGGCACAGGGCCCCACTGCTCTGTGCAGCCTCGGTACTTGGTGTCCCCCTGCATCCTAGTTGCTCCAGCTCCAGCCATGGCTAATAGGGTCCAAGGTACAGCTCAGTCCATTGCTTCAGAGGGTGAAAGCCCCAAGTCTTGGTGGCTTTCATGTGATGGTAAGTCTGCAGGTGTGCAGAAGACAAGAGTTGAGCTTTGGAAACCTCTGTCTAGGTTTCAGAGAATGGATGAAAATGTCTGGATGTCCAGGCAGAAGTGTTCTGCAGGGGTGGAGCCCTCATGGAGAACCTCTGCTAGGGCAGTGCGGAAGAGAAATGTGGGGTTGAAGCTCCACACAGAGTCCCCACTATGGCACTGCCTAGTGGAGCTGTGACCCTAGAGGGTCACCATCTTCCAGACCCCAGAAAGGTAGATTCCTTGACAGCTTCCACTGTGTGCCTGGAAAAGCCACAGGCACTCAACACCAGCTCATGAGAGCAGTGGGGGCTGTACCCTGTAAAACCACAGGGACTGAGCTACCCAAGGCCTTGAGAGCTCACCCTTTGTATCAGCATGCAATGGATGAGGAGCTTGTTTTGGTTAGGAGATTATTTTGGAGCTTTAAGATTTGATGACTGCAAGTTGGATTGGCATGGAATATGTAGCCCCTTTGTTTTGGCCAATTTTTCCATTTGGAATGGGAGCATTTACCCAATGCCTGTACCCCCATTGCATCTTGGAAGTAATTAACTTGCTTTTGATTTTACAAACCCATAGGTGGAAGGGACTTGCCTTGTCTTAGTCAAAACTTTGAACTGTGGACTTTTGAGTTAATGCTGGAATGAGTTAAGACTTCAGAAGAATGTTGGGAAGATGTGATTGGTTTTAAAATGTGAAACAGGCATGAGATTTTGGAGGGGCTAGGGGTGGAATGATATGGTTTGAATTTGTGTACCCACCCAAATTGAATTTTGAACTGTAATCCCCACATGTCCAGGGAGGGACCTGGTGGGAGGTGATTGGATCATGGGGGTGGTTTCTGCCATGTTTTTCTCTTGATAGTGAGTTCTTATGAGATCTGATTTTTTAAAGTGTTTGGCAGTTTCTTCTTCACTCTCTTTTTCTACCACCTTGTGAATAAGGTGCCTGCTTCCCCTTCTCCTTCCACCATGATTGTAAGTTTCCTGAGGCCTCTCCAGCCTTGTAGATCTATGAGTCAATTAAATCTTTTTCTTTTATAAATTACCCAGTCTCAGGAAGTAATTTACAGCAGTGTGAACATGGACTAATACAGGCATCTAATAATGTATGACATGGGTGGGGAGGAGTGCATTAGTTAATTTAATTGTGGTAACCATTACACAATGAATATGTGTATCAATCATCACATTATAAGCCTCGAATATATTCAATCTTTGTCAACTAAATACTTTAAAATAAAAAAGAAAAGAAAAATGAAAACATAATCCCGACAAAGGACCAACACTAAAAAAAATTCTGTGTAAGGGGATGATGCTGACTTTGTTATCCTAAACAAAACAAAACAGCATTCATTCCCTGGTACTGAATACATGATTGGGATTTTTGAGCAACAGGAAGGGGTGGAACTAGTCTCAGCTAAAGAACCAGCAGCATTAGTTGAAAGTCCTCTCAAGCAGAAACTTTATTTTTCCAACTTCTATATATTCTGGGATAGGGAGGTGATATAGCTTGGCTCTGCGTCCCTACCCAAATCTCACCTTGAATTTTAATAATACCCACGTGTCACGGGCAGGACCAGGTGGAGATAACTGAATCATAGGGACAGTTTCTCCCATGCTGTTCTCCTGATAGTGAGTGAGTTCTCATGAGATCTGATGGTTTTATAAGGGGCTTCCCCCTTCACTTGGCACTCATTCTCTCTTCTGCTGCACTGTGAAGAGGTGCCTTCTGCCATGATAGTAAGTTTCCTGAGGCCTCACAGATATGCAGAACTGTGAGTCAATTAAACCTCTTTTCTTTGCAAATTGCCCAGTCTTGGGTATTTCTTCAGAGCAGCATGAGAACAAACTAATACAGCTAATACAGGAGGTAGGGTCAATATCATACTGGCTCCTCATTCCAATTTTTATACTGTTACTTCTATTATCTCTTGAAAATGCTCTATTTATTTGAGGCTCCCTCCATGCAGATATACTCTCTTTGTTGCTATCATTTATCTAGTCATTTGTAATATATTGTAAAAAAAATTAGCTCCTAGTTCATGCTTCTCTGCCTCATCTGATTTTGTGCATCATTCTTGCTGATATTAACACTCCTGTGTTCCATCCAATGCCCCAGCCTTTCTGTTTTTCAGCTCTGAAGACCTCTACCACTACATTTGCAACACTCTTCCTCAATTTCCCATTCAATATTATGCTCTGGGCTTGCCATTACCAAGAAGACAACCCCTTCCAATGACTAAGTATCTCATGTTTGATCATCACTTCCTATGCTTTTAGCCCACCTTCTCAAGTTCCATATGAACAATAATTCTTCAGTCTCTTCCCGTCATACATGCCACTAATCTGACCTCTGAAGAAGCATCCTTCCTCCTAAATGGCTAATCCTTCCCTTTGTTCTCTGATGCTTATCTTTTCTTGTCTCCTCAACTGTGTTCCTTTGTCCACCTCTCTTTCTCGTACCTTTTCCATCTTACGTCTTTACTGGCTCATTCCCAACATTTCCTAGCAGTAGCTTCTCTCATGACTCTGGTCTCAGCTTATGTAACCCATTTGGAAAAGCCCTGCCTGATCCTCTTATTTAAATAGCCCTTCCTCTACTGTCACTCTTGATCACTCCTATGATTTTGTTTTTCTTTCTCTATAGTACTTACTACCTATATAATTATCCTTTAATTAATTAATTGTTTGTTGCCTATTGTCTTACTCACACAATAGACTATAAATCCCATGAGAAAAACGACATTGCTTGTCTAATTCAAAGCTCCATCCCCAAGCTCGTTCCACCATGTGGAACGGTGCTGAAACTTCATGGTGCTCAATAAATATCTAATGATTAAATAAATGAATGGCATCTTCCATTCCCTCAAATAAAACACTCTTCTCTTAAATTCTCATACTTCTGTCACACTCATGCCACTTCTCTATTTCCCTTCATGGTCAATATTCCAGATGTACCACACAAAGCTACTGTTTCTATTTCTTTGCTTTCTCAACCTATACTTGACTGACTTTCCCCTCCAATTTACCATCTCCCTGGTCAGCGGCAACAATTACCTCTTGCTGCCACACTCAATGGCCACATTCCAGTTATTTTCCTTTTACACCTTCACTGTCCTATAAGAAACAGTGTTTCAATAAGAAAATCATCTCTGCATTGGACAGTGCAGATGGAAACCATTTTCATGGGTACACAGAGTTCCATTGTACAGTCTGCTCCAGATCCCTCAGGAGCATTTAATATTCTTGTAGTTTGACTCCTTCCTCACTACACTTTTCCTTCTTTTTCTCCTTTGAAGGATTTTTCTCTTTCAATGTATCTTTAAATTTTATAACATCTCATGGCTATGTCTTAGGCTATCATACCTATCTCTCCAAATTCTCTTTAGGTAAATGCATTTATTCCTATTATTTTAAATGTCTTCTATAAGCCTTCAGGAAGGCTTTTATATCTCCCACCTTCTCTTTTGAGTTCCAGATTCATATAACCATGGTCTACTTGATATCTCAAATTTTACATATCTAAAAGCAAGCTCTTGATTTTCTCCCCAACTGTGTTTCTCTCTTCAGTCTTCATTGTCTCGATAATGGCACTACCATACACCCACGGCACATGCCAGAAACCTGCAACTGCCTGATGCCTCCCTAGATCCCAGACCAGACCTTGCAAGTCTTGGCTCCTCCACATCTACCATATAGTCCACTATACACACACACACACACACACACACAGACACACACACACGTATATATATTCCCCTACTATATATGCCAGTCACACACACACACATACACATACTTATTATCCCCTCCCTAGCATGAGTCATCATCTTGGTTTGCCTGGCTAAGACATGCTCACCTTATTCTTCAAATACTATCATCATGGAACAGTCAGAGTAACCAATTTCAAAAGAAAATAATATCCTGTTTTTTGCTGGTTCCTCACTGAATCTAGAATGAAATCCAAATTTATTTACATAACCTCCATTCCCTTTAAGACCCACCCCTGCCTGTATCTGCAACTTATCTCATGACCTTCTTTCCCAGAAACTCCTTTCCAGCTGAACAAAACATCTTTCTGTCCCTCAAACACACCAAGTTTTTTACTGTCATGGAGCCTCTACACATTGTCTTTACTGTCTGGGATATCCTCCCCACATTCTGTCCCTGACTCCTTTTTCCAGAGCCCTCTTCCTCAGTACAACTCTCAGACCACCTATTTTCCCTAGTTTCTCCTTTGAGTTAATATAACTAGAAACATAATAGATGACACACTGTATCATATATTTCCTATCTAAGGTGATGTCCCAGTTTTTCTTTTTCAAATTAGTACATATTATAATAGTTACTTATTTAGTTGTTAGGCATTGTCTGTTTCCTCTACTAGATAGTGGGTTCTGTGAGAGCAAGACTGTGTCTATTTTATTTACTAATTTATACCCAGGTCCAGCACATACTCAGGTTCTCATTAATATTTGTCAAATGAATTAACAGTGGAAATAGAAGATGTTTTTTGATAGAAGATAAATCTGGATTTGACTTCCTGCTCTAATCTTACCAGGGTGATCTTGGATAAAACTGGAATACAGTTTTTTCTTTGTTTTTTTACACCATTAAATGTATTTAAAAAATAGAATTGGATACATGTTTTTAAAAAACCTCTCTGAGCCCTAGCTTTTCAATCTATACAGTGTATGCTAATAATACATAGGTTGCTAGATTGTTGTGCTTGAAACATAATATGCACTCAAATGTTTTTGCATTTCCTTCACCTTCTTTTAGATGCAAAAACAAATATGAAGAGAAGGAACTGGGAAGACAAAATGGAAACGAGAAGTCAACCAGAGTCTCCCCTTTATTTTTAAATTTTTATTTATTCATTTTTTTTTGAGATGGAGTTTTGCTCTTGTTGCCCAGGCTGGAGTGCAATGGCACAATCTCAGCTTACCACAACCTCTGCTTCCTGGGTTCAAGCAATTCTCCTTGCCTCAGCCTCCCAGGTAGCTGGGATTACAGGCATGCACTACCATGCCCGGCTAATTTTTGTATTTTTAGTAGAAACAGGGTTTCTCCATGTTGGTCAGGCTGGTTTTGAACTCACAACCTCAGGTGATCCGCCTGCCTCGGCTTCCCAAAGTGCTGGGATTACAGGCGTGAGCCACTGCGCCCGGCCAGGGTCTCCTCTTTAACTGACAAAAAGTCAACTTGGTCCTGGGTGTAATCAAGGTATCCTGGGAGAGGAAAATCACCAATCACCAGGATGGAAGCATTTCTCAATGAGTCTAAGTCATGGAATCATTGACTATACAGAGTTAAGTTCAGGAAAACAAAATGAGAAAAATTTTCATTCTACTTTGGTCAGATCTAGACCACAGTTGAGTCATTGGTTCTGTCTTTTACTATCAGAGTTGATGCTGGATGATTGTCTTCATCTCAAGGAACTTGGGTTTCTCCATCTGTAACATGGGAATTATGGGATCTACCTCTAAGGTATCATTATGACGGAATGAGAAGAACATTGTAGACTGCTCAGCACAGTGCCTATAAAACACTTTCAGATATGCAGGAGATGTGAGTTTATTTTCCTACCCTCTCACGACTATAATGAATCTTTACAATATTCCACTGCAAGTTGGTGATAAATGCTGTGAACAGTGATAATAGGCAAACCTAGGCTCACGATTTAGAGTAATAATAATAATGCTAAAAAATAAAAAATAGATCGGGAGCAAGATGGCCGAATAGGAACAGCTCCAGTCTCCAGCTCCCAGCGAGAGTGACACAGAAGATAGGTGATTTCTGCATTTTCAACTGAGATACCAGGTTCATCTCACTAGGGAGTGCCAGACAATCGGTGCTGGTCAGCTGCTGCAGCCTGACCAGCGAGAGCTGAAGCAGGGCGAGGCATTGCCTCACCTGGGAAGTGCAAGGGGGAAGGGAATCCCTTTTCCTAGCCAGGGGAACTGAGATACACAACACCTGGAAAATCGGGTAACTCCCACCCCAATACCGCGCTTTACCAAGGGTCTTAGCAAATGGCACACCTGGCTGGAAGGGTCCCATGCCTGCGGAGCCTCCCTCATTGCTAGCACAGCAGTCTGCAATCTAAGGGCAAGGCAGCAGCCAGGCTGGGGGAAGGGCACCCGCCATTGCTGAGGTTTAAGTAGGTACACAAAGCCACTGGGAAGCTCAAACTGGGTGGAGCCCATAGCAGCTCAAGGAGGCCTGCCTGTCTCTGTAGACTCCAGCTCTGGGTTCAGGGCACAGCTAAACAAACAAACAAAAAAAAGCAGCAGAAACCTCTGCAGACGCAAACGACCCTGTCTGACAGCTTTGAAGAGAGCAGTGGATCTCCCAACACAGAGGTTGAGATCTGAGAACGGACAGACTGCCTGCTCAAGTGGGTCCCTGACCCCCGAGTAGCCTAACTGGGAGATATCCCCGACTAGGGGCAGACCGACACCCCACGCCTCACATGGCGGGGGTACATCCCTGAGATGAAGCTTCCAAAGCAAGAATCAGACAGGTACACTTGCTGTTCAGCAATATTCTATCTATTGCAGCCTCTGCTGCTGATACCCAGGCAAACAGGGTCTGGAGTGGACCTCAAGCAATCTCCAACAGATCTACAGCTGAGGGTCCTGACTGTTAGAAGGAAAACTAACAAACAGGAGGAACACCCACACCAGAACCCCATCAGTATGTCACCATCATCAAAGACCAAAGGCAGATAAAACCACAAAGATGGGGAAAAAGCAGTGCAGAAAAGCTGGAAATTCAAAAAATCCGAGCGCATCTCCCCCTCCAAAGGAACGCAGCTCATCGCCAGCAACGGATCAAAGCCAGATGGAGAATGACTATGACAAGTTGAGAGAAGAAGGCTTCAGTCCATCAAACTTCTCAGAGCTAAAGGAGGAATTACATACCAAGTGCAAAGAAACTAAAAATCTTGAAAAAAGGATGGGATAATGGATAACTAGAATAATCAATGAGAGAAGGCCATAAATGAACTGACAGAGATAAAAACCATGACACGAGAAATACGTGACAAATGCACAAGCTTCAGTAACTGACTCGATCAACTGGAAGAAAGAGTATCAGCGATTGAGGATCAAATGAATGAAATGAAGTGAGAAGAGAAGTTTAAAGAAAAAAGAGGAAAAAGAAATGAACAAAGACTTCAGGAGGTATGGGATCATGTGAAAAGACCAAATCTACGTCTGACTGGGGTGCCTGAAAGTGAGGGGGAAAATGTAACCAAGTTGGAAAACACTCTTCAGGATATCATCCAGGAGAACTTCCCCAACCTAGTAAGGCAGGCCAACATTCAAATTCAGGAAATACAGAGAATGCCACAAAGAGACTCCTCGAGAAGAGCAACTCCAATTATGTAATTGTCAGATTCAGCAAAGTTGAAATAAAGGAAAAACTGTTAAGGGCAGCCAGAGAGAAAGGTCGGGTTACCCACAAAGGGAAGCCCATCAGACTAACAGCAGATCTCTTGGCAGAAACTCTACAAGCCAGAAGAGAGTGGAGGCCAATATTCAACATTCTTAAAGAAAAGAATTTTCAACCCAGAATTTCATATCCAGCCAAATTAACTTTCATAAGTGAAGGAGAAATAAAATCCTTTACAGATAAGCAAATGCTTAGAGATTTTGTCACCACCAGGTCTGCCTTACAAGAGACCCTGAAGGAAGCATTAAATATGGAAAGGAACAACCGGTACCAGCCATTGCAAAAACATGCCAAAATGTAAAGACCACTGATGCTAGGAAGAAACTGCATCAACTAACGAGCAAAATAACCAGTTAATATCATAATAACAGGATCAAGTTCACACATAACAATATTAACCTTAAATGTAAATGTACTAAATGGTCCAATTAAAAGACACAGACTGGTAAACTGGATAAAGAGTCAAGACCCATCAGTGTGCTGTATTCAGGAGACCCATCTCACATGCAGAGACACACATAGGCTCAAAATAAAGGGATGGAGGAAGATCTACCAAGCAAATGGAGAACAAAAAAAGCAGGGGTTGCAATCCTAGTCTCTGATAAAACAGACTTTAAACCACCAAAGATCAAAAGAGACAAAGAAGGCCATTACATAATGGTAAAGGGATCAATTCAACAGGAAGAGCTAACTATACGAAATATGTATGCACCCAATACGGGAGCACCCAGATTCATAAAGCAAGTCCTTAGAGACTTACAAAGAGACTTAGATTCCCATACAATAATAATGGGAGACTTCAACACCCCACTGTCAACATTAGACAGATCAACGAGACAGAAAGTTAACAAGGATATCCAGGAATTGAACTCATCTCTGCACCAAGCGGACCTACTAGACATCTACAGAATTCTCCACCCCAAATCAACAGAATATACATTTTTCTCAGCACCACATCACACTTATTCCAAAATTGACCACATAATTGGAAGTAAAGCACTCCTCAGCAAATGTACAAGAACAGAAATTATAACAAACTGTCTCTCAGACCACAGTGCAATCAAACTAGAACTTAGGACTAAGAAACTCAATCAAAACCGCTCAACTACATGGAAACTGAACAACCTGCTCCTGAATGACTACTGGGTACATAACGAAATGAAGGCAGAAATAAAGATGTTCTTTGAAACTAATGAGAACAAAGATACAACATACCAGAATCTCTGGGACACATTTAAAGCAGTGTGTATTGGGAAATTTATAGCATTAAATGCCCACAAGAGAAAGCTGGAAAGATCTAAAATTGACACTCTAACATCACAATTAAAAGAACTAGAGAAGCAAGAGCAAACACATGTAAAAGCTAGCAGAAGGCAAGAAATAACTAAGATCAGAGCAGAACTGAAGGAGATAGAGACACAAGAAACCCTCCAAAAAATCAATGAATCCAGGAGTTGTTTTTTTGAAAAGATCAACGAAATTGATAGACCACTAGCAAGACTAATAAAGAAGAAAAGAGAGAAGAATCAAATAGATGCAATAAAAAATGCTAAAGGGGGTATCACCACCGATCCCACAGAAATACAAACTACCATCAGAGAATACTATCAACACCTCCACACAAATAAACTAGAAAATCTAGAAGAAATAGATAATTTCCTGGACACTTACACCTTCCCATGACTAAACCAGGAAGAAGTTGAATCCCTGAATGGACCAATAGCAGGCTCTGAAATTGAGGCAATAATTAATAGCCTACCAACCAAAAATAGTCCAAGACGAGATGGATTCACAGCTGACTTCTACCAGAGGTACAAGGAGGAGCTGGTACCATTCCTTCTGAAACTATTCCAATCAATAGAAAAAGAGGGAATCCTCCCTAACTCATTTTATGAGGCCAACATCATCCTGATACCAAAGCCTGGCAGAGACACAACAAAAAAAGAGAACTTTAGACCAATATCCCTGATGAACATCAATGCAAAAATCCTCAATAAAATACTGGCAAACCGAATCCAGCAGCACATCAAAAAGCTTATCCACCATGATCAAGTGGGCTTCATCCCTAGGATGCAAGGCTGGTTCAACATATGCAAATCAATAAACATAATCCAGCATATAAACAGAACCAAAGACAAAAACCACATGATTATCTCAATAGATGCAGAAAAGGCCTTTGACAAAATTCAACAGCCCTTCATGCTAAAAACTCTCAATAAATTCGGTATTGATGGAACATATCTCAAAATAATAAGAGCTATTTCTGACAAATCCACAGCCAATATCATACTGAATGGGCAAAAACTGGAAGCATTCCCTTTGAAAACTGGCACAAGACAGGGATGCCCTCTCTCACCACTCCTATTCAACATAGTGTTGGAAGTTCTGGCTAGGGCAATCAAGCAAGAGAAAGAAATCAAGGGTATTCAGTTAGGAAAAGAAGAAGTCAAATTGTCCCTCTTTGCAGATGACATGATTGTATATTTAGAAAACCCCATCAACTCAGCCCATAATCTCCTTAAGCTGATAAGCAACTTCAGCAAAGTCTCAGGATAAAAAATCAACGTGCAAAAATCACAAGCATTCTTATACACCAGTAACAAACAGAGAGCCAAATCATGAATGAACTTCCATTCACAATTGCTTCAAAGAGAATAAAATATCTAGGAATCCCACTTACAAGGGATGTAAAGGACCTCTTCAAGGAGAACTACAAACCACTGCTCAGTGAAATAAAAGAGGACACAAACAAATGGAAGAACATACCATGCTCATGGATAGGAAGAATCAATATCGTGAAAATGGCCATACTGCCCAAGGTTATTTATAGATTCAATGCCATCCCCATCAAGCTACCAATGAGTTTCTTCACAGAATTGGAAAATACTGCTTTAAAGTTCACATGGAACCAAAAAAGAGCCTGTATTGCCAAGACAATCCTAAGTCAAAAGAACAAAGCTGGAGGCATCACACTACCTGACTTCAAACTATACTACAAGGCTACAGTAACCAAAACAGCATGGTACTGGTACCAAAACAGAGATATAGACCAATGGAACAGAACAGAGTCCTCAGAAATAATACCACACATCTATAGCCATCTGATCTTTGACAAACCTGAGAAAAATAAGAAATGGGGAAAAGATTCCCTATTTAATAAATGGTGCTGGGAAAATTGGCTAGCCATAAGTAGAAAGCTGAAACTGGATCCTTTCCTTACTCCTTATACGAAAATTATTTCAAGATGGATTAGAGACTTAAATGTTAGACCTAATACCACAAAAACCCTAGAAGAAAACCTAGGTAATACCATTCAGGACATAGGCATGGGCAAGGACTTCATGTCTAAAACACCAAAAGCAATGGCAACCAAAGCCAAAATTGACAAATGGGATCTAATTAAACTAAAGAGCTTCTGCACAGCAAAAGAAACTGCCATCAGAGTGAACAGGCAACCTACAGAATGGGAGAAAATTTTTGCAATCTACTCATCTGACAAAGGGCTAATATCCAGAACCTACAAAGAACTCAAACAAATTTACAAGAAAAAAAAAAACAAACAACCCCATCAAAAAGTGGGCAAGGGATATGAACAGACATTTCTCAAAAGAGGACAGGCATACAGCCAACAGACACATGAAAAAATGCTTGTCATCACTGGCCATCAGAGAAATGCAAATCAAAACCACAATGAGATACTATCTCACACCAGTTAGAATGGCAATCATTAAAAAGTCAGGAAACAACAAGTGCTGGAGAGGATGTGGAGAAATAGGAACACTTTTACACTGTTGGTGGGATTGTAAACTGGTTCAACCATTATGGAAAACAGTATGGCAATTCCTCAAGGATCTAGAACTAGAAGTACCATATGACCCAGCCATCCCATTACTGGGTATATAACCAAAGGATTATAAATCATGCTGCTATAAAGACACATGCACACATGTGTTCATTGCAGCACTATTCACAATAGCAAAGACTTGGGATCAACCCAAATGTCCATCAGTGACAGACTGGATTAAGAAAATGTGGCACATATACACCATGGAATACTATGCAGCCATAAAAAAGGATGAGTTTGTGTCCTTTGTAGGGACATGGATGCAGCTGGAAACCATCATTCTCAGCAAACTATCGCAAGAACAGAAAACCAAACGCCACATGTTCTCACTCATAGGTGGGAACTGAACAATGAGATAACTTGGACTCAGAAAGGGGAACATCACACACAGGGGCCTACTATGGGGAGGGGGGAGGGGGGAGGGATTGCATTGGGAGTTATACCTGATGTAAATGACGAGTTGATAGGTGCTGACGAGTTGATGGGTGCAGCACACCAACATGGCACAAGTATACGTATGTCACAAACCTGCACGTTATGCACAAGTACCCTAGAACTTAAAGTATAATAATAAAAAATAAAATAAAATAAAAAATATTCCATTCTGTTCTCCACCCCTTTTTACTGAAGTATAAATAAAGCCTTTTTCAATTGTTACTTAACTTTCATCTTTGCAAGTTCCCAGTTAATTTCTTTTGCTAGCCCAGGTTGTGTGACCCAGTACTTTGCTTAACTCAATGAATTTGCCACCACTGCAACTGCTGATGGAAATGACCAAATTTTTGCTTGCATGCTCCAAATTTAGCAAAAAATCATGACACTTAGATATTTCTTCAGGGAGTATTAATTGTAGGGGCAAAGTGACTGCATCCTATTTAGGTTGTCTGGAAAGTCAGAGAAAGATTATAATTTATAGTTACTATGGTAGTTAATTATACCTTCAAGAATATGCTAGTTGCTGTTTTAAAAAAGGCTTTGATCATAGATGAGACCCTTGTTGGGGGATCAAAGAAAATAAGAAAGTAGAATTTGCCATCTTGAAAAATACCCGGCTACTAAGACCAAATTTCTCTATGGAGAAAAAAATCATCTCCAGTTGTTTTTTTTTCAGAGTATTAAGATTTACAAGACATTCCTAATAGCGTGGGAACAATATTATAAAATGTAAACCTGTGTGTTTTCACCTTTACTCTCTATTTAACACATGGCTCTCCTTTATTCAAGGAGATGGGCATCATTCATCACATTTATGGCTTTGATTAAAGGTTTGGTCCAGATTATACCAGGACAAGACACATCTGGCAGAATATTCCATTACGGAGAACTAGTTTCCCTACAAACACTCTCATCACTGTAAAAGTCTAGGTAAAGATCAGGAGGTAAGTCGGGTGGAAGGAGAAGAGAGAGTTGTAGCTGGGTGTGGAGGGCTCTCCATTGTGCCTCATCTCTGTGGACTGAGTCCTGGGACGGGTCAGTGAGGGAAGGGACTGGTGTTTGTTTTCTCACTGGGGCCTGGGAAAATCAGCAAGGTCTGGCAAAACCTAGCTAGGCCCTAAAGTCTTGTATGGCTCCCGAGTCATGTGAGAAAACATTTGAAAACTCCCCTGAGAGGGAAGCAAAGGGTTTAAGGAGCCTAGAAGGCTGTAAGGAGCCAGTCAGATTGAGAATGGTGCAGTTTAGGGACAATGAGTGGAGAATATTGCAAGGCTGAACAGATACCAATGACCAGTAATCAGGTACTTATCTCCCCATCTCCCATCCCCTATCCTTTCCTGTTTTGAAAGCCTCTTAGAATTTAGATCCACCCCCCCAAAAAAGTAAATTCTTATTTAAATGAGGTTAATCCTAAAGCGCCTTTAAAAAATTATTGACTATCTTTTCTGTCACATAGGGATTAAGTAGGATTCTAGAAGGATAAAGTACTTTGTTTTCTGCATACCTGAATTCATAGCTCTAAAAGTAAAGTTCAATTTCAGGTGAACCACTTATACCTACTCTGAAAAGGAAATAATTTCAAGTCCACAGTCTGAAGTTCTAACTTTCACCATATGTTTGAAAACATGGCACATCCAGAAAGCCCATTCTCATTCTCATTACCTATCCAGAGATACTTCCAAAAAGATGCACTCCTTCATGTCACATTCTATCTGATACCTCTGCTGTGGGTACCCATAATTTATAGAATTAAAAATTAGGCTGGGTGTGGTGGCTCATTCCTGTAATCCCAGCACTTTGGGAGGCTGAGGTGGGTGAACCACCTGAGGTCAGGAGTTCGAGACCAGCCTGGCCAACACGTTGAAACCCCGGCTCTAGAAAAAATACAAAAATTAGCTGGGTGTTGTGGTGTGCACCTGTAGTCCCAGCTACTTGGGAGGCTAAGGCAGGAGAATCAGTTGAACCTAAGAGACGAAGGTTACAGTGAGCCAAGATCACACCACTGTACTCCAGCCTGGGCAACACAGCAAGACTCCATCTCAAAAAAAAAAAAAAAAAAAGAGACTTCTTAGTATGCCATCCAGCGTTCTCAAAGATCAAACCCTCTCTTACCTGTCTAAGATCACATAAAATTCCTCAGGGTAATCTAAATTAACTTCTACAAAGGAAGTGCCCCTTCTTGACCTTGTAGTGTAATTTCACTTTCCTATGTTTTCCCCATATTTTATTCCTTTAATTTGCATTGTCCCCTGAGGGCAACTCTTTAATATTTCATAGGGTGGGCTTTGGAATCTAACAGATAAGGATTCAAGACTCCAGTTTGTGGTTGTCTCACTAACTAGCTAAGCAACTCTAGACAAGTTTCCTCTGATATAAACTTAGAGTAGACTCTAATGTATGAGATGGTTTTGAATTATAAATTAGATTGTGAGTAGAAAAATAGTTAATGAATGATACTTAGCTTAAGAAAAGGCGGGGGGGGGGGGGTCTATTAACACAATTCACAATTCAAAAGAAACCTTTCTTCTAGTAATTGTTTATTTACCCAGCTTGCCAGGTAGGCCATCTGCTCCCTGGTGGTAAGAACTCCTTCAAAATCTGCACTGTCTGGCATTTACTAGGCATTGAGTAAATGGGAGTGAAATGCATATTTATATGGATATTTAAGACCCAGTTTAAACTACATGAGTTTTAACATATCTGAGAATCCCGCTCTGATCCCTCAGGCAGAATTAACAGCTCCTTCTTATGGGAGCTGCTAATGCCACTATATGCCTCTTATTTCAATTTGCCTTCTTACATGTGGATTACATGCCATTTTCCAATTATTTATATCCCACTTATTTAAACATCTCTCAATAAAATACTAGATATATTCTTGAAATACAGCTTCTTCATCTTGTTAGCCAACCACTCTCTCCTTGAAAGTCTCTCCTTAAAACTATCACTGAACTTAAAATCAGAGCCTGGGGCATGATAGGTGCTTACTTAATGCTTGCTAAGTTATGCTGAAAACCTCAAATCATCTTTCCCATTTGTAGTGAGTCAATAGCATCATGTCTGTACTTGAAGGGCAAGGTAGGGTGGGGACAGGAAGGGGGAAAATTGCTGTGTATGTATTTAGGACACTCTGTCTCCACACCCCAGCATGGCTGAGCAGGGCTATCCTTGACTCCACAGGACAGCTGGACTCAACATGAGAGGAGAGCTTTCACTTTTGATCTTCAAGATAATATTTTTAAATATAAAGCAAAAAGAATTTGAGATAATGTGCATGCTGTCCTTTCAAACATGCCATATGGAATCTGAGGCCCTTGGGTTAAGAATTACAAGATACATTTACTAAATAAAGACAGCCAGGCTCCTGCAGAGCCAACAGGGAAGGACACAAATCATGGAACCACAGTAAAACTTATTCTAGGAAAAAAACAGCAAGAATTAACCCAGGAGTCACAGCCTCACGCCCTCAGCAGGTCAAATCATACTAACTTCCACTTCCATTTCATTTCCCGCACTATCACTAAATAGTAATGGTTCCCAGATCCCCAGTGAATCAGATGTGTAGAAGATAGTATCCCTATTTGAAACAGTAGCATTCTTATTAGAACCAGCACTTGTAATTTTCAGGGCTGACCATTCACGCCTGTACAGGTAGCCAGTCAAGGTAAAGGTTTAGCGAGGTTATTCCAGGTCCTAGTGGAGGATGCTCACCACAGGCTAGATATGAAGACTTAGATGGTGAAATAAAACAAAACAAAAACAAAAACACTCAAACCCTGTATTCCATTTTGCCTGGGTGGGTCAGTGGGTCTGAGGTTGTAATCATCATGCCGGTGAGTCTTCTGTAAGTTCTTTCAGGTTCAGGCTGATTTCAGTTGCTATATCAATGCATTCTCCCCAAACTTTCCACCTATAGTCACTGCTCTGAACACCAAACCTGGTTCTTCTGCACCAGTTCTTATCTAGAACTGAGCCACCAAAACAGATTGTTTTATGACATAAATAAAAGCAATTAGGACAAGACTCTATGATGTCTGGATAATGACAACTCTCCTCCAGAATCTGTTTGTAGAGTACAATTCTCAACAACCTTCATAAGGATAATGAAATTGGAAAGCATGCTGGAAGAGAAAGCTTCAGGGTCTCACAAATCCCAAGAGACTAGAAAAGGCTATGATAAAAGATGCTATGTAGATCATGTGTATGTGTTTGGGAAGAGGCATGGTTAGCTCAGACATATCACCTTGGTTTTACATTGAAGATGACGTTGAAGTGTCTGATTCTAGGAAGATATGCAACATACAGCCTGGATATATACAAGACTCCATCACTAATCTCAAATCATCTAGCATGAATTTGTGTGAGCTCCCTGTGTATACAAGATTAGCAAGAACTCCCCTACACTTTGTCTGTTCCTCAGTTTCCCGACCACTGTAGTTGGGCATACTTTTAACGGATGGCATTGGAAAAGAAAAAAGAATAAGCTTTTCACTTAAGATTGCATATCTAGTCCATAAAAATGTTAAGAGAGGAAGTGGAAAGGGGATCAAATTGCCAGGAGGGAGGAGAATGAAGGGGGAGAGAGCTCTACAAAATCAGTTCATCAATCCTTTTCTCTTATTGATCTTAAGCTTTTCAAAGCTCACAGTTGGTGGATATTATTAAATATATGTGTGTGTGTGTGTGTGTGTGTATAAAAAATATATAGAGAGAGAGCGAGAGAGAGAGGCTGGGCACGATGGCTCACACCTGTAATCCCAGCACTTTGGGAGGCCAAGGTGGGCAGATGACCTGAGGTCAGGAGTTCGAGACCAGCCTGACCAACATGGAAAACCCTGTCTCTAACTAAAAACACAAAAAATTAGCCAGGCGTGGTGGCGCATGCCTGTAATCTCACCTACTCGGGAGGCTGAGGCAGGAGAATCACTTAAACCTGGAAAGCAGAGGTTGTGGTGAGCCACAGTCATACCCACTGTACTCCAGTCTGGGCAACAAGAGTGAAACTCCATCTCAAAAAAAAGTATGTATATTTAATATATCTACACATCGAGAAATTTGTCCATCCATGCAAACACAAGGCTTACTGCTTTGGGAGAGGAGATTAAGGTATCTGAGAAGGAGCAAGAGACAATTCAGGAGCTAAACATTCCCCAGTAGTCTGACCTGTGCTGCTGGTATTTAAGTTTATTTTCATTTAGTTTCCCAGGCGCTCTAGGTATCTAAGCTCCAACAGGTGATGTGATCACAAGGAGTATTATGCAGTTTTACTTTCAACAAATTTGACCTGGGAGGGAAGCAACAAGGATTTTCAGGGTTCAGCTCACTACATGCTACTGACCAGGAGCCAGGCCCATGAGGGCAGCCAAAGAGGGAACCCAGTCACTGGGGCTGGGAAAAAAACTTTTGATAATAAACACAACGCCATACATTGTAAGAACTCAAATAATGCTTAGATACGGTTGCATGCCTGCCCCCATTTCATTTGTAGTGTGACCATCATCTCTGTTTGCCTGGAGCAGTCTCCATGTGCACCAATTGCTCTGGCATAATTATTAACAGCAATTCTTCTTACTGTAGGAAGTATCCTGGTTTGGATAACAAATTATCTGGTCATCTATGAGTTTGGCAAATTGAAATCTGAGGCCCAAAGAAGGAAGACAAATTAGTGGCAAGAGGAATAGAAATAGGAATGGGTTATAGGTTGGTTTGTTATGGCCAACAACAACAAAAATCAAAACAAACAAACAGAATCCAACTGCCACACACTGCATTAAGACTATCTATGTCTCTGTCTACCTCTTTGGCTAGATTATAAGGTTGCATCATAGCATCGTATTTCTCAATGCCAATCCCGTATCAGGTATTTGATTAATATTTGTTTGACTGTTACATTTATTAACATACTTTCATGTATATTGTCCCATCTAATTTTCCATTGACAATAACATCCATTGTAAGATGGATATTATTAAATAAAGATGAGAAAGCTGACAATCTGGGATATTAAACACTGAGAAAGTTAATAGCAAAAACCACTGAAACCCAGGTCTTCAATGTTTCTTTCCATTACATTATGCTCAGTGTTAGAAGGAGTCTAAATGTAGAGGGAATGTTTGCTTAGAGGGATGGAGCCCGGAAGAGCCAAGAAAAATGTGGCAGGAGAGAAACACGGCTGTGGGCTCAGAGATTTGATTACTGGACCAACAAAATTGTTTTTTGGAGCCCTGTAGCTTCTTCCAAGATGGCTGCTCCTTTGAAGAGAGGAAGCACATCATGTGCTGCTGGCAGCGGGGTGGAAGGGGGTTTGGACTTAGCCAGGATGCTGCGAGGGGAGAGGTTCAAAGTACAGGCTAATGAAAAACTGAATGGACCTACACAGCAGCAAGGCTTGGGGTAGACCAACAAGGGTTTCCCCCTCACAAGGGCTTCCATACGGCACATCCAGGGCTCCATTCAAGAAAGTATCAAGCCTGGCATTTTCCCGGCTGTTTACTTAAAAAAAAAAAAAAAAATTAAGGCTTAGCATTTTGAAAAATGTATTTCTTGGAGACAAATATATTTTGGCCCAATTCACATCCCACTAGTACTCACCACACAAAGTTTCCAGTTCTATCCCCAGGCCGCAGCACCGCTGTACCATGAAGGATGATATTTTATTTATTTAATTTGTCTTTTTGTAAAAAATAATCCCCATTTCTAGCTCCTTTAGCAACTAGTCTGTTTGTATTCTTTTGTCTCTACATTGTCCTCTTTCCTTGGACCCATGAAGTCAGTGTTACGTCTGCTTACTTCCATGAAAACTTTTTTATTTTCAGTAATGAAAAAAAAATACTACCTGGCATGGAGCTATAGATGCCCTGTGGGGCCATCGGGAGCCTCCTTGACCTCTTCCTGGTCCAGATGCCATCAGGATTCAACCTGCCATAGGCCACCCTAGGAAACAGAAGATGTACACACTTGTTCAGATGGGAGATAACTAAACATTGGAAGGACATCTTTTTCTCCTGCCTCAAAGTGCTCTGTGTGGATTGTGGCTTCTCTCTCTCCTTTTCCGATTTTACCCTCCCCCCATCACCTTGAGTAAATATCTACCAATCCCATACAGAGTTATCAAAAGAAATAAAAGAAGACTTCTAATAAATTCTCACACCATGACACAAATCTCAATCTTCAACAACTGACATTTCTGGATCTTCCATCTATGTTAGGAGAACTAACAGGGTTTCTGTGGAATTCCTCCTGAGCAGTAGAGGGCACTTTGCCTTGTACCTGAGGAATCTGACCACAGTTAATAGAAACATATGGTGTGACTGCTGTTCCAGCAAGAGCATCTTTTATATCAAGTGGTCCTCTTGGTTCATCGTGCTGCCTTCAGCACATACACATGTGATCAGTGGTAGCTGTTGTTATTATTACAATGACTAGTTTTGTAATATAATCAGGAGGAGGCAAGACTCTTCTGTGTTCTCTGAGGCCTCACCTTCTTGTTACTTTCTCCTATTCAACATGGTGCCTACCCAAGCTACACAAGGGTTTAGTTAGTTCTAGGAACATTCCTATGAGTATTGCCAGAGAGGTGCCATAGGGAAGGGATGGCATCTCACCATAGAGGGCAATGATGATTCAGGAGGGCCTCTCAGGATTATTTTGAGGGGATAGGGGATCAGTCCAAGTACAAGAACCCTCATTCTCATCACAGGCCCAGGATTCAGAGTCAAACCATAATCATATTGTGCCTCACTAGGGGTGCTATGGATAAATGTGGAGGTTATGCACTGCATGGTAGTCTGTAGAAAACTATGGCCTCAGGACCCAATGTAATCTTCTGCCTATTTTTGTAAATACAGTTTTACTGATATATAGCTATGTCTATTCACCTACCTATTGTTGATGACTACCTCCCCACTACAATGGCAAAGCTAAGTAGCTGCAACAGAGATCATACAGCTCTCAAACCTTAAAATATATATATTATTTGGCACTTTACAGAAAATACAGAAAAAGTTTGCAGACCCCAGTGCTTAGTTTTTTAACCTAGTACACATAGTGGATGCTTAAATCATAGTTGTTGAATGGATGAATGAATTAATACATGAGTATAGACTCAAATACCAGCTCAGAACAGTCAAGCAATTAATCCTAAAGAAGTTTGAGTAAAGAAGATAAAAAGCAAAACAAAACAAACTTTGTAATGAGGAGACTTAGGTTCTAATTCCTACTGTGCCCCTGATTCGTTTGTGTGGCCTTAGATCGATCATTTTCCATCTTTATATTCCAGTTTCTTCAATTGTAAAAAAGATAACCCTAAGCCCATTTTATTGGGGCTATAATGTTGAATAAAATAAAATCACAAATGTCCAAGCATCATGTCCAGTGACTGGCACATTAATAGGAGCTCTTCAAATTTTTGAAGTCAAAGCAAAGAGAAGGAGGAATCCTTTGCTTCTGAATAAAATATCTTCCCTGTCACACAGGAGTAAACAGAGTAATTCATACATTTAATTGGCAGATGTCATGGAAAAAACTTCAAGGAGCATTCTACACAAAGACTCCCAGGCTAGTTTGTGTTCAAACAAACCAGACAGCCAGCCCACAGCCGGAGCCAGGAGCCAAATATTTCAGACACCATCAGGGCTGGCTGCTTCAAGCTAGGCTGTTCCGCATGCGGCTGGAGCCAGGCCACAGGAAGTCCTTCGTGTCAGCTCTCTAGAGCCTAGCGAAGCTTCAGCACTTTCCTGTTCCTCTGTGTAGACCACTACTCAGATAAGGGAGATAGGGAGAAAGGAAGGGGGTCTCCATTTATAAAGGCAGCTGCTGTCCCAGCTGAACAAGAATGCACAGCTGTTTGGGGGCTGTCTCCAGACTAGCATGCCTTTTGTTTCCATCTTCTTCTGGGGCAGGGCTGGGGATGGGGTGGGGTGAAAGTCTATCATAATGTTTACCTTGGGGGATGCTTTGCCACATCTCCGCCCAGATCTCATTTTATGGTGTGTGGAGTTTTATGGACCAATTTAACGTGGGAGAGGAGACGAGAAGGCTGATGTGTGAACTGAAGTTGAAGAGTCATAAATTCAAAGGAAAATTATTCCAGAATTATAAGCCCTACTTACCAGTGTCCAAGGGTAATAGCCACTGTTCAGGCAGGGGTTGGACTTCCAAACTTATTTCAGGGGCCATTTGTAGGACAAGCACCCTTTCATTTCATTTGGATGGGTAAATGTTTTTAAATGGGGTCTCCTAAATTGCTGGGATCCAGCCAAAGTCCCCAAATTCTGGTAGCCCTAAACATTCAAGTACTCTTTTCCCAGGACAGTTCACTTACGAAATAAAATCAGACAGAAAATGATTTACACTTTATCTGCACAAAATAACAACCAGGCCTACAGTTTGGTTTGAACTTGAGACCCAAGGAGATTTCTAAAAAGTCTTTTGATTACTGGGTGTTGGATAAGATATAACAAAGCCAACTTCCAAAGTTCCCAGAGGATACAAGGCAGCAAAACAGATATTTTGATGAAACCTTGGTCTTGCACATTTCTCTGTTTGTAACAATAGCCTAGGAACCTATGTGGATGTTTTTGCACGGAACTGCAGAAAAGCCAGAAAATAAAAGGGCTAGATGAAACAACTGATCCAGCCAAAGTTATACACAACAGCTTTTTCATCTTCATGTTTCTAAACAACTAGAAAAAAATACTTAAGCCCTTTTAGGATCATAATGAGGAAATAAAAGTCATTCTGAAGTCCTCTGAGCATTACCCCAACACACCCCTCCCCAGAATACCTGTTGCCTGTCACCGTGTACCGCTGGCTTTTCCAGGGTCCTTTCTTGCAGGCATCTGATTTCCGCTGATTTTTCAGCAACAGCCCCACCAATTTCTCTAAACATAACATCTCTCAAATTTCTCACGCGAGACATATCATAATTAATATTCTCAAAAGCAGTGACAAGACTTATCCTTTCATGTCTGCTGGTTGATGTTGGACAATGTCGGGTAGCCCTCATGCAAAATGAATAGTGGAGCTGCTGAAAATCTAGACAGTAAGAAGACTCTCTTACTGGTGTTACCATAGCCTCACACCTGACTTGAAAAGCCCTCTGCCAAGGCCTTTTCTTTCCTAAATTTTTGTTATTAGATTTTCATTTAAGAACTATGAAGAGTATGTTACCATTACCAGAGGTGGTGGCTTATTTAGGCACACAGTTATTTAAAAAAAATTCACCATCCATCTCTACAAATTCATGCATTTTGTATCCAAAGCATAATGAAATATTCTTCTGTTTGCCAGTGTTTAAGTTACAGGCTGGAAAACATTCAAAGAGCTTGAAATTCAAGCTGACGAGATAATGAGAGGACTGGGAATGCAAGCAGCCCTGGCAGCCATTCAAAATGGATCTTCTCCATATAAGGTGTTGAGTTCCATTGATAAATGTCAGAAAGTACTATTGGACTTCACAAGATTAGAGTAGAATCTAATAAGTAAATGCTAGTAATTGATAATGTCCCAGGCCTTAGCTTTTGTAGTTAATTCATGGTTATCCTTCCTTCCTTCCTTCCTCCCTCCCTCCCTCGCTCCCTCCCTTCCTTCCTTCCTTCCTTCCTTCCTTCCTTCCTTCCTTCCTTCCTTTCCTTCCTTCCTTCCTCCCTCCCTTCCTTCCTTCCTTCCCTCCCTCCTTCCTTCCTTCCCTCCCTCCCTTTCTCTTTGTTTCTTTCTTCCTTCCTTCCTTTCTTTTTTATTTCTTTTTTCTTTTTTGATGCTCTGGCATTTGGGGCCTTGATCCTAGACAGATTGCCTCTTCCAGGCTAGCTAATTCCTAGAGATAACAAAAGACTCCTCTGGGAGTGCACCTGTGTTATACAAACCAATCAATCTGGAGCTCACACTCCCAACTATCTCCTTTATCAAATTCTCACACACCAGGCCAATACTCCCTCTGTCCTAAATTACTTGAGGGCCTAGTACTAGACAACTGGGGACTAGCATTATAGCCCAGAGCCCATTGAAATTATTCAAACTATCCAGTCCTAAACTTAACAGTGTACCTACTCTGCTTCACCCAGTCATTCCCAGGAGAACCCCAATAGGAGCTCTGGGCATGCCTTGCCCCCTCCTGCTTCTGTCTCCCAGCTGATCTAGTGCTTCTCAATGTCCTGCATGGCATGTCCTGACTTCTGTGTCCAGGGATCTGTGATTGGTGAATATAGGCTTCTTCCTTGATCACAATCATTTCTGTCTGTGTGCCTTACCATATTTGACTTAAACAAATCCCACATACATTTTTAGAGCAATTTTGTTCAGTGAATACTCAACTGAATAAAAACTGAGTAGAATGTGGAAGGAGAGGAAGTTCATTGGGTTCCCAGAGCAGTGAAGGCCAGATGGTTAGTTATAAGAAGGCATCTGTAATACAAAAGAAAAAACAAAAGAGCTGAGCTGACAGAAGTCATGCAGCATTATAGTGAATGTGGAGAAAGGGTGCAGAGGACTAGAAAGAAAGATGAGTGGAAGATGATACGTTTTCCATCAATAAAATTAAAAGCCTTCCCAATGTGAGCCATTGGGTCTTTGAATTGGGAACAATTAAAAGAAGAAGCAGGAGGAGGAGAAGAAAAAGGAGGAAGAGAAGGAATAAGAGGAGAAAAGAGGAAGTGGGGGGATTTTGGGAAAGGGGCACCATTAAAGTCTTTGCTCTCAGGCATGCCTCTGGTTTGTGGTGCTGTTTTACCACATGGTGGGAGTGCCCAGGAGGCAGAACATTGTTTCCTGGGTTACTTTTCCAAGCTTTCTGCCCAGCTCTGATGTGGTGGTCTCCTTCCAGACAATCTGATGTTTATAGTTGAACTCCACTGGCTACCGTGAAATGCTTGGTTGATTCTACATTCACCACGAGATGCCTATCTTCCCAGCACATCTGATCTTGTTGACTTCTCTAACACTTAAAGAAAGCAAACTTATCTGCAGTTTGAAAGAGATGTGTGCAGAAAAGTTCATTTGGCCCTGCATGTTCTTTGCCCATATGTGTTTTCCACTAAAGGAGACCAGTCCTGAGGCAATTTCCACAAGTACCTCCCTTTCTGTTTCTTCTGAACCAGTCATCCACAAGGACCTTTGTGGCACGTCCAATGGAGGTTCTAAGAAATAATAAAGACTTTAGAAGAAATCAGTCTACTTATCACTTTGAGTTTTTGGAACAAAAATCTCTGCCTCAGAAAAATGTGGTGGAACTTGAACCCATCATATAACAACGAAAGTCAATAAAGTCCTGCTTTTTCCATGGTTATGGGATGGTGATGAAACTTTTATAGGGAAGATATGTAACTTAATTTTTTTGTAACTCAATTTCAATTTTGAACCCAAATTCTTAAAAGGTGGCAAAAAAATCAGTCTCAGTCAATTCAGTAATTCAATCCCTATCCCCTTCCTTTCGCAGAGTTTGTCTAAGTTCCTCAGAGGTTTATCCATTGCTAAGGTGATGGCCACTACCCATGCTAGTCTCCTTGGAGATGTCCATTTCCCTTCTGGTTGTCTGTCCTGTCTACTGGGCCTTTTCCATTTGGATTCTCTCTACTACTTCTCAGTCACTTTTGGGGGAATTTTTCTGTTGCATCTAAATCACACTGTACATGGAGAAAATCTATGAGGCTTTCTCAAGTCCTGTCAGCCTAGACTCACCACACTGTGTACCTCCAGGAATATGCCTTAGCAGTGAAATGTAAGGACTCTAAACATACTGACCTGAAGTCACTCTCTTCTGCTTACACCAGGTTTGGCCCAAGAAGCCCAGCACAGAACTCCCCCTACCCCGGGAATGGCCAGAGTCTATGTACTTGACATATCCTCCCTTACTTTTCTCCTCCCCCTTCTGAGGGCTCTATTATTTGAGGATAATAGAAGCCTGACTTCTGCTCCTCAAGTATTCTTTTAAAATCTACTCTTCACAAGCTTGGGTCCTTTCTATTTCCCTCAGTATCAAGGCTTTGGAAACTCAGAAACCAGAGGGAAAATGGTGTGTGAAACGTGTGTGTGTTAAGTGGATAGGCGAATTAGTTCGTTGGGAAAAAGACCAAGGAGTAACAATAAACAACAATAGAAAACCCACTGGGTACTATCAGAAAACATAAAATACCTCTAGACTAAAGCTCAGCTGCCTTCAGGGACTTAGAGACCTACAGAAAGCCTTGTCAGAACAAATCTTGTTTTCTTGTTCTGAAATTTAAAACTTTTTCTTGATGCAATTTTGATTCAGAGCAAACCAGAATGAGAGGATTGAAGTTAAAATCTAGATGTATTTTCTGTCAGTGTTAGACACATCGATACTTAAGTCAAGTAAGTGCTGCTAGGTGGGTTTCCCAAACCAGCTCCCTTCCCTTTCCATCATCAGTCTCTTTTTCTTTCTCCAATTCTTACACACACATCACACATACACACACACACACACACACACACACACACACACACACACGACACTGCTCCAGGTGGCAAAGCAAACAAGGCAGATTTCCTCAGCCTGTTTTCTAGCCAGTTGATTATACAGCACACCTCTTCTGCACACTTGGTGGTAAAGGCATGCTTTCCACTTGTGATGCAACTTTTGAGACACTTTAAATGTAAGAATTATGAAAAAGATTGGCACATTGGCTGAGGGCATTAAATTAAATGACCTCTAAGGTTGCTTTCCTACTCTTTTCATCACTCAGATGACAGAAATATCATTTCAGGAGAATAGACTGTAGGCAGTTCTCAATTATTCATGGGAAGCATATTAATTGTCCTGGTAGATTTTTTCCATTTTGATTAAATAAACTCAGAAAGGGCTTTTAACACTTCAGTAACCTTTTCTACCACCACCCCAAAAGTTCTGGATGCCTGGGCATCTTTTATCTGTTTATCTCCATTTATTCACCATAGAGAACAAACCCCTCACCCAACACCATTTTATTAGCGACTCTTAAGATTCTTGCTGTCACTTTATGAATTTTCTTTTTTATTTTAATAATCAGAAGTGTACAGATAAAAAACATTGAAACTACTAGTTCTATCTTTAAATGTAATTACTGTTATCAGTTGAACATACATTCTTTGAAAATTTTCTATGCTTATATAAACACATACACATGAATTACTATGTGTGTGTCTCTATGCATGTGTATAAATGGAATTGTGGAAGACAATGTCTTTTGATAAGCATACAGCCATGAGCATCAAACCTCCACTTTCTAGCTAAAAGAAGCCCCATTTTCTAAGATGGAAAGAAGAGATCTCTTTTTTACTGGTTTGAGGTTTTTGTTTGTTTTGTTCTTTACAACTGAGATATAACATGCATACTGCAAAGTTCACAAATCTTAAGTACAATGAATGTTTACATATGTATGCAGTCATCTTCCACCACCCAGCTCAGGAAACAGATTATGTGCATCACCACCTGGAGGCCTCATTGTACCCCTTTCTGGTCAGTATCTCCTAGAGGTAACCACTATCCTGGTCTCTATCACTGCAGATTAGTTTTTCTAGTTCTTAAGTTCATATAAATTAATAATATTGTATATTGTCTTTTGTGTCTGACTTCTTCCAGCATTCACATAAAATTTGTTTATGTTTTGTTGCATGATTCAGTAGTTTATTCTTTTTCATTGCTGTGTGGTTTTTTGTTACATGCATATTTCACAATTTATTTATTCTCTTGTGAATATATTGAACACCTTGGCTGCTTCCATTTTTGTGATATCATGAATAAAGCTATTGAGAACATTTCATGATATATAGTTTGGTGAGTATATGGATTCCTTTTTGTGAGTATATAACCCAGAGTAGAATTGCTGGGTCATAGAATATTTGTAAGTTTAGCTAGTTGATATCACCAAAGAAAGTTCAAAAGTTGCAGAACGAATTTACATTTCCATCAGCAATGTATGAGAGTTCTGCTTGCTCTACATCCTTGTCAGCATTTGACATTGTCAGTCTTTTTATTTTTAACCACTCTGGTGGCTATAGAGTAAATTTCATTGTAGTTTTGATTTGTATTTTCTATATAAACTTTAATAACCTTTTCACATAAGTTTCTTGACCATTTGGATGTCTCATTTCTGAGTTATCAAAGGCTTTGGTCCATTTTTAATTGTTTTTCTTTTTATTTTTAATTTATAGGAACTCTTTATGTCTTCCAGATCCAAGTCCTTCATCAGATATATTGATTACAAATATTTTCTCCCAGTCTCCTTGTACTCCTTAATGATGTCTTTTGATAAGCAGAAGTTTTTAATTTTAATAAGGCCCATATTGTTAGTATTTTATTTTATGGCTAGTGTTTTTGAGTTCAGAGATTATTTAATTTTAGGGCAGCAGACTCCTCCTCCAACTCTGTGGATAGATCATGACACCTCTAAGCTGCCCATAGAATCCCATTCTCCTTTGTGTGATGCTTCTGCAGGCTGCTGTGCAGGCAGGTGTGACCATGTGCCTTAGTTCCAGACTATGAAATTAGGGCAACTCTTATGGGAGGTTTCTGTGAGAGATTATCTTGCAGAGTAGTAAAAGATTCGAGAAGAAGGCCTTGTTCTCTGCTCTCTTCAGATAGGAAAGCTGGTGTGGAGTCTGTTATTTGGAGCAGCTGCAATCATTTTATGACTGGGAGGGAAGGGCTAAGAAAATCATGAAGTTATTTACCCCACATTCGGACATCACTGGGTATGGAAATAATCCTTTAACAATTCCACCAGACTTCTTGTTGTATAGGACAAGATGCCTTTGCTATTTTAGCCATAGTTAGTCCAGAGTCTTGTATTTGCAGATTATAGCATTCTTTCAGATCAGGAACTCAGGTACACATACTCATCTTCAACTTATTTTTCTCTTAATATATCATAGACATCATTGTAAGTTAATATATTCAATTCAGATTTACTTTTCTCTTTAAGGGTCACACAGAACTCCATTCTTGGGTGTACCATGCTTTATTTATTGTTCTTCCTATTTTTAGACATTTAGATTGTTACCATATTTCTACTATAAACAATGCTGCAATAATTTGTGTAGACATGTCTGCCTAAGTACTTAGGCCTATTGATAGGAAAGATCCATTCTTAGAAATGGAATTGCTAAGTCAAAGTGTCTGCACATTTAAATTTGGATAGACATTGCCAAACTGGCTTCCAGAAATGTCATTCCCATTCAGATTTTCACAAATCATATATTAGAGAACCTGTTTTCCCCACACAGATGACTGCATAGCAAGTTACTAATTTTTTAAATTTATACAAATTTTATAGACCACTGAATTGTATTTCATTGTGTAAATATGGACTTAAAATTATTGATAAGTTTGATAATGTTTTCCTGTCTTGTGCTTTTCATTTGCATGTGTGAACTACCTATTCAAAACTTTTGCCCACTTCCCCATGGGGCTGTTTGTCTTTTGTATTGCAGCATTTCCCATGGCGCTTATTGTTCCACTTATTTTAAAGGTTGTCTGGGCAAAACTGAATCCACAAGGTGACTCTTCTCTAAACAGGTTTAAAACATGCAGTTGGGCTAATCTGAACTGGGTCTTTACCAATGTTAATTATATATGCCATAAATATTTCCTTCTTTTAACTTTGCTGTGGAGGATTTTACTATACACAAGTTTTACAAGTTTCTGTATAAACAAATCTGTCTCTCATTATGCTTCTCAGCTTAGTGGTAGTCTTTGAAAAGCCTCCTCTCTCACAAGATTTTAATAATAGTTTTCTATCTTTTCTGTCTTCCACTCATTTTGTGTGTTTTAGTCTTTTATTTAACATTTAACATGTATCTATTCAGAGCTTAGTATGTGCCAGGCTGTGAACAGTGATAAATAATACAAAAGTTCTCAACTCTCATGAGCTTTTAGTTTACTGGGAAGACAGGCAATAAGCCCTTATGCAGATACATACTATGTCAGAAAGTGATCAATTCTGTGCAATAAATAAAATAGGTAAAGGGGAAAGATGAGCTTATGTGTAGGCACCTTAGCTGGGAAGCACAGGAAATGCCTCTTAGAGGAACTGATATTTGGAGACCCGAATCCTTGGAAGAATCTAACTTATAATGACATTATGGGAGAGGGGCCCAGACAGAGGTGGCAGACAGTACTGAGATCTTGAAGCAGAAGTGAATTATGTTTCATGCCTGTAATCCCAGCACTTTGGGAGGCTGAGACAGGTGGATTGCCTGAGGTTAGGAGTTCTAGAACAGCCTGGCCAACATGGTGAAACCCCATGTCTACTAAAAATACAAAAATTAGCCAGGCATAGTGGCACGTGCCTGTAATCCCAGTTACTTGGGAGGCTGAGGCAGGAGAATTGCTTGAGCCTGGGAGGTGGAATTGCAGTGAGCTGAGATTGTGCCACTGTCCTCCAGCCTGTGTGACAGAGGAAGAGGAAGAGGAAGAGGAAGAGGAAGAAGAANAATTACTTATGTCCAAGAGGCAGAAAGAGTCCACAGTGGCAGGACAGCAGAGAATAAAGGGGAGGTCAACAATGGGACCAGAAAAGCCATCCATCAGCCACTTCAGTTTATAATCATTATATCAGAAAATTTTAAGCAGAGTACTAATGTGAAGTGAATCATTTAAGGGGAACAGAAGACACTGGAGCCTCCTTGAGGGAGGAGTGTGAGAGAAAGGAGAGATTCAGAAAACAAAACAAAATTGAGGTATTATGCTTAGTACCTGGGTGATGAAATAATCTGTCACCAAACTTCTGAGTTTACCTATATAACAAACCTGCACATGCACTCCTGAATCCAAAATGAAAGTTTAACTATTTAAATATATATGTGTGTTGCATGTTTATAGCAACATAATTCACAATTGCAAAAATATGGAACTGTTTTCACATTGCTGATGAAGACATACCCGAGACTGGGCAATTTACAAAAGAAAGAGTTTTAACTGGACTTACAGTTCCACATGGCTGGGGAAGTCTCACAGTCATGACAGTAGGCAAGGAACAGTAAGTCCCATCTAATGTGGATAGTAGCAGGCAAAGAGAAGAGAGCTTGTGCAGGGAAACTCCCCTTTATAAACTCACCACCTATGAGCTTATAAAATCAAAAGCAAGTTAGTTACTTCCTAGATACAATGGGGGTACAGGCATTGGGTAAATACAACCATTCCAAATAGGAGAAATTGGCTAAAACAAAGGGGCTACAAGCCCCATGCATATCTGAAATCCAGCTGGGCAGTCAAATCTTAAAGCTCCAAAATAATCTCCTTTGATTCCATGTCTCAGATCTAGGTCATGCTGATCCAAGAGGTGCATTCCCATGGTCTTGGGCAGCTCTGCCCCTGTGGCTCTGCAGGGTACAGCCTCTCTCCTGGCTGCTTTCATGGGCTGGTGTTGAATATCTGCAGCTTTCCCAGGTGCTCGGTGTAAGCTGTCAGTGAAACTACCATTCTGGGGTCTGGAGGACAGTGGCCCTTTTCTCACAGCTCTCCTAGGGAGTGCCCCAGTAGGGACTCTATGTGGGGGCTCTGATCCCACATTTTCCTTCCACACTGCCCTAGAAGAGGTTCTCCATGAAGGCTCCATCCCTTTAGCAAACTTCTGCCTGAGCATCCAGGTGTTTCCGTACACCTTCTGAAATCTAGGCAGAGGTTCCCAAACCTTAATTCTTAACTTTTGTGAACTCGCAGGTTCAACATCACATGGAAGCTGCCAAGGCTTGGGGCTTGCACCCTCTGAAGCCATGGCCCAAGCTCTATGTTGGCCCCTTTCAGCCATAGCTGGAGCAGTTGAGACACAGGGCACCGAGTCCCTAGGCTATAAAAATTTAAAAAAGAGAAAAAAAACATGAAAGTGGCTTGGTGGTCAAGACAGGTTAATTTTAGAGAAAACAAACCTGAGAGGGGCATCTGGCCAGGTTAGGTCAGAGGTACACTCTCTTACAGACTAAAAGTTTCTAAGGATTCAGGGTGGGAGAGCTTATCAGAGGCCTGGACTGCTTCTGTGTCTCTTTGTTGTGCTTATCTGGGAGGGAGAGTTGTGTGTCTGTTCCCATACATCCTTCTGTAACTGCAGGCATACCCACTGAGTCTACTTTTAGCTTCCCTATCTTAGTGCACCCAAAGGGAAAGGAATGTGCCTATTAAGGCCCACTGTTTTACTGGGGTCTATTAAAGCCCACTGTTTTACTGGGGCCCATTGTATGAGGGTGAAGTTTGGCAGTTTCCCAAGAGAATTTCCCCTCACCTTCCTCTGTGCCTGAGGTGTCTTATCTGTGTTCTACTGTCTGCTCTTTCTGGCTGTTTGTAGTTACAAGAGAAGTGATTTCCTTGAAATGCATGAGGCTAGAAAGGGAGCTGAAACTTAGAGTGGTGGTGTTGGTCTGAGATGATGGTGCTTCTGCTCTGCCATAGGCTGCACACACCATGGGGACCCTGGGCCAGACCCAGGAAAGCATGTTTTCCTCCTAGGCCTCCAGGCCTGTGATGGCAGAGGCTGTTGTGAAGAACTCTGACGTGGCGTGGAGACATTTTCCCCATTGTCTTGGACATTAACATTCAGCTCCTTGTTACTTATGCAAATTTTTGCAGCCAGCTTGAATTTCTTCTCAGAGAACGGGATTTTCTTTGCAATCGCATTGTCTGGCTACAAATTTTCTGAACTGTTATGCTCTGTGTCCCTTGTAAAACTGAATGCTTTTAACAGCACTCAAGTTACCTCTTGAAAGCTTTGCTGCTTAGAAATTTCTTCCACCAGCTACCCTAAATCATCTTCCTCATGATCAAAGTTCCACAAATCTCTAGGGCAGGGGCAAAATGGCACCAGTCTCATTGCTAAAATATAACAAGACTCACCTTTGCTTCAGTTCCCAAAAAGTTCTTCGTTTCCATCTGAGACCACCTCAGCCTGGACCTTATTGTTTGTATCGCTATCAGCATTTTTGTCAAAGTCATTCAACAAGTCTCTGGGAAGTTCCAAACTTTGCCACATTTTCCTGACTTCTTCTGACCCCTCCAAACTATTCCAACTTCTGCCTGTTGCCCAGTTCCAAAGTCGTTCCACATTTTTGGGTATCTTTTCAGCAACACCCTAGTCTTCAGTGCCAATTTACTGTATTAGTCTGTTTTCATGCTGCTGCTGAAGACATACCCAAAACTGGGCAAATTACAAAAGAAAGAGGTTTAATTGGATTTACAGTTCCTCAAGCCTGGCAAAGCCTCACAATCATAGCAGAAGGTAAGGAGGAGCAAGTCCCAACTTACATGGATACCAGCAGAAAAAGAGAAAATAAATTGTGCAGAGAAACTCCCCTTTATAAACCCATCAGATCTCATGAGACTTTTTCACTACCATGAGAATAGTACAGGAAAGACCTGCCCCCATGATTCAATCACCTTCCACTGGGTTCCTACCACAACACATGGGAATTCAAATGAGATTTAGGTGAGGATACAGCCAAACAATATCACAACCCAAATGCCCATCAATCAACAAGATAACAAAATTGTGGTATATATAAATGATGGAATACTACTCAGCCATAAAGAGGAATGACTTAATGGTATTCATAGCAACCCCGATGGAATTGGAGATTATTATTCTAAGTGAAGTAATTCAGGAGTGGAAAACCAAATATTGTATGTTCTCATTCATCTGTGAGAGCTAAGCTATGAGGATGCAAAGGCATAAAAATGACACACTGGACTTTGGGGACTCAGGAAAAGGGAAGGGGGTGAAGGATAAAAGACTACAAATTGGGTTCAGTGTATACTGCCCAGGTGATGGGTGCATCAAAATATCATAAATCACCATTAAAGAACTAACTCATGCAACCAAATACCACCTCTTCCCTGAAAACTTATGGAAATAAAAAATAAACAAACAAATGTGTGTGTGTGTGTGTATCAGGACTTCCACTTCCAACTAGGATGCGGTAGGTCACAGCGGGCCAATGATTCCAATGCAGTAAGAAAAAAGTGATAAATTATTATCATCATTATTATTTATATATTTTAAAATTTTACTTTAAGTTCTGGGATACATGTACAAATTGTGCAGGTTTGTTACATAGGTATACATGTGCTATGGTGATTTCCTGCACCTATCAACCCATCATCTAGGCTTTAAGCCTCACATGCATTAGGTATTTGTCCTAATGCTCTCCCTCCTCTTGGTCCCCACCCCTTAACAGGCCCTGGTGTGTGTTGTTCTCTTCCCTGTGTCCATGTGTTCTCATTGTTTAACTCCCACCTATAAGTGAGAACATGCAGTGTTTGGTTTTCTGTTCCTGTGTTAGTTTGCTGAGAATGATGGCTTCCAGTTTCATCCATGTCCCTGCAAAGGACATGAACTCATCCTTTTTTTGTGGCTGCATAGTATTCCATGTTGTATATGTATCACATTTTCTTTATCCAGTCTATCATTGATGGGCATTTGGGTTGGTTCCAAGTCTTTGCTATTGTGAATAGTGCTGCAATAAACATACGTGTGCATGTGTCTTTATAGTAGAACGATTTATAATCCTTTGGGTACATACCCAGTAATGAGATTGCTGGGTGAAATGGTACTTTTGGTTCTAGATCCTTGAGGAATCACCACACTATTTTCCACAATAGTTGTGGAACAACACAGCCTCACCAGCATTTATCGTTTCCTGACTTCTTAATAATCACCATTCTAACTGGCATGAGATGATATATTATTGTGGTTTTTGATTTGCATTTATCTAATGACCAGTGATGTTGAACTAGAGAAGCAAGAGCGAGCAAATTCAAAAGCTAGCAGAAGACAAGAAATAACTAAGATTGGAGCAGAACTGAAGGAGATGGAGACACAAAAAAACCCATCCAAAAAGTAATCAATTCAGGAGTTTGTTTTTAGAAAAACTTAATACAAAAGAAAAGAATCAAATAGACACAATAAAATATGCTAAAGGGGATATCACCCCTGATCCCACAGAAATACAAACTACCATCAGAGTATAAACACCTATACATAAATAAACTAGAAAATCTGGAAAAAAAATAATACATTCCTGGGCACATACACCCTCCCAAGACTAAACCAGGAAGAAGTTGAATCCCCGAATAGACCAATAACAAGTTCTGAAATTGAGGGAGTAATTAATAGCTTACCAACCAAAAAAACCCCAGGACCAGACAGATTCACAGCCGAATTCTACTAGAGGTACAAAGAGAAGCTGGTACTATTTCTTCTGAAACTATTCTGAAGAGTTGAAAAGGAGGGACTGCTCCCTAACTCATTTTATGAAGCCAGCATCATCCTGATACCAAAACCTGGCTGAGACATAACAAAAAAAGAAAATTTCAGGCCAATAACGCTGATGAACATCAATGCAAAAATTCTCAATGAAATACTGGCTAACTGAACCCAGCAGCACATCAAAAAGCTTATCCACCACCATCAAGCTGGCTTCATCCCTGGTATGCAAGACTGCTTCAACAAACACAAATCAACAAACGTAATCCATCACATAAACAGAACCAATGATAAAAATCATATGATTGGCCGGGCGCGGTGGCTCACGCCTGTAATCCCAGCACTTTGGGAGGCTGAGGAAGGCAGATCATGAGGTCAGGAAATCGAAACCATCCTGGCTAACACGGTGAAACCCTGTCTCTACTAAAAAAAATACAAAAAAATTTAGCCAGGTGTTTTGGCCTGTGCCTGTGGTCCCAGCTACTCGGGAGGCTGAGGCAGGAGAATGGCCTGAACCTGGGAAGTGGAGCTTGCAGTGAGCCAAGATCGCGCCACTGCACTGGAGCCTGGGAGACAGTGAGACTCTGTCTCAAAAAAAAACTTCATGATTATCTCAATAGAGGCAGAAAAGGCCTTCGATAAAATTCAACATGCCTTCATGTTAAAAACTCTCAATAAAGTAGGTATTGATGAACCGTATCTCAAAATAACAAAAGCTGTTTATGACAAACCCATAGCCAATATCATACTGAATGGGCAAAAGTTGGAAACACTCCCTTTGAAAACTGGCACAAGACAAGGATACCTTCTCTCACCACTCCTATTCGACATAGTATTGGAAGTTCTGGCCAGGGCAATCAGGCAAGAGAAAGAAATAAAGGGTATTTAAACAGTAAGAGGAAGAAGTCAAATTGTCTCTGTTTGCAGACGACATGATTGTATATTTAGAAAATCCCATTGATTAAGCTCAAAAACTCCTTAAGCTGATAAGCAACTTCAGCAAAGTCTCAGGATACAAAATGAAGGTGGAAAAAATCACAAGCATTCCTATACAACAACAATAGACGAGCAGAGAGCCAAACCATGAATGAACTCCCATTCACAATTGCTATAAAGAGAATAAAATACAAAGGAATACAACTTACAAGGGATGTGAAGGGCCTCTTCAAGGAGAACTACAAACCACTGCTCAAGGAAATAAGAGAGGACACAAACAAATGGAAAAAAAAAATTCATGCTCATGGATAGGAAGAATCAATATCGTGAAAATGACCATATTGACCAATGTAATTTGTAGATTCAATGTTATTCCCATCAAGCTACCATTCACTTTCTCCACAGAACTAGAAAAAAACTACTTTAAATTTCATATGGCACCAAAAAGAAGCCTATATAGCCAAGACAATCCTAAACAAAAAGAACGAAGCTGGAGGCATCACACTACCTTACTTCAAACAATACTACAAGGCTACAGTAACCATAACAGCATGGTACTGGTACCAAAACAGATATATCGACCAACGGAACAGAACAGAGGCCTCAGAAATAATGCCACACATCGATAACCATCTGATCTTTGACAAACCTGACAAAAACGAGCAATGAGGAAAGGATTCCCTATTTAAAAAATGGTGTTGAGAAAACTGGCTAGCCATATGCAGAAAACTGAAACTGGACCCCTTCTTTACACCTTATACAAAAATTAACTCAAGATGGATTAAAGACTTAAACTTAAAAATTAAAACCATAAAAACCCTAGAAGAAAACCTAGGCAATACCATTCAGGACATAGGCATGGGCAAAGACTTCATGACTAAAACACCAAAAGCAATTGCAACAAAAGCCATAATTGACAAATGGGATCTAATTAAACTAAAGAGCTTCTGCAGAGCAAAAGAAACTATCATCAGAATAAACAGGCAACCTACAGAATGGAAGAAAATGTTTTCAATCTACCCATCTGACAAAGGTCTAATATCCAGAATCTACAAGGAACTTAAACAAATTTACAAGAAAAAAACAAACAACCCCATCAAACAGTTAGCAAAGGATATCAACAGACAATTCTGAAAAGAAGACATTTATGTGGCCAATAAATGTATGAAAATTATTTTTAAATCATATTTTTTTTTACAAAAGCACCAGTTTGGTGAGAAATTAAATCACATTTTAAGACATTGGAGAGATGTATAAAAAATTACTAGAGAACCTAAACGTTCATAATAGAGGATATCCCAATGACCAAAAGTCTATCAAAAGGTTTTGTACAACAGTGATCTTCAGGGAAATGTGAATTAAGACCACAACTATATATCAGTCGCTTTGTCACCCAGGCTGGAGTGCAGTGGCATGATCTCAGCTCATTGCACCTCCACCTCCATGGCTCAAGCAATTACCCTGCCTCAGCCTCCCAAGTAGCTGGGATTACAGGTACACGCCACCATGTCCAGCTAATTTTTTTTTGTATTTTTAGTAGAGATAGGGTTTCACCAAGTTGGCCAGACTGGTCTCGAACTCCTGACCTCAGGCAATCTGCCCACCTTGGCCTCCCAAAGTGTTGGGATTACAGGCGTGATCACCTGGCCAGCAGTATCTATTAGAGCCAAACACGCTTACCTCAAAATAGCATTTTCCTCTTCCAGAAGCCCGAATCCTCCTGGTATCCTGGAAAGGGACAGGGGGGAGCCTTCTAGCATGTTGACAGTGCTCTATATTTTGGTTCAGGTTACATGGTGTGTATGTTTGGGTGGCGGTAAGAACAGAAGCAAGACAGCTAGTTTGGAGGCTTTTGCAATAGAGATTATTGTAGCTTGGAGTAAGGTAAAATGCACACTGGAGTGGCTAATAAGCGGTACGATTAGGGATATATTTTTGTGGCAGAGCTTTCCAGTTAGATTCGAAATGGGTGGTTAGGGAAAGGGAATAAGATTTTTAAGCCATTTATAATTTGTCTTGTGTAAGTGTGAAATAAGAGTTTAATTCTTTGCTCAACCACATGTTCCAAATGTTTATTGAATAATCTATTCTTTCTTCACTTAATACATATGAGAATATATATATTCATATGCATATATAAAATGCATCTATTTCTGGACTTCTATTTGGTTTCTCTGATTTAATTATCTACTGCTGTTCAATATCACCTTTTAATTACTGTAGCTTCATAGTATGTTTTAAGCATTGGCAGACAACATTTTCAATTTTCTCGTTTTTCAAAGCATGGCAATTCTTATGCATTAATTCTCCTGTTGAACTATATTGACTAACATTAACTTAGCATTAACTGTATGCTAGGCAAGTAATTTATATGTATTAATGCAATTTAATCTTCCCAACAAAATAATGATATCAATACTATTATTAATATTTCCATTATACTTATGAGGAAACAGAGGCACAGAACGTTTAATAACTTGCCTAAAGATACAGAAATATGCCATTCTGAAATAGATTTGAACCTGAGTGATCTGGCTCCAGAATCCATTCTAGTACTCCATATTGACTTAGATGAGTTTGACCAATTTGTGAAGTTACCCACAATAACACTGTTGTTTGTTTAAATGGAATGTTATTTTATGGGGATCTTCTTTCGTTTTTTAAGTAAAATTTTATGATTTTTCATTATAATGGTCTTCAGGAACAGATCTCATGTGGGCAGGCTGACTTGAAGACTGTTTCAGCTGAGAGATGGAATGCCTGGACAAGCAATTTCTTTGTGACCACTCAGAAATAGGAATGGTTACCTTCTTCCTCCTCCCCTGCTTCTCTTCCTTCTCTTTCTCCTACTTACCTTTATTCTCCTCTTTTTTCTCCCTTTAACCTTTCTTTTTTTTTTTTTTTTTTTGAGACGGAGTCTCGCTCTGTCGCCCAGGCTGGAGTGCAGTGGCCGGATCTCAGCTCACTGCAAGCTCCGCCTCCCGGGTTCACGCCATTCTCCTGCCTCAGCCTCCCGCGTAACTGGGACTACAGGCGCCCGCCACCTCGCCCGGCTAATTTTTTGTATTTTTTAGTAGAGACGGGGTTTCACCGTGTTAGCCAGGATGGTCTCGATCTCCTGACCTCGTGATCCGCCCATCTCGGCCTCCCAAAGTGCTGGGATTACAGGCTTGAGCCACCGCGCCCGGCCCCCTTTAACCTTTCATATCCAAATTTAGTTTTATTATTTGTTGTTTTGCAGTTGCTTTTCTTTGTCATTTTTTAGTTTGTAATTTTAGGCTTACAGAAGCATTACAAAATAATACAAAAAGCTCCCAAATAGCTTTCACCCAACTTCCTCTCACATTAGTATCTTACATAACCAATATATAATTATGCAAACTTAGAAATTAATATTGGTACAATACTATTAACTAAACTAAAAACCGTATCCAGATTAAACAATTTTTCCACTAATGTTTGTTTTGGTTTAGGATTCCACATTGCATTTAAATGTCAGGCCACCTTTGTCTCCTCCAATCATTTCCTCAGTCTCTCCTTGCTTGTCTGACCTTGATAATTCTGAAGAGCTTTGATTACTTATTATGTAGAATAACTTTAGGTTTAGGCTTACCTAAAGTTTTGCATGATTATATGAAAGCTATGCATTTGTTGGTGGAGGTTTGCCAAGACAACAAGAGACATGACATGACCTCATTTTGTCATATCAATAATTACATTATGTTGACATGTCTTATCCCTTGGTTAATATGCTTTTATCACTTGGTGCCTATTTCTCTCTTCGTGATTAACAGTTTGTTGGCAGATACTTGAGACTATGAAAATATCTTGTTTCTTTTCAAATTTTGCCTACTAATTTTAGCATCCATTTGTGGACCTTGCTTGCAATAGTTATTTTGGTGTTCTAATGGTGTTTGGAGCTGAATTATTATTATTATTTTTTATTTTACTTTAGTTTCTGGGATACATGTGCAGAACTGAAGGTTTGTTATATAGGTATACATGTGCCATGGTGGTTTGCTGCACCCATCAACCCGTCATCTAGGTTTTAAGCCCAGCGTGCATTAGGTATTTGTCCTAATGCTCTCTCTCCCCTTGCCCCCCACCCTCCGACAGACCCCAGTGTGTGATGTTCCCCTCTCTGTGTCCATGTGTTCTCATTATTCAACTCACACTTGTGAGTGAGAACATACAGTGTTTGGTGTTCCGTTCCTGTGTTAATTTGCTGAGGATGATGGTTTCCAGCTTCGTCCATGTCCCTGTAAAGGACATGAACTCATTCTTTTTATGGCTGCATAGTATTCCATGGTGTATATGTGCCACATTTTCTTTATCCAGTCTATCATTGACAGGCATTTGGGTTGGTTCCAAGTCTTTGCTACTGCAAATAGTGCTGCAATTAAACATAAGTGTCTTTATAGTAGAATGATTTATAATCCTTTGGGTATATATCCAGTAATGGGGTGGCTGGGTCAAATGGTATTTCTGGTTCTAGATCCTTGAGGAATGGCCACACTGTCTTCCACAATGGGTGAACCAACTTACACTCCCACCAATGTTGCAAAAGCATTCCTACTTTTCCACATCCTCTCCAGCATCTGTTGTTTCCTGACTTTTTAATGATCACCATTCTTAAAAAGTTGGTTTTGATAATTGTGGTTTTGATTTGTATTTCTCTAATGACCAGTGATGATGAGCTTTTTTTCATATGTTTATTGGCCACATAAATGTCTTCTTTTGAGAAGTGTCTGTCCATATCCTTTGCCCATGTTTTGATGGAGTTGTTCTTTTCTTGTAAATTTGTTTTAAGTTCCTTGTAGATTCTGGATATTAGACCTTTGTTAGATGGGTAGCTTGCAAAAATTTTCTCCCATTCGGTAGGTTGTCTGTTCACTCTGATAATAGTTTCTTTTGCTGTGCAGAAGCTCTTTAGTTTAATTAGATCCCATTTGTCAATTTTGGCTTTTGTTGCAATTGCTTTTGGTGTTTTAGTCATGAAGTCTTGCCCATGCCTATGCCCTGAATGGTATTGCCTTGGTTTTCTTCTAGGGTTTTTATGGTTTTAATTTTTAAGTCTTTAATCCATCTTGAGTTAATTTTTGTATAAGGTGTAAAGAAGGGGTCCAATTTCAGTTTTCTGCATGTGGCTAGCCAGTTTTCCCAACACCATTTATTAAATAGGGAATCCTTTCCCCATTGCTCGTTTTTGTCAGGTTTGTTAAAGATCAGATGTTTGTCAATGTGTGGCATTATTTCTGAGGCCTCTGTTCTATTCCATTGGTCGATATATCTGTTTTGGTCCAGTACCATGCTGTTATGGTTACTGTAGCCTTGTAGTATAGTTTGAAGTAAGTGGTGTGATGCCTTCAGCTTCATTCTTTTTGCTTAGGATTGTCTTGACTATACGAGCTCTTTTTTGGTCCGATATTAAATTTAAAGTAGTTTTCTCCAATTTTGTGAAGAAACTCAATGGTAGCTTGATGGGAATAGCATTGAATATATAAATTACTTTGGGCAATATAACTATTTTCATGATATTGATGCTATCTATCCATGAGCATGGAATTTTTTTCCATTTGCTTGTGTCCTCTCTTATTTCCTTGAGCAGTGATTTGTAGTTCTCCTTGAAGAGGTCCTTCATGTCTCTTGTAAGATGTATTACTTGGTATTTTATTCTTTTTGTAGCAATTGTCCATGGGCGTTCTCTCATGGTTTGGCTCTCTGTTTCTCTGTTATCGGTGTATAGGAATGCTTGTGATTTTCGCACCTTGATTTTGTATCCTGAGACTTTCCTGAAGTTGCTTATCAGCCTAAGGAGTTTTTGGGCTGAGATGATGGGGTTTTCTAAATATACAATCATGTCATCTGCAAAGAGAGAAAATTTGACTTCCTCTCTATTTGAATTCCTTTATTTTTTTCTCTGCCTGACTGCCCCAGCCAGAACTTCCAATACTATGTTGAATAGGAGTGGTGGGAGAGGGCATCGTTGTCTTGTGCCAGTTTTCAAAGGGAATGCTTCCAACATTTGCCCATTCAGTATGATATTTGCTATGAGTTTGTCAGAAATAACTCTTATTATTTTGAGATGTGTTTTATCAATACCTATTTTATTGAGAGTTTTTAGCATGAAGGGGTTTTGAATTTTATCAAAGGCCATTTTTGCATTTACTGAGATAATCATATGGTTTTTGTCATTTGTTCTGTTTATGTGATGGATTATGTTTATTGATTTGCATATGTTGAACCAGCCTTGCATACCAAGTCGACTTCATAGTGGTTGTTAAGCTTTTTGGTGTGCTGCTGGATTCAGTTAGCCAGTATTTTATTGAATATTCACATCGATATTCATCAGGGATGTTGGCCAGAAATTTTTGTGGTGTTGTGTCTCTGCCAGGTTTTGGTATCAGAATGATGCTGGTCTCATAAAATGATTTAGGGAGGAGTGCCTCTTTTTGTATTTTTGGAATAGTTTCAGAAGGAATGGTACCACCTCCTCTTTTTACCTCTGGTAGAATTTGGCTGTGAATCTGGCTTTTCTTGGTTGGTAGGCTATTATTGCCTCAATTGCAGAATTTGTTATTGTTCTATTCAGGGATTTGACTTCTTCCTGGTTTAATCTTGGGAGAGTGTATGTGACCAGGAATTTATCCATTTCTTCTATATTTTCTAGTCAATTTGCAGAGAGGTGTTTATATTATTCTCTGATGGTAGTTTGTATTTCTGTGGGATCAGTGGTGATATCCCCTTTATCATTTTTTATTGTGTCTATTTGATTCTTCTCTCTTTTCTTCCTTATTCATCTGGCTAACGGTCTATCTATTTTGTTAATCTTTTCAAAAAACCAGCTCCTAGATTCATCGCTTTTTTGAAGGGTTTTTCATGTCTCTATCTCCCTCAGTTCTGCTCTGATCTTAGTTGTTTCTTGTCTTCTGACAGCTTTTGAATTCATTTGCTCTTGCTCCTCTAGGTTTTTTACTTTGATTTTAGGGTGTCGATTTTTTATCTTTCCCACTTTCTGATGTGGGCATTTAGTGCTATAAATTTTCCTCTTAACACTGCTTTAGCTGTGTCCCAGAGATTCTGGTACATTATCTCTTTGTTCTCATTGTTTTCAAAGAAATTATTGATTTCTGCCTTAATTTTGTTATTTACCCAATAGTCATTCAGGAGCAGGTTGTTCAGTTTCCATGTAGTTGTGCAGTTCTGAGTGAGTTTCTTAATCCTGAGTTCTAATTTGATTGCATTGTGGTCTGAGGGACTGTTATGATTTCCATTCTTTTGTATTTGCTGAGGAGTGTTTTACTTCCAATTATGTGGTTGATTTCAGAATAAGTGCTATGTGGTGCTGAGAAGAATGTATATTCTGTTGATTTGGGGTGGAGAGTTCTGTAGATGTCTATTAGGTCCACTTGGTCCAAAGCTGAGTTCAAGTCCTCATTAATTTTCTGTCTCAATTATCTGTCTAATATTGACAGTGGGGTGTTAAAGTCTCCCACTATTATTGTGTGGGAGTCTAAGTCTCTTTGTAGGTCTCTAACAACTTGTTTTATGAATCTGGGTGCTCCTGTATTGGGTGCATATATATACATTTAGGATAGCTAGCTCTTCTTGTTGCATTTATCCCTTTACTATTATATAATGCCCTTCTTTGTCTTTTTTGATCTTTGTTTAAAATCTGTTTTATCAGAGACTATGATTGCAACCCCTGCTTTATTTGTTGCTTTCCATCTGCTTGGTAAATATTCCTCCATTCTTTTTTTTGGAGCCTATGTGTGTCTTTGCACATGAGATGGGTCTCCTGAATACAGCACAATGATAGGTCTTGACTCTTTATCCAATTTGCCAGTCTGTGTCTTTTAACTGGGTCTTTTAGCCCATTTACATTTAAGGTTAATATTGTTGTATCTGAATTTGATCCCGTCATCCTGATGCTAGCTGGTATTTTGCACATTATTTGATGCAGTTTCTTCACAGAATCTTTGGTCTTTATATTTTGGTATGTTTTTGCAGTGGCTGGTACCAGTTTTTCCTTTCCATATTCAATGCTTCTTTCAGGAGCTCTTGTAAGGTCATCCAGGTGGTAACAAAATCCCTCAGCATTTGCTTGTCTGTAAAGGATTTTATTTCTGCTTTGCTTATGAAGCTTAGTTTGGTTGGATATGAAATTCTGTGTTGAAAATTCTTTTCTTTAGGAATATTGAATATTGGCCCCCATACTCTTCTGACTTGTAGGGTTTCTGCAGAGAGATCCACTGTTAGTCTGATGGGCTTCCCTTTGTAGGTAACCTGACCTTCCTCTCCGGCTGCCCTTAACATTTTTTTTTTCCGTTCCAACCTTGGAGAATCTGACAATGTGTCTTGGGGTTGCTCTTCTCAAGGAGTATCTTTGTGGTGTTCTCTGTATTTCCTGAATTTGCATGTTGGCCTGCTTGCTATGTTGGGGAAGTTCTCCTGGCTAATATCCCGAAGTGAGTCTTCCAATTTGGTTCCACTTTCCCCATCACTTTCAGGTACACCAATCAAATGTGGGTTTGGTCTTTTCACATAGTCCCACATTTCTTGGAGGCTTTGTTTGGTCCTTTTGATTCTTTTTTCTCTAATTTGTCTTCACACCTTATTTCATTAAGTTGATCTTCAATCTCTGATGTCCTTTCTTCTGCTTGGTTGACTTACCTATTGATACTTTTGTATGCTTCGTGAAGTTCTGTGCTGTGTTTTTCAGCTCCATCAGGTCATTTATGTTCTTCTCTAAACTGATTGTTCTAGTTAGCAGTTCCTATAGCCTTTTATCAAGGTTCTTAGCTTCCTTGCATTGGGTTAGAACGTGTTCCTTTGGCTCAGAGGAGTTTGTTATTATCCACTTTGTGAAGCCTACTTCTCTCAATTTGTCCATCTCATTCTCTATCCAGTTCTGCACTCTTGCTGAAGAGACATTACAATCATTTGGAGGAGAAGAGGCATTCTCATTTTTGGAATTTTCAGCATTTTTGTGCTGGTTTTTCCTCATCTTCATGGATTTATCTGTCTTTGGTCTTTGATGCTGATGACCTTTGGATTTTTGTATGGGGTTCCTTTTTGTTGACATTATTGCATTCTGTTTGTTAGTTTTTCTTGTAACAGTGAGGCCTCTCTCCTGCAGGTCTACTGGAGTTTGCTGGAGGTCCACTCCAACCCTGTTTGCCTGGGTATCACCAGCAGAGGCTGCAAAACAGAAAAGATTGCTGCCTGCTCCTTCCCCTGGAAGCTTTGTCCCAGAGGGGCACCTGCCTGATGCTAGCCAGAGCTCTCCTGTATGAGGTGTCTGTCGACCCCTGCTGGAAGGTGTCTCTCATTCAGGAGACATGGGGGTCAAGGACCCACTTGAGGAGGCAGTCTGTCCCTTAACAGAGCTGGAGCACTGTGCTGGGAAATCTGCTGCTCTCTTCAGAGCCTGCAGGCAGGAACGTTTAAGTCTGCTGAAGCTGCGCCCACAGCTGCCCCTTCCGCCAGGTGCTCTGTCCAAGGGAGATGGGAGTTTTATCTATAAGCCCCTGACTGGTACTGCTGCCTTTCTTTCAGAGATGCCCGCCCAGTGAGGAGGAATCTAGAGAGGCAGTCTGGCCACAGTCGCTTTGTCATGCTGTGAAGAGTTCTGCCCAGTCTGAACTTCCCAGCCTCCTTAACACTGTCAGGGAAAACCACCTACTGAAGCCTCAGTAATGGTGGACGCCCTCCCCCCATCAAGCTTCATTGTTCCAGGTTGACTTCAGGCTGCTGTGCTGGCAGTGAGAATTTCAACCCAGTGGTTCTTAGCTTGCTGGGCTCTGTGGGAGAGGGATCTGCTGAGTGAGACCACTTGGCTCCCTGGCTTCAGCCCCCTTTCCAGGGTCCTGTCTTGCTGGGGTTCCAGGTGCCATTGGGGTATGGGGGAAAAAAAAAAAACTGCATCAGCTTGGTGTCTGCCCAAGCAGCCTCTCAGTTTTGTGCTTGAAACTCAAGGCCCTGGTCGGGTAGGCACACAAAGGGATCTCCTGGTCTGCAGGTTGTAAAAACTATGGGAAAAGTGTAGTGTCTGGGCCAGATAGCACAGTCCCTCATGGCTTCCCTTGGCTGGGGGAGGTAGGTTCCCAGACCCTTGCACTCCTCGAGTGAGGTGATGCCCCAGTCTGCTTCTGCTCACCCTCTGTGGGCTGTGCTCACTGCCTGACTAGTCCCAATGAGATGATTCAGGTACCTCAGTTGGAAATGCAGAAATCACCCTCCTTCTGTGTTGGTCTCTATGTGAGCTGCAGACCGGAGCTGTTCCTATTCGGCCATCTTGCCAGATCTTTCCTGAAGCTGAATTATTTTGCACCAACTTCTTTGCCTGGTAAGCAGGGAAGCACAAAATCGGAGTCTCCAAAATAGTCTTGGTTGGGGTGAGGGTGCTATTATTTTCTCATTAAATGAATCTTTGATGTCGTTTATATCTGTAAATTCTTTTGTTTATTTGCATTTAGCTTGAAACTTTCTTTTTTCATTTCTGAGAGTTGACTCTAAGGTGAGAATGAGAATATGAACTTGCACAGGTTGGAACCAATATAATAATGCTTATAAAATAGTCAAATAAAGAAAAGAATAAAATAAACTACCAGATTTAGGGGCAATAGTGATTCCTCTGAAAATTATTTTAAAAATTCAAACATTCAATAAAGTTGAAAGAAGTTTACAATGAACACCCATATTCACCACCTCCTTTTGTTCTATGACATCCCTCTCTACATCCATCAATTCAACTTATTTTCTAACGCATTTTAAAATAAGTTGTAGATATCCATACACTTACACCTAAATACTGCAGCATTTATATGATTAGAGATCAATATTTGTTCAGTAATTTTTATTTGGTGCACATTTAAATACACAAATATTAAGCATATATTTGTTGGATTTTGACAAATGCATACACCCAAATAACCCATATGCCTATCAAGATATATACATTGCCATCACTCCATAAATGAAACATCATTCTTCAAGCTTCTTCCCAATCTCCACTCCCGTTCCACAGGCAACCACCATTCTGATTTCTTTTCTGTTAAAGATAAAATTGACTGTTGGAACATTATATAAATGTAATCACAGGGTATGTACTTTCAGTATGAATCTTTTTCATTTGAGGTTTTAAAGATTTATCTATGTTTTTTCTTCCCTTCTATTTCTAAAAAGTAGTCCTTTGTATGAATATATCATAATTTATTTACTCATATACTTGGGATATTGGCCATTATGTATATAGCCACTATTGACCTCCTTGTACAGGTATTTTTGTGTTCATATGTTTTTATTTATTTTGGGTAAATCCAAGGATTCAAATTGCTGGATCATAGTTTAGATATATGTTTGGTTTTATATGAAACTTCCAGATATTTTTCCAAAATAATAGCACCATTTAACAAATCTTACCAACAAGGTATGAGAGTTCCAGTTATTCTTTTTGTTTGTCTGTTTGAGACAGAGTTTCATTCTTGTTGTCCAGCCTGGAGTGCAAGGGTGCAATCTTGGCTCGTTGCAACCTCTGCCCCTCTGGGTTCAAGTGATTCTCCTGCCTCAGCCTCCTGAGTAACTGGGATTACAGGCATGCACCACCACGCCCGGTTAATTTTGTATTTTCAGTAGAGATGGGGATTCTCCATGTTAGTCAGGCTGGTCTCGAACTCCTGACCTCAGGTGATCCGCCCCCTTCAGCCTCCCAAAGTGCTGGGATTACAGGTGTGAGCCAGTATGCCCAGCAGCACGAGAAAGATTTTTTAAAACCCTATATAACTCCTTAATATGATAGATACCACTTAATAAATAATACTTTAATGAATCCAGCTTCTTCAGTTCATGGCGTGAATGGTTAACTGCAATAAAACCAATTCCTAAATTCTTTGTGTTCCTGGGAAAATGATAATTCAGTTGAAACTTTGAAGATATTTAGTGGTCTTAACGGAATGAGGAACTCAGTGAATAATTGACAGAGGAAGGGAAGAATCTCCCAATATGTAGAAAACTTTCAGAATCAAGTCATGAGCTGAGCCAGTCAGCTTCATCCAAATCCCAGAAAACTGAGTTTCAGATAAGTTTTAGTAATATTATCATAAATACAAAATCAAGCAGGTACTGCGATGTTGATGAAAAACTGTTTGGTATAACAGATTATGAACTAGTTAATGGCGTAACTCTGTTATCATTTTCTTACCCAAAAACTTTACAATTATCATGAAAGTGAGAAGCAACAGACCACATTCTAAATAATATTGTTAGTCAAGCACCATAGAGTTTGAAATGAAAGAATAAAAACCTTTCTAGACCTAAGATTCTACCTGGGCACTGGATTTGGAGAAACAGCTTCTTCGTTGTACTACTGCAGATTTCATTTCCTTTCTCTGCCCCCGCACCTCACCCAGTGGCTCAGGGCCCACTCTCTTACCTTTGTATCTTCTATTTAATCAGAATCCTACTTTCTTGTGTATCATTTCTTTGTCAGTCTTTTAATTCTTTCCTGTTCTCTGTGGGATGGCACTGGGGCATATTTATTACTCCAAGCTAACCTCAAGGAAGGATGTCTTTGCTGCAAAATTGGTTTTTTACAAAAGTAAATTCTATGAGAGGCTGGTTATTTCTATATTCTAGCTGAAAATCCTTTATTAAGAGCTTGGAGGCCAGGCATGGTGGCTCACGCCTATAATCCCAGCACTTGAGGAGGCCAAGGTGGGTGGATCACCTGAGGTCGGGAGTTCGAGACCAGCCTGACCAACATGGAGAAGCCCTGTCTCTACTAAAAATACAAAATTAGCAAGGTGTGGTGGCACAAGCCTGTAACCCCAGCTACCTGGGAGGCTGAGGCAGAAGAATTGCTTGAACCCAGGAGGCAGAGGTTGTGGTGAGCTGAGATCGTGCCATTGCACTCCAGCCTGGGTAACAAGAACAAAACTCCATCTCATAAAAAATAAAATAAAAATAAAAATAAATAAATAAATAAATAAAAAGAGCTTGGAGGGTTAAGGAAAAGGCAAATAGGTGGAGAGTCATGATAAGATGACACAATCTATTCCTCCTGTCTACCTGACACTCATACCCTGTGGCCACCATCTCTCCATTCCCCTTCATCCCCATTCTCAGCCCCTGGTAACCACCATTCTGCTCTCTGCTTTTATGAGTTTGGCTTTTTTTGATTCCACATGATTGAGATCATGTGGCATTTGTCTTTTTGTGCCTGACTTATTTCACTTAGCATATTGTCCTCCAGGTTTACCCACGTTGTCGCAAATGACACAATTTTCTTCTTTGTAAAAGTTGAATAGTATTCTATTTTTTTCTTTTCTTTCTTTGTTTTTAGTGGTGTATTTCATTGTGTGTATATCATAGTTTCTTTATCCATTCATCCATTGCATACCTGGGTTAATTGCATATCTTGGCTATTGTGAATAATGCTGCAATGAACATGGGCGTGCAGATATCTTTTTGACGTACTGTGTTTCATAAATACATACAATTATTGCTTGCCAGTTAGAAACTTAAAAAATAATTTCTAAAAAGTTACAATCCAGATAGTATAAAGAGTACTTTCTCTGGAGTTAAGATGCTTAGATTCAAGCCAAAGCTCTGCCGGTAACTGGTCTGTGACCATGGCCCAGATTTTTGGTTTTTTACTTCTTTGAGCTTCAATTTACATAGATATGCAATGAAAATAATAGTGGTAGTTACCTACCTCATATTATTATTTAATGTTTTATAGGATGAAATTATTGCTACAAATACATTAAACATTTGTGGGTGTCTTCTACATATCATGCTCTGTTCCAAGCTCTGAAAATACACAAATGCATGAAAACACGACACATTCTGGAGTTGTTTATTGTCTAGTAGGTACTGAAATGGCCTAGCCCCGATTATAGCATTCAGTGGATATTTGATTAGAGCTATATAATTCTGAAGAGATAATTTTTGTCAGGACTTTATAAAAAAAGAAAGATAATTTGAGATCTTTTGAAAAATCAGGATCCATACATTGAGCTTTCAGGGTAATTCCAAATATTTTTTTTTTCACTCTAAGTAAAGTTATTCTGATCTCAACAATTGAAAGAAAAGATCTTTATTTGTGTTTTAAAATTCTCCAGAAAGCGAGTGCCAATACTAGGCTTACCATAACTAGTGTTGATGAGCTATTCTTTGCCTAAGAAAGCCATGCAAGCCATTTGCTCTCAGAGGATGAACTTGGCATGTCTGGAAAATGAGTGGTCATCTGCTCTCTTATTGCCCATTGCACCTCAGGACGGAAAGGTAAGATAATCTACGTTGTAGAATTCCAACACCACTGAATGTTAGAGCAGGCAGGCACCTTTATAAACACCTGGTCCACTGTCTCATTTCAAGTGTGGAAACAGGCTCACAGAGGGAACTCATTTTCCTGTACCGTGATGGTTATGATATCTTTACTGGAGGAACAGAACTCAATGATGGGAATGAAAATTAAAGGCACACCTTTTAATGTATTAGCACCACATCCCAATTAACTGAGTTTCAGCACACAGCTGAAAAAGGAGGCTTCTCTAAGCCAAAGAACAGAATGAAACTGGAAAAGAAATGCTAAATAATGTATCTTAAAGATATACTTTTTGAAATCTCTGGATATGTGTTTATTTATAAATGGCCATAGGACAGAAATTACTTCCTTACCTGATTGCTTATCCAAAATTAATCATTTCTTTTTTCAAAAATCGCTTTGAAGTAGCTTAAATATTTCCCCGCCTGACATTTGCCTGAGTCATCTCCAAACCCTATCCCACTGTCACAAACCCTTTCCTCTCTTCTAGTTCGTTCCCTTAAGTATCTCAGTCTAGTAGGGGATGTTTTGTGAAGTAGCCAGAGAAAAGATACATTTCATATGATTCCAAGGAGTTTAGCTTGAATTATCTACCATTCATACTCCTGCCAAAAGTTATTGGTAAGAAAATTGATGTGTATGGATAAATAATGTAAGTAAGGGGCATGCTAGGCATCAATTTATCTGTTTTCTAAGCTCTATTCCTGTATCATCTTTAATATCAGGAAGCTATGTGCCTGAACTGAGGTGTTCTGTACTGAGTACCTGGTTGCTCCGTCATCTATTTATGTCTTATACTTTAGGATATAAAAACCTAAACATATCCCCTGCTTGCCTAACCATTGTTATTTTCTTAAAGACTTCAAAAAATCTGTATACATACAGTACCAGAACATCCTTTCGGTGTCCTAGCTTCAAAGTTTCTAAACAGGCCAATGATCTTCATCTCCCCTCCATTTTTAACCCCCTTCTTATGGTATAGCAATCAGACATCGTCTTGGCTGCAAGTACAAAATAAAAACGAAACGCAAAAACCCTGACTTTCTATGGCTTATTATGAGGTTTAATTTTATCTTGTAATAAGCAATATGGAAGTAGATGATCTGAGCTGGTGCAGCTGTTTATCAATGACATCAAATATTGAATGTTCTTCAGCCTATATTCCACCATTCCCAGCATGCAGCATTGTCAACTCAACGTTGCCAAAATGTCATCTGCTCCTCCAGGTATGACTCCTGGATTTTAGGTAGGAATAGGGCATGCAATACTAGCTGCATCTATCCCATTAAGTCAGTAAAGTAAAGGCTTTTCTAGAAATCTGAACAGACTTATGCCTCTTTGTAGCAATACATCACATGTCTCCTTCTAGAGGCAAAGGATGCTGGGAATATTGCTTCCCCAAACAATATCAGAGTTTAGATATCCTATGATGAACCAATCAAAACTTTACATTATATCCCTTCCAGGCACCTGACCCCTGGTGTGGGGATGAGAATGACTTTATTTTAAATGCTAATCTGCCATGTAACTTCAGACTAACCCTGAGTCTGGGAGTGCCTCTAAAATGTCTAGTTGATGTATTATTCTTTATGTAGAAACACTTATTCACTGTAAGTTTCCTCCACAAGAACTCTTGATGCTGTTGCAGAAATCACAGGTGGTGACACACATAGCCACCTACATATTCTTTCCAGAGCACGTATACTTTCCCCAAGATATAAGCCATGAGCCTGAGCGTTGCAGTGTGGATCTCTGTCTTGTGGGCACCAAGACCACACTTCCGTCTGCGAGTTCTAATAAGTAACCCAAAAATGACAAACTAGATTAGTTTGCCTCCTTCTTTGATTTCTCAGCTCCTTCTGCATTTGAGGGCCACTTTGTATGTACGGCCCTTTCACAGAACACCTGTCGTTCCTACCTTCCCCCTCAGCGGATGATTATGCCAATAAACATCACTGAGCACCTACAACGTGCTAAGTTCTAAGGACAGAATGATCTATAATAAGACAAATGTGTGAATATGGAAGCATAGATAACCATTCTCTTCCTCACTTCTCTGACACCTTAGAGAAAGGGGTGCAGGAAATAGACGACAAAAGCTCAAAATTATGGGATACATTTCCCGAGAATGGCAGAAAAACAAGAGTAACTACAGTTGCTAAAGAATAACATTCTATGTCTCCACATTAGCATTAAGTGCAATATTTGCCCTAAAAATTTTGAAAAGATTTTGATAATTTTCTATAATTCCAAGTTGCCTAAGGAATAAATTACTGGCCAGGTGCAGTGGCTTACAGCTGTAATCACAGCACTTTGCGAGGCTAAAGCAGGAGGATGGCTTGAGCCCAGGAATTCAAAATCAGCCTGGGCAACATAGTGAGACTCTCTCTCTACAAAAAATAAAATAAAAATAATAAATTATTAATTTTATTCTTGCAATTTAAACTTCATTTTTTAAATATCAAACTACCGGAACTGAGTTGCAGTTGAGTGGCTGGTATTCCATTATATGTTTTGTATATAACAGCTTCTATCATTTACTTTCGCAGTTTGTCTTTCTTATTTCAGAAACCATCATTTTATCTTCAGGTCTAAAATATTTCCTGTGGTGCTGAAAACAGCGTAGGCTCTAAGCATTGTGTCTACAGCGTTCAATAATTAAAGGTACCCCGAACAAGGATATGTTGGAGTGCTAGTTACAAAATGTGTAAAATGTTCTAAATGAAGGGACCAGAAAGATTTTGTACTCCAGGGGCTGCAAAATTGTGTCAATTCAAGGGACAGGAAGATAATGTAAATGAGTTACATCATGAGAAAAGATCAACTATGGCAAACTAGAGAGCAATACCTATATAACTAACCAGACAATCACCTAAAAAGATGTTTCCAGTCAATCATAACATGGCAGATTAGGCCCGTAGATTATTGACCTCTGATTCCAAGGCTTACGATTGTGATGTGAGTTGCCTGGGGTTCCACAAAATGTAGCTGCCAGGGTCAGAGCTCTAGCCCATGTCTCCTAAGGATTCATTCAGTATGCGCTGCCCCTTACTGCTATACTTCTGTTTTGTAGGTTGTCCACTTTCCCTAGAAAGGCGGAAGAATTTTGAGGACCTGTTATGTGCTCCAGACCTTTATGGAAGTTATTGCTTTTAATCTTCATCATACATTTGAGATTGTTATTAATAGCCTCCTTCTTCAGATGAGAGAACTGAGATGCATCAGTGTTAAATAACTTATCTCAGATTGACCTATCGATGTGTGGGCAGCCTAATTAGGTGTATATTTTGCATCCAGGTCTTTCTGGACTTGAAGTTTATGTTTTTTAACTGTATTACACAGTCTTCATGAAATGCACCTCACCTCCAGGAAATGTAAAGTAGTTTAAGTGCCTCGAAGTAGCAACTAGTAAGTAATCATTTTAGAAATGGGATCAAATGTGTATCAAGAATGGCTATCAGTATAATAAATCCTGGTGATAATAATGAAAAAGAGACAGAGTTCATTTTATAATTATCTTTAAAAATAATTTATGCTTTTACTTTACATCCAGGAGATACACGTGCAGGTTTGTTACATGCGTATACCATGTGATGCTGAGGTCTGGGGTATGACTGATCCCATTACCCAGATAGTGAGCATAGTATCCAATAATAATTCAACCCCTTTTCTCCTCCTTCCCTCCTCCTTTAGTAATCTCCAGTGTCTACTCTTTCCATCTTTATATCTATGTTTACTAAATCTTTAGCTCTCACTTATAAGTGAGAATATGCAGTATTTGGTTTTCTTTTTTTTTTGAGATGAGTCTTGCTCTGTTGCCCAGGCTGGAGTATGGTGACATGATCTCGGCTCACTGCGAGCTCCACCTCCCAGGTTCACACCATTCTCCTGCCTCAGCCTCCTGAGTAGCTGGGACTACAGGCGCCTACCACCGCTTCCGTTTATTTATTTATTTTTTTTTTTTTGTATTTTTAGTAGAGACAGGGTTTCATCATTTTAGCCAGGATGTTCTCGATCTCCTGACCTTGTGATCCCCCCGTTTCAGCCTCCCCAAGTGCTGGGATTACAAGCGTGAGCCACCGTGCCCTGCCAGTATTTGGTTTTCTGTTCCTGCATGAATTCACTTACGATAATGGCCTGTAGCTGCATCCATGTTGCTGCAAAGGGTATGATTTCATTGTTATGGTTGCATAATATTCCAGTGTGTATATACTACATTTTCTTGATCCAATCTTGTGTTGATAGGCACCTAGGTTGATTCCATGTCTTTCCTATTGTGAATAGTGCTGCAGTGAACATATGAGTGCATGTGTCTTTTTTGATAGAACAATTTATTTTATTTTGGATATATACCCAGTAATGGGATTTCTGGGCCAAATGGTAGTTCTAAGTTATTTGAGAAATCTCCAGACGGCTGTCCACAGTGGCTGAACTAATTTACAATGCCATCAGCAATGTATAAGTATTTCCTTTTCTCTGTAGCCTTGCCAGCATCTGTTGCTTTTTGACTTTTTAATAATAGCCATTCTGACTGATGTGAGATGGCATCTCATTGTGGTTTTGATTTGCGTTTCTCTGATGATTAGTGACACTGAGCATTTCTTCATGTTTCTTGGCCTCTTGTATACCTTCTTTTGAGAAGCGTCTGTTCATGTATTTTGCCTACTTTTTAATGGTTTGCTTGTTGAATTGTTTAAGTTTTATAGATTCTGAATATTAGATCTTTGTCAGATGCATGTATTTTCTTCCATTTTGTAGATTGTCTACTCTGTTGATAATTTCCTTTGCTGCACAGAACCTCTTTAATTAGGTCCCACTTGTTCATTTTTGTTTTTGTTGCAATTGCTTTTGAGGACTTTGTCATAAATTCTTTCCCAAGGCCTGTATCCAGAATGGTGTTTCCTAGGTTTTTTCCTAGGATTCTTATAACTTGAGATCTTGCATTTAAATCTTTAATCCATTTTGAGTTAATTTTCTATGTGGGGAAAGGTAGCAGTTTCATTTTTCTGCATATGGTTAGCCAGCTATCCCAGCACCATTTATTGAATATGGAGTCCTTTCCCCATTGCTTATTTTTGTCAACTTTGCCAAAGATCAGATGGCTGGCATTGTGTGGCAGATGGCTGGTGTTGTGTGAATTTATTTCTGGATTCTCTATTCTGTTTCATTGGTCTATGTGTCTGCTTTTGTACTAGTACCATGCTGTTTTGGTTATCAGAGCCTTAGAGTGTAGTTTCAAGTTGGGTTATGTGATGCCTCCAACTTTGTTCTTTTTGCTTAGAATTTCTTTGGATATTTGGGCTCTTTCTTGGTTCTATATGAATTTTAGAATAGTTTTTCCTAATTCAGTGAAATATAATGCTGGTAGTTAGATAGGAATAGCATTGAATCTGTAGATTGTTTTGGGCAGTATGGCTGTTTTAAAGATACTGATTCTTCCAATCCATGAGCATGGAATGTTCTCCCATTTGTTTGTGCCATCTCTGATTTCTTTCTACAGTGTTTTATAGTTCTGCATGTAGAGATCTTTCCCTTTCTTGGTTAGATATATTCCTAGGCATTTTAATTTTTTATGGCTATTGTAAACATGACTGTGTTCTTAATTTGGCTCTCAGCTTGAATGTTGTTATTGTATAGAAATGCTACTGATTTTTGTACATTAATTTTGTAACATAAAATTTTACTGAAGTTGTTTATCAGTTCCAGGAGCCTTTGATTGATTCTTTAGGTGTAGAATCATATAGTCAGTAAAGATAGTTTGACTTCTTATTTTCCTGTTTGGATGCCTTTTGTTTCTTTCTCTTGTCTGATTGTTCTGGCTAGGACTTCTGAGAAAGTATTCTTGATATTGTTGCTGCTGCTGCTTTTCTTTCACATGTTCAATTATTTTTCTAGACCTGTAAGTTGCATTCCATACAGGCAATCCCTCTTTCCTGTCATGCTCTTGAAACACTACATTTGTTTTCTGGACAGCAATCTTTCTTTGTTGTTCTTCTACCTCTCTAGTCACCTCTTCTCAGTCTCCTTTTTTATGTCCATCTTATCACTCAAAAGAGTGGAGTAAGCCATGGTCCAGTCCTTGTTCCTCTTGTTTTTGCCACATCTATTCAACCCCTAGATAGTATTCCCCAGCCACTCAGCTTTATTAAAATGCCATATATACAATGATAACTTTCACATTTATATTTGTAGTCCTGACCTCTTTCCTGAAGTCTGGCTGGTAGAGCTCCCCAATCTCTTATCTGAAAATGTACTGTGCAGATGTACTTTAAAATGCAATTTTTTCGGATTTTATAAATTTATATCACAGAACACCCCCATCTAGGTCTGGGGCCGCATCCAATATTCAAATACATGGATACTTCTTCAACGAGCACACCAAATTAGATGAACAATACTGAGAAATTGCCTCATGTCAATTCAAGTGATGTTTACTATCAAATGAGAAATAAAATCCACTTCTAAACTTTTTCTCTCCATCCCTATCCTGCTTTATTTTCTTACATAGCACTTACTAACTCTTGACATGTACTGTCCTGTTCATTTGCTTAAGGTCTGGCTTCCTCAAACCCAGTGTAAGCTTCATCAGAGCAGGGACTTTTGTATTGGTTCCTAGCTCTCTCCCCAGTATCTACAACAGTCCCTGACACATAGTTGGTGCTCAGTAATTATTTCGTGAAGGAAAGAATGAATCCCCCAATGCAGAAAGAGATGGCCAAGAGAAACACTTCCTTTTCACCTGATTCTGCTGGCATGTGACTGAATGTTGAATTCCAACAGGTTCAATGTCACAGTTCACAAAAACTGCCCTGCTTGTCTCCTTCACTGCTTTAAGTAACTTTGAGTAACTGTTGGCCAGAACTCCAAGGACCTTTGAATATTTACTAATGATATCCCTAGGTTCATTTTTAAAATGAGTAACTTAAAACCCAGAGAGGCTACAGGACTAGTTCCTGGTTACCAGAGACCAATCTCTAGCAGAATTAAGACCAGAAATCTGGCTCAAGAGATCTTTCATCTCATTTATTTCAGACCTCCACAGATACAAAAAGTATTCATGGAATGTTGAATGGCTCTGAAATTTTAATAATCTGGCTTATTGAACTATTATAAGAAGACTGTCTGGCCGGGCGCGGTGGCTCACGCCTGTAATCCCAGCACTTTGGGAGGCCGAGGCGGGCGGATCACAAGGTCAGGAGATCGAGACCACGGTGAAACCCCGTCTCTACTAAAAATACAAAAAATTAGCCGGGCGCGGTTGTGGGCGCCTGTAGTCCCAGCTACTCGGGAGGCTGAGGCAGGAGAATGGCGTGAACCCGGGAGGCGGAGCTTGCAGTGAGCCGAGATCGCGCCACTGCACTCCAGCCTGGGCGACAGAGCGAGACTCTGTCTCAAAAAAAAAAAAAAAAAAAGAAGACTGTAACGTTTTTGTCACTAAGCAATGAATTTTGTTTTCACAAGAAATATGGAACTTAATTCTTTTAGACTATAAAACATCCCTTACCTTTCTTCCTAGATAGGGCATTTTAATCTGTAAAAGGTTAAAAAGTAAATGTATATTAAAAAGAACTGAATAGTGCTGTTATATTTCAACTTAATGCATTTGTCTTCAAATGCCATTCCCAAATTATGTTAATTATTATATATCTATATATGATGTATAATTAAATATATATTTTATAAATATCAAAGTGCTGTACACATCAGACAATGCACACAATATTACATATATAATATATGTGTGTGTATATATATGTATATAAAACCAGGATGCAGAATTTTCTTGCTCTCTTACTTACCAACTATATGAGTTTTTAAAAGTCACTTAAACATGTACCCTAGAACTTAAAATATAATAAAAAAAAAAAAACAGTAGAATGCTAGTCAAAAAATAAATAAAGTCACTTAATTACTTTGTGTCTCACTTTTATTATGGGAGAAATAGTAATATTAACAATAACTATGGTAGTATTTGTCCTACTTATCTCAATGGTTTGTTGCAAGTTTGAAATGTAATAATATTCTTCACTTTGTACTATGAAGTGTAGTTTTCTAAATCTAATATCAACTACTAAATGCAAGTATTGCATACCAGTTAAGATCATGGACTATGAATCCAGACTGCCAGCTGGAAATTCTGGCTCTGCAATTACCAGTTCTGTGACCTGGAGCAAGCCACTTAATGTCTCTGGGGTTTATTTTCCTCATCTATAAAATAGGGATTTTAATAATAGCTACCTCTTAAGGCTGTTTGAAGTTTAAATGTATTGATGTATGTAACATGCTTAGACCAATGCCTGATACCTAGTAAATGCTAAGCATTAGTGTGACTGTAATGCAATTAAGAAACCATTATTATATTTAGCAGATATACACAGCCAGATATAGAGCTATTGTATTAATAAAAGTATTGCATTTATGTGGTTATACATAGATGTAGAAAAAGAGTCATAGCTACGTAGCCAGTGAACTCAGTAGCTCTGTTATTTTTATTGCTTCTTAATGGAGACCACAGAAGTACATGGGAAATATGAGAGTGTGGTTCCAGCAATCTACTATAGTTAAGTTCATATTGCAAATCCCTTAAGTATATCACTAACTTTCCATATTGTTAGAATTTAGTCCTTGCAAATGCAGCCACTGCTTGGGCAGGATGTAGCAGCTGCCCAACAGGTGTTGAGAAATATGAGAATTGAGGGAGAAACCATAATTCCCTGTAGGGAGCAGACTCTCTTTTAATGCTTTATTGAGGAAAAAAAAAAAAAAAAGCAAAGTAACATAAAGGAACCAGCATTGTGCCTAAAAATGAAAGTTATACTTCAGAAATGGAGGTGAAGCAAAAGATTCGCCCTCTCCTGGGAGCTGAACTTTTCAAAGTCACCTCAGACTAACAGGAAATTCACTTTGTTCTTAGCATTGCCTTGGCTAGAAAGTTTACCATCTCCCTTGACTTTAATGCAAACCATCATGACAGGAAGCTCTGCATTTGCTCTAAGTCCCTCCTGCTGTGAGTTAATGCAATGTTTGTGTTTGCTTATTTCAGACACACAGTAGAGGTGGGAGAATCCTCCTCATGATCAAAAGCATTTTTCCTTTCCTTGGAGAAAGATTATTTGATGTCTCATCCAATTCACTTGGACACTTTTCTTTGGCTATTGTGTTTTAAGATTGCACTGTAGTTGCTTAGCCAGTCATTTAACCTCTCAGAGCATTGTTCATAAAGAATATTTGATGACTGATCACATCCTTTATGGAATCTATAACATTTTAGATTATGTATGCCCAGCATTGAGCCAGATACTACTGAAAGTATAAAAGAAATACATGGCTTTCAAGGAATATAAAACTTTAATGGAGATTTATACACAAAGAACCATTTAAGAGCAAAATAAGAGAGTATACAGTAAGATGACTTGGTTAATTGCCTGTTTTCTTGGCTAGAAATCTAACTATATGTCTTGTTCTATGTTACACCCTAGGGCCTACCAGTGCAGTAGCTATATCATAACAGGCACTCAAAGACTTGTCGAATAAACAAATAGATGTAGAGATGATGATGTAATAAACATTAATAGCTGTAACAATTATTAAATTTTGAGCTAAAATAACTCCTCCAGAAATCAAGCCTAAATAAGTAATATAAAATAAAGAGAACAATTAGCAGAGGTAGTTCTAAATGCTCACCAAGACCATTTTCTCTCCTCCCCAGGTACATAGCAGGACTGTCTCTCCTAGCATCCCTTGCAGCTAGGTGAAGTCATGTGACTGCATTCTGGCCAGTGGTGTGTGTGCATAAATCTTGTACATCACTTCCGAGCAGACTCCTAAAACCTCCTTTGAAATTCTTCATGCTTTGTTTCTTTATCTGTCTGCTGAATTTTGAGGACCATCTGAAACCTTTGAAGTCCTAGAAGATGACAGAGCCACCAGATGAAAGAAGCCTGATCCCTAATTAATGTGTGGAGCTGAGTGGAGGAGAGCAAAAATGATGACCCTGGACTGTGATGTGAGTGACAAATAGAAAAAGACTTGTATTTTTTTTTTAATACATTGAAATGTTAGTCTATGCTAACCCATATGATTGTATAAGCAAAAGATATAGATAGCAGCATTATTTATAATACAGGTTAAATATTCCTTATCCAAAATGATTGGGAGAAGAAGTGCTTTGCATATCGTTTTTTTCCAAATTTTGGAAAGTTGGCATATACAAAATGAGATAACCTGGGAATGAGACCCATGCCTAAACATGAAATTTATTTATGTTTCATGTAAACCTTACACACATAGCCTAAAGGTAATTTTTTATAATATTTTAAATAATTTAGTGCATAGACCAAATTTTGAATGTGTTTTGACTGCAACACATCACATGAGGTCAGGTGTAGAATTTTACACTTGTGACATCCTGTCAGCTCTAAAAATGTTTCAGATTTTGAAGCACTGCAAATTCTAGATTTTTGAATTAGGGTTGCTCAATCTGTAATAAAAGAGCATAAACTACCATTTAGTAAAGATAAACTACCAAAGAGAATTTTAGAAGAGTATAAATTATTCATAATGTAATCCCCTCATGAAAAGTGATGGTTGTGAACATTGCGTTGTAATATAAAAATATGCTAACATTTTGATGTAAAAATCAGACTGTTGTAGATACATTCTTATGTAATTCTTATTCATAAGCTTAAAATGCTTATAAAATTAAAACACAGGAAGTAAATACATCACAATATCAACTACAGTTGTGTTAAAACATAGATGGAGGTGGTTGTGTTTTCTATTTTTAAATTTTTTACTTTTAGCACTGCGGCACCTTTGCATTATAATTTAGAAATAGAATTTTTAAAAAGTTATTTTGGGTGAGGCACAATGGTTCATGCCTATAATCACAGCACTTTTTGAGGCTGAGGTGAGAGGATCAACTGAGGTCAGATGTTTGAGAACAGCCTGGACAACAAAGTGAGATCCCATCTCTACAATTTTTTTTTTAATTAGCCAGCATGGTAGCACATTCCTGTAGTCTTAGCTACTTGGGGGGTTGAGACAGGAGGGTCACTTGAGCCCAGGACTTTGAGGCTGCAGCGAGCTATGATCTTGCCACTACACCCCAGCCTGGTGACAGACACTCTGTCTATAAAAAAAATAAAATAGGTTATTTTTAAAAGCGAAGTTAATTCTCAAATGGTAACTGTACAAACCATGAGTGCTTTTCCTCCTTGGAAATGGAGGGACCCACAGAGTCCGAGAAAACCTCACGGGAAGGGTGTAACTAGCATGGGACTTAGAAGGATAAAGAGGACTGACTTAGCAGAGAGAAGCAAATCATGTTCCAGGTAAATAGAGGAGGATTACAAGGTGGAAATGAAGAGCTTGAGGACATAAAGAGATTCTCAGTCCGCCCGCAAAATTTCAAGGTATTGGACTGAGTAACCTTTTGGGGGCATTGTGAGAGTTCTTTTCTTGCCACCACATTCCAATGATCCATTATTTTTGCAAAACTGCAATTCTGTCTGCCCGTAAGTCAGGTGCTTGGGCCTGCTCTTTTGGAAGTGGAGACCTGCTTGCAGGGTTGTATTCGTCTGTTAATTGAATTCCCCTTGCAGGGTATGAGTGAAGTCAGGACCAGCAATAGTGCTATTCTCTGACTAACTTGAGATGTTGGCCTCAATCAACTCAGCAGTCTAACTGACTGGTTATCTAACTAATATATAAACTAAGTAGACCGCATAGACTGGGTAAACAGAATTTTTCGATCCAGACTCATTTCTCTAGCTCATTTTCCTTATGCACTCACTAAACCTTGAACTGGAAGCAAACATGTGACAGACTCAGAGTCTGTCTTCACAGAGCTAACAGATTTGGGAGAATGGGATGAGGATGGAAACCTAAAGAAACACCGCTTACTGAGTATTCACTCTATGCCATGGATAAGACTGAGGACTTTGACAAACTCCTGTCATATCCTTTTTGAAAGGGGCACTGTCATCTCTGTCCTACAAATCAGAAAACAGGCTCAGAGAGGCTAAGTCATTTTTTGAAGGTCACACAGCAAGATGCAAGCTGCCAAGATGAAATTGAAATCTAAGTCTGTCTAAATTCATTTTCTAAGAAGTTTTGATAGAAGCCAAATATCCTCATGATATTAAAGAAAAGAGAGAGAGATGAATTATTCTGGGAGTTCAAAAGAGATTCCAAAAGTAGGACTGGTAGAAGGATGGGAAACAAAGGGGTAGCAGTTTTTGTTGCTGTTATAAATAGATGGATATTTGGTGCAGAGTCTTAGTTTCAAAGCAAAGCCGTTGCTTTGTGGGTTACTTGGGGAGGGCTTAGGGGCAGCTGCCCAGCATTAGTTGGAAATGCTCAGGCCAGGCTTGAGTGTCCCTCATGCCTCCTTTCTCTATTTGTGAAGGCCGGGTATGCCTTTGAAACTCACCCTTCTAAAACCCTGTCTCTCCAGGCTTGGAAACAGGCTTGTCAGAGGCAAACAATCAAGACGTGTTTAGTCACCTCTTCACAAGCAAACATTTTAAAAGGTACGTCTAATCCATTCCAACTCCTCATAAATGACAAGAGCCTGCACATTACCATAGTTACCAAATCAGCACTCCGAGTCTCCATCCATTTCCTTGCCTGTTACAGAACACTGAACGAGAGGATGCAGCTGAGCACGTGAGGTGAAATCTCTTTCTGCTCCACTCACAGCGCTGCCCCAGCCCCTAGTTGTGTTAGAATCTTAAGCCACCAATTTGCAGAGATAAAAGTAAATCTATTAATTGGCTAGGACAATGGGACTGATGTCGCATAACAGAGGGCGCAGCCACATTAATCAACCAGTAGAAGGGTCAGGAGACCTGAGGACCCACACATATTTAGACATTCATATGATCTTTCTGAAACACAGGTCTAACAGTGGGTCTCCACTGCCCCTAAATATGTACTGATTCCAATCTTCCCTACCAGATTAACTCCAAACTCCCTAGTTTGACATAAGCACTCAGCAATCAGTCCATAGCCCACCCTTTCAATCTCATCGCTCCTTCAACTGTAAGGCTTATCTCAAGTGTCCCCTCCTCCAGGAAGTCTCCCTGGTTCTATCCAATCTACTTTCTTGCACCCACTCATAACACATTTCATTTTGCTGTAGCTATCTTTTTGCTTGTCGGTCTCCCCCAGCTGTGAGCAACCACAGGCAAACGGGCTGCACTGTACTCATCTTTCTTATCTTTTACAGTGATCAGCACCCAACATGGTATGTAGTAGGCACGTAATAAAATTTGAGTAAATTATGACTGTGCCTTTCCTCATTGTTCATTTCAGCAACCCCGATACCCTGGACCCTTCCTAGAATATGCTCTGCATCCCATGACCTCAGTGCCATTCCTGATTCTCTTCCCTTCACCTGAAATACCTTCAAGCCCACACCCCCACACTCCCCACTACACTGTTTGAAGAAACTGCAACCATCTGCTATTTACTTCACCCAAAATGCTGCTGGAAATCTGAAGCCTTCTATGACTCTCCAAGGCAGATCTGGAGGCCTCCAAAGCAGAACGTGTTCTCAATCTAGGATTCCAGTTCTTTTTCTTGGGCTCTGGTTGGCTGAATGTGTCTGTCTCATCTATAGACTGCAAGTTCTTCCAGGGCAAAAACCAGGCCTTATCCATATTTCGGGTCTACATCTAAGCAGATGCTTAATACTCTATGTGGAATTAAATAATAAAGTGACCGGTAGTCACGAAAAATGATCTTCAAATCAGTCTATCTCGCTGCAGAAATATTGCCTGAGCCTTCTCCTCTCCTAGCCCCTCACCTAGCAATGAGACCTTGTTTTGACAGCTCACTTCACTTCTCACACCTGAGCTGCAAGCTTCACGCCGTGGCTCTGGGAGGATAGGAAATGTGAACGGTGCTTTCTCCACTCAGGATAGAGGCAGGATTGGTTTTAAAGTGGTTGCCATTTGGAGCAGCAGCCTAAGATCAATCACTACCCTTGTTCTTGCCAAGCTGTGAGCAGCGTTTTTGTTTCTGATCTGCCTGTCAGGAAAACATGCTTCTCTTTGTAGACCTGCCTTTGAGCTAAGATGATTGAAAGGGAGGTGAGGAGAAAATGAAAAAGAAAAAGTAGAAAAACTAAACAAAAAGGTAGGGAAAAATACAGTCCCCAAAACTTCAGTTTGACAGAATAAACCAAAACAGGAGTTTTGGGTTCAATCAGGCTTGTTCTTTGCTACTAAACTACCATATAATCTTGGAAGAATTACTTAATCTCCCTAACCCCCCATTTCTTTATCTACAAGGGTTGGATTGAGGATTAAATGAGATAATGCATGTTTCAAATAAAAAGCACTGAAGAAGGTGCTCGGTAAGTATATATTTTTGTCATCGCCAAGTGGCCGGGAGGAATTACATCGTCGTATCATGTTATATTTATGACTTAAGTCAGCTTCCCTGGAGCATACTGAGAAGAGATTTGTGTGCCAGTAACTAAATTATAAAGTGCTTCTCAGAGGAGCCTGTGAGGTACTGGGGAAGCAGGACCTGGAGGAGAAGCAGCCAAACCAGCCAGGATTTTAGGCAAAGTCTCAGATTTGGTCTTCACAAGGACACTGGAGTGTTAATTACATCTAGAGGATGCCTCAACTCTGTAGAAAGGGGCTGCGCTTCCATATCCTCTCATCCTTAGTCATCGGCTAAGGTTACCCTAAAGGGACACACACTTCAAGGGACTCTTGAAGCCTCAGGTACAGCAGCCCCAGTAACCTAAGAGTGATCTTTCCAAGAAAGCAAGAGCTACTGACCTTCAGGAGCAAAGCACACACACGCCAACATATGGGCACCTGCAAATGGTAAGAGGGGTCTGAAGACAAATAGATGCATGCCTGTCTGTGTCCAGGATACTTTGAATGAGGCACTTTTAAAAAACAGCTTTATTGAGGTATAATTGATATATAAAAATGACACATATTTAATATATACAATTTTATGAATTTGGACATATGCAAACACCTGTAATACCATCACCATAATCAAAGTAATTTATGACAAACACACCTGCCAGCAATAACTTAACATGCCTTGAGAACGACCCTGTATCGCAGATGCACCTGAATATAGTTTCGAGTTCTGAGCTAAGGAATCCAGGAGAGGCCAATCCGGAGAGTCATTCCTTATCTATGAGGAACAACTGAGCCCCCGACCGATCCCATGGAATGCAGGCCATATGGGGGATCAAGGCCCTTTATTTTGAGTTACGTGAAGGTTACCAGGTGGAGGTTGTAAAGCGAATGGTGTTAAGTTAAAATGCTGTATAAACTGCATGCCTTTTGCTGCCCACCCCACCACTACTGGACTATGAAGTTATCCTGTCCAGCCTGCCACCACTGAACTCTTTCTCCTGCCTATAAGTCCCCAGTAAAACTCCATGTCTTGTTTGCAGTCCCTGGGTCTCTTCTTTGGCCTCTTCAGCCTGGTACCATCCCCACTGGAGTCGACAGGGTTTCAACACAACAGTAATAAATATACACATCACCTCCAACAGTTTCCTTGTGTCGTTCTGTGTTGTGGGGGGTAGGGGGGTATTTTTGTGGTAAGAACATTTAACATGAGATCTACCCTCTTACATTTTTAAGTGCACAGTGCTGTATTAACTATAGGCACTAGTTGCACAGAAGACCTCTTGAGCTTATTCGTCATGTGTAACCGATATGAACAATATATACTCATTGAATAACTCCTCATTTCCCTCTCCTACTATTCCCTAGCAACCACCATTCTGTTTACTGCTTCTGTAAGTCTGACTATTTTAGATACCTTATATAAGTGGAATCAGACATTTGTCCTTCTTTGGCTGACTTATTTCACTTGGCATAATGTCTTCCAGGTCCATCCATGCTATTCCAAATGGTAGGATATCCTTTTTAAGGCTGAATAATATTCTATTGGATGTATATATCCAATGGACATTTGGATTGTTTTCATATCTTATATATTGGGAATAATGCTGCGATGAACATAGGACTGTAGATCTCTTTGAGATTCTGATTGCAGTTATTGTGGATATACACCCATAAGAGGGGTTGCTGGATCATATGGTTGTTCCTTTCTTAATGTTTGTGAAACCTCCTTCCTGTTTTCCACAGCAGCTGCACCATTTTACATTCCCACCAATAGAGTACAAAGGTTTCAATTTCTCTGCAGTCTCACCAACATTTGCTGTCTTTTTTTTTTTTTTTTGATAATAGCTATTATAGCAAATGTGAGGTAATATCTCACTGGTTTTGATTTGCATTTCCCTGATGATGACTGATGTTGATGGAGCACTTTTCTTATTATAACTGTTGGCTATTTGTATGCCTTCTTTGGAGAAATGTCTATTCAGGTCCTTTGCCCACTTCTTACCCAGATTACTTGGAGTTTTTCTTTTTTGCCTTTGAATTATAGGAGTTCCTTACATATTTTAGAGGTTAACCCCTTATCAGATTATGTTTTGCAAACATTTTCTGCCATTCCATAGGTTGCCATTTTATGCTGTTGATTGTTTCCTTTGCTGTGTTAAAAACTTTTTAGTTTGATGTAGTCCCCCTTGTCTATTTTTGTTTTTGTTACCTGTGCTTTTGATGCCATATCCAAGAGATTATTGCCAAGACCAATGTCATGAAGCTTTCCTTGATGTTTTCTTCTAGTAGTTTTATAGTTTTAGATCTTACATTTAAGTTTTTAATCTATTTTGGGTTCATTTTTGTGTGTGGTGTAAGATTGGGTTCTAATTTCATTCTTTTGCATATTAATAGCCAGTTCTTTCAACACCTTTTATTAACAAGACTATTATTTCTTCATTGTGTATTCTTGGCACCCTAAGCACTTTTTCCTGCATTATCCAGTTGTTCCTTACTACAACTCTGTATTAGATAATATGAGTATTATTAAGCCTATGTGGCAGATAAGTAGACTGAGGTTCAGAAGAGTAACATGATTTTCTTAGTCACCTAGTTATCAGAGATGGAACATTTGCACCATTTTCCTGATTCTTTGGTCCTTTTGGGAAAATCCTGAGCATTCCAGGGATCTCACAATTGTTGGTAGTAACTCCACCATGAGTTCGTGAATGCTATGAAAACACCATTTGGGGTACAGATGGTTGTGCATAAGGCTTATAAAGAGATAACTTTGTTATTTTTAAGAATATAGCCTATAATCCCAACACTTTAGGAGGCCAAGGCAGGCAGAACACTTGAACCCAAGCATTTGAGACCAGCCTAGGCAACATGGTGAAGGCCTGTCTCCACAAAAAATAAATACAAAAATTAGTTGGGCATGGTGACCCGTGCCTGCAGTCCCAGCTACTCAGGAGGCAGAGGTGGGAGGACTACCTGAGCCTGTGAAGTTGAGGCTGCAGTGAGCCATGACTGTGTCACTGCACTCTAGCCTGGGTGACAAGCTGTCTTTAAAAAATGTATATGAACACTTCTGTTAATGTATGTATTAGTGTGTATGTGTCTATTAGTCTGTTCTCTCATTGCTAATAAAGATATACCTGAGACTGAATAGTTTATAAAGAAAAAGAGGTTTGGTGGACTCATAGTTCCACATGGCTAGGGAAGCCTCACAGTCATGGAGGAAGGAAAAGGAGAAGCAAAGGCACATCTTATATGGCAGCAAGCAAGATAATGTGTGCAGGGGAACTGCTCTTAATAAAACCATCAGATCTCATGAGACTTATTAACTATCACGAGAACAGCACAGGAGAAACCCACCCTCATGATTCAATTACTTCCCACTGGGTCCCTCTCATGACATGTGGGGATTATGGGAGCTACGATTCAAGATGAGATTTGGGTGGGGACACAGTCAAACCATATCAGTCTACATGTGTGTGTGTTTGTGAAGTCAAATCCACCAAAGAAGAAAAACCAAAAGGATGTTAATTTAAAATGTTAACCATAGGTTGAGAGGTTAGAAAGTGACCTGGAGAGGATGGCCTGTGGTACTTCTAGGGAAGAACCATCTGTCATGGCAAGTGCTAAGAGTACAGAGAAAATAGTAGGGTGTCTCCAGGGAGCAGTGGACACCCAGTCCTCTAAGCTTCTTAGGTTTTCTGCATCATGACTTAACCCACACTGAGTAAGGCTGAGCTTCCAGGTCACCACCTCGAGAGGGAGCAGCTTTGAGATGGGCCTGTGAGAAGGGCCCTGATGTCTGCTCTTTGCCCATGATCTCAGAGCTGCTTGACCTTTTGCCACACCTATGGAATGGAGGTGGGGGATTGGCAGGTGAGGGTGACTTTTTTTAAATTCCAAGTAAATCAGTGGAGAAACAGCCAGCACAGAGTCATAGCTGAATGTCTCCATCCTTCTTTTCTCACACCCCACTCCTGCCACCTAGGTATCTATTGGAAGGAGGAACAAAAGCACATTGCTCCCAAGAAACCATAATGCTCCACTGTTGTCCTTTATTAGTTCCTTACTAGTTTCTACTGAGGAAGAAAGTTAAATGACCTCACTTAGGGCTTAGAAAGTCAAATCCAATTCAGGAGATATTCCTATATTAATCAAATAGTTCCAACACACTTTTAACTTCTTTAAAGTGCTTTCACAGCTATGATTTTATTTGTAGACAGCTCTGCAAGACTGGCCTTGAAAAAAAAAGAAAAGCCAGCAACAATCAGTAGTGAGAATGAAAAGAAAAAAAATTAGCCCAAGCAAGACACTAAACTCTAGACCAGGCTTCTCAACCCAGCTGCACATCAGCACCAGCTGAGGAGGCTTCCAAAGTCACCATACCCAAGCTGCAGCAAAACCACTTAAATGAGGATGAAGTGGGTGAAATCCAGATGTCAATAATTGTTAAAACCCTCAGATGATTCCAATGTGAAGACAGATTTGAGAATCTCTGTGCTAAAGGGAGCTAACTAGTCAAGGCATCCACAGCTGACATTTTGTAAGAACCAGGTGATTAAACCTACCAAGAAAGGGAGATCTTGAGTTAGTCATTCACCAAATATTTATTAAGCACTTCCTAAGAAGAAGGCACTGTGCTCCGTGCTCCAGGGACCCGAGATAAAACTCCCCAGGGTCTATGTTGTCCGTACCCACAGTCTTGGTGGGGAATAGTGGTAGATAAAAAAATAACTGAGAATAACGGTGGTCCTTTCTGAAATGGGAGATGTTGGGCAGGGGGTACAGACTTACAGTTATAAAACGAAAAAGTTCTGGAGACCTACTGCACAACATGGTGACTGTAGTTACTAATAATTATATTAATCCATGCTCACACTGCTATAAGGAACTGCATGATATTGGGTAATTTATAAAGGAAAGAGGTTTAATTGACTCACAGTTCAGCATGACTGGGGAGGTCCTCAGGAAACTTACAATCATGGCAGACGGCAAAGGGGAAGCAAGGCACCTTTTCACAAGGTGGCAGAAAGGAAAACTTAACGCGAGAGGAACTACCAAACACAAAACCATCAGATCTCGTGAGAACTCCCTCACTATTATGAGGCCAGCATGAGGGAAACCGCCCCAATGAGCCAATCACCTCCACCTGGTCTCTCTCTCAACACGTGTGGATTATGTGGATTATAATTCAAGATGAGATTTGAGTGGAGACACAAAGCCTAACCATATTAATAATGTATCACATACTTGAAATTTGTTCTTACTATACCCACAAAAAAAAGGTAACTCTGAGGTGACTGACATGTTCATTTGATTGTGGAAATCATTTCACAATGTATATCAAAACATATACCTTGAAAATATAGAATTTTTATTTGTCAATTATACCCTAATAAAGCTAAAATAAAGGGCATTGTGTGTGGTATGGTAAATCTTGTATGGGAGAGCATATCAGGAAATGAGGCTTGGGAGTATGGAGGGTATGGCAAATTCTGTTTGTGCATTTGGATCTATCAGCCATGGGGAGGGCACATGTCTGAGAGTACTGTAAGCATGGGAAACATTAGTCCTTACCTTATCCCCGAGGACCCATACTGGGAAGGTGAACACACACATACATAATCACAAACTCACAACACACACATGTTCCCACTTATTGAAATCAGCCCGAATGTAATGCCCAAACCCAACTTTGTGCAAATTCCCAGGGATATATGTACTCCATAATTACTTCTATTTACAAATGTCTCTTTCTGATAAACCTAAAATTTCTTTTTCATTTCATTCCCTTAGCTTGTACTTTTTCTTTTGATTGGTACCAAATAGATGATGAGGATTTTTATTTTCACCAGAATCTTTCAAGCCAGCCTCTTGTAGTCTTAGTAGACTTTTTGAAAATTGGGATGATAAAAAGCACTTATTTATTTAATAAATAAATGACAAGGTCTCACTTTGTCACCCAGGCTGGAGTGCAGTGCCATAATCATAGTTCACTGTAACCTCGAACTCCTGGCCTCAAGAGATTATCCTGCATTAGCCTCCCAAAGTGCTGGTATTACAAGTGTGAGCCTTTGTGCCTGGCTGGAAAGCATTTGTATTACAGAGAAACAAAAGTTAAAAGGAAAGTTTTAGACATCTTTGCTTTAAAAGTCCTTGGCCAGAAGCCAAGATGGCCAACTGGACATGGCCAGCAGGAACATCTGCCAATGAGAGACTGCCAGTCGGGAAGACTGGCACACTCCAAGCAGATCTTTGGAGGGAAGGCATTGAGAGTTGATGGAGGAAAGATGTAGACCCGCGGCTGAAGAGGGAGAAAGTTGGAAACCCTGCACAGGGCTGCTGAGTGCTGGGACTAATTCCTGGCTCCCAGCAACTCCTTGGGAAAGGAGTGAGTTGAATAGGCAAGGGGTAGCTGACTCTTGCCACAGACCTCTGAAATCCTAGCTGCAGGAGACCCCATGAACCCCACAGACCCTTCAGCCATCAGGGAGAGCTGCTTAGAGGGGTGACAGAGACAGGACTCCAGGCTGTACAGAGCTCAGAGGGTTTGACATGGCAACAGCTGCAGTGCAGCATGGCCAGGAATGTCCTTCCCCTAAGGCTCACCATGTTCCTCTAGGAGACTTTAGCCTTTGGGTGACTGTTGGACCTGGACAGAGAACAATGGTCTTGCTGGTGCCAGTCTGATCTGAGTGCTCCCCTGTCTGCCAGCCTTTCCTGGGGTCCCAGCCTGGCCATGCCTGCTTGCAGCATAGCCTCAGATGCCCAGGCAGGTGCTTTCCAGGAGCTCTCATCACAGCTCCTTCACCAGAAGACCACATATAACTGTTACATAGCTCCTGGAGGCCAGTCTGTGCTGATGCACACCAGCCACCTACAGCCTCCCTGCACTGCAGCCTCCCCATGTCAGTTTGCTGGCATTCACTCACCCACACCTCCCACCTCCACTGCTTTACTGGCATACATGCACGTGTGGACCTCACCTCCCTTCCCCTGCTGGTGCTCATGTGAACACACACCCTACTCCCCCCACCACCCTGCCTCTACCAGTGCCATACTCCTGCCAACATTCAGACATCCCACCACACTGTTGCCACCAGCATGAATGTGAGCACAGATGCCATTTCCCTGTCCCCACTGGCACTATACTCCCATTGCAACACTGCTGCCACCACCATCAGTGTGAGCACATGCAAGAATGTCACTGTTCCACTGCTGCCAGTGTGAATGCATACACAGCGCCACTACCCCACTACTGCGAGGGGCCAGAGAACAAAACAGGGCCTAGTACCAAGCCTCCAAAGTTACTGAATACAGCTCAGGAGTGATGAACTGAGATTTGGCCCCTGAAATCTAGAAATGAAGTCAGATGACTGAATCCACCTGCTGCCACAATCAAACCCCCAAAGCACCAAAGAAGATAAAAGCAAAACTCCATCCAAAGGACAGCAGCTTCAAAGATGAAAGGAACATCAACACACACAGAGGAGAAAGAACCAGTGCAAGAACTCTGGCAACTCAAAAAGCCAGTGTCTTCTTACCTACAAACTACCACACTAGTTTCCTAGGAATAGCTCTTAACCAGGTTGAAATGGATGAAATAACAAATATAGAATTCAGAACATGGATAGGAATGAAGATTGTTGAGTTTCAGAATAAAGTTGAAACCCAATCCAAGGAATCTAAGGAATACAATAAAATGATACAGGAGCAGAAAGAGAAAATGGCCATTTTTAGAGAGAACCAAACTGACTTTATAGAACTGAAAAACTCACTACAACAATTTCATAATACAATTTCAGGTATTAAGAATAGAAAAGACCAGACTGAGGAAAGACTCTCAGAGCTCAAATACTGGGTCTCTGAATTAACTCAATTGGGAAAAAATAAAGACAAGATAATTTAAAAGAATGAACAAAACCTCTGAGAAATACGGGATTAGGTAAAGGAACCAAATAGAGGACTCATTGCCATCTCTGAAAGAGAGGAAGAGAAAGCAAGCAACTTGGAAAACATATTTGATGATATTGTTGAAGAAAATTACCTCAACCTCACTAAAGCGTCCAACATTCAAATTCAGGAAATGTAGAGAACACCTGTGAGATACTATACAAGATGACCATCCCCAAAATACATAGTCATCAGATTCTCCAAAGTCAGCATGAAAGAAAAAATATGAAAGACAGCTAAAGAGAAGAGGACAGGTTAACTACAAATGGAACCCAATCAGGCTAACAGCAGACGTTTCAGTAGAAACCCTACAAGCCAGAAGAGACTGGGGTCCTATATTCAGCAATCTTAAAGACATTCCAACCCCGAATTTCATATCTACCCAAACTATATTTCCTAAGTAAAGGAGAAATAAGATCCCTTTCAAACAAGTAAATTTTAAGGTAATTTGTTACCATCAGACCTGCCTTACAAGAAGTCCTTAAGGGAGTAGTAAGTATAGAAATGAAAGGCCATTATTGGCCACCATGCAAACACACTTAAGTACATAGACTATAGACAGTATAAAGCAACTACACAACCAGGTCTTCATAATAACCAGCTAACAACACAGTGACAGAATCAAATTTGTGCATATCAATATTAACCTTGAGTGTAAAAGGGCTAAATACATCCAATTAAAAGGCAGAGTGGCAAGTGGGATTAAAAACAAGACCCAACTGTATGCTGTCTTCAATAGACCCATCTCACATGTAATGACACACATAGGTAAAAATTAAAGGGATGGAGAAAAACCTACCAAGCAAACAAACAAAAAACAGAGTTTGCCATTCTAATTTTAGACAAAAAGACTTTAAGAATGATTTTTTAAAAAAAGTAAAAGAAAGAATTACATAATTTAAAGGGTTTGATTCAATAAGAAGACTTAACTACCCTAAATATATATGAACCCAACATAGGAGTGCCCAATTCATAAAACAAATTTTGAGAGGCCTGCAAAGAAACTTAGCTAGCCACACAATAATAGTGGGAGATTTCAACACTCCACTGACAATATTAGACAGATAACAGAGGCAGAAAATGATGGCAGTGGCAGGCCATCTGGAGCAGCTGCTGCCATCATGCTGGCTGCAGTGGGGAAGTGTGAGCAGTAGCAGCAGGAATAGCTGCAGGAATGGCAGTGGTGGCAGGGGGTCCCCTGTGCCCTGCATAACCAAGGCAGCCAACTGTGTGACCCCCATTCTCTCACTGCTGGGTGGAATCCTCTTCCAGTCCCAGAGCCTCTGTTGCTCTAGGCCCTGGCCCTGCATTGCTGCTCTTGCCCACTGCCACTGCAGGGAGGATGTGGGGAGGAGGCAGACAGTCCTGGAGCCCACCCCTGGGAACCCCTCACAACTTTCCACCCTGTGGATCACTGCAATGGGGCTGGGCCAAGTTGCCTGCCAGTAGAGGAGCAGTGTGGTCAGGCAGAGAGGGACTCTGAAGCAGAGATGGGCCAAGGGCAGTGCCCTGCTTGCACATGGAGTGTGGGAGCTAGGCCTGGGGAATGAAGCTGGAGCCGTGCCTCAGGGGTCTGGGACAGGAAGTGGGAGGGTTCCTGTGCCTCAGGAGGAGGCTCTGGGTGGGAGGTCTGCCCTGGGCCATATCTCTGGGGTCTGCTTCACATCAGGGTGACCACGGAGACTGACACTCCTGACAGCCAGGCCCAGGGCCCACAATCCACTCCCAGATGCACCCCCTGGGCAGGGCCACAAGCCAGGCGATGGGAAGCCCTGTGCCTCTCCTGAGCACCAGGGCCATGGGCAAGCTCGTGGTGATGTAACCCCTGCCCCAGACACCAGCCCAGGCCCAGCGAAGACCTGGAGCCCCCACACCAGGCTGCAAGGGGGTACAGCTGGGGTAGCACACTCCATGGAGCCAGCAGGAGCAGGGACAAGTGGGAGCCCCACCCCTCCTGAGTTGGTGTGGTGGGAGCTTCCTGAGCACAGCTGTGGCTGCCCCAGGTGCAGCTGCAGACCCAGGCATCTCTGCACTCTCGGGGCTCCTGGGAAAGCCCCTCTTACCCCCACAGGCTCAGAGGTATTACTCCCACACTGGGCCTCTTCCCACTGTCGCACCTGCTCTGATCATGGAGCAGAGTTCAGGTCAAGCACAAGCACTGTCACAGCCTGGCTGGGTGCTCATATGCTTGGGGCAGCACTGACGTGCCAGCCCCCTGCTGCCTCAATCCCCTCCAGACTTTGTGCACCAACAAGCATGGGAGGGAGGCCAAGGGGGTGCTGAGGACAGCCCAGACTGGCCTGCAGGTGTCCCTGGGCATGAACATCCTGGGTGCCATGAACAGCAACAGGAGGCAGACAGGCTTCTAGATGGAAGGGGATGGGTCCTCAGTGAAACCCCACCTTCAGGCTGGGGAGGGCCTGAAGCCTGGGGGCCAGGCTGCCAGTCCCGCAGACCAGAGGGGGAACTTGTGGTGCTTTATCCTGGGCCCACTCATGGCTACCCATGGACCACCCAGCATGCACTTTCTCCCCTCTGAGACCCATAAAAACCCCAGGCTCAGTCAGACTTGAGGAGAAGATGGAAAGATGATGGGAGAGACAACAAGATGACCTGCCTGCAGAGAGGAGCCACCCACTCTAGGGCCTCCTCTCTGCTGAGAGCTGCAGAGACAATGGAATGATCTGCCTGTAGGGAGGAGCTTCCCACTCCAGGGTCTCCTCTCTGCTAAGAGCTGAACACTTGTTGGGACACCTGGTTGTGGAAAGCAAGTACCCACTACTCACTGTGGGTCTCCTCTGACCTGTTCTATCACTCAATAAAGCTCTTCTTCATCTTGCTCACCCTCTACTTGTCTGCATACCTCATTCTTCCTGGTCACAGGACAAGAACTTCCCCAGTGCCAGCCAGGGAATCTGCTTGCAGTGCTCTTGATCCAGCCACAGCCTCAGAGAGCCAGTGCCCATACCAGCACCTGGAGCTGACTACCCTGTGGCAGCAGCCAGCATGTCTGACTGCACAGTGGCTGGACCCCATACTCACTCACACACCCCTCGCTCCATGGCTGACTTGCAGTCTCCCTTGGAGATGTGGCATCCAGGCTGGTAGCATAAGCTGAGCATAGCCTGCCAGGCTGAGTGGGCAAAATGAACCTAGTGGGCCCAAGCAAAACTACTGTCCACAGAGGTTTCTTACCAGAAAAGATTCCATAGCCAAAACTAAGAAAGATACTCGAGACCTGAAGTCAATACTTGACCAAGTGGACCTAACAGATATCTACAGAACTCTCCACCCAAAAACAATAGAATGTACATCTGCACATGGCACATATTCTAAAATTGAACACACACTTGGCCACAAAATAATTCTCAGCAAAATTAATTTTTTTTACAAAATAAATTATACCAACCACATTATCAGACCACAGTGCAATAAAAATAGACCTCAATACTAAGAAGATCACTCAAAAGTGATACAATTACTTGGAAATTAAGCAACCTGCTCCTGAATGACTTCCGGATAAATAATGAAATTAAGGCAAATATCAAGAAATTCTTTGAAATTAATGTAAACAAACATGTAACATACCAGAGCCTCTGGGACACAGCTAAAGCAATGTTAATAGAAAAGTTTCTAGCATTAAACACCCACATCAAAAAGTTTTGAATATCTCAAATTAACAAGCTAACATAACACCTAGAGGAACTAAAACAAACAAGAGCAAACCAACTCCACAGCTAGCAGAAGACAAGAAATAATCAAAATCAGAGCTGGACTGAATAAAATTGAGAAGCAAAAAATCATGCAAAAGATCAACAAAACTAGAAGTTTGTTATTTGAAAGAATAAAGAATAAGATTGTGAGACTGCTAAGTAGACTAATAAAGAAGAGGGAATATCCAAATACACAATCAGATATGACAAAGGGAATATTACCACTGACCCCATAGAAATTTTTAAAAACCCTCAGAGACTATTATGAACACCTCTATGCACACAAACCAGAAAACCTACAAGAAATGGACAAATTCCTAGAAACATACAACCTCCCAAGATTGAAGCAGGAAAAATATGAGACCCTGAGCACATCAATAACAAGTTCTGAAATTAAGTCAGTAATAAAAAGCATACCAAAGATACAAAGCCCAGGACCAGGTGGATGACAGTCAAATTCTACCAGATGTATAAAGAAGAGCTGGTACCATTCCTACTGAAACTCTTCCCAAAAATTGAGAAGGAAGAGCTCCTTCCTGACTCATTCTATGAGGCCAGAATCATTCTGATATCAAAACATGGTAGAGACACAATAAAAAAGAAAACTCCAGGCAAATAAAATATCCTTGATGAACAGAGATGTAAATATCCTAAACAAAACACTAGCAAACCAAAGCCAACAGCACATTTTAAAAAAGCTAACCCACCATAATCGAGTAGGCTTTATCCTTGGGATGCTATGCTGGTTCATGGCAATGTGTCAAATCAATAAATGTGATTCATCACATAAACAGAACTAAAAACAAAAACCACATGATCTTCTCAATAGATGCAGAAAAGATTTTTGATAAAATTCAATATCCCTTCATGTTAAAAGCTCTCAACAAACTAGGCATTGAATGAACATACCTCAAAATTATAAGAGACATTACAACAAACCCACAGTCAACATCATACTGAATGAGCAAAAGTGGGAAGCATTCCCCTTAAGAACCGGAACAAAACAAGGATGCCCACTCTCACTACTCCTGTTCAACGTAGCACTGGAAGTTCTAACCAGAGCAATCAGGCAACAGAAATAAGTAAAAAGTATACAAATAGGAAGAGAAATCAAACTATCCTTGTTTGCAGATGATATGATTTTATACTTAGAAAGCCCCGTAATCTCTGCCCAAAAGCTCCTAGATCTGATAACCTCAGTAAAGTTTCAGGATATAAAATCAATGTATAAAAATCAGTAGTATTTCTATACTCTAACAATGTCCAAGCTGAGCGCCAAATTAAGAATGCAATCCCATTCACAATAGCCACAAACAACCCAAAATACCTGGAAATATAGCTAACCAGGGAGGTGAAATATCTCTACAAGGAGAACTATAAAACACTGCAGAAAGAAATCAGAGATGACACAAATAAATGGAAAACCATTCCATGCTCATGGATAGGAAGAATCAATATTTTTAAAATGGCCATACTACCCAAAGCAATGTATAGATTCAATGCTATTTCTATCCAACTACCAATGAAATTATTCACAGAATTAGAAAAAAATTATTCTAAAGTTCATTTGGAACCCAAAAGAGCCCAAATAGCCAAAGCAATCCTAAGCAAAAATAACAAACCTAGAGACATCACATTACTTGACATCAAACTATACTGCAAAGCTACAGTAACTATAACAGCATGGTGTTGGTACAAAAATAGACACATAGACCCATGGAACAGAAGAGAGAACCCAGAAATAAAACTCCATACCTGAAACCTTCTGATCTTTGACAAAGTTGACAAAAACAAGCAATGGGGAAAGGACTCCCTATTCAATAAATGGTGCTGGAATAACTGACTAGCCACATATAGAAGACTGAAACTGGATCCCTTCCTTACACCATATGTAAAAGTCAACCCAAGATGGATTAAAGATTTAAATGTAAAACCCCAAATTATAAAATCTCTTGAAGAAAACCTAGGAAATAACATTCTGGATATAGGCCCTGCCAAAGGCTTCACAAAGAAGGTGCCAAAAGCAATTGCAACAAAAACAAAAATTGATATAATGGGACCTAATTAAACTAAAGAGCTGCTGCACAGCAAAATAAATAAATAAATAAATAAATAAATAAATAAATAAATAAATAAATAAATAAAAAAAACTATTAACAGATTAAACAGACAACCTACAGAATGGAATAAAATATTTAAAAACTATGCATCTGACAAAGGTCCAATATCCAGAATCTATAAGAAACTTAAATTAACAAGCAAAAAGCAAGCAACCTCATTAAAGAGTAGGCAAAGGACATGGACAGACAGTTTTCAAAAGAAGACATACTAGTGACCAACAAGCATATGCTAAAATGCTCAGTATCACTAATTTAGAAAAATGCAGATGAAAACCACAATGAGATAACATTTCACACCAGTCAGAATGGCTATTATTAAAAAGCCAAAAAATAACAGATGCTGGCAAGGTTCTGTATACAAGGGAATGCTTATACACTGCTGATGGGAATATAAACTAGTTTAGCCATTGTGGAAAGCAGTTTGGTGATTCCTCGAAGAACTTATGACAGAAATACTGACCCAGTAATCCTATTACTGGGTATATAACTAAAGGAATATAATTCATTCTACCGTGAAGAGATGTATGTTTATTGCAGCACTATTTGCAATAGCAAACACAAGGAATCAACCTAAATGCCCATCAACAGTAGACTGTATAAGGAAAATGTGGTGCATATACACCACAGAATACTACGCCACTATAAGAAATATTGAAATCATGCCTTTTGCAGCAACATGGATGCAACTGGAGACCATTATCCTAAGCAAAAAACTGCAGTAACAGAAAACCAAATACCATATGTTCTCACATATAAGCAAGAGCTGAACATTGAGTACACATGGACACAAAGAAGGGAACAGTAGAGCCTTTGGCTCACTTGAGGGTGGAAGGTGGGAGGAGGGTGAGGATTGAAAAACTACTTATCAGGCACTGTGCTTATTATCTGAATTATGAAATAATCAGTACACCAAACTCCCACAACATGCAATTTATCTATAGAACCAACCTGCACATGTACCCCTGAAACTAAAATAACAGTTAAATAAGAAAAGAAAAATAAATTGTATCTTGAATAAGACCCTGAAAAAATAAGTAGATAAAAGTCCTTAGACTGTGCCTCCATAGAAAATCACTTGCTTGTCACATTTCTGGAAAGGCTGCAGCCTCCTGCTCTGTAGCTCAACACTAGTCACTGGAACACACACACACATTTTTATGCTCCTTTCATCTTAATTCCCTAACTTAATTATGCAGAATGGTTCAGCTGTTGTGAACTCTCCACACTCTATTGGATTCTAGGTCTATTTTTAAAAATACCATTTCATTAATGTGCCTGCCCTTGGACTCACTTTTTATCAGTACAGAAGAAACGTGAGAAGCTTTGAAATTTTGATCTTTCCTGTTCTTCCATCAGCCTCGGTAACTGGAAGGAGAGAGTCTCAAGATTTATTTCCCTGCTGATAGAAATTACGCTATCCCACTCAGTTAGAAGGCAGTGGTAGCTATAGTTTTTGTTTTAAATAAATGCTCTTTCAATTCCATTCAATAGTAAATACCTCATTGTCCATAGAGAGGTTAAGTGACTTGCCAGCAAGCCTAATACAACAAAGGGAAGGGAACATTCATTGAGAACCTGCTGTGTGCTAGGCATTTTGTATAGATTAATTTGTTCTATGCCACACATTACACACTTTTAAAAACTATTATTAAATGAATGAGTAAACAAAGAGGTTCAAATTACTTGCTTAGGGTTATTGATCACTATACTATAGCCACATGTTTTAAACTGTTCAGTTGTTTTCTAATTCTTCATAGGGAGGTCAAATCCAAATACGCTTTCTAGTTCACTCATTAGGCATTCAACAAAATTGCAAAGTAGTACAGAGAGTGTGTATATGCCCCACACCAATTTCCCCTATTGTTAACAGCTAACTTCACTATGTATATTTGTCCCAACCAAAGAACCAATATGGAGGCATTATTAGTAATAAAATCCACACTTTACTCAAATTCCCACAGTTCTTACCTAATGTTCCTTTTCTGTCCCAGGATCCCATTCTGGATACATTACATTTAGATGGCATGACTCCTTAGGCTCCTCTTTCTCCTCTTTGAGAAACTGTGATCGTTTCTCAAACTTTTATTGCTTTTTAATAATCTTGAGAGTTTTGAGGAATACAGATCAGGTAGTTTGAAGAATATCTTTCAACTTGAGTCTTTCTGATTTTTCTCCTATGATTATACAGCACTTTGTGGAGAAAGTCCAAAGGAGAAGCTCCATTCTCATTGTATTATATGAAGGGCATCAACACAACTTACCACTGTTGGTGTTAGTCTTGATCACTTGGCTAAGGTGGTGTTGGTCATGTTTCTCTAGTAGACTTTTGTGACCCCCTTTTCTTTCCATACTGTGTACTCTTTAAAAGTGCTAAGACGTACATTGAGATGTAGGAAATAGGAAGAAGTAACCCATGGACTTTCAAGTTACCTCAAGAGTGGAGGATACACATGAATTTGTTCTGATTGTAGAGAAAATGAAATATATCCTAGCACTCCTTTTTTTGGGGGGACATTTTGGTATGATAGAGGGATATATCTTTGGCAACAGAAATTCCCTTAAGGGATGAACTCCTTGATAATTTTGAGGCTTAATCCAACATTTGTCGAGTGCCTCCCCAGTGCAAGATACTATTCTAGGTGCAGGGAGTGTGATGGGAGGAAGGATCACAAAGATTTCTAATGCTTGTATAAAGCTCCTCATTTCACAAAGGAGTAAAGATGCATAGCTAAACTGCCATAAAAGCATGGGCAGAAAGCCAGCAAGTGTTTTGGAGGCCCATGGAATAAGAGATATAATTCCAACTAAGAGAAGTAAAATGAAGAGAGGTTTCCTGGAAAAAGATGAGCTCTGACCTGGGCATCAAAAACTTAGTATGACTACATTAAAAAGGATTGGTTCAAGCTGAGGAAAGAACAGGAGAAAAGACCTAAAGGAATAAAAAATATATGAATATTCTGGAAATAGCAAGTAACCTGGAAATCCTGTGGCCCAGAATTTACCTGTGTGTGGGGATGCAAGCATTGGCGAGAATTAGGGGTGGGACATTGGTGGAGACTAGATGGATTAAGGCTTTAATGCTGTGCCAAGAATTTTAGACTATCTTCTGTAGGTCACAAGAACCATTTCCAAATTTGGGAGTGGTTTGACTGGTGTTATCCTTTCGGGAGAGTGCTCTGAAGTATTTCTAAGGACAGTTGTTGTGATGAGGTAGAAAGGATTATCTGCAAGAGCATTTAGGAGTCCATACAATGGGATGAGTAAGTGTTGGTAGGTACCTGAGGTAATACAAAAATTAAATAAGCAGTAATTCATCTACCTGGGGGAGTTATTCCCTAAATCAATACACGGTGTGATCCATTTTAGCCCCTTCTAGATTTTCTGTAATAGGAGTCAACATAATCTCTTATCTCTCTCTTATTTTTTTTATCCTTCATAACAACCTCCTGAAGTAAATATTATTCATCTGAACGTCCCAGATTGAGAAAAAAGTGAGGCTCAGAAAAGCTAAATATCTTTTGCAAGGCCACACAGTGAGCAAGTAATGGACGCTGGACTTGAACTGTCATCCAGAGTGACTCAGGAATCTAACCTCTCAGGACATTCTGCATCAGAGCTGAGTTTATAGACTGGTCTCATATGTCCATGTGTGAATGATCTATTTATGGATCACCCAGAGAAAATGTGTAATATCAGGCTGACTTCACCCTACCACCCAGCACGTTCCTGGACCACCTCCCAGCTGGTGTCTACTTAGGGAACAAAAGCTCACTTCAATATTAGCCCAAGTCAAACCTAATTAGAAAGGCAAATCCACTCCCAGCCTTCCCAGTCCCAAATTGGTGGTACATGCCAAGCAGTAACTTTCCTGTGTTTTCTGCTACTTTAGTTTCTCAGTTCCAGTTTTGATTACCCTGGGTGATACTTTCTTAAAAAACTGACCCATTTTCCCATTTTGTTTCAAGGTGAAAGTCCTCTACAGATTATCAAATACTAGTTGGATATTTAACCTTGCACTGGAACTCATCAGGCAACTTTATGCATTGATTTGAAAGACGTTTTGTAACATAAACGTTTTGTGGCATAACTTGTGCCAAGTTACAGGGGATAATGGTGACTATGGCAGGGTCTCTAGGAGATACAACCTAGAGAGTGACACATGCTTTGTGTTTTAACAACTTAAAAACTTAGTTATCCCTGATTATAATTCAGGTAGACCTTCTGATGTCTACTTTATGTCGATTAAGTCTTTCCAAAGCACCTGGTATGGACTGGGGCTTCTCAGCCTTGTCACTATTGATGTCTTGTGCTTGTTAATTCTTTGTTGTGGAGATCTGTTCTGTGCACTGTGGAAAGTTTAGCATCATTCTTTGTTTCTCTCTATTAGATAACAATAGCAATCTCCCCCATTCCCCCACAAGTTATAAAACCAAAATTGTCTCCAGACATCATCAAATGTCTCTTGAGGACCCTCAGTGAGGCACCATGGTCTAGACTATGCAATATCTGTCTTTAGAAGCTATACACAATCACAGCTTCACCATTGCTATCATCTCAGTCAACTCTTATGGTGTTATTTATTAAGGTATTATGCTGAGTGTTTTCCATGCATTGTCCCAACTAGTCCTCTTGATGAAAAAGTAGAATGAGTTTTACTATGATAATCTTTTCATGATTTGGAATAAACTGAAGTTTAGCAATGTTAAGAAACATGCTTAAGTCATAGCCCAGTACCAGGTAGAGCCAGAATTTATACCCAGGAGGAGACACTCTATCACCATTCTATGAGACTGCCCTTCCTATATACAACCTGTCATCTAACACGTGAAAAATTAGCATCTAATTACTGAAAATTGACGAGGGCCAGACACACCAAGGCTAACTTTTCATATCCAATACCAAATTGAGTACTCATTAAAAAACCACAATTTTATTCCCATTTGACTCATTAGGAAACTGAGGTTCAGACAACTTAAGTGACTTTTCCCCAACATTCCAATGCTCATAAGTGGTGGAGTCTGGACTCAAACCTAAGTCTGTCTGGCTCCAGAGAAAAGAAAGTTCCCTACTTCTCATAAGTTTCACCACCCACCACCCACAGAGGACACAGCCTATAGCTCCATCCCAAGTAAACCTGCAAAATGGATTCTTTGGGCAAGAGAGACACAGCCCTGCCTTGGCCATTCTCCCCTTCACTCCTCCTCCCAGCCCCTGCTTTCCACAGCTTCCCCAGCCCATTGAAGGGTGTCCGTACTCTGTTTCAACAGCCTCCTGGGCGCTGCATACCCTATTCCAACCCAAATAAGTATGTGGGTGTCTGGTGAGTGTTTTTTCTCACTGGGAGGCCCCGCACATCAGAGTGTGGATTTTGGTTTCAAGTCTTTCCTACCTTTTGGCCAACTCTTCTCTCACCTACTGCACTGGGCAGTCCTGCCTCCCTCCCAGCTCTAACTCTTTGCCAAACCCTGACTCTGGCTTGGAAACAGAAGGCTGCATGGTACCCTCCTTGGATGTCGCCCTTTTTGGGTTCCATGAATAAGCCAACAGGAATGCTTCAAGAAAGCAAAGCCATCATTTTTCCACCAAGGGGAAAAAAATACACAACACTTTCATGGTTGTGCCCGAGTGAAAACACCCTAGGCCTCCTGCATGGTTGGTCCCTGGGCTCAAAATGTGCACCAAATAGGACTTCAGAGTGAAGTCATTCTGTCTTTCAATTCCTCTGTGTTTACCACTGGGACACTGAGGGAGTATGCCGGACCCAGATGCAGGAGCGATGTTTGACCAACAGTCATCACCCACATCAATAGGAATTTAACTCACATAAAAATGAAGAAAAAGGCCAGTAAGTAGCCCATATTAGGAAGAGACAAGCCTTCCCACCACAATATCCTTGTCATTTTATTAGAAATGAGAGTCTGCATTTCCTTTCTGGACCTGTGGACTAAGAGGTCCAGGAAATCAGCTTGTGTGGCTGTCAGCACATCTCCTAATTCTGATTGATTCTTCAGGCACAAAAACTCCCAAGGACAGCATAGAGAATCTTTGAGCACCTGAAGGAGAAGAGAGGAGTGTGTGTGCGGACAGTGGTCCTAATGGGGGACCTGGCATACTTGCAAATGCTTAAGCCGCCAACAAAGTAGAAGACGGAATATATGACCAGAGCTAGATGAAAATTTGATTGAGTACTTAAAATCGCTAAAGCATAACTGAAATACATATTATTGTAAGCTTCTTTTTTAAAAGATGAGTTAAAAACATTTGAGGACAGGGGAATATAATAGAAGAAACAGTGACTTTAAAATCAGTAGAACTGATTAGAATGCAAGATCCACCCACTGACTATAAACAGTGTCTACGGTTGAAGAAAGTAGTTGTTAAAATTTATTCAGGATAAAGGAGATTTTTTAAATTATCTATTTAATTTAAAATTGTCTTGGTAGTGTCAAATTTTATTCACTTTTAAAAGCACTGAATTATGGCATTATAAACACTTCAGTGAATCCTATCTGGTAAACCTAAGGTAACTAGGACTGTTCTCTGCAAAAGATAAAAGTGAAGCTCAGAATAACTTATTTTTTGCCCCAGGTCACACTAACAAATGGCAAATTGCAGAGTCAAGTTCAGCTCTGTCTGACCTATGCTCTTTCCCCATTGCCTGGCTCCTTCCTATATGGGGAATTGGCTATACCTTTCTGAACGGTGAGGACTCACCTTGGAGTGCTACCCCCAGTACAGCATATGAACTCAAAGCTCTTTATGCAAATGAGAATGCTAAGCATTGTTTGGATTAGCCACCCTCACTTGAGTATCCAAGTTATTTTATGCAAGCCTACAACCACCCCTTTTTCATGTGATTTATAAGTAAAGAGAATTGACATTGTGCTAGAGATTAATTTTTGGTGTGTGAACTAGAATCACTGAGCTTCAATATTAGAAATAGTTTCAGTTCTTGATCGTGTCACTACCTGCTGGGTGACCATCAAAACCACTGCCATGGAGATGGAGACCATCCTGGTTAACACGGTGAAACCTCGTCTCTGCTAAAAATACAAAAAGTTAGCTGGGCATGGTGGTGGGTGCCTGTAGTCCCAGCTACTCAGGAGGCTGAGGCAGCAGAATGGTGTCAACCCGGGAGACAGAGCTTGAAGTGAGCCGAGATCACGCCACTGCACTCCAGCCTGGGCGACAGAGTGAGAATCCATCTCAAAAACAAAACAAAACAACAAAACAAAACAAACAAACAAAAAAACAAAAATACCACTGCTGTGCATGGCTCCAGGAGTACTATTCCCTTTGTATCCTGTGTCCTGGAACACAAATCCAGAGAGTACCATTTGCATGGGTTACTATGGGAATGGTATCCCTTGCACAAATTGTGCAATAGAGAGGGCCTAGTAACCTTGAACGAGTCGGCAAGTCTTTCTCAGTCTGAGCTTTTTCCTTGAGAGCAAGAATGGTTATGCCTACTTTTTGAGTATTAAATCAGATAAAGAGTACAAACTTCCTAGAGTAGTGTAGTCTGTCTACATAGTGCCTGACAACAGCACCTGGACCATTGCTGCTTGATGATTATAAATTTGATTTAAATGAAATTGAAATAATGTATTACTATTTGTTAATAATAAATTAGTCCAGTATATAATTTACAGTCAACTGTGGGCCCTTAAGGCCCTAGGACAAGCATATGGAGAAGAATGGCACAGGTGGAATGCTGTGGTGGGTGGCTTTGGAAGCCAAGGCACAGAATGGCCCTGTGGACAGAGATTGAGGGTATGGCTGGTGCAGGTGGTGGGAAATACTAAGCAGGTAGTCAGGATAGGGCAGGAAGATACAATTTAAAGTTCTTCTTAAGGTCTTTGCAAGAGCTTGAAAGAGAAGGAGTTTGAGGGAAAATTCTACCCTGTGCTAGTTAGTTCTTGCACTGCTATAAAGAAGTACCTGAGACTGGGTAATTTACAAAGAAAAGAGGGTTTAATTGTCTCATGGTTCTGTAGGCTGTACACGAAGCATGAGGTGGCCTCAGAGAGCTTTCAATCATGGCAGAAGGCAAAGGGGGTGCAAGCACCTCACATGGCCAGAGCAGGGGGAAGAGAGAGAGAGGAAGGTGCTACACGCTTTTAAACAACCAGATCTCTTGAGAACTTTATTATGAGAACAGCATTAGAGGGATGGTTCTAAGCCATTAGAAACTCTTCCAAGATCCAATCACCTCCCACCATGCCCCACTTCTAACATTGGGGATTATATGTCAACATGGTATTTGGGTGGGGACACAGATCCAAACCATATCATACCTCATTGGACTTTTCATGAAGATGAACTCTTGTCCCATATGGGGCTCTCAGAGGTGGGATGAGTGTCCCAGCAACATACATTCCAAAGGGTCATGTTTGACCTTACCCATTACTGAAAAACTGGTTGCTCCTTATGAAGCTGAGAAGCCAGTTATAAAATAAGGTGAGAGGTGGGATCCAGGATCAAGATGGATCTTTACAAAGGCAATGATTGGCACCTAGGGCTGGTAATTCAGGAGATGACCCTTGGGGAGGACAATCCTCTTGTGACCCACCCGGTTAGGCTGCAGCAGTAAATGGTAAAGAGGAACAAAAGCAGTTAAAATGCCTTTTGTGTCACGAGAGGAAGACAAGTGGGTTCTTCACTGAGTCATAATCAGGGGCTTCCATTAAGCAGCCCATTAACTCAGCGGTGAGGAAGCCCCGGGGACCAAACTACAGAAACAGACACTCTTGAAGAAGTCTCTCTGAGACACAGTTCAGCCTGGTCTGTTTCAAAGCACACACCCCTGTCTTTTACTAGGTTCCTTAAAATGAGTCATGTCACTTACTTTGGCAGCTACCACTGTTACAGAATCATCTTTTATTTGAACTCCACTTGGAAGTGTACAATGGGTTTTCACATAATGGCTGAAAAAGGGCTAGAAAGAAAGCAACTTACTGCATCACTACTGTATACCGGGGACCTCACTAGAGGATTTGAGCCATTGTCCCATTTGACCCCCAAACCAAACCCTGGGTGGAGGTATCATTATGACTCTCATTTTAAAGATGCATAAACTGAGGAAAGGAGAAATTTAATACATTGGCCTGACTCACATGGCTTTTAGGAGATAGATTCTGGATTTGAACTCAGGTCTCTTTTCATAACAGCACACTGAGTACACTGCCACCCATCTGTAATATCATTAAATCCTTCAACAGCTTTATGAAGTAAGGTTTATTAGCTTTGTTTTCCATTTAGAAAAAGCTAAGACCCAGAGAAGTACCCCAGGTCACATGGCAAGTAAGAAGCCTAGGATTCTAATACGGGTTTTCTGGTGCCAAAAATTGTGCTCCTTTCGTTATACCACAGCTGCTCTGATGTACCACAGGACACCTTGGTGTATGTGGAGCAGAGTTCCTCATGCCTGTCTTTATGAATGCGTTTGAATGCACACATGCAGAAAGGAACATGCCACACAGACACATAGAGGTAAAAAGAGACTACCAGTAAAACTGATTGCTAGACTCCACAATTCTTTGGACTCCTTTGAAATCATAGGTTAGCAGGGCCGTTCCCGAAAATGAAGTAAATCTGATGACAGGAAATGTGGAGCTCTTGTCCAATGTCCTTATTTCATTCTCATGAAATGCGATGCTTTCCATGTAGGTCAGCAGCTTGTGCAACTAGCTACAGGCAGTGGAAGACAGGCTTGGGTCAGCCCCTTTGACAGTGCCAGGATCCTGGTGATAAGCTCAGCTTGCGGGGATTGCCTGATGGTGGTTTTGGTAAGAGCCAGGCAGGGGAAGGGGAGATCAGTGGCCAAGACCACTCCCCGAGCCATGTCATTCTCCACATCATTACTCTTTCCAGGGCAAAGAGAGGACTGTCTGTTCTGTTCTGTAATCTCCCCCTTTGGGGAAGCGATTGTCTCATATTCTGTAAGTTCACACACAGGGCATCTTGTTCGTTTGTTTTTTAACTTTTATTTCAAGTTCAGGGGTACATGTGCAGGATGTGTAGTTTGTTACATAGGTAAACATGTGTCACAGGGGTTTGTTGTACAGACTATTTCATCACCCAGGTGTTAAGCCTCATACATATTAGTTATTTTTCCTAATCTTCTCCCTTGTCCCACCCTTCACCCTCTGATAGGCCCCAGTATGTGTTGTTCCCCTCTATGATGTTCTCATCCTTTAGCTCCTACTTTAAGTGACAGAAGTAGTTTAAAGTCTCTTGAGTAATCTATGCTAGAGAAAGACATGAAAGAAAACCTTTGTCAATGTAAAGGGCACTGATTTTATTATCAGAGAGACCCGAGTTCAAATCCCATCTATTTCTCCCCCTGATATTGTGTGCAAGTGTAACTTTGGGCAAACAAATATGCCTTACCCAGCTACAGTTACTTTTCTAGAAAATTGAGATACTATTTTAAAATGTATAGGGTATTATAAATAATTTTTTGGAATATTATTTACAGGACAAGGCAAATAGGAGCTTAACACATTCTTCTTTCCAATTCATTTATGACAACTCTGTGAAGTAAATATTACTATCCCCATTTTTTTTTCAGATGAGGACACTGAGCTCAGACATTGTCACCATGTACACAAAGAACTAAAAAGTGACATCCCTAGGAAGTTCTTGGGCCAGAATTTAAATCAGTTTGGGAGGCCGAGGCGGGAGGATCGCCTGAGGTCAGGCACTCAAGACCAGCCTGGCGAACATAGTGAAACCCTATCTCTACTAAAAATACAAAAACTAGCTGGGCATGGTGGTGTGTACCTGTAGTCTCAGCTACTCAGTAGGCTGAGGCAGGAGAATCGCTTGAACCCAGGAGGCGGAGGTTGCAGTGAGCCGAGATCACACCACTGCACTACAGCCTTGGTAACAGAAGGAGGATTCTGTCTCAAAAAAAAAAAAAAAAAAAAAAATATATATATATATATATATATAAGTTCAGTTTGTCATCAATACCAGGATGTCATTCACTTTAGAGCAGGACCTCCAGGATCATCACATAGGGGTCCCTGTGCACGTGTGCTCATGGGAGATGGTGTTGGTGGCAAGACTACTGAGGACAAAAGAAAAAGGGAACAAAATCCTGAAAGAGAAACGTATATTGGGAGTAGGCTATATATTGGGGGTAGTTCCAACATTGGCCCAGACACAGGGTTGTAGAGATTCATTTTTATTAATATTTATTTATCAGAATGACTTAAGACTAAATCTCAGTGTGAAAGACATAGGCCAAGTGCTTGGGAATGGAGAAGCAGGAGAGAGAGAAGGGTAATATTTACTAAGCATTTACTATATAACTATGCTAGGTACTGTAGATACAGTATTATATTTAATTGTATAACAATTCTATAAGGGTAATGAGGCTTCTAAATGCCTCCTCCCATTATTCGTATTTCCCTAATCCTTTTTGAAATAGAGCCTCCCCGATTTTTAGCAGACCAACTATTTATTTGGGCCTCCTTTGTGGCTTACTCTTGCCAAATGACCAAGTTTTAGCACAAAGAGTATGAACATAACTGATATGTGTAACCTTTACATAACTCTCTTAAAAGAAAATTGTTTGCCTTCCACTTTTTCTCCCTCCCCTATCCTATGAACAAGAATATAAATATGGTCTTGGTGAACCAGCTTTGATCACATGACCAAAGACCACATCCTTAGGCAGTGGATCTCAACCAGGTAGTGGTTTTGTTGCTCCAGGAGACACTGAAAGTGTTCAGAGACATTTTTTCATTGTTACAACCAGGGAGAGAGTGCTACTGGCATCTAGTAAGTAGGGACCAGGGATGCTGCTAAATATCCTACAATACACAGGGCAACATCCCTTCCTACTCCCACTGCTCAAGGAAGAATTATTCAGCCCCAAATGTGAATAATGCTGAAGTTGAGAAACTCTGTCTAAAAGACAGTTGAGCAATAAGATGGAAGGAGCACTCCTAGGACTGTTAAAAGAGAGCAAAACAAATATCCATCTTGTTTGACTCATTGTTGTTTTGGTCTCTGTTATGGCAGTTTAGCTAGCTAATGCAGGGCAGTATTATCATTATTCTTCCAGCATCAGAAAAACTAATTTTTCAAGGTCTCAATGTTAATAAATGGCACAATAAGGATTAACACCCATGTCTGTTTAAATCCAACCCATCTTCTTGTATTCTGTAATAATTCTCCCCCTCAATTGCCACGGGAGAAGAGGAAATGACAAGAAGAAAAAAATAAGGATAAACTGAGAATTCCTTGGGGACTCATTGGAAAAACACTGATCCAAGGGAGGGAGCTTCCTAGCTTGATTTTAGCAGTTACTAAAAGTATGGTACTGGCATGAAAACAGGGACATCAGCTAACAGATTAGACTAGAAAGCCAAGAAATAGACCCATGCAACATGGTCAAGAAGGGCACCAAGAATACACAATGGAAATGAATAGTCTATTAAATAAATGGTTCTGGGGAAACTGTATGTCTATATGCAAAATAATGAAATTGGATGCCTATCTTACACCATACACAAAAAATCAATTAAAAATAGAATAAAGCCTTAAACATAAGACCTGCAACCATGAGACTCCTAGAAAAAAAAAAGAAAAATCTCCTTGACATTGGTCTTGACAATAATTGTTTATATGACAACAAAAACATAGACAACAAAAGCAAAAATTAAAAAGTGGATTACATGAAACTAAAAATCTTCTGCATAATAAAGAAAACAATTATTAAAGTGAAAAGGCAAACAATGGAAAGGGAGAAAATATTTGCAAACCATGTATCTGATAAGGAGTTAATTTCCAAAATATGTAGGAAATTCCCACTGTTGGTGGGAATGTAAATTAGTTCAGCCACAGTGGAAAGCAGTTTGGAGATTTCTTGAAGAACTTAGAACTACCATTTGACCCAACAATCCCATTACTGGGTATTTATCCAAAAGAAAATAAATCATTCTACCAAAAAGACATGTAAACTTGTATGTACATCTTGGTACTATTCACAATTGCAAAGACACAGAATCAACCTAGGTGCCCATCAATGGTGGATTGGATAAAGAAAATGTAGTATGTATATACTATGGAGTACTAAACAGCCATAAAAAGAATGAAATCATGTTCTTTGAAGCAACATGAATGCATCTAGAGGCCATTATCCTTAGTGAGATAATGCAGGAACAGCAAACCAAATACTGTACGTTCTCATTTATAAGTGGGAGCAAGACGTTGGGTACTCATAGACATAAAGATGACAACCATATACACTGGGAACTACTAGAAAGAGAAAGAAGGGAGAGGAGCAGGGCTTGAAAAACTAACTATTGGGTACTATGCTCACTACTTCAGTGATGGGATCATTCATACCCAAAACCCTAGTATCATGCATTATACCCATGTAACAAAACTGCGTGTGTAGCCCTGATTCTAGAATAAAAGTTGAAATTATTAACAAAAAAAAGCTCAATAGTAAAATCATAAGTAAATAAATAACCCAATTTAAAAATAAGCAAATGATCTGAATAGGTATTTTTTCAAGGAAGACATACAAATGGCCAAAAGTAAAAAGATGCTCAACATCACAAATCATCAGGAAAATGCAAATCAAATGACAATGAGATATCCCCTAACACCTGTAAGGATGGTGTTATTGTAAAAACAAAAGACAAGTGTTGATGAGGTTGTGGAGAAATTCAAACTCTTGTACACTATTGGTGGGAATGTAGATGGTGCAGTCACTATGACAATATTTTTCTCTATCTTGTTTCAAAACAGTGTCATCCTTCTCAAAAACTGCCATAGTCTCCTACTGATCTCTCTGCATTTACTCCTGCTCACATTCTGTCCATTTACCCCACAGCAGGCAAGGGTATCTTTTCTTTCCCAACATATGATTGACAAATAAAAATTGTATATATTTAAGGTGTACAATGTGATTTTTCTTGTACATTATATGCATTTTAAAATCATGACCACAATCAAGCTAACTAATATATCAATTACCTTCAGTAGTTACTTTTGTTTCTTTTTGGTGATGAAAACACTTAAGATCTACTCTTTTAGCAAATTTCAAGTATGCAATACATTATTATTAACAAAAGTCATCATGCTGCACATTAGGTCTCAGAGCTTATTAATCTCATAACTGCAAGTTTGTACCCTTTGATCAATATGTCTCCATTTCCTAACCTTCTGTCCCCTGTTAACCACCCTTCTACTCTGTTTCTATGATTTCAATTATTTTAGATTTCATAGAGGGATCTCCTAAAAATGTAAATTACAGCTTCTCTTACAACATAGAGGATTGAACATGCACATTTACTTCTCGACCTTTGGAAGGCCCCTTTGCAATGAAAAATTAGGTAAAAATTTATGTGCCTCCATAAAAACAAAAAGAATGGGAGTAAAGTCATTAGGAATAGAATGCTTCAACACCTGTCTGCAAACTCAAAGTCAATGGAAAAATATTGACTTGTATAACAGATTAGAGGAGAAAGCTGAACCCCAGAAGAACTCCAGACAGACTCTTGACTCAGAGATACCTGATGTAACGGGGGTAGGCGGTATGGTAAACACGGGTGGGAACATGTGTACACAGACATTAACTACCTTTTTCCCTTCTCTGATCCTATGTTTACCACAAAAACAGGTTTTTATATGCTTTATGGAAAAGGTAGTTGTTTCTTACTTTTAAAAAAATTGAATAAAATGTAAAATATTGCTTCCAGCGAGAGAAGCAACATGCTCTTGTGTTCTGGCACATTATGTGTCCCTCCATGCACAGCAGGACCCACTCCTGCTACACTTAAAATGAATCCTAATAGTAAACAAGCTTCACTCCCAACTCCTGGCTCAGCTTTTCTAGCACTTACTTCTTAAACATAAATGAAAAGTCCAGGGTCTATTGACGTTTGAGGAAAACTTTCAGCACGAAGGTAAAATAGCAAGAAGGAAACCATTATCAAGTTGATCTTGAAGGAAATACACAATTCAGGAACCTGAAAAGAAAAAGCAAATTAAATATAATTAAAATTCACAAAAAAATTGAAAAGTATTTCATTTATTAAATTGAAGAAAAAGGGGCAATCAAATAATGAATCTTTGAAAATTCACCTAAAACCATAAAATCCCTAGAAGAAAACCTAGGGAATACCATTCAGGACATAAGCAAGGGCAAGGACTTCATGTCTAAAACACCAAAAGCAATGGCAACAAAAGCCAAAATTAACAAATGGGGTGTAATTAAACTAAAGAGCTTCTGCACAGCAAAAGAAACTATCATCAGAGTGAACAGGCAACCTACAAAATGGGAGAAAATTTTTGCAATCTACTCATCTGACAAAAGGCTAATATCCAGAACCTACAAAGAACTCAAACAAATTTACGAGAAAAAAACAAACAACCCCATCAAAAAGTGGGCAAAGGATATGAACAGACATGTCTCAAAAGAAGACATGCATACAGCCAACAGACACATGAAAAAATGCTCATCATCACTGGCCATCAGAGAAATGCAAATCAAAGCCACAATGAGATACCATCTCACACCAGTTAGAATGGCAATCATTAAAAAGTCAGGAAACAACAGGTGCTGGAGAGGATGTGGAGAAATAGGAACACTTTTACACGGTTGGTGGGATTGTAAACTGGTTCAACCATTGTGGAAAACAGTATGGCGATTCCTCAAGGATCTAGAACTAGAAATACCATTTGACTCAGCCATCCCATTACTGGGTATATACCCAAAGGATTATAAATCATGCTGCTATAAAGACACATGCACACGTATGTTCATTGCAGCACTATTCACAATAGCAAAGACTTGGGATCAACCCAAATGTCCATCAGTGACAGACTGGATTAAGAAAATGTGGCACATATACACCATGGAATACTATGCAGCCATAAAAAATGATGAGTTTGTGTCCTTTGTAGGGACATGGATGCAGCTGGAAACCATCATTCTCAGCAAACTACCACAAGAACAGAAAACCAAACACCCACATGTTCTCACTCATAGGTGGGAATTGAACAATGAGATCACTTGGACTCTGGAAGGGGAACATCACACACTGGGGCCTATTATGGGGAGGGCAGAGGGTGGAGGGATGGCACTGGGAGTTATACCTGATGTAAATGACGAGTTGATGGGTGCTGACGAGTTGATGGGTGCAGCACACCAACATGGCACAAGTATACATATGTAACAAACCTGCACATTGTGCACATGTACCCCAGTACTTAAAGTATAAAAAAAAAAAGAAAGAAAATTCAAAATATGGTCAAAAAGAGAAAGAATGGAAGATTTTGAAAATTAAGGAAATCTCATAAACTGTAAGAGCAAAAGGCAGTGATAAAAAGTTTGAGAGACTGGAGGTCTACCACTTGACTAATAGGATTTTGACAGAGAAATCTGGACAAAAAGCTATCAAATAAATAATAGAGGTAAATGTGCAAAGGTTAAAGAACATGAATCTTCTCTTTAAAAGGTCCCTCTGTGTACTTAACCTGGTGAATTTTTAAAAAGGACATACCTTGTTATCGTTATGAAATATGAAAACACCTAGGATAAAAAGATAGTTCTAAGTGTCCAGAGAGAAAAAAAGCTAAAGGCAACAGCACAACTATACAGGAAGAAGAGCCATGCTGGTCTCAGACTTCTCCTGCTCAGTCTGCTCACCAGAAGAAGATGAATACTGTCCAGTGGGCAGAGGGGACTCCAACTCTGGCCAAACTACCAATTAAATGTAAGGATATAATAAAAGCAAGGCTAGGACATTACTGCCAGTAGATTTTGTTCATAGGAAGTTACTGGAAAGTTTAAATGAAGAGAGAGGGAAAAGTGGGATCCATAGAATTGTGATTCTAATCCAAGAGAGTAATGAAGGAAATTCCCAGGTCACAGCTGGTCATCAAGCCTAGAGAAAACTTCAGGATTGAGCAGGACTCCAGAAGCGATGGCACTCGAACAAAGGAGGACTTTGCGGATTTGATGGAAACATTGAGATAGAGATCAAAAGACCTTAGGGACATGATAAAGGTACAGAGGAGGAGAAAATTAAAAACCAGATGAAGGACAAGTGATTATGTAAGTAAATGTGTACATAGCACATTACTTGGCTCTGCAGTAAATAATATTTATGTGGTAACAACAATGAAAATACGGATGATATTTAAATTTTAGAATCAATCTATACACATGGCATGGAAAAGTCATACGTACAGAACAGAATGTAAATATGATCAGTCTGGCATTTTAGATGTAAATTTAAAGAAGACAACATGGGAAGCATGGAAGTAGGGTCTAAGAGGGCACAGAGGAGAATGGAAAGAAAGGGGTGTTAATATCCCAATCTTACAATGTCAGGGGTCTAGAGAAAATATCTATACTTGATAGAACAAAAACATGCTAACTTTATCTAACATTAAAGCTCAAAAATTAACTAATACAAGAACTAAAAAGAGTGGTTAACTATTTTAAAGATTGTGATGGCATTGAAGATAACATAAAAAGCTGAGTCCTCATCTATCATAGCAAGAACTTAATAAAGTCTAAATGTAATAACTAAAGGTAATTTTATAAGCATTTTATTCCGATACAGATAAGTAACTATTATATGCGTTCAAAAAACCCCAACTAAACAAACAAAAAATCTGAAGAGATAAAGTGTTGCCTCTAAGAAAGAGAGCTAGGAATCTATGGGAAGAATAAGCCAGAAGACTGTAGATTTTCACGAGAAGCCCTTCTATATTTTAGGAAGAGATAAATCTGATCATCTAGAGCTAAAAAAATAAAAAATGAGAGTGGGTTAATTCATTGACTTCAAGACACAACAGAAATGTGTGCCACAAATGAGGTGAAAACATGGATGGCTCCATATTAAAAAATCATTGATAAAAAAACAAACACTGGATGGATTGTCCAGTTAGGCACAGCACTGGAAGAAACAGGACGCTTTGATTAGGGGTAGTTTAGAACCAGCGTGAAGCAGTCGGGTATGGGGACATGGAGGTCACATGAGACCTGGCCCCGTTGAAGAACTTACAAGAGTTGGTGAAAAAGCCAAACATAGATGGCATGATGGAGTATTGGGAGAAGTACGTGCTTTAGATTCAAGCCAGAGTTTAAATTTTACCTCTCCCTCTTGTTGGTTCTCTGATTTTGGACAAACTACTTAACCTAATCTCTTTGAGCTTTAGTTTCCTAATCTCTAAAAACGTGATAATAATGAAAATTTCATGGGAGTGTTAGAAGGACTAAAGGAGGTAAAGAACACAGAGAACCTACCATAATAACTGCCCACAGAACTTAACAGAATAATTCCCATTATTTTATTCTTCTTCCTTCTCATAAGAGATTGCTAGGTTATTGTTAAACTATAAACTAGTGAAAATGTGTCCTGCAAACCAAGTAGACCTGCAACATGAATCAAGGTGAATGCAAAAGACCCGGACACCGATAACATCAAGCAGGTTGAAAGGGTGACTATAAATCAGTACAATGTGGTCTGAAGTAAAAGGAAGGAGCTTAAAACCAAATAGGGCTAGATACTGGGTTGACAAGAGTAGGATAACTGCTGGAAAGAAGCAAATAATAGCCTGGGGCTCCGTGCCTAGGACTAATACTAAGAACAACAGATTTCTGGAAAAACGAACAAACAAACAAAAAACCTGGCAATCCTTCCAAACCTACCTTAGAGAAGTCTAGTATACAGCATGGAAATGATAGAGAAGAGGAAGAAGAGGGAAGCTGGGGGTCATGACATCTTCAAAATGTGCCAGCCTAACATAAACATCTGGATGAAGGAGTTGGCAGAGCATCAGAGGAATCTGTAATATATGCAAGAGCCCAGAGGATGCTGAGTCAACAGGGATGTGTTATTCCAGTGGTCTCCAACCTTTTTGGTACCAGGGATGGGTTTTGTGGAAGCCAGTTTTCCATAGATGTGGGAAGGGGGTGGTTGGAGGATGATTCAAGCACATTATATTTATTGTGTGTTTTGTTCCTATTGTTGTTAGTATATACTCACCATAATGTAGAATCAGTGGGAGCCCTGAGCTTGTTTTCCTGCAACTAGATGGTCCCATGTAGGGGTGATGGGAGACAATGACAGATCATCAGGCATTAGATTCTCATAAGGCGTGCACAACCTAGATCCCAACAGGGTTTCAGCTCCTATGAGAATCTACTGCTGCCACTGATTTGACAGGAGGTGGAGCCCAGGTGGTAATGCCCACTCGCCCACTTCTCACCACCTGCTGTGTGGCCTTGTTCCTAACAGGCCATGGACTTGGTAGCAGTCCATGACCTGGAGGTTGGGGACTCCTGTGCTATTGGGCCAAAAATGAATAGACCACAAGATCATCAGCAGAGAATGTTCACAGAATGCCTAATGATGGGTCTAGTCCGGTGGGTGGGGGTACTCATGAAAATGGTCAGACAAGCTATAGGGGAAAAATGAGCTGCATATCATATTCACATCCAAAGTATAGTGGGGGAAAATTGATCACTTTGCTCCATTGTTATTATCATCACTACCATAGATGAGCTACAGAGGGAAATTGCGTCCTTAAAGGAGAATCAGGCTGCTGTTAAGATCAATAGTCTTTGAAGAGGCTGAGGATATAAGATCAATTGGAACCATGAAATGAATATTACAAAGAGCATCATGGAAAAACTTTAGGATTATATATCAATCAAAAACAGTGAAAAAAAAAGGCAGGTTTGCTCAGTTTTCAAATATTTCCAAGAGGATGGAAGAAGGATGGGATTTGGGGAGATGGAAAGAAGAGATAGGCTTCTTGGTAGGTGTGCACACACTGTGCATACCATACTTCTGCGAATAAGACAGGAATCCTGATCTCATTGGAAAGAGTGAGCTGTGATCTGGGCTAGTTAGAGATTATATGAGTCCCAGCAAGGCTGTAATGGTATTTCTAAAATTTTGCTCTTTGCTCAAGCTTCACATTCTTGGGGAAACCATTCCTAAATCCCACAATACAGGTAAGGTTCTATTAGAGGAAAAAAAAAAAAAAGAGCCTCAAGGGAGATCTCTGGTTCAATAAAGAATCTACTGGGCATTAATCAGAGTCAACCATGGTTGACTCTGAACTCCCAAAGTGAAACTGTCTCTGTAGACACAAAACTGTTCTCCTTTAATGAGAGAAAATGATAGCCACACAGATTTTCCATAAAAGATAGAAGAGATAGGAGGTGAATATTTTTATTGTCAAATTATGTTGTCTGTGGTAGCTTTAAATTTCTCCATTCTTTTTTGTTTGTTTGTCTGTTTTGTTAACTGCGCTATTCTGGAAGGACATAGAGGTGAGGTCACAAGTTTAAAAAGATGGACATGTCTTCTTTTCGTAGACTCATCAGGTGTCATGAAGGAGTCAACTCTGGTACTAAGCGAGTATCCTTTTGCTAAGTAGACCTTGATTACTTTGTAATTAAGGAAGGGATATTATGCAGAGCAGAGTTGATGATCCAGGAATGTGGCCGGAGCTAGAGTTCTGTTTGTCTGTATGATTCAGTATACCAAATACCTCTTAGCTGGACCCATCCAAAAGAAGAAAAGAAATGCATACACACATACTCCAATCTTACCCCTCTCAAGAGGCCACCCACAGGCAGTGACAAATTTCCAAGGCCCAAACTAACTGCCTTGGAATTCAATTAAAATTCTCTTTCTTGCTAAAAGCTTGGGGTGTATGAATTGGGTGTCACTCTGCTTCCCAGAATTGAGAGAGGATGATATCCCCGAGGGCCAAGGGTGCTCAGTCAAGTCTGAACAAGGTCCAAGATGGACATTGAATTAAAAGCTGTGTTATTCAGAAGTGGTTGCTTCTTAATCAGACAATGTTTCCTGGAACTTTGAAAATACCCAAGGTCTTTTGAGGTCCTAGGGAATTGATATTTATAAAGTACATCAAAGCAATAGAAAAGAAATTACATAAAAACATGAAAGGTATGAAGATTATTTAAAAATAGACAAAAATATTTAAAAGGCTTAATTTCAAACTTAAAATATTAAACTTAAAATATTTAAAAGGCTCATGAGAGTTGGATGCTGAGTTACGTGGCTGAGGTTCAGGTCACGTCAGAACATCCGAGATCCTAGAAGACTGAGATGAAAAGATATCTTCAGCATTGAGCAGAGGTGAAGAGTCAAAACATAGGAGAACAGCCAGGCATCTGTTACTTGGACCTCACAGGAATGTGGAACCCAAAATGAAATTCCAATGATGAAGTCCATTCAAAGTGCAAAAGATAATCCCAAAGTATATTTGTAGGATAGCTGAAAGTCCTAATTTACCAGTGACAATCCCATTTTATACCTATTGTCCCATTCAGTTTAGCATTTGTTTTGGAATTTCTATTTTTAGCCAAATATTATTGTTAATGTTTACATTAAAATAAGCTTGGATGGATTTGAAGAACTGCACTTTATACTTCTAGTTTCTGTGAGGTTCTCATTTACTAATGTATGAGAAGTCTTGGCACCAAACATGGTTCTCAATTTAACCTGTGATTATGTCTGAAAGACAATCAATAATAACTCATCTCTCTTTTCTCAACTTTTTTTTTGGTCTTCCAAAAGAAGATCCTGAGAAAATCATTCTCATGGAAGTAATTTGTTTTGGAGGTGAAGGAAAATGCAACTCAAGGAGGAAGGATGTGAAACAAGGGAAGAAAAACAGCAAATAAAAAGGGTAGAGTCAAGCCAGCTACTCTGAAGGCAACTGAAGAGTAATTGTGCTGGGCAAACTCTGGGAGCCAGTGTAAAATGCTTGCCTCCTGGTTATCCTATCCACAGTGTGAGGAAGCTGAGATATTTATGCCCTAACTTTGATCAGTCATTAGTTGAGGACTTCTTCCAAGGGGTATTAATTCCCTGGCACTCATGAGCTACACTACAGACAGCAAACAAAGCTTTGGCAATAAGAAAAAGCCTTCAAGAACAGAAATACAAGTACATGCTACTCTGGACCAATGGGATAAAAAGAGATGGTTTACGGACTGAGCACCGACAACATCTCATATAGTTTTCCTCTTGCACTCCTTATATCCAAGTGATATTCATTATTGTTATATTTTACCACCGGTTCTATATTCCCCTTACCCTGATCCATAACTTTTGCTAGTTTCAGTCCTTTGTCTGCTAGGGTAGCCACACCTTCATCTCTGAGATTACTGAACTCCTGGCAATACCATTGCCTGGTCATTGTTGTTATAGTGTACACATGTTTTCCACGGTACTTTGAAGTGCAAATGGATGTCCCAGTGAATCCCTTGACTTCCAGATATTACCCACCCTGGTTCCCTTAAGTAACAGCAACTCAATATCTTCATGATAATCAGGGTTAATTATCTCTGCCAGTACAGTAACTCATTATTTGCCTATTGTTGGTATACTGGCACAAGAGGCCTAAAATAATCAAGTAGGAGTTGCGCTTTTAGGATTAGCGAAACTCTCTGCCCTCTTTTAGAAGCATCCCTTCTCTGGAAAGAAGAAACTTTAGGCCAATAAATTCTAAAATTGTAGAGACAGAGAGCACATATCATACAAGTGAGTGACTAGGAATGATGGTGAGAGGGGTCACTCCTACTTTTACCTTTCGGTTTCCAGACCCATACATCTAGCTATAGGGTGCTCAGCACTATGAAATTGTTATTAGTTCAACATATATAACATATCTTGAAGGATAATACCCACTCTGATGCCTTTGGGAGACAATCCCATTATTTTATCAGGCTACCAGCTTCTAAGCCATATTGCTTATGGTAAGCTCAATGGACCTCATAATGCATAACCTTATTGTACTCCCTTCACTCTAATATATGTCTTTTGATCAAAGTCACTGTCAGATTATGTGACAATAAACCAAACAATGAGCCCTTGGATAGTGGTTCTAGTCAAGAAACTGAGGACAGAGAAGACAAACCCAACCTTGGATGGTTGTCAGTTCAGTAGGGATAAATCACTACCAAAGGCATATCTTAGTCCATTTGGGCTGATGTAAAAGAAATATTGTAAACTGGATGGTTTGTAAACAATAAGCATTTCTTTTCACAGTTCTGGAGGTTGGGAAACCAAAGATCAATGTGCCAGCAAGTTCAGGCTCCACCTCTGAATACTTTCTTTCTTTTTTTTTTTTTTCTAGTTTCCTTTTTCCTGATTTTTAAAAAAATATACTTTAAGTTCTGGGGTACATGGTCTGCTGCCTTTTTTTCAGAGATGCCCTGCCTAGAGAGGCAGTCTGGCCACAGCAGTCTTGCTGATTTGGGTGGGCTCTGCCCAGTTCAAACTTCCTCTGAATACTTTCATATCAGGGATTAGGTTTAAAAATATGAAAGCCATTTGGGCCCATTCCTCCTAAACGGCCCTTCATGCTATGTCCTCACATGGCGGATGGGGCAGGTTAGCTCTCCAGGATCTCTTTCATAAGGGCACTAATTCATTTCATGATGATAGAGCCCTCACAATCTGATCACATCCCAAAGCCCTCAACTCTGAATACCACCACATCTATGAATTTTGTTAAACATAAATATTCAGATCATAGCAAGATAGATGTGATTCAATGTTTTCAATTTCCATTGACTAGTATCCTTCAAGATTGGTCCCATGTATCTAGGGCTCAGCATGAGTCTCTGCTGATAATAGGTTGGATGTTCATCAATGTCAATAACTAAATCAGTCTTAGTGAGAAAGAGTTCATCCTTTTATAGCCATACATAGCCCCCATCCCTATCATCATGACTACTCTGTTTGTGGGCACATTATACAAGGCCTTGAGTCACCAGAAACAGAGGCTGGCTGACCCGACCCCTACTGAACAGCATCTATCCAGCTCCTTGTTCGGTGCCTTCTATGCAATGGATACCCTCTGATAGGTATTAGTGTGAGACATAAAGTTCTGTGTGCTTTGTACCCACTTTACAGGTTCATCCATAGTCTTCTTTTCTAGACTAATGTCTCTGATTTTGTAATATTTCATCTTTGTAATAATCTGGCTGTCAAGTGACCAGTTCTATAATTCCATTCTGAGGATCTACTTCCTAGGATCACTTCTGGTACTATCTGTCTTTACTTGGATTTCTCCCTGATCAAATTTTGAGAAAAAAAAATTGATGTAAAAGCAGTTTAAGAGATGAAGGAAAAACTAGGAGATGAGTAGGAAAGTGTGATAAGTCAGGGAAAACATCCAATAAGTAATGCATTATCAAACTGTAAGAACTTACAGCTTAATGCTGCTAGTAAAATTCTGGGGAGCCATTGTCAAACATGCCTTAGAATGATCTCCTCGGCCTGGCATGGTGGCTCACACCTGTAATCCCAGCACTTTGGGATGCCAAGGCAGGTGGATCATGAGGTCAGGAGATCAAGACCATCCTGGCCAACATGGTGAAATGCTGTCTCTACTAAAAATACAACAGTTAGCTGGGCCTGGTGGCATGTGCCTATAATCCCAGCTACTCAGGAGGCTGAGACAGGAGAATCGCTTGAACCAGGGAGTTGGAGGTTGCAGTGAGCTAAGACGGTGCCACTGCACTCCAGCCTGGAAACAGAGCAAGACTCTACCAAACAAACAAACAAACAAACAAAAACACAGAATTATATCATCAAGGGAAAAAAAGCTGGGGTATGTATATTTCAATCCCTGGCAATCATTGGTTGTGGGATGCTCCCAAGGCAGGAATGGGGTAAGTGTGGGGGACTTTTACACCTTCTATGAAGGCTTCAGTGGAAAGAGATAGCTTTAGGCAAAAAGATGTAAGAATTAGCAATAGGAAGCTGGGATGCTGTAAAGCAAAATGGTTTGGGGATATGGACTGGAAAGTTGAGAGCATATGCTTTACCAACCCTTTCCAGCTGCAATTAATCAGCACTTCCCTTTCATGGTCAACGTGATGGGCGGTCACTGGTAAAATGTATTGTGTTCTCACTCAAGAGGCTAGAGATAGCTAGTTTTCGTTTTCCAGTGTCTGGGCATAGTAGGTATTCAGACCTGCTGTCCCTGCTGGCCACTTGGTGGACTCATACAAGTCAGTTTTGCCATGGCCTGTGCTTATCCTGGGAGATGTAGGAAGCTGCCAGACCACACAAGATTGAGTTAGTGGAAAATGTAAGAAAATATAGGTTAAATGTACATCAAACATGTGAGGGTAATAGAAGCATATAGACATTGATCTAAATATTTTTGGTAGAGTGCCTTGTCATTTTTTGTAGATTAATTTGCAACTGTTTATTTTCATTTTTATAATGTTTATTTGGATGCAAAGCCTTTCCCAGCAATGAGCTTAAAAAAATAGAAATGCATATTTAATAAAATTTAAGTAATGCATTTCCATTTATCAAGAAAGTTCATCCTAAATATGTGACATGCATAAAATGTTTGTTGACATTTATGAATCACCAATGGAGCTATAATGATGCTCATCACCACATGAAAACCAAAGACCCAGGTCTACTGAAGAGGCACTGATATCTACTTCAAAAGTCAGTCGTTACTTTAAGTAGACTGTATTGAATGAAAATAATCTAACACTGGATGTTACAAAAGGTGTGTGTCTATAACACTGTGTAAAGCATGAATTTTAAGGCAAACAATTTAACTTTTAAGTTCAGTTCAAGTTTTCTTGCGCATGTAAGAAAGCTAATGTGATATCTATTAAAAATATTGGCTCCGTCAGCAGAAGACCTTCATGAAAAGTTAAATTATGCCAGTTTTATATCAGAGTGATGATTCAACTAAACAAAGTCAGTGAACTTAATTCCAATAACAATGCTTTTTTTAGACCAAATAATGGATGCAATGTAAAACATTTGGAAGTTCATCCTGTCAAAAGTGAAAAATCTGACATTAGTCACTTGTATTAGTCTGTTCTCATGCTGCTATAAAGAACTGCCGGAGACTGAGTAATTTATAAAGGAAAGAGTTTTAATTGACTCACAGTTCTGCAGGGCTGAAGAAGCCTTGGGAAACTTACAATCATGGCAGAAGGGGAAACAAAGACATCCTTATTCACATGGTGGCAGGAAGGAGAAGTGCCAAGCAAAGGGGGAAAAGCCCCTTGTAAAACCATCAGACATTGTGATAACTCACTCACTATCATAAGAACAGCATGGGAGTAACCACTCCCATGATTCAATTACCTCCTACCAGATCCCTCCGATGACACGTGGGGATTATGGGAACTACAATTCAAGATGAGATACAGGTGGGGACACAGCCAAACCATATTATCAGTTAAAAGTCAGCACTGAAGATAAAATTTTCAGTTTTACGGTCATAATAGGAATACCAATTTTGGTGGAATACAGTATTATACTAAAGTTAAGAAACAGAACATGATGTACTTGGATCAGTTTGGTACACACATAATACATTGTTGTGTCCAAAAAGACTGTGATTGCCTAACAATCAAATCAGAAGCTGCAGTTGTAAGAATTTACAAATAATTATATATACACATAACTGAACTGAACTTAAAAAAGTTTGTAAAAGAAATAATATTGAATAAGGAAATGCAGCAACATAGAAATGGTTTCTTTCTTTGCTTCCCATCAGCAATAATATCTCAGAAATATTTGAGCCATTGAAGAATTAATTTGTGCACCAACCTAAGTTTCTTTCAATGATGTTATACGGTTTTTTAATGAGCCTTTTAAGTTTTGTTGCATTTTATTCAAAATTAGCTGAAAACATTTAATCAAAGTATTCAACAAATAAACAATCATTCGTTGATTTTCAATTCCAGCTTTTGAAAACTGAGTGTATGGCAATTATTGAAAACAAACTTTGCAAGCAGGAAGTTAGTGAATTTTATGCCTAAGAAATCAAAAAAGGAATACAACAAATTAAATAGGTGCTCAAATGGTATACAAGAATTAATTTTGAATTTCATTGTGTTTTTATTCTGTTGATATTTGGGAGCAATCGTTTGATGGATTGAATGCATTTATATTGTATACTGAAATTAAATTAAATTGAGAAGGTTTATGATTTTACAATGCCTAAATGTAGCCAAACATTCAAAAGGATCTATATACAAAAACAACTTATTTGATGAGTTTTGTCCTGTAAAAATATTTGTCAAAGAAAGGTTCCTCTAAATGAGGAGGAAAAGACAGCGCTGTGACAATATTAGAGTGAAATTGTTAAATATTTCAGTATAAAGAAAATTAGAACTTCAAATAATTTCCATTTAGTAGAATTTGCTTCATGCTTGACACTTACCTCAGCACCCATGGACAAAACTTCAGCTTTGTTGAGGTATAATGCGGAAATTAAAATTGTATGTATTAAAGTTGTACAACATAAAGTTTAGATATATATACACATTGTAAAACGATTACCAAAGTCAAGCCAATTGCCATGTCAGGCACCTCACCTCACATCATTACCTTTTTTGTCTGTGTGGTGAGAATACTTAAGATATATTCTCTTTAGTACATTTCAAGTATACAACATGTTATTATTAACTATAGTCACCATGCTATGCATTAGGTATCCAGAACTTACTCATCTCATAACTGCAAGTTTGTACCCTTTAACCAACATCTCCCCATTTCATCGTCCTCTGACCCCTGTTAACCATCCTTTTACTCTGTTTCTATGAGTTCAACTGTTTTCAATTTTGCACACAAGTAAAAAAACATTTTCTTAGTTTAAAAGACAATGGTTTATTTCCATAAGGATATCCAATTGATCTAAGCAACGTTTAATGGAAAATCCATTCTTTTCCCAACTGAAACTACAATAACATCTTTATTGTAAATGAAGTGATTGTATATGTATGAGTTTGTTTCTGGATGTTCAGTTCTGTACCATAGTTTAGTTCGTCTATTCTACCAATACCACACGTCATCATTAACTGAAGATGTATCGTAACTCTTTTTTTTTTTTTGAGATGGAGTCCCACTCTGTCACCCAAGCTGGAGTGCAGTGCTGCGATCTTGGCTCAATGCAACCTCCGCCTTCTGAGTTCAAGCGAATCTCTTGCCTCAGCCTCTCGAGTAGCTGGGATGACAGGCTTGCGCCACCATGCCCTGCTAAGTTTTGTATTTTCAGTAGAGAGAGGGTTTCGCCATGCTGGCCAGGCTGGTCTCGAATGCCTGACTTTAGGTGATTCCCCTGCCTTGGCCTCCCATGGTGCTGGGATTACAGGCTGAGTTACTGCATACAGCCAAAGATATATAGTAACTCTTGATATGCAACCATGTAAGTTCTCCAATTTTGTTCTTCTTCAAGGTTGTTTGGATTTTATTGGTTCTTTGCATTTCCATATAAATTTTAGAATCAGTTGTTCAATGAGCCCACACGCCAAAAAGAATCTTTAGGGTTTTTATTGGGTTTGCATTGAATCAACTGAATGTATGAATCAGAGTGGAAAACAAATCTTAAAATTATGAGAGTTTTTTAAAATATATAAGCATGATACGTCTCTACAATTACTTAAGTGTCTTTAATTTCAGCAGTTTTGTAGTTATCAGTGTGGAGGTCTTGCACACCTTTTGTTAAGTGTATTCCTTAGTATTTGACGATTGTGATGTTATTACATATGGTAATGTTTTAAATTTTTATTTTTTAATTATTTGCTGCTAGGAGGTATAAATGCATTTTTTTGTTGTTTATTGAACTTGTATTCAGTGACCTTGCTAATTCACACATTAATTTGAATATTTTGTTTGTAGGTTATTTCGGATTTTCTACATACACTTTCTGATATTTATAAATTTTATTTATTCATGTATTTATTTATCTTGCTTTCTGTGTTAGCTAGGGCTTCCTGTACAACTTTAAACAGAAGTGTTAACAGAAGACATTTTGTCTGTGTCAGTAGATATTTGTATGGAAAAAAGTAAAACACTGTTTCCAAAAAATTAATTTAAGTTAGCTAATAGACCTAAATTTGTTAAGTAACCCAGTGAAGCTTCCAAAGAAAACGTAAGAAAATATCTTCATTATCTTGGAGAAGGCAAAAATTTCTTAAACCAAACACAGAATATTTAAAACATAAGAGAAAATATTGAAAAATTGAAATTCATTATAATATAAAACTTTTGGTCATCAAAACACACCACTAATGGAGCAAAAAGGCAAACCACACATTGGGAGAAAATATTCACAAAATAAACCCAATAATACTATATTAAAGAGAGAGAGCAAGAAAAGAGAGAGAGAGAGAAGGACACATTCTGATAATTTAAAAAAATAGCAAAACAAAAGTCCCTGTCTGACAGCTCTAAAGAGAGCAGTGGTTCTCCCAGGACAGAGTTTGAACTCTGAGAACGGACAGACTGCCTCAAGTGGGTCACTGACCCCTGTGTAGCCTAACTGGGAGACACCTGCCAGTAGGGGCTGACTGACACCGCATATGACTGGGTGCCCCTCTGAGATGAAGCTTCCAGAGGAAGAAGCAGGCAGCAATATTTGCTGTTCTGCAGCCTCTGCTGGTGATACCCAGGCAAACAGGGTCTGGAGTGGACCTCCAGCAAACTCCAACAGACCTGCAGCTGAGGGTCCTGAATGTTAGAAGGAAAACTAACAAACAGAAAGGAATAGCACCAACATCAATAAAAAGGACAGCCATAGCAAAACCCCATCTGTTAGTCACCGTCATCAAAGACCAAAGGTAGATAAAAACCACAAAGATGGAGAGAAACCAGAGGAGACAAGCTAAAAATTGTAAAAACCAGAGTGCCTCTTCTCATCCAAAGGATTGCAGCTCCTCGTCAGCAACAGAACAAAGCTGGTTGGAGAATGACTTTGATGAGTTGACGGAAGTAGGCTTCAGAAGGTCGGTAATAACAAACTTCTCCAAGCTAAAGGAGGATGTTTGAACCCATCACAAGGAAGCTAAAAACCTTGAAAAAAGATTAAATGAATGACTAACTAGAATAAACAGCAAAGAGAAGACCTTAAATGACCTGATGGTGCTGAAAACCACGGCACGAGAACTACATGACACATGCACAAGCTTCAGTAGCCAATTCGATCAAGTGGAAGAAAAGGTATCGGTGATTGAAGATCAAATGAATGAAATGAAGCAAGAAGAGAAGTTTAGAGAAAAAAGAGTAAAAAGAAATCAACAAAGCCTCCAAGAAAGATGGGACTATGTGAAAAGACCAAATCTATGTTTGATAGGTGTACCAGAAAGTGATGAGAAGAATGGAACCAAGTCAGAAAACACTCTTCAGGATATTATCCAGGAGAACTCCCCCAACCTAGCAAGGCAGGCCAACATTCAATTTCAGGAAATACAGAGAACGCCACAAAGATACTCCTCGAGAAGAGCAACCCGAAGACACATAATTGTCAGATTCACCAAGGTTGAAATAAAGGAAAAAATGTTAAGGGCAGCCAGAGAGAAAGGTCGGGTTACCCACAAAGGGAAGCCCATCAGACTAACAGCGGATCTCTCGACAGAAACTCTACAAGTCAGAAGAGAGTGGGGACCAATATTCAACATTCTTAAAGAAAAGAATTTTCAACCCAGAATTTCATATCCAGCCAAACTAAGCTTCCTAAGTGAAGGAGAAATAAAATCCTTTACAAACAAGCAAATGCTAAGAGATTTTGTCACCACTAGTCATGCTTTACAAGAGCTCCTGAAGGAAGCACTAAACATGAAAAGGAACAACCGGTACCAGCCACTGCAAAAACATGCCAAATTGTAAAGAGCATTGATGCTAGGAAGAAACTACAACAACTAACGAGTAAAATAACCAGCTAACATCATAATGACAGGACCAAATTCACACATAAGAATGTTAACCTTAAATGTAAATTGGCTAAATGTGCCAATTAAAAGTCACAAACTGGCAAACTGGATAAAGAGTCAGACGCATCAGGGTGTTGTATTCAGGAGACCCATCTCACGTACAGAGGCACATATAAGCTCAAAATAAAGGGATGGAGGAAGATCTACCAAGCAAATGGAAAACAAAAAAAAGTAGGGGTTGCAATCCTAGTCTCTGATAAAACAGACTTTAAACCAACAAAGATCAAAAGAGACAAAGAAGGGCATTACATAATGGTAAAGGGATCAATTCAACAAGAAGAGCTAACTATCCTAAATATATGTATGTACCCAATGCAAGAGCACACAGATTCATAAGGCAAGTCCTTAGAGACCTACAAAGAGACTTAGACTCCCACTCAATAATAATGGGAGACTTGAACACCCCACTGTTGATATTTGACAGACTGATGAGACAGAAGGTTAACAAGGATATCCAGGACTTGAACTCAGCTGTGCACCAAGTGGACCTAATAAACATCTATAGAACTCTCCACCCCAAATCAACAAAATATACATTCTTCTCAGCAGCACATCACACTCTGATATTGACCACATAATTGGAAGTAAAGCACTCCTCAGCAAATGTAAAAGAACAGAAATCACAACAAATTGTCTCTCAGACCACACTGCAATCAAATTAGAACTCAGGATTAAGAAACTCACCCAAAACCATACAACGACATGGAAACTAAACCACCTGCTCCTGAATGACAACTGGGTAAATAACAAAATGAAGGCAGAAATAAAGATGTTCTTTGAAACCAATGAGAACAAAGACACAACATATCAGAATCTCTGGGACACATTTAAAGCAGTGTGTGGGGGGAAATTTATAGCACTAAATGCCCACAATAGAAAGCAGGAAAGACCTAAAATTGACACCCTAACATCACAATTAAAAGAACTAGAGAAGCAGGAGCAAACAAATTCAAAAGCTAGTGGAAGACAAGAAATAACTAAGATCAGAGCAGAATTGAAGGAGATAGACACAAAAAACCCTTCAAAAAATCAACGACTCCAGGAGCTGTTTTTTTTGAAAAGATCAACAGAATACATAGACCACTAGTAAGACTAATAAAGAAGAAAAGAGAGAAGAATCAAATAGATGCAATAAAAAGTGATAAAGCAGATATCACCACCGATCCCACAGAAATACAAACTACCATCAGAGAATACTATAAACACCTCTACGCAAATGAACTAGAAAATCTAGAATAAATGGATAAATTCCTGGACACATACACCCTCCTAAGACTAAACCAGGAAGAAGGTGAATCCCTGAATAGACCAATAACAGGCTCTGAAATTGAGGCAATAATTAATAGCCTACCAACCAAAAAAAGTCCAGGACCAGACAGATTCACAGCCGAATTCTACCAGAGGTAAAAGGAGGAGCTGATACCATTCCTTCTGAAACTATTCCAATCAATAGAAAAAGAAGGAATCCTCCCTAACTCATTTTATAAGGCCAGCATCATCCTGATACCAAAGCCTGGCAGAGACATAACAAAAAAAAAAGAGAATTTTAGACCAATATCTCTGATGAATATCGATGTGAAAATCCTCAATAAAATACTGACAAACTGAATCCAGCAGCACATCAAAAAGCTTATCCACCATGATCAAGTTGGCTTCATTCCTGGGATGCAAGGCTTATTCAACACACAATCAATAACTATAATCCATCACATAAATAGAATCAATGACAAAAACAACATGATTATCACAATAGATGCAGAAAAGGCCTTTGACAAAATTCAACAGCCCTTCATGCTAATAATTCTCAATAAACTAGGTATTGATGGGACTTATCTCAACATAATAAGAGCTATTTATGACAAACCCACAGCCAGTATCATACTGAATGGGCAAAAACTGGAAGCATTCCCTTTGAAAACTGGCACAAGACAGGGATGCCCTCTCTCACCACTCCTATTCAACATAATGTTGGAAGTTCTGGCCAGGGCAATCAGGCATGAGAAAGAAATAAAGGGTATTCAATTAGGAAAAGAGGAAGTCAAATTGTCACTGTTTGCAGATGGCATGATTGTATATTTAGAAAACCCCATCGTTTGCAGATGGCATGATTGTATATTTAGAAAACCCCATCATCTCAGCCCAAAATTTCCTTAAGCTGATAAGCAACTTCAGCAAAGTCTCAGGATAAAAAACTCAATGTGCAAAAATCACAAGCATTCCTCTACACCAATAACAGACAAACAGAGAGCCAAATCATGAAGGAAACTCCAATTCACAGTTGCTTCAAAGAGAATAAAATACCTAGGAATCCAACTTACAAGGGATGTGAAGGACCTCTTCAAGGAGAACTACAAACCACTGCTTAACGAAATAAAAGAGGACACAAACAAATGGAAGAATAGTCCATGCTCATTGATAGGAATAATCAGTATCTTGAAAATGGCCATACTTCCCAAGGTAATTTATAGATTCAATGCCATCCCCATCAGGTTACCAATGACTTTCTTCACAGAATTGGAAAAAACTACTTTAAAGTTCATATGGAACCAAAAAAGAGCCCACATAGCCAAGACAATCCTAAGCAAAAGGAACAAAGCTGGAGGCATCATGCTATCTGACTTGAAACTATACTACAAGGCTACAGTAACCAAAACAGCATGGTACTGGTACCAAAACAGATATATAGACCAATGGAACAGAACAGAGGGCTCAGAAATAACACCACACATATACAACCATCTGATCTGTTACAAACTTAACAAAAACAAGAAATGGAGAAGGGATTCTCTAATAAATGGTGCTGGGAAAACTGGCTAGCTATATGTAAAAAGCTGAAATTGCATCCCTTCCTTAACTCAAGATGGATTAAAGACTTAAACTTAAAAATTAAAACCATAAAAACCCTAGAAGAAAATCTAGGGAATACCATTCAGGACATAGGCATGGGCGAGAACTACATGACTAAAACACGAAAAGCAATGGCAACAAAAGCCAAAATAGACAAATGAGATCTAATTAAACTAAAGACCTTCTGCACAGCAAAAGAAACTAACATCAGAGTGAACAGGCAACATACAGAATTGGAGAAAATTTTTGCAATCTACCCATCTGACAAAGGGCTAATATCCAGAATCTACAAAGAACTTAAACAAATTTACAAGAAAAAAATCAAACAACCCCATCAAAAAGTGGGTAAAGGATATGAACAGATGCTTCTCAAAAGAAGACATTTATGCAGCCAACAGACACATGAAAAAATGCTCATCATTACTGGTCATCAGAGAAATGCAAATCAAAACCACAATGAGATACCATCTCACACCAGTTAGAAAGGCGATCATCAAAAAGTCAGGAAACAACAGGTGCTGGAGAGGATGTGGAGAAATAGGAACACTTTTACACTGTTGGTGGGACTGTAAACTAGTTCAACCATTGTGGAAGACAGTGTGGCAATTCCTCAAGGATCTAGAACTAGAAATACCATTTGACCCAGCGGTCCCATTACTGGGTATATACCCAGAGGATTATAAATCATGCTACTATAAAGACACATGCATATGTATGTTTATTGCAGCACTATTAACAATAGCAAAGACTTTGAACTAACCCAAATATCCATCAAAGACAGACTAGATTAAGAAAATGTGGCACATATACACCTTGGAATACTATGCAGCCATAAAAAATGATGAGTTCATGTCTTTTGTAGGGATATGGATGAAGCTGGAAACCATTCTGAGCAAACTATCGCAAGAACAGAAAACAAAACACTGCATATTCTCACTCATAGGTGGGAATTGAACAATGAGAACACTTGGACACAGGGTGGGGAACATCACACACCAGGGCCTGTTGTGGGGTTGGGGGAAGGGGGTGGGGGGATGGACAGCATTAAGAGAACTACCTAACGTAAATGATGAGTTAATGGGTGCAGCATACCAACATGGCACTTGTATACACATGTAACAAACCTGCATGTTTTGCACATGTACCCTAGAACTTAAAGTACAATAAAAAAAAAATAGCAAAAAGTTTGAAGAGGTACTTCTCAAAAGAGAAAATCTAATTGGCCAAAAAGTAAATGAAAGGTATTCAATGCATTAGTCACTAGGAAAGTACACATTAAACTACAATGAGACATATTACCGTATACCTACAGAATGGCTAAAATTTAAAAGACTAACAAATATCAAATGTTGACAGACATGTAGGGGAACTAGAACTCTGTTCATTAAGTGAACTACTCTGAAAAACGTTTTGGCAATATCTCCCAGAGTAAACAAATGCCTACCCTACCCAGAATTCCACATGTCACTAGTGGGAATGTGTATATATAATATATATGTGAAATGACTTCCTATGTCCATCAGGAATGGTATGGCATCTATTGGGTGCCAACGCTTTGCAGAGCTGAAGTAATGCCCTCCAAGATATGTTATATGCTGTAATTCATCATTCAGTATATGGTATTTTTTACCCATAGTCAGAAAACGTATGTCTGGAAATCAAACAATGAAAATGGGAGTGGCTCCTCTCACTATTACCCCTAAAAATTCAATAGTAAAATTTTATAACTTTTGAACCATGCGCCAAAGAGTTAAAGAAACCAGTGGCTAAGAGAAATTCTTGAGTTTACAGGATGACAGATAAAAAACAAAACGATTTGTTGAAACTCTGAAATTCCCTCAGCTTGTAAGATAACAAAACTGGCTGAAATCGGTTGGAACCAATATACCAACTGGAGTCTGCAGAGAACAAGCTTACTGACATCACAGTCTGAACTTCCACCACGTTTCATACTAATTTTCCCTGAATTTGCAAGTGTAATCCACGAAATCGCGTGAAGAAATAACTGCATATGACTGAGGACTTTCTAGACCTCCCCTTTTCTGTCACCAGTTCTCTACTAATCCTAGAATCCACCACCTAAATCTTTCCTAATAAAATTATTACCTAAAAGCCAGCACAGGGAGACAGATTTTAGCTGGACTCCTGTCTCATTGGTCAACCTACGATAAAAAGCTTTTCTTTTCTCAAAAACCTAGTGTCATAGTTTTGGCTTCTAACCCATTGTGTAGTAAGCCCTTTTGCTTGGTAACACTTTGACCTCTGCTGGCTCAAAGATCTTAGTGCCTAGGAGATGTCTGTTTCCACCAGAGTATATAAAAATAGTTTTATTAAAATAGAAGCTGAGATGGCCACCTGGCCACCTTGGGAACCTCATGCTACTAAATCGGGCAAAAGATAAAGTTAGTGACTGAGGTGATTGACCCCGACTATCAAGGGGAAATTGAATTCCTTAGTCTGCAACGAGGCAAGGAGTGTTGTATTTATTTTCTATTGTTGCATAACAAATTACCATAAATTTAGTGGCTAAAAACAGTACCCACTTTTATAGCTCACAGCTCTGTAGGTCAGAAGTCTGGCACTTTGTGGTTGAGCTCTCTTCCCAGGGTATCACAATGCTCAGAGAAACATCCCATAAATTGGTTCCAGATTGAGAAGGTATGATGGATAAAGCGATGCTGCCTTGAGAAAATATCAAAATATGCATACGTTTCCCTGGTTGAAAAAATGCTTAGTATGCAGTGGCTGTCAATTTTGTAGCAGAGAAGCTGAAAAGGTTTTGTTGTTGTTGCAATAAACAATGGTTAGATCACAAAACAGGTTGAGAGTGTGGCTGATGAAGCAGAGGGCCTTGTTAGAAAACAGGAATTATGTTTCTGCAGAGTACTCCTTGTACACAGGTTCAAAGCCTGTCTCGGCTATTTGCTTATTTTGTGATTAAAGAAAATACTGTCCCTCTCCAGACTCTAGTTTCATCGCCTAAAATAATGGCATAGTCAAACTAGGTCATTCCTCTGCCCTATTTGCATGTGACCTGCAAACTGAGAATGGTTTTTACCTTTTAAAAAATGATTTAAGAAAAAAGAATATGTGACAGGAATAGGTGGTCCTGAAGTCTAAAATATTTCCTTTCTGGATCTTTGCAAAGAATGTTTGCCAGCATCTGAACTGGATCAGCAGTTGCCATCGTGGGCTTTTTTCTAAGGCAGAAAAACACTAGTTTATATTAAACAAAATCTCATATGGAACCCCAGCAAAACATAAAACAAATAGGTGGAACTGCTCTGGTTGAAGGGGTGAGAGGTTTTATTGGACGTGTTTCCTCAGCTTCCCCCAGTTCTTCTCACACCTAAGTCTCTCTTCAGAACCTTTGGGCTCTACAGAATGTGGGTTGAAAACATTGATTCTAGAAGGTCTCCAAGCTCTTCCAGTGTTAACATTTTGATATTGTTTTTCATACTGGCCAATGCTGCCAAGGAACACTTTGGTCTCACAAGAGCTGAAATTGGTTTAATAATATAGCCCAATAATTATTAATGTGGCACAAGGGTGTGAACAACCACAGAGCTCCAACAAAATTACAGAACTGTGAACAAAGCAATTAGATCTTTGCCCTCTTTCCCCAAGAGTTTCTATTAGCTTCCTGAAAGTGTCCATTTTACCCCTAAAATCAGTCTTGCTGAAGCTGAAACCACCCCCAGATATAGACCTGTCTGATAAAAGGGACCAGTTTGGGCTTGTCTTTTCAGTTTGAAAAGCCTGCTTTTTAAATGTAAGAAATAAGCTTATACTTACGCTTTTCTGAAGGGTTTTAAAATGCAGAAACCAAATTTAATGGGAAATTCTTCCTGGGCTGTGTAACAATTTGCTCCTTGCCAAACCAGAGATAAATACCAGTTCCTCAGTTCATAGGGGCTTTCCTTTTTTGGTCTAAGGGGAGAAGTTGTGCAACCAGACAGTTGTACAAAGGTTCGGTTCAACTGTCTTTCTGGCATATTCTTTGTGGAATCTGCCTCCAAGGTGATGGCCTATATCTCAAAGCTTTAATCTACCCATTAAGCCAAAGACTCTTCTGTATTGAAACCTAAGAGGGAATGGGTGAAGTTGATTCTTCTTCTACATCCCTATTTCATATCCTGCAGATTCTAACGCTCTCCCAAGATTTTCACAAACTCCCAGGGGACTAATACTTTTACAGTTAGCTCTGGCTCTGACTTCCTGCCTCTACTGAACTCTATATAGGGTAGATGGTTCTCTATTTCCACCCTGGCATATGCTCAAACATAAAACTTAATTTGTATCAAAAGCCATTAAAAATTTCACCAGGATGACAGTATGAGGCGTCTCTCTCCCCTTAGCTCCGAATCAAGAGCCTGAAAAACCACTCCCCAGAGAAATATGCATAATTGATTGATACATATTTGGAGAGAGAGACAGAGACAGGGAGAAATATGTAGTATATAGATATATATTATCTATCTATTTATCTACCTGTCTATCACCAACCATTTAAAGTGTCTGAAAATTATTCTAAAGTCTTGTAGAAATAAATAAGCATTTACGCAAGAAAATCTGCTAAAACTCAGTAAGACAAGTGAGGCATTGCATTGGAGCCAATGTCCTCCCCAGAAGCCGAGCAGATGCCAGTGCCATGTTTCCTGTACAACCTGCAGAATCTTGAGCCAATCAAACCTCTTTTCTTTATATTAGGTTGGTGCAAAACTAATTGTGGTTTTTGCCATTACTTTTAATAAAAGTACATAAGAGAGCATTAAAGTTTGAAAATTTACAACATGGCCATGTGGCGGAGAAAAAAAGGTTTTTTTCTGGAGAAGAATTTGGCCAGGCACGGTGGCTCATGCCTGTAATCCCAGCACTTTGGGAGGTTGAGGCAGGTGGATAACCTGAGGTCAGCAGTTTGAGACCAGCCTGGCCAACATGGTGAAACCCCATCTCTACTAAAAATACAAAAATGAGCTGGGCACGGTGGCGGGCACCCGTAATCCCAGCTACTGGGGAGCCTGAGAATCTCTCGAACCCTGGAGGTGGAGGTTGCAGTGAGCCAAGATCATGCCATTGCACTCCAGCTGGGCAACAAGAGGGAAACTCTGTCAAAAAAAAAAAAAAAGAATTCAAGTGGGCCATGGAACAACCACTTGCTAGAAATATTTGCATAACTAAAAGAGAGCCAAGTGCTAATAGACAAGACAATAGGGAAAAGGCCTCAAAGGTATTTCAGAGACCTTCATGGCAGCCCCTTCCACCATGGGCTCATATGCCTAGGAGGGAAGAAGGGTTTTGTGGGCCAGGCCCAGGTCCTCACTGCCTTGCGCAGCCTCAGGACAAAGCTTTCCACATCCTCTCCTCTCCAACTCCAGCCAGGGCTCAAAGGGGCCTCGGTATAGCTCAAGCTGTCACTTTAAGAGAATGCAACCCAAAAGCCTTGGCAGCTTCCATGTGATGTTAAGCCTCCTGGTGCACGGAGTGCAAAAGTAAAGGCTTGGTGGCCTCTGCCTCGATTTTAGAAGAGGTATAATAAAGCCTGGGTGCCCAGGCAGAATCGTGTTGCAAGGGAAGAGCCCCCACAGAGAACCTCCACTAGGGTAGTGTGAAGGGAAAGTGTGGGGTTGGATGTCCCACACAGAGTCTCCACTGGGGCACTACCAAGTGAAGCTGTGGGAAGGGGGCCTTTGTCCTCCAGACTCCAGAATGAAAGATCCACTGTCAGTTTGCACTCTGCATCTGGAAAATCCAGAAGCAGTCAACAACCTGTGAGAGCAGCTGTGGGGTCTGAACCCTTCAAAGCCACAGTGGCAGAATCCTCCAAGGCCTTTGGAGTACATCCCTCACAGAAGTGTGCCCTTGGTGTCGGACAAGAAGTCAAAGGAGATTGTTTTGAAGATTTACAATTTAATAACTGCCCTGCCGGGTTTTGAACTTGCATGGTACCTTTAGCCCCTTTGTTTTGGCTGATTTGTTTCCTTTGAAATGGAAATGTTTACCCAATTCCTATACTTTCATTTTATTTTGGAAGTAAATAATTTGTTTTTGATTTTATAGGCTCATAAGTAGAAGGGACTTGCCTTGTCTCAAACGAGACTTTGGACTTTTGAATTAAAGCTGGAATGAGTTAAAACTTTGGGGGACTGTTGGGAAGGCATGATTGTATTTTCCAATATGAAAAGGACATGAGATTTGAAGGAGCCAGGGATAGAATGATGTAGTTTGGATATTTGTCCCTACCCAAATCTCATGTTGAAATGTAATCCCCAATGTTAGAGGTGGAGCCTAGTGGGAGGTGTTTGGATCATGGGGATGGATTTCTCATAAATGACTTGGCCCATCCTTTTGATGATAAGTGAGTTCTTGCTCTGAGTCCATATAAGATCTGCTCATTTAAAAGTGTGTGGATCCTCCCTACCCCTACCCTCTCTCTCTTTCTCTTTCTTCTGCTTTGCCATGGGAAATATCTGCTACCACTTCACCTTTTGCCATGAGTAAAATCTCCCTGAGGCCTCCCCAGAAGCTGAGAAGATGCCAGTGCCGTGTTTCCTGTATGGTCTGAAGAATTGTGAGACAATTAAATCTCTTTTCTTTGTAAATTACCCATTTACAAAGCATATTTTATATAGCAATGCAAGAACTGCCTGACACAAGTATCTCATTGAGAAGGCCAGGCCACAAATTTTACTTATCCTTCTCCCAACTCCAAAATGCGGAGATTAAATTCTTGGTGAATATGCCCTAAAGGTCTGGGTTTCCCTTCCTTTTTCCACCCAGCCTTCATGGATAGGATAAAAGTTCTCCCCGAAACATGGAATGCCAATAATGCTGGGGTCCTGATCACTTTCATTCCAGCTCACTCAGAGTGCAGAAGTTTTACACTGAAAGAAGTAAGACAAGCAGACCAGAGGCTATTGCCCTTCCGAATACCTAACGTAGTTTATCAGAGATGTCTGTCCAGGGCAACAGGCAGTCCATAAGAGCAGAGAGCTCCAGATCTCTTCTCAAAGAAACTGACTGTTTGAAACAAAATGTGGGAAGTGTAAAGCTAAGCTTCAAAACAACAGCTTCTCTGAATTAAGAGTGACAAGCTAAACCATGTGCCAGCCGGTTTACTAGAGAGAACCAGAGTAAAAGACAGTTGAGAACCCTCCTGGTGTCAGAGAACATTCAAAGATGGGCACTGAAACTTACCCTTCCCCAAACTTAATTGGATCAAGTCACGGAACAGTTTATGCCCTAGGACATTTTTTTTAAAAAAATAATAGAGCCATCAGCCTGCAATAAGTGCAGCCTAACATGGATTTCCCTATCCTTTCAATTCTGTGAGTATCTGCTTTATGAATTTTGACACTCTATTGCTGGGTATGTACATATTGAAGACCCTTATATTTTCTTAGAGAATTGACCTCTCTATCATTACCTAGTGTTTTTCTTTATTCCTAATAATATTTCTTGCTTTGAATGCTACTTTGTTTTATATTATCAATAATATAATTATTCCCACTTTTTCATTAATGTCTGTATGCTATATCATTTTTAGCACTTTTTTTTTAATCTTATGTTTAAACTAAGTTTCTCGTAGATAGTATAGGGTCATGTTTCTTGTCCATTGTGACATCTCTGAAGCTTAATTTTAAAATTCAATATATTGATATTAAATGTGATATTAATATATTGAGTTAATATCTTCTATCTTGTCAGCTCTTTTCTGACTTTAATTACTTTTACATCATTATATCATTGCCTTTAGAGCATTAATGAAAACCTACTTCATATTGGGGAAGGATTTAGAAAGAAAAACTTCTATATGTACAAGAAAAACAGGAATAGTATGGAGTCCAGGCTACAGCTGTAAGAGGAGCAAAAGAAGACCACATCTATGATCCCCCAGGATACAATGCCTGCCATATTACTTTTATTAATAACTACAGAAAGCATAATTATTTTTGCACCAACTTAATATTTACTTCATTTTTTTCTTTCTGCTTCCTTATTTTTATGACTTCTCTTGGGTTAGTTGAACATCGTTTATGATTTGATTTTATCTTCTTCCTTGGCTTATCCATTTATATGAATTATAAGCCAAGACATAAGCAAGACTAGGTGGATTTATAAAGAAAAAGAGGTTTAATGGACTCACAGTTTCACGTGGCTGGGAAGGCCTCACAATCATGTCAGAAGACAAAGGAGTAGCAAAGGCGTATCTTACATGGCAGCAGGCAAGACAGCATGTGCAGGGAAACTGTTTTCATAAAGCCATCAGATCACGTGAAATTTATTCACTGTCATGAAAGAACAGCACAGAAAAAAACCTGCCCCCATGATTCAATTACCTCCCACCAGTCCCTCCCACAACACATGGGGATTATGGGAGCTACAATTCAAGATGAGATTTGGGTAGGGACACAGCCAAGCTATATCAGGCATGATACCTATGTGCACATTGAATTGAGGCAGATCACCAGAGTCCCCACATATACCAGTAAGAAGCTGGAGGCAGTGGAACAATTTCCTCTGTTTCTCAGGAAACCACAGAGGAAGGCTCTTAAACAAATCCAACGCATTCCCTTGGTTTAGAGAAGTCTAGGACAGCAGGAGAATTTCCCCTGTGTCCTCACAGTGGCAAACAAGCAGATGAGACAAAGTCTAACTTAAAGTTATCTTATGGTTTAGAATAATGTAGCAGTGACCTGCTTGACCCATGACCAAAGGATAGTCACAATTATGTCTTTCTCAGTGGATACCAGTGTAGACCTGTTAATGACATAGAACTAATGAGGTATCGCCAAACACCATTCCAATGTACCACACAAGTCCCTAGAGAGCAAATGCAACTTGAAGGAAAGGAAGTTGGGTGGAGACTGAACTGACTTGAATTTCTCTTTTGTCAAATGGTAGAATATGTACTATTAAGAGAAATTAAATTGAGTCACATAAAAATAAATTACAGTTCTTGTCAACTGACTCTGTGGACCAAGATTCTTACCTGTTAAACTTATAATGGCATTACTTCTTGCACACGACTATGTTCCAGGCATCTAGCTAAGCACATTATATACATACATCCCCTGTGGCATAGATCTTAGTACAATCTGCATTTGAAGGATGGAGAGGTTGTGGCTTAATAAGGTTAAATAAGCTGCCTAAGATTTCACAGGTAGTGAGGGCAGGGCTGGAACTCAACATAAGTCTTTACAATGATGAAGCTTACATTCTTAACCACTAGAACTTAGTAACTCTACAGGGCCAGTGATAGGTTTTCTTTTCTTTACTTTCTGAGCTCTAGGGCATAATGTGTCTTTATGCCCTAGAGCTCAGAAAGTTAAAAAAAAAAAAAAAAAAAAGAGAGAGAGAAGAAGACACCATATTGCCTTCTATAACATTTACCTAGCTTTTCTGACCTGGCTTAAAAACAAAATCATCACTTCAAATAGTATCATGTTGGATAAAATTAGTCTGAGTTACAAATATAGGTCTTTGAGGTGTTTTTAACACCAAATATCATTGACTATCATAGCTGAAAGAATTTTTTAGATAATCTAGCTTAGAGATTCTCAAAGTATGGTCCCTAGACCAGCAGCATCATCAACATGTGGGAAATGAAGAGGAATGCAACTTCTCTGGCCCAACCCCAGACCTACTGAGTCATAAATTCTGAAAGTAGAACCTATCGATCTGTGTTTTCGCAAGCCTGCCAACTTATTCTGATGCATGATAAAGTTTTAGAATCACTATTCTAGTTCAATACTAGAGACCCACTGTGCATCAAAATATGTGTCAAGAAATGAGCTTGGGAAATTTTGCAGGAGTCAGATCAAATTAAAAGATTTGAGCTTTAACCTGTATGTAATAAGGTTGGAGGGCCTTTTAAGCAGGGAAGGCATGTTTGGAATGGTATTTTATTACTTACTATACATATTCATCTATTCACTGACCCACCAAATATTTATTGAGGGCCTGTAAGTTGTGAAGCTTTGAGCTAAGAAACTGAGCTCTTAATCGATCAGTAAAATTGGTTGGATTGATTGAGCAAGAATGAAAGAATGGGAGGCCAATTACGGGTTTATTGTAAAAGTTCACATGGATGATGACAAAAGCTTGAACAATATGGCCCTGGAGGAGTAAAATGATTAGTAGACACTTGGTACATTACATGCACTTCTCTAAGGCTTTCATTTATACCCAATTTGGTATGTGTCTTAGTCCATTCAGGCTGCTGTAACAAAACATCCTGAACTAGGTAGCTTATAAACCACAGACCTTTTTTTCTAAAACCTCTGGAGGCTGGGAAGTTCAAGATCAAGGCACTGGATGGTTTGGTGTCTGTCTAAGGCCCACTTTCTGGTTCCAGAGGGAGTATTCCTGCTGCTTCTCACATGGTGGAAGGTGCTAGCTAGCCCTCTGTAGTCTCTTTTCTAAGGGCAGTAGTCCCATTTATGAGGGTTCCATCCACATAACTTAGTCACCTCCCAAAGGGACCACTTTCTAATACCATCACCTTGGAAGAGATTCCAACCTATGAATTTTGGGGTGACACAAAGGTTTGAACTATAGCAGTATGAGGAGGTGGAATAAGGCTACAATGGCCTTGAGATTACCCAACTGAGGCAATTGGGTAGAATATGGTGATATTAACTAAACTGGAAATAAGGAAAGAGGAGCACATGAAGGGGTGGGATGACCAGATACTACATGGTATGGGAGCTTCATCAGCCCAACTGCAATGGCATGACCTCTGATGGGGCCCCGTAGTGACTTGAGTCATTAGCACAGAAGGTAGTCCAAATCCATTGAAAGTATTCTTAATGAATAGAAAAAAAATCTTTACATTGAACTGAAATGCTGACTTCTTGTAGCTTCAACTCACTAGTCTTTTTTGACTAGCAACTCAGAATAAATCAAATTTGGAGAGTCCCTAAAGCTGAATTCCCAAAGACATGACTGTAAACCAAGTGTTTATACTCTAATCCTGTTGACTTCTAGTATCATTTGCCTTCATTTCTGAGAATCTGCGATTTGGCAATGATTTGTTCACACCCTAATTGTTTCTTTTTCCATTTCGTTCTTATTGACAGTTTCAATGATTAAAAATTGGACATTTTTATGTATCAAGAAAACTTGCTGTTGACTCTAAAATCATCCCTTTTTGAAAAGTAAGTCATTATCCCCTTCTGTAGTCATCTTGTAAAATTCTCTTTTAATCAGGTGAAAATGAAAAAACATAAACAAAACCTTTATGCTCACCTTTATTGAATTGTAGGCTATTTATTCATCCTTTGGCCTCTTAACATAGATTTCTCTTAGGTGTTTTACTCACACGTAGACATCTGTGTCTTACTGTCTCAAAAAATATCATTATCACACATTTTTCTTACAAAGTAGCACAGTGCAGACCTCAAGGCTCCAGTTATCCTTCTATCCCTAGCATTTTTTACTGCACGCATCCTCCCTGGGCTAGAATAAAATCAACAGTTAAAGGTCTGCCCTTCAGATTCTCCCAGATCTATGGGTTGTTTTAGGTTTAAAGGCCAGTTTTTACTGTCTTGTTGTTGAGAGGCTACTGATAATATTGAATAGAATGCACATCTAGAAAACATCCATCTCTCAGTGCTTTTTCTGCTTTTTAAAACAAATGTTATTTTCTGATACTAAAATCAACACATATTCATAAGAAAAAAATTGCAAAATAAATAAAAGGGTACAGAAAAATATCAAGGTAACCCCAACACAAAGAAAAACAATTACTGTATTTTATTGCAATTTCTTCCTGAATTTTTTCTATGCATATATTTTTACAGTTAAGACCAGATATCTTTTCTTCTGCTTTTTAACTTTATATGGTACTGTATCTTTGCATTCAAATTAATATTTTAACATTTTTTTAAATAGCCACGAAATGGTCAATCATATGCATATATCAAATTCTAGCTTAACAATTCCTGAACTTCCGGTCATTTAGTTATTTTCCAGTGTTTTGGCTTTCACAAATAGTGCTGCAGCAAAAATCTTGGTGCATGAAGCTTTGTCTACATTTAGGATGGGAAAGTATAGATTTTTTTTATGTCTAAAACAGACGTGTAGAATTTCTGATCTGAAGGAAGTAAAATTTTTAAAATACAGAGAAATTAATTTTCCTTTTTTCTATACATTTTTGCTAAGTTGCGATCATACTACACATATGCAGCTTATTTGTTTTATTTTACATTGGATCAATACATTTCTTTATACTTAAAATTCCCCAAATTTTGAACATTTCATTTTTGATTACATTTTAATAACAATTTCTGTGCATAGATTTCGTTGTATTTTTATTATTTCCATGAGATAAAAATAACAGGGGCAGAATACGTTAGCAAAGGGATTTGAACTTATAGTATATTGCATTCTCATTGTTCATTTTTAGTTTCCATGATCACTAAAGAAATTGGACATTTTTTATGGGTTTTTGGTGTATCCTTTCCCTTTTTGACATTACTTTTACTTTAATTAAGACATGATTTCAGAACCTACAGAACATTCACATCCTTTTTAATGGCTATGTAGTTAACCCTCTGTATGGATATGCTATAATTAATTTAACCATGCTTCCATAGGTTGACATATGTTTCTGGTTTTTGATATTTCAAGCAATGTTGAAAGGCTTTTTTTTCTGAGTAACGCTTAGCAAATATTTCCCCTTTCCAGTATTAAATAATTTTTCTCCTATAGTTTCTTCCAGCATGTAGATTTAATTGCATATTTATATATTTAGAACTTATGTTGTGCATACTTAAAATAGAGCTCTAACTTTATTTTATTCCACATAGCCAAGTATTCTCACACAATTTATTGAATAATTCATCGTTTCCTTACTGTTTGTTGTGTCTATATTTGCATATACACTGGATCTTTTAACAGTCTCTCTCTTCTTATTCATTAATCTTTGTCTATTCTTTATACTTCTTTAATCACAGAAGCTTTATAGTACATTTAAAAATCTGATATAGAAAGTCTTGATGCATAAGTCTTCTGTTTCAAAATGTATTGCCTAGATCCATTAATGAATGCCAAAATTAGTAGGCAAAAGTTTAAGCAGAAATAGAGTATTCGCATAGTCTCAAAGTGTCTCACTCCCACAAATATGTAATAGCAAATTTATAGTGAAGAATCTTGACAGATAGCACTTAACCAAGTGATCAGGGTTAACATTATCAGTAATACATGTAAACATCATGTCCCTCTGATACAATGCAATGAGAAGGGCTAGGTACCTTTCCCAGGAATGCATAACCTGAATCTAATCATGAAAAAACATCAGACCAACCCCAAATCGTGCAACATTCTAAAAAATAACTGACCAGGACTCTCCAAAAGTGTCAAGGGTGCAACGGATAAGAAAAGACTGGGGAATTGTCACATAGTGGAGGAGACTAAGGGGATATGACAAAAACAGTGTGGGATCCTGAAACAGCATGAGTACATTAGCTGAAAAACTGGTGAAATCAGAGAATCTGCTCCACACCTCTCTCCTAGTTTCTAGTGGTAACCGGTAATGCTTCACGTTCCTTGGCCTGCAGAGACATCACTCCAACGTCTTCCTCCATCTTCACAAGGTGCTCTTCTTCCGGAGTGTCTGTGTGTTCTTCTCTGTTTCTTATAGGCACTTTCATTGGATTTAGGGCCCAGCTTGATCTAGTGTAATCTCTTCTACAATCTTGCTTTCATTGCGTCTTTAAAGATCCTATTTCCAGATAGAGTCACATTCTGAAGTTCTGAGTGGACATGTTTTTTAGTTTTTATTGGGAGGGACACTATAAAACCTATAACACAGGGGTTTTATTTCCTTAACCACAGCAGTCTCAATGCCAAGGAGACTATCTGGTGTGGGTTAAGTGTTTACTAAATGTTGAACAAATTGAATTCCCTTTATTCAGAAATTAATTAGAGCTGAGTGGTGACTGTTCCCTTTACATGACATTCAATCTATATCTCCTTATAAGGCCTGCACTCATTCATGTCATCTGCTGAGCCTTATAGGTGTATAGATTTAGGACCCCTGTTCATCAGGTTTATAGCACTGCCCACTTTTTCTCCCACTGAAATGGGAAGAAAGGATGAGGGAAAGGGAAGAGGGGAGAAATGCCCTGGGGAACTCAGGAAGGGCAATGCAAACCATAACCAGCCAGGATTGGGATTCTGGTTCTGTCACTAACTTAATTTGAGTCCCAACTGACTCAGTTTCTTCATCTGTAAAGTGGGAGTATAATAGTGTCTGTCACTTTGTTGTGAGGACTAATGAAATTGATTCTCATACAGTGCATAATCAAAAAGTACAGCGCAAACTGCTGGAAAATTATTAGCCAGCATCCAAATATCTTGGTGCCCAAAGTTAACCCAACCTCCAGGAATACAATAGGAATCAAAAAGAATAGGAAACCTACAACCACGTCTTTTCAACCTTCCAGTTAGAAGAGCCAAATTATTTCTTGTTAGACTTTGAGACAATCTCACACACTCAAACCAACATTTACATTTTTAAATGAGAACCACACCAGCCTGCTTCCTTATAATAACTTCCAGATGAGAAAGAGATTTTCTTTTTAAGCTAAACATTTAATCATATTACAATCATATTTTAATTACTCTAGGGAAGGGATAAAGAAACCAGAGAGTGAATCTCTTGGATAATGTATTTGTAGCTCCAGCTTGAAGTTTTTTCCTACTAGGTTTCCAGCGTCTCATTTTCTTTTCCCTCTTACTCTCACTTTGTCATTTATTAGCCTTAGAAGCAATTTGGTAGAGGCTGAAAGGAAGAAGAAGAGAATGATATTTAAATACCAGAACTTTCTCTTAAACAGTTTGCTAACGTTTTTCATTTGATGCTATAAAATGTATATTATTACTCTCATTTTACAAATGAATAAACTAAGACTTAAAGATAAGTTGAGAATTAGCTTGCCCAAAGTTATCCAAATGTTATGTGATGGAGCTATTTGATACAGTCAGTTTAACTTCAAAGTCTGCAGTATTTATTATACAACCCAATGTCCAGCAGTTAAAATATAGCGTTATAAATGCAATTACACACAGAGAGACATGCATACACCACCCCCTCCACACACCCAACTCAGCATGCGTTTTTGCCCCACTACTTTGGCCCATTTAAATACAACCTGTGTTATTAAAATGACTTTAACAAATTGTATTTTAATAAAGATAAGAAATTACAGGAAAGGTTAGGAGACTTGCTAGCTTTGGTAATATTCATTTTGCGAAGAAGACAAGGCTCATTTGGGATTAGCACTTTTTCTCAAGGCAAAAGTGCTATGCCTCATGGTCCAAAAACCTTATCATATAAGCAGATTAATTTTAATTGGGCACGTTGGCTCATATTGTTATTTTTATGCAACTATGTTTTGAATCACCACTTTAAAAGCAGTCTAATTTTCTTTTCCTTAAGCTTCTTTTTCATTGTCTCCATTCTGTAAACAAATGAGCTAGTATTGAATACTTGAGGGAATTGGAAAGAATAGGAAACCTAGAACCATGCCTTTTCAGCCTTCCAATAAGAAAAAACAAATTATGTGACCAAAAATTGGCAAATAATATAGCCAAAGACTTACAAGTGATGGGATAACCATCTGTAATATATGTCTTGTGGAAAAGTTGTTTACATTCATTCTCTGAGGCCTGCCAAAGATCGCAAAATAAGGGTCCTAAGTCTTACTGGGATTCAGAGTCCTTATTTATCCATATGTTTGTAGGAAATAAAAGTACACATTTAATGAAAATGTCTCTTTCCAACAATAAAGTGGGCTGCCTTGGGAAGTTTCCAAGTCCTGCCGTTGAAGGTGATTGGGTCAGTTGGTTGAAAATGACCTGAAAGTGAAGCAAATACCCTTGAAAGTCATTCAAGGCCTCTCTGAGGTTTCTTCCAGTACCAAGGTTCTTCAATTCACACATCAATGGGCGTGCAGTCGTCTATGCCAGATGGTGTTCTATCACTTCACTTTCAACATCAGCCAATTGACCCTAGTGACTTGAGCCTCTCCACTGTCAACTCTCTAGATCAGGGACCCTGCAGGCCATGGATCAAATCTAGACACCCACAAGTTTTAGTATTGCCTATCGGCTAAGAATAGTTTTTAACATTTTCAAACGGTAAGAAAAATTCAAAAGAGGAATGGTATTTCATGACATGTAAAAATTATATGAAATTCAATATCTAGTATCCAGAAAGTGTTATTGGAACACTCCAACATTCATTTATTCATGTATTGCCGATGGCCACTTTTATGTTACAGCAGAAGAGTTGAATAGTTGTGACAGGTACCATATATCTGCAAAGCTGAAAATATTTGTTATCTGGGTCTTTACAAAAAATGTTTGCTGATCCCTGCTTTAAAACATAAACCTATAAAGGCAGGCATTGTGGTCTTTGCTGTCTGTCTTTGAAGCTTTGCTATTCAGCACATAGTGGCTTCAATGTTGTGGTTGTTGAATGAATAAGTGAGTCAAAGATGATCGTGTTCAAAATTTATAAAAAGTAGTTAAATCTGACTATAAACAGTTTCATCTTCTAGAGAGACCACAAAAAGCTTCTATCCTTCTTTCTAAACAAGCAGAGGTACATTGTATGCAAAAAGGAGATTCAACCAGAGATTATATTGAAGTATCGTGCACCTGTACAGCATAATGCCATGCTTCTATTCTGATTGGCCTGAGCTGTACCTCAGCAGTCATCAGCAATTTTGGAAATCACCCTGGACACACTACAGGTTATTATCTTAATAACTTATGACTTATTCAGACCCTGCTGAATTCCCAAAATTCCTTGAGAAACTTTGTCTTTTCTTGCCTTAATCAGTTGGCAAATTTAATTCTCCCTGGAAGAATAATTGGAGGGAATTATTCTTTCCTTTCAACACAGAGAGAAAGCCAGCTCAGCAATCCAATGACACTTGCTGCAGGTTAGATGAATGTCAACACCTCCTCCTCCCTCCACACAAAAGGAACATTAATACATGAAGTCACATTTAACAAAAATCTTGCAAACATTTCAGCAGCAACGTTTTTGGAAACCCATTTTAGAATGTTAAAGTGTGTTAAAGATGCTTACACTAATTCTCATCTCCCCTCCCAGCTTTTTTAAACTGTTAGCCACATAGTACTAATTATCCAGCTGGCGTTGTTGCAATAGAAGTTTTCCAAGTTGCCTCCCCAATTTGAAGCTGTCAGGAGAAGTGCTGAAGACTTGCATTTACTCCTACAGCTTGGTGCTCTAATTAAAGCAATAAATACGGTTCCCTTCAAGGGAGAAGTAGGCAGGGAGGAAAGATCTCTTCCAATCCATTGGTCTCACAATGTAGTTTGTAGGATTTAAATTCCAATTTACATAAGACCATGGAAGAACCTTTACACAGAGATGGCAGAAGAAAAAGGCAGCTACTGCGTAGAGGCAGAAGGGAGGCTAGCTCCAATCCCAAGGCCAGAGTAGATAGGAGATGGGATGTCCTCTGAGGGGCAAGGACAGCTGTCTCATGAGTTTTCTTATCACTCATTAGTTAGAACCAGCCTGATATGGTTTAGAATTACAGACATCTCAATGATCATTTGGGTCACAATTAGTATATGGAATGAAGCATACAATTTTGTTTATGTGTTTGTTTGATATGTGTTTTATTTTTATTTGCAGAAGAAAAAATGGTGAGTTAAAGTTCTTGTCACATTATTGCCTGATCCTTTTAAATAATTTTAGACATGGAGAACAGTAGAAAGAAGAAGACACCTTTGTCACCTTAAATCTTCCACCAAGAAATATCCATTATTATTAGGGGACTATTGTATCAAATATCATCTTTATATGCATAGAATAGTAAACGGATTCAAAAACTTATTTTAAAAAGATCATGCAGTGATTTTGCATAAAAGCATTTATTTTAACTTGATTTTCATAGAAGGGGGAAAAGCATAATGACCTTATTTCTTGTTTTCCAAAAATATCCCTCTAAGACTGATGAAAGGCTCTTTAGCAGTTGAAATCATTACGTCTTTGATTTTTTTTAGCAAATTTCTATTTTGACCCTATCAATTGACTCTATCAAAGAAAAATCTCACGACTTCTCCTACCTCTTCTAACTGCATTTTTAAATTTTTGAACTAATTTTATTATGTTTATCATTATCTTTATTATATTTTGTCACATGAGTAATCTGTTCCATAAATATTATTTGCATAATTGGCTTATATTAGTTTTAGATTTAAAAAGATTCAGCACACACCACTAATACTTTTTTTACTATGACTCTTTCAGTTCTCATTTAATTTTTTTTTTTTTTTTTTTTTTTTTGCTTTATGCTTTTAAAGCAGAACTTATCACCAAGTGCATGTGTATATTTGGAATAAGAAGGGTGTTTGGTGCTGAAATGCTTCATGTCTGAGTATATCTAATTGTTATCTTATACTTGAAATACATACTGGCTCTATTCATTATTTTTAGATACACTCCTAGAACTCTATAGAACGCTTTCAAAATTGAGTGCTTGCCTGGGAAAGAGAAATGTCAATCTGATTTCCCTTTTCTGGCTCCTGTAGGCATTTGAGTTTGTGACACCTGACTCTGGTCCAGCTCCTTCTTTAGACAAAAAAAAAAAAAAAAAAAAGCTAACTAATTTTAAATACAGATTCTCACTAGAAGTATATAAAAATACTTAATCTTTGCCATTCTAATAAAGAAAGAAAATTATATGACACTGCTGCTTTAACATGCATATCTTTGATTTTTAGGATGGGTTGAATATTTTTTACTAGATTACTTGATTACTATCTATACTGGTTTTTATAAAACTTACCAGAGGTCCATCTGGTCATTCACACATAGATCATACATGTACATTAACATAATAATAATGGAACTGGATCAGTTTAATGAATCAACTGTATGGAGGTCAGCATACCATGTTAACCTGATTAGATCATTCTGAACCCAGCCGGGATATAAAGAATAATGAAACTTTATAATGAGACTACTGCAGGGTATTCTAATAATACAATGGTTTATAAACACTTTCAGCAGTGAAATTCTGTTTTGTTTTTTTTCTTTTTTATTTGAGACGGAGCCTTGCTCTGTCACCCAGCTGGAGTGCAGTGGTGTAATCTGAGCTCACCACAACCTCTGCCTCCCTGGTTCCAGTGATTCTCCTGCCTTAGCCTCCCAAGTAGCTGGGACTACAGGCGCATGCCACCATGCCCGGTTAATTTTTGTATTTTTAGTAGAGTCGGGGTGGGAAATTCTTTTTTAAAAACTCTTACACCAAAACCTAGTAAGTAAAACAGATAAGGTAGATGTGCTCTAAAGAAAATGAAATAGGGCAGGGGGAGAATATAATTCAGCCTGATTTTTCTCTTTCTGACTCTTGGGTAACTCAAAGAACCACAAGACTCTTCAACTCACAATTTGAAGATGGCATGATAATTTTATACCCTGAACCTGTTCTTTGCTCGGGACACAGAACAAGGATAGATACATCATTCAGAGCCTGTTTTCTGACCACAGGAGAAGGTACCAACAAATTGAAAACAAACAGATCACCAGAAAATGTCTACTCTTTAAAAAAATAGTCAATATACTTCCAAATAATCCACATCAAAAGAGAAATAACAAAAAATGATATAAAGAATTTGAGCTAAATAATGATGAAAGTACTGCTATTAGACAATGTGAAGTAAAGCTAAAGCTATTAATGATAAAATTTATAGGCTTAAAGTGAATATATTAGAAAATATGAAAGTATCCAATCTAAAAATGTTGGAAAAAAAAAACACCCTAAGAAAGTGAGGGAAAAAACCAGAAATCTTAATGTGAGCAAATTGATAAAATAGAAGACAAATTTATTAATATAAAAATTAAACAATAAAATGGTTCTTAGAACAAAACAGGCTAATAAAGTTAATGGACTCAGCTAAAAAAGCTGATCAAAAACAGAGAAGGGGAAAATCCCTTAATATCAGACATTAAAATGAGGTCATCGCCACAGATAGATGTTGCAGATATTACTAGATAATAAGAGGATATTAACAACTTTATATAGGTAAACTTGAGAATTTCAGTGAAATTGACACCTTTCTAGAAATCCCCAAAACTGAAATGAGAAGAAATAAATATTCATAATTTCATGTATGTTAATTAAATTGATCTATAATTTAAATTCTTTCTATTAAATAATCTCACAGACTAGAAGGCTTTCCCAGTGATTTCTCCCTGACATTTAAGGAAGAAACACCACCAATTTCTCACACACTCTTCCAGAGATTAGGGGAGGAAATGTTTAGGATTGGGGAGGGGGAATAGTCTCATCTCAAGTTATCAGGTCAGCATAACTTGGTATTAAAATTTGACAAGGACATTACAAAAAAGGCAATTTAAAGGACAACAGGCTAATGAACGTAGATGCAAAAATTTTAAAACATTAGTCTAAATATTAACAATTAGAATTCAGTGGTATATAAAAGGATAATATAACCAAATGAGAGTTTATTCCAAAAATGCAAGTCTATCAGGTGTATATTGAGACAATAATATTGTATAACAAACTACCCTTAATCTCAGTGGTTCAAAGCCATAACCATTTGTTTCACCTTAAAGTCTGTAGGTGGGCTTTTTAGTTTCTGGACTTGGCTGGCTTCTCCAAATGTCTAAAGACAGCTGAGGGGGGTGTAGATTGGCTTTAAAAAAGAAAGACTGGAGAAACTATTTGGAAGTATCCACTAATGCTGAACACATGCATATCCTACAAACCAGCAATTCTACACCTAAGAAATGCATACATATGCTCTCAAAAAATCTGCAAGATTGTTCATTCATAGCTGTGTTATTTGTAATAGCTACAACATAAAAACTATCAAAATATCCATCTAGAGTAGGATTAATACATTATGGTATATTGAGAGAAGAGAATTCTATTTAACAATAAAATAGTTGCTAAAAGCAACTGCTATGGTCTAAACATTTGCATCTCTGCAAATGTCATATGTTGTAAATCTAACCTCAGAGGTGATAATATTAGGAAGTGAGGACTTAAAAAGGTGACTAAGACAGGAAGCTTCTACCCTCATAAATAGGATTAGTGCCCTTATAAAAGAAGCCCCAGAGATCTACGCTCTCCCTTCCACCTTATGTGGACACAGCTAGAAGGGGTCATCTATGAACCAGAAATGAAGCCTCACCAGCCACTGAATATGCTAGTGCCCTGATATTGGACTCCTCAGCCTCCAGAACTGTGAGCAGTAAATTTCTGTTTCTTATAAGCCATTGAGTTTATGGCATTTTGTTATAGTAGCCTGAAAGGACTAAGATGCAACAAAACCTATTATTAAACAAACTAAACCAGACCCCCCCCGAAAAAAGTATCACATTATTCATATTAAATGTAAAAATATGAAAACCCACTCCATGGATTTAGAAGTCAGGTTAGTGACCCTCCCACCCCCACCTGGAAAACTGTGACTGGAAGGAAATGCAAGGAAGACTTGGGACTTGCGATATCCTGTTTCTTCATCTGGGGCCAGGTTACTTGGACATGTTCAAGGTGTGAAATTTTGAGTTATGCACTGAAGTGTGCCTTTCTGTGACTATGCAATGCCTCAATTTTTAAAAGGTAATTTTATGATTTAAGATATATAGAAAATACAGAATATGTAAATATAAAATATAGAAAGCATAGAAAAGTATACAGTGAAGAAAAAAATGCCATTAGGGATTGAATGACAGATCACTGAGTGAGGTGATACACCTCACTCCTACATATAAAAAATATATATCATATATTATGTATATATACTTACATATGTGCATATATATTTCTGGGTGAATATACATATTCATACATATACATACATGTATAACATATATATATACCTATGTATGTTTTACACATAACGCCATATGTAATATACATATACATATATAACATGTACATGTTAAATATTTGGGTCCAGAATATACAAAGAAAAGGTAAATACAGACAACCCTTCCCTCAGATAAACCAAAGACTTGAACAGCCCTTACAAAAGATGAGGAAATTCAAATTCTAATAAACATAATTTTTAAATATATTCAGCTTCATTCGTCACCAGAAAAATATGTATTACAACTACCAAGAGCCTATACTCCACATAAAGAATGACTATAATGAAAATTATTGTCAATATCAAAAGACAGCATTGTTGTGGAGCAACAGGACCATTTATGCATTGCTGGTAGAAGTAGAGATTGGTGTAAAATTTTGAAATAATGTGTAGTGCTAGGAATACTGTGTAGCACTGTGCAGACTCTAGGACCAGCAATTCCACTTGTAGCTATATGTCAAACCAAAATGTTCTGTTTGCATAAGTTCTCCAATATGTATAGGAATGTTCATAGGAAAACTATTCATATTAGCCAAGAACTGAGAAGAAAAAGTCTATTAATAGTAGAAAAAATAATCTATGGTATATCCTAATAATAAAATATAGAATTAGGAGAAGGAACAAACTATGGCCTTACAAAAAACACAGAAACCTTTAAGTAGCATGATATTGAGGAATATAATGTATTTTGCACTATTCTATTTATTTGAAGTTCAGAAAACAGACACAACTAAGTAGTGTTGACAGTGTAGATAGATGGTGGTCAACTTTGTGGGAAGGTTTGTTGAGGGGGAGCATGATGGGGCCTCTGGGGTGCTGGCTACTTAGGTGGGTTCTTAATGCTGTACACCTATGCTGTGTGCAATTTCCTGCACATAGCTTATGTTTCAACAGGTTTTTTAAAGTAAATACTTGTATAGGACAGAAAACCACCATAAGCGAAATTAAAAGACAAGCCACGAACTGAAAGATAATATTAATACATATAATATATGTTAATATTATGCTATATTTATAACATATTATAATATGCAACATATATACATGTTTTATATGTTAAAATATGTATATGTTATAAATTTATGTTATAATTTAAATAAATGTTATGTTGAATATTAACATATATCTTAATGTATGTATAATAGATAACACATAGCATATAAACAAATGCTATATATAATAATATAAATATATGTTAATATATGTGTAATATATAACATAGAACTATAAATATATTTATAACATGTTACAAATATGTTATGTAAGTAACATTTGTTTTATATAAACAACATATGTTACACAAACGTATATGTGTTATACATATGTTTATATAAATAGATATGTTATATTTAAAATATAAATTCATATGTTAATATATTATGAACAAACCTATGACATATGAACATAACCAATAATAAAAAGACAACTATTCTTTTAAAAATGTGATAAATCTGTAAACAGTTAATTCGCAGGTGGTAATCGAAGGGACCAAAACATTAAAACGTATTACACCTCCTCAGTTATCAGGGAAATGTAAATTAATACCAAAATGGGGTACCTTTTCATATTTATCAGATTTGCATCAATCTGACAATGCCAGTAAACGCTGAATGAAGTGGTGGATCAATGAGAAGTTTCGTAGATTCTAGTGTCTTAGTCAGCCCAGGCTGTTATAACAAAATACCGCAGACTAGGTGACTTAAACCACAGACATTTATTTCTCACAGTTCTGGAGGCTGGGAAGTCCAAGACGAAGGTGCCAACAGATTCTGTTCTTGGTAAGGGCCCTCTTGCTGGCTTGCACACAGCTGCCATCTCTCCGTGTGCTCACATGATCTCTTCTTTGTGTTCATGCTGACAGAGAGAGCTCTCATTTCACTTCCTCTTCTTATAAGGACACTAATCCCATCATGAAGCCTCCACCCTTGTGACCTAATCTAAACCTAATTACCTCCCAATGGTCCCACCTCCAGATACTATCATACTAGGGGTTGAGGCTTCAACACATGAGTTTGAGGAGGGTACAGATATTCAGCCCATAATGGCTGGTTGGAGAATAAATTGGTACAATCACTTACAGGAGAAGATCTACAGAGCTGTTTATTCAACAGTGTCACTCCTAGATGAATTCTCTAGAGAAATACTCAGACCTGGATAGAAGAAAACATAAAATGATATTAAATACACTAGGAATGAGTGATTAGAAATGACCAAAATATTCATCAATAGGAGAACATATAAATTAATTATTATACAGTAAAATCTCTCTAAAACACAATAAATGAGGTTCAAACATTCAGCCAGGTAAGATAAGGATTTTAGTTATGAGAGGTTGCAATGCTTGGGTCCCACTATCTACGGTTTGGCAGTACCTGGTGAAGTTGTATGACCCAGCTTAAATATCAATGGGAGTGTTTCCTGGTCTTATATTTGGAATAAAATTCCAGGAGAGTGATTACAGTACCAAGACTTTTCCAGTTCTTTGTCACCCCCTTTTGTTTGAGGGTTATGTTCAATGAAATTATGCTGAAAGGGTACTGGAGACAAGAAGACATACTCTTGTCTTATTCTTCAAAGATAAATTCCATTGCACCTGAATTTCACACTTATTCCAAGATTTTAGTATATATTACTTCAACAGAATAATATATAACACGTAAAATGTATGAACTGGAGCTACAAATGTCAAAAAGGAAATATCTCAAAAATATAAAGTTGAGTGAAAAAATAAATTGCAAAACAATATGTCGAGTCTGATAAAATTTGATTATTTGATTCAACCCAGATTCCAAAACTTGTAGGATTATACTGTATTATATTTTTTGATATATAAGTAATATAAGTCAAAAACAATAATGTGATGACACACAGCAGCTTCAGGATTGTAGCTACCTCTGGAAGGCAGGGAGATGAGATCAAGATAGTACATACAGTGATTTTCAATTGTGGTTGTTCCATTTTACCTCTTTTAAAAAACTGGAAGCCAATATGGCAGAATATTAAGGTTTTTTGATTCAGATGGTAAATATATGTGGGTTTGTTATATCATGTCATTTAGTATGGTTAAAATATTTTGAAATTAAAAACATAGTCAGAAAAAAAAAAAATAAATCTATTGCTTTGACCCAGTAAGTCCCTTCATCTTATGAAGAAAACTGAGACTCAAGGATGTATAGAGTTTTCCCACAGCCTGTATTTTATTTTCGGTCACTCTCTGAAAAGAGAGGTTTCCATTATTATTTGTGAGCCAAGTAACTAAAGTTTGGACATAATATATTGGATTATCCTCCTTTAAAAAGAAAGAAAAGAGAAGACAGCTGAATGTAGTAGAATAAACTCTGCAGTGTGGTTGGCCTCCAGTATTGCCTGATATCATCCAATTCGACGTGCTAGCTGAGAACTTGAGTGGGTCACCTTACAGACAACCTCCATAGTCCATTTCAGCTCACCTGAAAGCTCTGTTATAGAAATATTCTAAAAAATCTTTACTCTCTGAAACTGTCTGTGAAATGTTCTGAATTTCCCGGAGAAAGGGTCTATGTATAGCACTGATAAGATTCTCTAAGTCATTCATGCCTCAGTAATGACTAAGATGACTATGTTAAACAAATTTTCATCACTCTACACATAATCAGACTTTTAAGAAAAAATAGTATCTAAGAGCTTTTTTGGCATCAATGGCCAGAACTCCTTCCCCTTGCCCTAGTCCATTTTCATAAAATAACAATGCTTTTTCACATAAGTGATCGTTTGGATAGTAGAGAAGACTTTGGTTTCCAAATCTATTCAATCATTAGAATCACCTGAGAGCTTTTAAAATAATTTCTCTAAGAAACCTGAATCAGCAGAGTGAGAGACAGTGGTTTGTATTAAAAAGCAACAACCCTCTGCTTCTGTAGCTGGGTTTTAGAATTACTAAATTAGAACATGATGCTAATCAGACCAGTTTGATCCAATAGGGTCAATGAATTTCATATGGAGAAAAAATCTCTGACCAATGGTAACAAATTCTATCTTTAAAAGCTTTTCTACCATTAAGTGCTTTTCATATAGAGGAGAAAAATAAACAGAGGACTAAGTATAAAGTAAAAGTGGGTGAATCTAAGTCATTTTCTCCTACTGAGAAGAAAACTGAGACCTATGTGCCATAGAAAGTGTGTGACAGAATCATCATCCCATAAAAAGCCCACAGGAGTTGGTTGGATCTTTGTAGATCTTTGCATAAATGCTAGGATGGGAATTAGCATGCAAAGTACAACTGCAGTTTTTAAATCTTATGCAGACTTTGTGAAACTGAAAAAGAATCTCCAAAAATGTGTAATGTCTTGTAATACAAATGTCCTAACCCAATTTAACTGATAAACTAAAAATACAGAATGTTTAAGCAAAGTACATAGCATATCATATATATGCATTTTAAGAGCAGCTACCATTTATTGTTATTCCTTACACAAAAAGCAGTTTAATAAGCTTTTAGGTGCTTGTATAAACTTTCAAAAATCACACTCCTATGAAATAAAATCTATTAATTATCCCCTATTGTATAGATGAAAAAGCAAACTGATATATTACAGTGATATAACTTGTTTAAGATTACCAACTAATTATTATCTATGTAATTCCAGAGTAGGATTGCTTTGTGACTTTCATAAGCCCTAGGTACATTTGCTTTTGTGGGTGCCTTTCTCAATGAAAGATACTAAAGGTTACACTTTATGACCAAATTGGTATAAAAATGAGTATAATTTAGGCCACATTATATTCAATTTTGAATGGTTTTTCTGCATGATTTGACTTGATCATGAAGTCTTTCTTGTTTAAACTGTTTATGTATAAACTAATAAATATAAACTTTAGTTAATATAAACCAAAATCCACTGTAATATGTCAAATTATATTGATAATTTTTTTGAATACAAAACTAGTCTTTGTATTCCTGGAATAAACTATTCTTGGTTATGGTATACTTTTATATGGATGAATTCAATTTGCTAAAATTTTTTGAATTCTTGAATCTCTGATAATGAGAAATATTGGTCTATAGTTTTGTTTTTTTGGCATTGATCTATGTCTATGTTTGGTCTTAGTGTTAGGGTAATGTTTGGCTTATAAAATGAATTGAATCTTTCCTCTCCTTTTAATATTTGGAAGATACTGTGTAGAATTAGTGCTATTTTTAATTTCTATTTATTTATTTAATTTTGAGATAAGAGTTTCGCTCTTGTTGCTCAGGCTGGGGTGCAGTGGCACAATCCGAGCTCACTGCAACCTCCACCTCCTGGGTTCAAGCGATTCTCTTGCCTCAGCTTCCTGAGTAGCTGGGATTACAGGTGCCTGCCACCATCCCCAGCTATTTTTTGTATTTTTAGTAGAGATGGGGTTCCACCATGTTGGCCAGGCTGGTTTCGAACTCCTGACCTCAGGTGATCTACCCAGCTTGGCCTCCCAAAGTGCTGGAATTACAGGCGTGAGCCACCACACCCGACCCTAGTGCTATTTTTTAAATGTTTGGTAGAATTTGTCAGTAAAACCATCTGGAGCTAGAGATTTCCTTTTCAGCCATCTAATATGTATTTATTTTAGCTACTGTATTTTTTAGCTGCAGAATTTCTATTTTGGCTCTTTTTTTAATACTTTGCAAACTTCTCTTAAGATCTTTGCCTATTCATCTACTTTTTCATCTTTTCCTATACATCCTAAAACGTTATTATAATAATATGTAACTCCTTGTCTGCTTGTTGCAACATCTAGTTAATCTGTGTTTTTGTTAAATTATTTTTTGATGAGAGATGTTATTTTCTAGCTTCTTCACATCTCATAATATTTTACTGTATTAAATTGTGCATAGAATTACAATGGAGACTGAGTTATACCACTATTTTGTTTAATTTATTCCAGTAAGTATGAACTCTTTTCTATGTGTGATAGCTAAATTGAGAAAGTGATCATTTACATTTTATTACGAGATAAGTTAACTTGGGATTGGACCCCAGCATTAGAAAGTCAAATACATTTCTGGTTAGCACAATTCCCAACTTCCAGCTCTGTGGCTGTAGGCACTGATGATTCTGGGTTTGCGTCTCATTATCAGTGTTTGATCCTGAAGCCAGTAAGGGGTCGGGCCACAGTTATCACCTTTGGATTGAATGGGTTAAGGCCAGTTTCCAAACCCGAAGAATGTTTGAGAGTGAATAAGTTCTTTCTTGGTTTTGGTCCTGCCTTCACTGTCAGTTCACAGCAAAATTGTGGAGGGGGTAAGTATTAGAAAGAATAATTATTCAAGCAAACTATTAGTGCATGAGGAGTTTTTCTGAATCTAATCTGTCCCATCTGCTCTCATGATTGCCATTAGTTTCACAGGTTCCTCTGGACCTAGTAAGGGTAAAACTTTCTTCTCTCTCTGCCTGTACACAAACCCAACCAATTACCCTCCTCCCAGAAGATGCCACTAGCTACTGCTCACCTATGAGGTACTATCCCTCACTGTGAGTTAATTATTTAAAGCTTCCTTACACACACTTTTCTTTGACAGTCTGATAGGTAATATGATGGTTAATTTTATGTGTCAACTTGACTAGGCCGCAGGTTGCCCAGATAGTTGATCAAACATTATTCTGGGCCGGGCACAGTGGCTCACGCCTATAATCCCAGCACTCGGGGAGGCTGAGGAGGGTGGATCACTTGAGGTCAAGAGTTCAGGAGCAGCCTGGCCAACATGGCGAAACCCTGTCTCTACTAAGAAAATGCAAAAATTAGCTGGCTGTGGTGGCATGCACCTGTAGTCCCAGTGACTCGGGAGACTGAAGCATGAGAATTGCTCAAACCTGGGAGGTGGAGGTTGCAGTGAGCTGAAATCTCACCACTCTACTCCAGCCTGGGAGACAGAGTGAGGCTCTGTCTCAAAAAAACAAACCAAAAAAAAAAAATTACGCTGGATATGGTTATTTGGAGATGAGATTAATGTTTGAATTGGTAGACTGAATAGTAGATTGCCCTCTGTAATATGGATAGACATCATCCAACAGGTGAAGACCTGAATAGAACAAAAAGGCTGACCCTCCCTTGAACAAGAGGGAAGTCTTCCTGCCTGACTGCTTTGAGCCAAGACATTAGTCTTTGGACTCAAACTGAAACATCACCTCTTCTTGAGTCTTTAGACTGCCAGCTTTCAGACTGGAACTTACACGATCAGCTTTCCTGGTTCTCAGGCCTTCAGACTCATACCAGAAGTGCATATTGGCTCTACCAGGTCTCCAGCTTACTGAACACAAATATTGGCCCAGAAGTCTTTACAACTGTATGAGCTAATTCCTTATTTTCTCTCTCTCTCTTTTTTCTTTTTCCATATACACTTTAATGGCTTTATTTCTCTGGAGAACCTTGACTGACAGAGGTAAGTATATGTTATATGCTGTATTTCTGGCTTTTGTTTTGTTTTGTTTACTGTGAGTGTGAAAGTCTTCTGCAATGTTCAATGTCCTAATTGGAAGCAGAAACTCCAAACTCACTTATTTTTGTGCTTAGTCTTTATTAAATAGGAAAATGTATGGAGAGGTTAAGGGTAAAAGAAAGACACTTATGTAACAAAAATAGAGAAATGATAGATAGGTGATCATATAGGGAAGGAGATTCATATTTGGTTGATGCATTAGTCTGTTTTCAAACTGCTATGAAGACACTACCTGAGACTGGGTAATTTATACAGAAAGGAGGTTTAATTGACTCACAGTTCCGTATGGCTAAGGAGGCCTCAGGAAACTTACAATCATGGTGGAAGGCAAAGAGGAAGCAAGGCATGTCTTACATGGCAGCAGGAGAGAGAGAGAAAGAGTGAGGAAATGCCAGACTTAAAACTGTCATCTCCCCTGAGAACTCACTCACTATCAGCAGAACAACGTATAGGGGAAACGACCCCATGATCCAATCACTTCTCACCAAGTCTCTCCCTCAACACCTGGGGATTACAAGCAAGATGAAATTTGGGTGGGGCCACAGAGCCAAAACATATCAGGTGACTTGTCATGTCAAACTGAATCCCAATTAGTGATCAAAATGTTGAGAGTTTCAAAACTACATACTTGGAAATATTTAGCAGAGAGAAGAGAATAACCAGAAAATGAGAGCTATTTTTAAATGACCATAAGACTGTCCTTACATAAGATGTTAGGTTTGTTCTTTGTTGTTCTAGAGAGCAGAACTAAGGCCAATGAGCAAAAATTTAGGGAGGCCTATTTTAGTCTCAACGAATTCATCCAATAAATGTGCTTTGAAAGGCTACTACATGACAATCCCTGTTCATGACACTTGAGATAATGTCCACTGAACAAAGACGACAAAATTCCTGCCCTATGGAATTTACAGTCTAGCAAGGAAAATCTAAGTAATAGGAATCTAAGAACTCAATGGAAGGAAAATAACTTGTCAAGAGTGGGAAAAATGACTCTTGAGTAGCTGAGACTCCTAGTAGAATCTTGATAATTGTATAGCATATTTTGAAGGAGATTCCTAAATCAGAACAGATTTGAGTCAGGTGACCTCTGAGGTTTCTTCTCACTGTGAGATGCTCTTAATCTTTGACAATATAAACTACCTACAAAAAATATCATGGACTTTGCTTTAAGCATTCTCTGAGAATTAGAGTGACTTAATTTCTTCCTTGGATGCCTAAAGAGGGGGTTTATCACTCTCAAACAGCCATTCTATGGCAGTAATTAGGTTCTTACACATCATGTGCCACACAGACACTCTGCTTGGCCACCTTCCATCTGTCCTTTATATCTTAGCTAGAAAATCACTTCCCCTTTCACTGATCCCTAATGCTAAATTAGATCCTCTTTACACTGTATTTTACCCTTTACTTTTCCTGCACAGCACTCACATCCATTTGTAATTTCACCCCCTCTATGTGTGATTATTGATGTAGCATCTATATCCCCACGAATCCTCAAGGCCCATGAGAGCAGGGACTGTACCTGTTTTCTTCTCCACTTTATGTGCAGAAGCCACCCCTGTCCCTGACACAGGACAAAGTGCAATGAATCTATATTTGGTGGTGATGATAGGTGAATTGAGCAGGATATCTGGAGAACAGGAAATTTTCATCTTTAAGTTATCAAGAGCATTGGGTGATGGTTTCATTGTGTAAAGCCACAGAGAAAGGAAGGAGTTCCTCAGGGCTGGGCTTTTTCACAGATTCCTCTCTATTCTTATATATCTAGAACTCCGGAATGTCAGAGCTGCAAGAGACCTTAGAATTCATTTAATGCCTCGTTTGCAAAAAAGAAAAACCTGAATCTACAGAGAGGAACAGGCTATGAATATGCATGAATCCATGGATACACAGGGCGCATTTCAAGAGCACTTTCTCAGAAATATTTGGGAACACACACACACCACACACACACACACACACACACACACACACCCCAAACCTCTCAAACCATCCAACTTAAGTTTGAAATTCATCCTAAGCTGTTGATTCGAAAGTGGCTAAAGATGGGAGAACGGGGGGAGGGGGTGTTGCTGGGCTGGTGCGGAGCCAGGGGCCTCACGGCGGCGGGGTGGGGCGGGGGGTGGCGGCCCTCACACGCCCGGGGTCCCGGGGGTCCCAGGTGCTGAAGGAGGCCGCAGGGCCCGCCGCGCGGAGCTGAAATGCTGACAGGCCTCTGACTGCGCTGGGCACCACAGTAACTTTCCGAAACCTCCCACGGCGGGGTGGGGGAGGGGAAACCCAAAATCCCAAATATAATTTAATTTCCAGGGTAAACATTTTCCTGTGAAAATGGCCAAGGCGTTCCTCGAGGCGAGGTGGCCCTCTTCGGCAGGACCACACTGCCCCCTTGAGCATCCCGCGGAAACCCTCCGCAGAGTCGCAGAGGCCAGGGACGCAGTCCTGGGTGCCGGCGGGGAACCCGGATGGAGAGACGCTAGGGCCGGGCTGCACCACGGAGAGGGAAGAGGCTGAAGTAGCATCTCTTCTCAAGTGAGCACGTAACCAAAACATTAATTATTAGGGACGTTCCGTTTATCTTGAAAGACCTGTGAGCAAAGTGCACTACTGGAAGTGGTCAAAATAAACACCTACTGGCTGAGCTGAAGGCTAAAAGGGAACCCTGCTCTAAAGCATCTTCCCTAAGATCCTGCTCCAAGGCCTGGCATGAAACGGGTCAATTTCTTCAGCATTTATTAAGTGTTTAGTGCACGTTAGAAGCTGTGCTAAATCCGTGATATATGTTTTTTTGTTTGGTTTTTTTTTTTTTTTTTTGACATGGAGTTTTGCTCTTGTTGCCCAGGCTGGAGTGCAATGGCGCATTATTGGTTCACTGCAGCCTCCGCCTCCCGGGTTCAAGGGATTCTCCTGCCTCAGCCTCCCAAATAGCTGGGATTACAGTATGCGCCACCAAGCCCAGCTAATTTTTTATATTTAGTAGAGACAGGGTTTCATCATGTTGGTCAGGCTGGTCTCCAACTCCTGACCTGAGGTGATCACTCGCCTCGGCCCCCCAAAGTGCTGGGATTATAGGCGTAAGCCACCGTGCCCGGCCTATATATTGTTATTTAACCTTTATAACAACCCTGTGAGGTGGAAGTTACCGTTTTCTGGATTTTACAGAGGACAAGGACAGAGACTTTGAGAGTTTCAGCAAGTTTTCCGTAACTATATCAGTAAATGGCTGAGCAGGGATTAGAGTCTAGGTCGGTGGGACTATACTGGAATGTCAGGGAGAACCCAGATAATAATTCTGCCTGTCTGCTCTGTGAATTTGGGCTGGTTACCTCCCTTTCTCCAGACCTTCTATTTCTCCTCTGTAAAATGAAGGTCCTGCATTAGACCTCAAGGGTTAAAACTCTAAGCTTCTATGAATCTATGGCATTGGCTTAACAGGTATTAGTTCAATAGATTGGCAAATCGGAAGCACTGAAAAGAGCATCAAGACGGGAAGGTTTGGACAAGCAGTAGTGTAGCAATGGAGGTCAGCTTTGCACAGGACACAGTGCTGGGGACCCAGAGCCTGGGCAAATGGAATGGAGGCATAGAGAGAAGAGCCAGGTCCAGATGTGTGTCCTATAATTGCACAGATTCCACCTGCTTTCTAATTTGGACACAGAATGGCCTTGCACAGATAGAGTTGTTAGCTGGTCCATCTGAGATCAAAGACAAACTATTCTGCCATGTTACAAGGTGATAAATTACATTTATAGTACAATGTCTATGCTGGTTGGAGTTTATATGAAGACAGTGGGGATGTAGCATTTACAAGCTGTGGAAGTAAATGGAATTGAAAAGCCATTTATCGCTTCCTCTCTCAAATATGTCTCCTGTGGGTTAGGGAGAAAGTCAGTAGGATCTCATGGTAAACTGCTGACCCTGGAAAATTGCTTCTTAAAATAATAGTTATAACTTACTGAGCTCCATCTCTGTCACTGACATTAGTGTAATGATTGCCAGAAAGTTCCCAGAGTCGTTACCTTGTGGATATTGCAATATTTGAGACCTTCAGTGCTTCAATTTAATTTCACATACACACATATACATTGAGCCACTATATATACTAAGCACTATTATTCTATTCTACAAGCTGGGGTAAGAGAGCATTTCAATTTTACTCTCAAGAAATTCTTTGTCTTTGGCATAAGAAACAAAAAGAGCAACTGTTAACATTTCAAGCTGATAAGAGCCATGAGAGAGGTTTGCCTGAGGTCTTATGGGACTCAGATCCCAATTCAGTCTGACTGAGAAAGAATGGTTAAAAGAACTATGCGGAGGAAGAGATAAATCCAGTCCGGTGGGTGAGGGCAGGAAGAATGTTCTAGACAAAGGAACGATCGTGAGCAAAGACACTGCTGCATGGAACACTACGGTTTATTCGTGGAACTGCATAAAGCTGTTCTGGCAGCAGGAAGGATGCCTGTGGGACAGTGGCACAGGATAAGTCTGGAGAGGTAGATGTGGGGCGCAGATCAGAAAGACTTCCTACTGCTTCATAAGCCATTTGAATCTTATCCTAAAGGAAGTGTGAGGCCCCTGAAGGATTTCATGCAGTGCAATCATCCTTAATATAATCAGTACACATTTTAAATGCCCTCATGGCTAAGACCTGAAAACAAACAAGATCAAGACTAGAAGAAATAAGATAATATAATATTATTATAATACAACATTTTATAAATATTATATATTATTACACATCATTAATACAACGAGCAGTTAGAATTCTTTTAGGCTGTTGACAATTTCTGGACTTTACCATTGTAAGATGGACTGGGTACGTGTAACAGAATCTGTACTTGATTTTTAATGTGTTTACAGGGCCACGATAGCATCTATGAATCAGTGCCTTGGGTTTAGAACACTCTCTTACAAACAGTAAATAATTCCATTTTATTTGTGTCTTCTCGGCTTTGGCAGGACACCATCACACTATCTGTGCTTTCCATTTTGCAGTTAGTTGGTCTTCTCTAGTTAGACACAACTGACTGCACACAACTTCTGCAGTTAGTTGTGTCTTCTCATTTTGCAGTTAGTTGGTCTACAATCAGAAACAATATTCCCAGGGTTATAGACAGGAGGAGCCAGCCCTCTTCCATCTGCCGCTGCCTCTATGAAATTCCAGCATCATTTTTCTGGTTTTCATTTGGAAACAAAGACACTAAAGAGTATCTTTGAAGAGTCTGAAATCCATAAAACAGAGAGCAAAAAAACTGAAAATAGAACCGGAAAACTTATTTGTTCTTTCCCTTGAGTTCTTGTGCAGACTAGGAATTATGATGCAACTTGACTTGCTGACCATAAATTGTCCAATTTCTTCACGCCTCCAAGCTGACGCCAACCTGTCATCAAGATCTGGTCTTGATCTCTCCAGTCTGGTTCTTCACTTTTTAAACTAAAGCCTGGCTCTTTACAGTCTCTTTCTGATTAACTTAGGATCTGGCTTTTCTCAGTCGGATTTCTGCCCACTGAAGAACTGATATAACAATACAGTTTCCTGGGACTTCCAACATCTCAGTGAAAATACGGCAATGGAAAAAACACATAGCTTAAACCAAACAGTTCCCATTTGCTCTGAGGTTCAAGAGCCAGTCCTGGATAATATACTCCTGTACTTATTCAAGTGTAACTTCACTGTAGAATTTCCTGACCCCCTTATTTAAAATTGCAACCTGCCGCCATGCCTCATTCCATTTGCCCCACACTAATTTTTTGTGTATCTCTTATTGTAACTTGTTTATTATAGTTATTGTTTATTGCCTATTGCTCCCCCAACCCCAAAAATACAAAGTTCACAAGGACAAAGACTTTTTCTTTCTTTATTCATTGAAGTATTTTAAGAGTATATGAAAGTACCTTGTGTATAATACATATTCAATACATGTTTTCTGAATATGGGAGGTGTACTTATATATTTTTTTCTATATACACACAGGCTTACATCTATATTTCAATAAAGAGAATTGGCTAGATAGGTAGGTAGAGGTGAAGAGGTAGGTAGGTAGGTAGGTAGGTAGATGGAGATGCTTTTGTGTTTATGTGGGAGTATAGGAAAAGATACAAGGAGAGAGAACATTGAAACAGATTCAGCCAGAGTGAGAATCACCATGTCATATCTCTAGACACAATGATTTCTGTACAAGTAATTAGCATACCCAATCTAAAAATTCCTTGTGGAATCACAGAGGAATGATCGAAATTGAGATTCTTCTAGGAAATCCAGGATAGTCTCTGTGCTCATTAGTTAGATCTCACCCAAGGTATGATGGACCCCTCCTCACTTGGAATATCCACCTGAGATCCAGAATTATAGATCCTAGAGAAGCTTCGAAACCATAGACCTTGGCATTAGAGAGGTAAAAGAGAAAACTGGAGAGCTCCTCTCAGTGGCAATACCAAGTAGTAGTGACTCAAGAAAGTTTTATCGCATCTCCATTTCCAAGTCAAACTCAGTAAAAATATAATCTGCATAAAAGCCACAGTAAGACTTCAATTAAAATATTCTGAGACACCTTCATGTTCACTCAACTCTGTCGAATCCTTCTCACCAGATGGCTACCCACAACCTCTCCTTTGTGGAAGTTCCACAACCACATTACTACTCTTCTTCTTTCCCTGCATGATCCACAGCCTATAGTGTAATCTCCAAGCCGCGAGCCCATTTAGTACCAATGTCTCAAGTGCTTCAGTAATCAGAGTACTTTGAGAGCTTTAACTCTGAAAGGATGCTACTAATGACATGGATTTCCCTCTAAAAATCTCCATGTACTATGATTTCAAGTCTTTTTATGTCTCTTTATCTTTTTCTATTTCTGTCTCTGTCTTTCACAACACACATACACATACATATCAATTACAGTAGTCCCTACCTTGTTCTATATGGGAGATATGTTTCAAGGACCCCCAGTGAATGCCTGAAACTGCAGATAGCATTGAACCCTATTCATACAGGTTGAGTATCCCTTATCCGAAACTCTTGAGACCAGAAGTGCTTAGGATTTCAGACTTTTTTGGATTTTGGAATATTTGCACTGCTTGAACATCCGAAATCCAAAAGTCCAGAATCCAAAATGCTCCAATGAATATCATGTTGGCACTCAAACAGTTTCAAATTTTAGAGCATTTCAGATTTCGGATTTTCAGATTTGGAGTTCTGATTCTTGTACTCTTGTTTCTTTTTCTATACATATATACCTATGATAAAGTTTAATTTCTAAATTAGACACGGTAAGAGGTCAACATTAATAACTAATGATAAAATAGAACAATTATAACCATATGCCACAATAAAGGTTATGTGAATGTGTGCTTGCACTCTCACTCTTGCGCTCTCTCTCTAAATACCTTAATATTTTTCGATTGTAGTTGACACTGGGCAACCAAAACCATGGAAAACAAAATCATGGATGTGCACTACTCTATAGGGTATTTTTCTATGGCCTCAGTGAGCCCATCATTCATTTCTGGTGGTTATAGAAGAATTTGGAATAATCATCTACATGGATGTAAAATCCTGTTTCTGCAACTGTGGACTGGAATTATACAAGCTTTATTTTTCTTTTTCAAGTGAAGTGTACAAAGATACAGTTTATTCCATCTTCCCTCTGGGGAATCTACATATTCATGTTGTATGTGATGAGTGTGTTGCTATGGAAATAATTATGGCTTTACATTAAGTAGCCAGAAAGCCAGCAACAAGAAAATCGGTTTTATTTACTATTCAGTCATGCATTTCCAACCCCACCCTGCCCCAGCAGACTCTATGCCCTGAAGTTTTCCAGAATTCCTTGCTACAAGAACGGTTCAGCTATGACCACTGGATGGCCACTTTTGGCAATGGTGAGTGGTGCAAAATTTTTAAAAATCTGGTTTTTTTTCTTTGCAAAAATAAAAAGATATTCATCACTTTAAACTAAATTAAGGATAGGAATATACATTCCAATGGATCTCACCTTGAAAATGTGCTTCAGTGGTTGTTTATCACCAAACCTTTGACTTCCTATGAGAACACTGCTCCTGCACCCCAGTTAGCTCCATGCTTTTCCACCCTGGGTGGTCATTAGAATCCCCTGGAGAAACTTTAAAAACCTATAGATATCTTGTCCCTATATAAATCAGGCTCCATGGGGTTGGGACCAGGCATCATAATTTTTCAAAAGTTCCCCAGGTGATTTTAATATTCAGTGCAGGGTTGAGAAACGTGGAATTAGTTGGTGGGTAGAAACCTCCCCTACCATCAAGTCGGCTTTCCATTTGACGTTCCTGCTATTTTTATGAAAGTAGTTGGAATCCTGGCCCAATAAATAGCACTTGTTGCTGACTGCTCACTGCAGCCAGGGACTTCGCATACCTCATCTCAAAAAAGGTTGAGATGTTCCCCTTTTACACAAAAAGAAATTGAGGCTCAAAGGGGTTAAGCAGCAGCGGCGATGAAAAAAAAATTGTTAAGTCACTGCTGCTACTCTTTACTAGAGGATTAAAATGACATATGATAATAGAAAAAACAAAGTCAAGAGAGATACAGATTCTATCTGTGCTCTCCTATGGATGTTCAATGTGAAAGTGTATGTTTTGGTTTGGTTTGGTTTGATTTGGTTTGGTTAACCAGGAGCCTCAGCTTTCCTCTTAGCAAGATGACAGAATTAGATCAAATGCCTTCCAATTTCCCCCCAGCCTTAGCATCCTGTATGCTATGGTTGAAACTGCACAGCCCATAGAAACAGATAGACTAGCTTTTTAATACTAGATAGGTTAAATAGCTCATTTATGAGCTCTGTAATCTCCAATAAATACACTTCTCTGAGCTCCAGTTTTCTTTATCCTTAAAATTAAAAAATAAATCCGAATTGTCGTCCAGATTGTAGTGAGGTCTAGGATAATGTACATAAAGTGCTTGGTTCACATTAGATATTCAACAAAAGCACCATTTGATATGTGTTTATTCAATCACTCTTCATTCAATAAATATCATGGAAGGTCTTTGAGATTCTGGGCTACAATGATGAGTAAAAACCAGTGCTAAGTTTTCCCTCACGGAGCTTACAATCTGGTGAGGAAAGAGAAATTAACTGAGACAAATGCAGAATTACAACTGCAACAAGCACAAACATGAAGCTAAGAGATGCTATAGTAGGAGAATTTGACCTGGTCAAGGAAGTTAAAAAGAGGCTTCCTGAGGAAAGTGAACCTTTAACTGAGATGAAATGTAGGAATAGTGTTAATAAAACGATGAGAATAGGGCAGAGGGGACAGTAGGGATGACCTCTGTGGCAGATTTCACTGTGACTGGAGCAGAGATGAATGCGGTTGAGAGTGGTTGTTGACCAGGCACTGAATGGGGCTTGCAGGCTGTCTTAAGGAATTGTGTCTGAAGCTTATGAGCAAAGAAAGTTATTACAAGATGTTAAACAGGAGGGAAATATGATTAAATTTACATTTTTTTTGTTCTCTTTTGTTTGAGGCAGGGTCTTGTTCTGTCACCCAATCTGGAGTGCAGTCGTGCAATCATAGCTCACTGCAGCCTCAATCTCCTGGGCCCAAGAGATCCTCCTGTCTCAGTCTCCAAGTAGCTGGGACTAAAGGTGTACACTATCATGCCTTGCTATTTTTTTTATTTTTGTAGAGATTAGGTCTTTCTATATTTCCCAGGCTGGTCTCAAACTCCTGGCCTCAAGCGATTCTCCCAGCTATGGCCTCCTGAAGTGCTGGGATTAAAGGTGTGAGCCACAGCACTCAGCCTGCAGTTTGAAAAGAACAGTCTGGTGTGAAGATCAGACTGGTGGGGAGTCAGCAGAGTGAGGACAATGAAGTGAATGAAGAGGCAGTTATCCCCTGGGCAAGAGAGATGATGCTGCCTCTGTCAGAAGATGGTTACAGACATGGAGAGATATGATGGATTTGAGGATGTAAGGGGGATAAAATAGACAATTTTGGTAAAGGATTTGGAGTGCGAGGTGGTGAGGGAGACAAAGAGAAAGGAAGAAATAACATTCTGGATTACAAAACCAAATGAAAATTGGCGCTATTTGCCAAGACATGTGAGCCAGGTTGGGAGTTTTATGGGGTAAAAGGGCATTGAAAAAGATGATGAGATAGGTTTTAGACATGTTGTGTTTTAAGTGCATCCAAATCTTCTAAGAGGCACATTTACCAAAGGCAAGTACCATTATAGGTACTCAAGAAAGGAAGTTTCCCGGTGATGATCAACATCACACAAATACAATCTAAGAGTCTTGTGCTCTCATTCTTGTGTCTCCCCAATCCATTATGCACACGGAAGCCAGAATGACCTTTAACATTGCAAATCCATTTAGGTTGCTATTGTCTGAAATCTTGTTATTACCACCCACTGATTGTAGCATTGTCTAAAGTTCTTCATGTGGCTCACAAGGCTCTCCCTCATCATTGGCTGCACCTCCATCCTTGAGTGAGCTCATCTCACTTTCCTTCTACTCATTGTGTCCTCCATGTTGTCATCCTTTCATTTCTCAGATATGCCAAACTCCTTCCTATAACTACCATATCTATGATCAAACTCCACTATATCACCATACAACCTTCACATCACCAGACTGGTACTGCTACTCCTCCAAGATTCTATTTAAACACCACAGTCTCAGGGACACCTTCTCTATTCCCCACTCCACCATACACTATGTTAGATTCCCTTGATGTACATTCCCCCAGCACTCTCCTTTTCACTGCCTATCACAACAGGAAGTATAGAACATTTTGTATAATTTTGGCTTATTATTAGTCACTCTTACTAGAACAAGGGATATGTATTTATTTCTTATTGATGCAGTCTTAGCATGGAGGTGACTAAGGACAATTTCATGGGAGAAGACAATGAAGCTATAACCTTGTCTTCATTGTGTCCCAGGAAGAAACAATGGCAGGACAAAGGTATGGAATTGAAGCCAACACATATTCAAAAACATACTTGATAGTTTAGCCCTAGGCCCGGGAAGAACTTTAAGGAGAAGAATGCTGTTTTGGTGAAGAGTAGCAGTCTGTTTTGCTGAAGATAACCCAGGAAGTCTCCCAGTTCTGCAAAGAATATGCCTTAGGTGGCCACTGAAGGAAAGTGCTTCAAAGAGATAGAGGAGGCAAGGATAGAGAACACCCTTCACCTCACAGTCAGACAGAAGCCCACTGACTCAACCTTGTCTTTGGAGCACTTGGTATGTTCAATGAAAAAATAATTAAAGACATAATGGTGGACTAAAGCATTCTTTTTTAGTTTCTAGTATACACAACAAGTATCAGTTGCCAAAGGTTTCAGAAAACGGTTTAGGACTACAAGTATGTAATTTATGAAATTCTATCCATTAGGTTATGTCATTCCTTATGAATTGGAAAATATTAATTATGTCATTTGATTGAATTTTTATGAGTAAACACCTTGGTTGAACTCATAAGGCACTCATTCTCCTACTTCTCCTGCAGAGTGGGAAAAAAATAAGTGAACCTACAGGGTTGAGTCATGTTATATCACAATAGGCATGTACTAGCCTATTGCAACACAGAAGAATAAAGAATCTAAGTTGAGGTTGAAGATGCACTAGACACTTCTTATTTTTGCCTTCCCAATATCAATCTCCCATTCAGCAAGTGTTTTGTGGGCACACTTGATTCAGTTTAGCTGACTTCAGCCCAAAGCTCCAGGACAGGACACATGACCCAGTTGGAATCAATTTAAATAGTATATTCCCTCAGTTTTCATTAGTGGTAAATAGGCAGTCTGTGGTCTCCCAACTCCTACTGGGACTATCAAGAGAAAGACATACTACTAGTCACTCTGCTGGTCAGACCTCAGCCTGGCACTTCAGGTAGCCACCTTGTACCAAATAAGAGAGCCTGATGGAGGTCTGGGACAGTTATAAGGAAAGCAGACCCATGGGATAAAGGAAACATTGTCCTAGTGACAATGTCTGAGTTTTTACCACCAACTGTTCTTGAAGTGAGACTATCTCTACATTTTATATTCTAAGCTAATAAATCCTCCATATTTAAGTGTCTGTCCCTTGCAATTGGGATAATTTGAAACTGGCTATAGCAAATAGTAAAGGATATCAAAATGCAAAGAATGATGAGGCCAGAAGAAGTAATAAGTCAATAAGCCAGAAACAAAGTGGAAATCAGAAAATGAGGAAGGAAGATTTTTAAGCCAAAGACGAATGGCTGTCATGAACCAAGCTAGGAAAAGTGGGACTGCAGGAGGTTAGGCTTTTGTGGTGCTTGGAGCATGGGACAGGTAGCAGTTCAACATGCATGAAAGGGCTAAAGAATACTGTATTTGCTGCCGTAATGAAGTCCCATGAACTGGTGGCTTGGGATGGCAGGCATTTATTGTCTCACACTTCTGGAGGCTGGAAATCTGAAATCGAGGTGCTGCTAGGTTATGTTCCCTCCGAAGTATCTAAGGGAGGATCCTTCCTTGCTTCTTCAAGCTTCTGGCAGCCCCAAACTACTTAGCTTGTGGCAGCATCACTCCAAGCTCCACCTTCAACTTCCCATGATTGTCTTCCCTTTGTGTCTCTGCATCTGTGTCCAAATTTCCCTCTTCTTATAAGGCCATAATCGTATTGGATTTAGGGCTCACCCTATTCTAGAATGACCTTATCTTAACTCATTACATCTAAAATGACCCCATTCCCAGATAAGGTCACATTCTGAGGTACCTGGGGCTGGACTTCAACATATCTTTTTGAGGAACACAACTCAAGCTATTACAAATATTGACTTGCCTAAACCCTTAGAATGACCACCTGGGAAATTTATTCTTTTGCATCCCTCTGCCCCCCTCCTCTTTTTCACATCCCTTCCACCATTCAACAGAACTCTTTCTAATTCCTTTCTTATCCAGGATCCAGCTGTCTGTCTATCAGGTTAACTTCCCAGTCCTCCCCTATTTTCAGAAAACTCTACCTATACTCCATCCACACCATTACATGCATGGGGATCCCAAAGGGCACGTTCCTGTACCCACACACAAGTGATGGACCTCAGGTGAAAAGCTGATCCTACCTAAGCTAAAATCCCCTTCTAGGAACTTAGAATTGAGACTGGGAAAGACATGTGGGCTCTTTCCTGGTGGCTAGTTCTTTTCCACTTAGGAGTTGCAGGCTGTAGCCATTTTTTCTCATATGGACTAAGAGGCAGAGAAAGCCAGTATTGACACAGGGAGGGGAACAGCACCCACTGAGGCCTTTTGGGGGTAGAGGGCAGGGAAAGGGAGAGCATCAGGAAAAACAGATAATGCATGCTGGGCTTAATACCTAGGTGATGAGTTAACAGGTACAGCAAATCACTGTGGCGCATGTCTACCTATGTAACAACCCTGCACATCCTGCACATGTACCCCAGAATTTAAAATTTTAAAAAATAATAATTTTAAAAGGAGAGAGAACAAAACTGACTCCAAGACTCCAAAAGCAGAGTAGATACAAGAGACAAGCAGGGGTGCTGTGGGCATTGGAGGCTCTAGTTTCAGTCAGCTCCTGAGACTCAGGGGCTTCCTCCTTGTGCTTGTGTTCCATGAGATACGCCTCTTTCATTATTCTAATTCACCTACATTTTGTAAGTCAGCCTTCAGACATAAATAACTTATAAATACATTATAAATACACTGTATCAAAATCCGCTATTAAGGAAGTTTCTGATATGGTTGTACACACTGATATGTGAAGGATTTGAAGGCTCAACATGTTTTATAGTCCAGTATAATCTAGAGCTAGAAGTCTTAATCCAAAGATATGAAACTAAAGAATGGCAACAAAAGGCGGGAGGCAAGGTCTTTCAGGGGGGATGAGAATATTCCAGTTGCTTCTAAATAATATTGTGCAAAGAGAATTCAAAATTATTAAGTGGTTCTCAAACTTGAGCATGCATGAGAGTCACCTAGGAGGCTTGTAAAATACAGAGATCTAGGACCGCCTCTGAATGTATGAATTGGTAGATCTGCACACAAGGGTTTGCCTTTCTAACAATTCCCAGGGTGATTTGATGCTGTTGGTCTAGGGTACATACTTTGAAAACCACTAATTTTGAAGTCTGGCATTGGGTAAGGAAACTGTGCCAGGCGGTGCATGCGAGCACTTAAAAACTTTTCTTTTTGTGGGAGGATACTTCCCTTATTTGGACCAGCACTGTGAATAAGTTGTTCATTTTGGAAAAACCTTTAGAGAAATTCAGAGGAAGTATATAGAAGGCACACTTTAAGTTTTCTTGCAGATTGTTCCTTCCTATAAATTTTAGAGGTTACTTGTTGTATTCAGAAAAGATGCTGGATTCAAAGCCTGAGAACTTTGCTTCTGTATTTGTACTTGCTGTGGAACATCTTTGGGTCTCAGGTTTCTTATCTCTCAAATAAAAGAATTGAATTATTTTATCTCTTAGATCACTCTTGGCTCTAATATCCTCACATCTATGATGTTGCTCAAATATTGCTCCTGAAACTCCCCTGAGTGATATTCCCTAAGCAAACATATTCAAAGACCATCTCTAACCACCCCAGTCCACACCCCTCTGAAGGACAGAGTGGTGGTGAGTGTGAAGCATGCAGTACTTTGCAGTGTTTCCAGGGAACATATCACAAAAGTTGAACCAAGAGGAAACTGCCCCAGAAGAGAAGGATGGTCTCTTTAAACTCTTAAACCATTTACACTGAATTGTGCTGAAGTTTTTGCAACCATTTAAAGCCCCCAAAGCCCTCAACTTAGCTTGGGGTGCTGATCAAAACAAATGGGATGTTGTAAATCATACTCTAATGTCCAGGGCCTAGCAGAACACAGGCAAATATTTGATATCCAGCAAAATTTTTTTAGCTCATAGAACATATTGATCAAGGGAATATTCCCTTGTGCCCAGAAGGCTCAGACAAGACACAATTTGATAGACACACGTGTAAGCCATAGCATTAGGGATTACACACAGCAGCTCTCAAAGGCCTAGGGGCATAATACATTGCATCAAGTTGGAAAACACACTCAGATTGAAGCCATAGATGCTCCTTCAACCAAGTATTCAGGCATTCTTGCCTTTGTAAGAACTGCAAGCAAAGACAGAACACCACCAATGAGTTTTCAGGTGAGAGACTTTAAAAACTGGGAGTAGAGATAAAAGGAGAGAAGAACAATTTGCTATCTGTGTTCTTCATTCCAAGTCTTCCTGGAGCAGAAATTTCTCCTCTTCTTTTCCCCCTTCAAACGTCCTGAGGCAGTTGCCATTTTGGAAGAAGGATGTATCTGGACATTAAAATAGTAAAAATAATAATAGCATGTTACTTTGTGCAATCAGCATTCTAGGTACTAAAGAATACAGATAATTGAGACACAGAGCTTCCCCTCAAGGATCTCATATCCTTACCTGAGAGTGAGCTTTCAAAATATACTTCCGACAGCATGGTGACCGAGCTGTTGCGGTGTGCAGAAAGGAGAGAAACCCAAGCTTGCTTGGGTGTTTCTGTTTTGTTGTTGTTGTTGTTTGTTTGTTTGAGACGGAGTCTCACTCTGTCCCCCAGGTTGCAGTGCAGTGGCGCCATCTTGGCTCACTGCAAGCTCCGCCTCCCGGGTTCACGCCATTGTCCCGCCTCAGCCCCCCGAGTAGCTGGGACTACAGGCGCGCACCACCACACCCAGCTAATTTTTTGTATTTTTAGTGGAGACGGGGTTTCACCATGTTAGCCAGGATGATCTCGATCTCCCGACCTCGTGATCCGCCTGCCTCAGCCTCCCGAAGTGCTGGGATTACAGGCGTGAGCCACCGCGCCTGGTTGGGTGTTTCTGTTTTGATGGCAAAATGTCTGTTTGGCTGGGAGCCTGTAGTCCCAGCTACTCGGGAGGCTGAGGCGGGAGAATGGCATGAACCTGGGAGGCAGAGCTTGCAGTGAGCCGGGATCCCACCACTGCACTCCAGCCTGGATGACAAAGCAAGACTCCCTCTGAAAACAAAAAAAAAAAAAAAAAAAAAAAAGTCTGTTTGACTAAAAGCAGTTAAAATATTCCTTTTGTGACCAAGGTGTCCCTGCCAGCTGCTGAAGAGGGACTGCTGAGATACCTGATCTCAGGCTGAAGTTCTACATGGGTGGTGGAGGGTTTTTCCAGGAAGACAACTGTGAGCATAATGCTGATGATTTCCTTCTGAGGCTTGTGCAGTTCTTAAGGAGGACCAACCATGCATCCGCTATACTGGAATCCCCTGGAGTATTTGTTAATAACTCAGACCCTAGGGCCTCTCCTCAGACCCAGAGAATGAAAATGTCTATGAGAATGATCCTTACAAGGAAATGAAAGGCAGAAGTATCATGAACATCTTTCTTCAACCCCTTAGTTGCATATTCTACATCAAGAAGGCTAGATGGAAAGAGGTGATCAGAATTTGCAGCTTTCTAAAGGCTGTAGACTTTGCCTCTTCTTTACCCTTCTAAGACAATGAGAAAACAAAAGTGTATATTGCTCTCTGAAAGGTATAGGAAGAGTCAACATAAGATATAGACCCCTGGTTTATAGTTAAAGGCAGTAAGTTTGAAACACGCTAGGTAAAATAGGTTTCTTTACTGCCAGAAATTTTAGAACATTTAACAGGTTTACACGTATTGTCAATACCTAAGAGGCTGTGCATCAGTCAAATTCAGCTGCTGATAATAAAACCACTCTTATTTTAATTAGCGAGGGATTTGATACAAGGAATTGAGAGTTTATAAAATTGTTGGAACACTGGCATGCAAGCTCCATGCTGGGCCTGCAGGAATAATTTTCAGAATCACATCAGAGTACTGCCTTGCTAAGGGAACTGTTATGATCCGGAAACTGCCACAGGAATCATTCCATGACAGTTAAATAAATGTCTCCCTGCCTGCTTACCCCAGTTTCAAATTCGTGTCTTATCCAAATGCATCTGACTGGTAGCCTAATCCTATCTGGAACTCTAGTGCAAAGGAGTTTGGGAAATACAGGGTTTAGGTAGTAAACTTGATGTTGGAACAGATGTTGAGTGAGACAATCTATTGTATACACCACAGGCATGCCTGGTACACAACATTTTCTGAAGTTATTTAAGGACACAAAACCATTTTTTTTAAAGAAGCCTCTTGAAAAGCAAATGTTTCAGGGAACACCCTTTCACACATACTAACCCAGGTCTGCCTCCTCATTGGCAAGGAGGGAAGCTGATGCCCAAAGAGACTGGCTACTTGGCTGATGCTACCCAGTGAATTAGCAGCAGAACAGGGAGGGCATGGAGCCAGGTGTGACCCTCCTCCGTTGTCCAGTCTTGCTTCTTGCACTGCAAAGTGCCTTTGCTTCACTTTTAAGGAAGCTTGAACTGAACTCCTGAATTATGCAACAACAGAGCGAGCTAATAAGCTCTCCTGAACCTCCAATTAAGTAGAAGGATAATTATAGCCTGGAGTTAGGAGAGCAGCTGAGACTGGGAGTATTACAGGAACTGTCAGCTACCGAGTCGCTTTTTAAACCTGGCGTTTCACCCTTGCTGCATTTGGAAGGAAAGTCGGAGGAGAAGAAGAAAACCTCTCAGTCTCAGCCCACTTTGGACAGCCCATATCGATTGAATGGGCTCTTCTCCTATTTGGGCAAAAGGGAAGAAGCCTGCTGCCCCTGCCCTGCAAACCTGGCAAGAAGAGAAGCTGGCAAGAGGGTTTGCTGTTAGGAACACATCTGCCTTTGTATTAGTTTTGACCTCATGTTTTCAGCCACCCCTCTGAAATCTAATTTTTCTCCTGCAGGACTATTATACTGCTGCCTCGCAGCAGCCGGCCTTACACCAGGTTCATGTGCCCCTAGGCGTGTCTAAGCCTTCTCCCAGAAATCTGATTTCATCATGGCAACCTCCATCTCCCCTAACCCCTCAACTAAAGATTAATTTTTCTGTGTGTTTCCCTGCTCAGCACTTACAAATGTGTTTGTTTTGCACTGTCTTAATTATTCTGATTTATTAATGTCACATGTTTTTCTACAGTGTAATTGCAGTCCTCCTAAGATACCTCAGATTATTAAAAAATAAAAGCAGTTGTTCCGGTGGTGGAAGGGAAACCATCTTTCAGATTCACACAAACGATATTATTTTTCCTGTCAGAATTTGGAATTTTATCAGCCAATTTTCATTTTTAAGGTGACAGGTACAGTTTTCATGTAGCAAGCAGAAAATGATAAAGTAGTTGATCAGAACTGACAAAACCTAAAGCTCAAAGAAAAGAAAAAAATCGCTGACTAGCCAGAAAATCACACCCAAATCAACATGCTCCTAGTCCATCCACAAAAATTGCAGTGCAGTTAAAAATTGTCAGAGGTAAACAGAAAAACAAAACAGATAACAATGTGGCAGTCAGACATTCAGTCACAGCAGCAGAACTTTCTACTCTATGGTTTTCAAACCACCTCCCCCTATCCCGCAGCACAGTCAAATCTCCTGGGAGCTTGGAAAATCTCCCTGATGCCCAGGTTTTAGCTCAGACTGATTAAGTGGAGATCTCTGGGGGTGGAACCCAGACATTAGTATTTTTAAAGCTTTCCAGGGGGTTCATATTGTACAAGGTTGATTGCTCATTACAAATTCTCATCAACAGAATTCAAGTAATATAAATTCTTACATTTAATTCAACATGCTACAGCTATTTGGTATCATAAAAACACAGACAATAGGAGACATGCCTGAAATGCTTTACAAGTATAAAACAATTTGCAAAATAAAAAAGCAATTTCACATCTCATTTAATCTTTCCATTAGCCCCATGACTCATGGCCCTTTTTTATAAATGAGAAAGCTGAAGCTCAGAAAAGCTGAATGCATTGTCTGATACCATAGAACCAAGCATGGAAACACGAGCCACCATCTGTGGATTCTGACAACAGCACCCCAAACATAGAAAGTTTTTTTACAAGCTTGTAGAAGGTGTGTGTGTGTGTGTGTGTGTGTGTGTGTGTGTGTATTTATTATCCAAACTGTATAGATGAGGCAGCTGAGGCTCAGATGTGGTAAAAGATCGGTCAGGATCACACAGTTTAGGCAGGGAACAATGGCTCAAGCCTATAATCCCAGCACTTTGGGAGGCCAAGGCATGTGGATCACCTGAGGTCAGGAGTTTGAGACCAGCCTGAGGTCAGGAGTTTGAAACCCCATCTCTATTAAAAATGCAAAAATTAGCTGGGTGTGGCGGAATTCACCTGTAGTCCCAGCTACTCAAAAAACTGTGACAGGGGAATTGCTTGAACTGGGGAGGCAGAGGTTGCAGTGAACCGAGATTGCACCATTGCCCTCCAGCCTGGGCAACAGACCGAGGCTCCACCTAAAAAAAAAACAAAAACAAAAACATGCACACACACACAGTTTATTAGACTTTAACACCTATAACTCTTCTACCAAACTGATTCACTAGGCGAAGTGTAAGTACGTCTTTTTTTTTTTTTCACATATTGGCCTTTGAAGCTCCTTTCTGCACCTCTTGATCATATCTTGGGCAAATCTCAACCTGTGTATCCACTCAGGTTTCATAAAGTCTGGCTTAACTATCAATCTCATCTTGAACTTAGCCCTACTGTCTCCTCTTCTCCCTCCAGTGCTAGCTTTCCCCATGGCTCTGGTCCTCAGTGATGATTATTGCAGAGGTCTGCTCCTTCGTTCCTGGGACAATTTCTCCTTTTGCATCTCTTCCATTTTTAACATGTAGGGGACTGGGAAGAAGACTTGAGGGAAAGAAGCAAGAAGCTCTTTTTCTTGACTGGCGCCATATCCGGCACTCCCTTGACTTTTATGCCCATTGAGAAGCAGAAGTCCAAATATCGGTTTCCTTAAAGTGATTCATGCCCACTTTGCAGAAGGCCCTGCACTGCCATGCGCTCTCATCTTGCCCCCTCCCCCATCTTCTGCTATTGTCTATAGCTCTTACTACTGGGCTCCCTCACCCAGAAGCCAGCCCTTTTGGGCACTGTTTTAGGTTAAATTGCTCCCCACCCTCCCCCACACAAAGACACACTGAAGTCCTAATCTCCATATGTGTGAATGACTTTACCTGGAAACAGGGTTTTTCTAGATGTCATCCAGTTAAGATGAAGTCATTAGGGTGGGTCCTAATCCAATGACTGGTGTCATAAAAAGAGAAAATTTGGAAATAGACATACAAAGAGAAGAGAATGCCATGTGAAAGCACAGAACAGAGGGAAGACAGCCACATGAAGATGAAGGCAGAGGTTGGGGTGATGCTGCCACAAGCCGGGAATGTCTGGGCAGGCAGAAACTGGAAGAGGCAGGCAAGGGTTCTCTGCTAAAGGATTCAGTGGGAACACAGCCCTGCTGATGTCTGGCCTCCGAAACTGTGAGAGAACACATTATTGTTGTTTTAAGCCACCCAGTTTGTAGTACTTTGTTACAACAGCCCTAGGAGGCTAATACAGACACTGTTCTGCCAAAATGTTCCAGTCCGACTACCTATTCCTTTCTCACATAAGAAACTTACACCTCCTTGCTTCTCCAATTAGTTACAGAAGAGTTTAGCATACCAATTTTCTGTTCCTTTGCTTCCCACCACAGAGTGCCCCTAGAAAGTTTCCTGCCTTCAAAATTTTCCAAGTGAGAAGCAGTACCAGGCACTATATTAATATCACCCTTGAACGCAAACAGCATAAAATTCAGCTCTATCAAAAACTATTCCATCATGCTTACTTTGATGGGAGTAACAGTGGTTTTACAGGACCTTCATCCTAATAAGCTTCTTGCCAGGGAGGAATAAGCTCAGCCCCAATTCCTGCAGGTCCTCTCTCTGACTCCCAACAATTTCTACGAGTGGTTTTCTCAGCACTTCCCTTAGTTAGCCTGGACTTTCATTGAAAAAAGAAAACACCTGTAATCTTTTCCCAGCGAGGCGGAATGGAGTCAGTTCTTATCAGGAACACCGGATGCTCCTGCTAACCCTCTAACCCCTGATCCCAGTGATGTCTTCTCTAATGGGGAATGTTCCAATTTTAGAGACTGTGGTAGGTTGATAACAGCCAAACAAGTTCTGCTACCCTCTTAGTAAGTCCTGCTGGGATAAGAGTTCCAGATCTTTTTAAAATATAGGTGCTTCAGCTAATGCTGTGTAACAAGATGCCCCAACATCCAGTAGCTTAAATAATAAGTGTTAAAAAGACACTATGCCATCAGCTGGGCATTTTTGTTTCTGTGGGCCAGGCTTAACTGAATTCAGCTGAGCTTACTCATGCTTCTGTGGTCAGCTGTGGGTGCCAGGAGGCTGGCCGAACATTGAACTAGGATGTCATTGGCTGGTGGTTGGCTGGGATGTCTTGACCTCATGTCCCTCCTTATCCAGCAGGTCAAGGCTTGTTGTCACTGGGGCTGAGCAGGATCCTAAATGAGTGACAGAAGCATGCAAAGCATTTGGAGACCTAGACTCCGAAGTCACACACGGCTACCATTTGCATGAAAGAAGTCACAGGTTAGCTCCGACTCAAGGTGCAGGGAAATAGACTTTGCCTCCTTAGTGAGACAAAGTGCAAAGTCAAATTGCAAACAGCTTGGATACAAGGAGCAATAAAGAATTCTGGCCATTTTTGTTGTTGTTGTTGTTGGCTATGTACCACAGTAGGTATCTTTTGTATCTGTTGTTGTATATTAATCAGGTTAAATTACATGAAATGCTATAACAAACAACCAACAAAAAATCTTAGTGGCTTTTTTCTTGTTCACAACCCAGTCCCATGAGGGCTTGGAGAGAGAAGGTTTGTGCCAAGTAATTTTTCAAGGCTCCTAATTGGATTCCTCCTTCTACCAACACCTCAGAATTACCCTATGAATACTCCACATGTAGCCCTCAGGTGAAAGAAGAAAGCGCATGTGAAGGATCACGTAGGATGTCTCAGAGCCCAAACCTAGAGGGGCTTACATCGTTTCCATTGGCCTGAACTTGGCTAAGATTTCATGAGCCATCTAACTGAAAAGGCATCTGAGAAGGCTCTTTGATGCCAATGAAGAAAACTGAATACGCTTTGCCTCATGTCTTTAGCTTTATGGCTGTAGCCCAAATCCCAAGGCAACAGAAATCCCAACCTGTAATGTTTTCACCCACGTCAGTGTTCTTTCCTCCACACGCCCAAGGGGACTGCTGGCGCCAGGCTTAGATCAGATCACTTTTTTTTTTTTTTTTTTTGGCTTATCTTTTTAATCCTTCGGAGCTGGATACCCTCATGAAGCATGGAGATTCTTCAGATGAGGGAAGGGGATGAAATTAGCACCCTAGAGTCACCATCTGTTTCTGGCAACCCTGCTCTAGATATGGATTTGCTTGTGCATCTAAAACCTGCTAATCTTTTACACTGAAATACTCCTACACCTTCCCAGCTTCTGTACCTGCTCCAGAGGAGGCTACACGAGGATATTCTTGAACTCTGCTCTTTCATGAGCAGAGAATATTTCCCATTGTTCCGCATTCAGTGTTCTTCTCCAACATCATATCACTGTGCTTACCAAGCCACAAAAAAAAAAAAAACCCCGGATGATGAGACCAGGTACACTGCGTTCAAATTCCAGCTCTGTTACTTACACTTAACTGTGTGATCTCTGGCCAGTTACCTAACTTTTCTGATTCTTGATTTTCTCATCTTTCACACGGGAATGATGCCACTTTCTGGGACGATGGTGAGGGCAACCATGATTGTAAAGCATCTACACAAGGTAAGCACCCTATCAGACTATTTCTTATCTTCTTTCCTTCTTCCTCTTCCCCACCTCCAGTGACCCCATGAGTGCGGTGAGAATGAGGAGGAATGGGATTGGAGCTCTATTAAGTGATGTGTAGAGACAGGGTTTGGAGGCAGATGCAATGGGGAGGTGGCATATAACTTGCCTGTGAATGTTTAAATATGGATTAAGGATCCTGGAGTCATGGAGTTAAGAGAAACCTGTTTTCACTGTTGCAAGGAAGTTTTTTTTAGGAAATATTATGAGCAGAGAGGCTTAGGATTTAACACGAAGACATGCATTTTTCTCCAGTTGTGGGACCTTTTCACCATAGTACCATCCCTCTGGTAATTTGGAAGTTCACCCAGATGTCACATTTGTTCCGAAACCCGGAAGTCTGTGATAGGCCCTAAGGTGATGCCTGTGTAGCAAAAAGATGACTCTACCCTCCCCTGGCAGCCAGGTGTTAAATCATCACTAGATGGCAGTAACATCTAATGCTTAATTTGGTGAATGATCAAACCATTTTACCTTTGTTTTCCTTTTGCTTCTCTGTTTCAAGCAAGCATTCACTCAACACAAAGCTGTGACAGTCTTGAGTTTTTCTCAATCCTTATTTTGAAGTTGACTTAGAGACCTCACAAAATTTTAAAAGGAAAAGAATAGTCCATGTCTCAAGCTACAAACAACAAACTTCTCACTGTGCTCTCAGAGCTCCGATTAAAAGACTTCAGACATGCCCTGGACATAGAGGAAAAGATCAAGTATCTAATACCCTCCATATTGGACCAAGGGTCACAAATTTGGACAAATTATTCTTTTTCTTAAACAAGAAAAAAAAGACATTAAAAAAATTTATGCACCTGGTGGGGATGAGCCCACTCTCCTTAGCATAAGAGCCATTTAGTTCCCCAAACAAGTTTATTTTGAACTTCACTTTTATTTTTTCTCCCAGATCCCTCTCTCTTGCTCCCAAATTCATTTGTATACTCAATGCTGTTTTTCTTCAAGGCACTATTAGACTAAAGATGAAAGAAAAAGATTGAAACATTAAAAAGGACTGGCAATGTTATAAAGTCTATACCATGCTCTGGGTGTATCAAGGAATCTGGGGCTATAGATCCCAAGATGTTCCAAGAGGGAGTTTAGTGAGGCTTTGAGTTAGTCCCAGAGAACTTCCGGGTCATTCCTGGGCCCAAAGCTTTGGTATTCTCCAAGGCTAAATTTGTTCTTCAAGGAGACTAAATATGAAACCCAGGTCCACTTATCTCTGTGTTCAGGGACCGAGTGACCAAGTAAACGTCCAGCAGGCCTAATAAATGTTGATAACAAAAGCTTCTCTCCCACCATGAAGGAGTTCCAATTACAGTTTATCATTGTGTGAGACTTGACATTAGATACTTTGCATCGTTGCCTATAGTATTATCAGGCAAGCTGTAAAATGGAGCAGGAATTAGTTTGAGACATGCACTAATTAGTTTGAGACATGCACTGAGATGGAACAAGGAATAACTCTAAAGCTATGGGAGGTCAGGTAATGCCTACTGTCTTTGGGGCTGTACCTTTTTCCATCTTCATTTTAGAAATGGCTATACCAACAATTTGCATCTAGTAAGTGGCACTTACACTTAGATTGGTGGAAATTAACCAGTTTAACAGGCAGGTGTGTACACTCTCGGAGGTCTTCCTAAGCAAGAAGACCCAGGTCAGTAACTGGGTCACTGAAACTAGGATCTCCAGAATTGGGACTACTGCATTAGACAAGTTGATTGGTTGGATTAAAAATAGGACATCAAGGTTGCAGTTCTATTCTATAGACTGAGTGAATGTAGGGGGAGAAGGTAAAAGAAGGGAGCTACCACCCAAACTTCGTCCCCTGTGGTCATGAATACCACCAGTAGACCTGAGATCTAATTGGCAGCAAGGAGTGTGGGAGTCCCTCAGACATCTGGCGCCATTAAGTCTCAAGTCTAGACAGTAGACTTAACATGAAACCAGTCTGCAATAGGGAGTCATGCAACACTATTCATCTCCATCAGAAATAGCTCAGGTGGAGCTGTGCTTGCAGCTGTGGAGCATCAGCAGAGCTAGCTGGGACCAGCTGGGGACACAGAAGCAGTGAAAGCCAGGCTAGGGCTAATGCAGCATTGAAAAAGTTGTGTCTCTTGACATGTCCAAAACAGTTGCCACATAGGAGCTCTCTTGACAATTGTCTGGATTGCAATCCACTGAAAATAACATTTCCTATCACAAGGAATTGATATACAAGATTGACATGCAGAAGTGGACACTAGGAGCCATCGTTTTGCCTTGAAGTGAAGTTTCTAATGTATATATTTACTTTCAAATTTTGCTTCTTCAGTGAATAAAAAAAGATCTGCTGATGAGAAGACAGGGAGAAGAAAGGAGAACTCTGAGGCAGAAGCTTTGCCACCATTTTAATATCAGCACTTCCCAATCGCTACTTTTTAGTCATTTGAAAAAAAATGTTTTAAAGGATGAACTTAGTTGTATTTTCTTCTTAGAAATTTTAACTTTGGGCGTAGAATATTCTGTCAACGGTAAGACAACATATCCCATCTGGAATGACAGTGGAGGCCATTCTTAAATTTATCAGCAAAATAGAATAAATATTTGTAATACTAGGGTAAAAATTCTGACAAAGCGTTATAGCTACTTACAGGAGAAAAAGTTTAAATTCTACTGCTCTTGGACCAACTAAGCAACTGACTTCTAAAAATTTTGATAATCATAACTTCCAAGTGACAATGGCATTTTATTCATTAGAATGCGAGCTCCAAGAGGGCAGGGAATTTTGTCCGTTTTATTCACTGCTGTCTTTCCAGTACACAGATGATAGTGAACACATGGTAAATATTGTGAATAAATGAATTAATTCAGGGCTTATGAGAAAAAACAATGAGATAAGAAACGATACCTGCACCCATTTCAGTGTTTCAACAAGGACTCAGCTTCTTTTCTCATGTCTTTATCATGTTCTTCCTCTTCCTTCCACTCAATCTATTGCAGAGTGTTTGGGTTTGCCGAAAACTGGATGAGATCTCTCTGATTCTGAGCTTCCTGCTTGGTTCTGCTCTGATTCTAAAGAATCAAATGGAAAGAGCAAAGGATGAGAGTAAGTACAGCCACAGAAATTCCTGGGGATACTTCAGGATGCACAGAATAAGGGGGTTTGGATAGTCATCGAAGGATGCAATTCTCCTCTAGTCTCTGGATCACGAGGAATAGAATGAAAGAATATGTTCTTAAATTGTGTTATGTGAATTGATTTTTATCCTCTTTCTCAAAAACCTTGCAAGGATAACCATATGCATAATTAACCCCCCCAATGAAATATTCCAACTGACAAAGGGTACCATTGTGCCATTTCCCACAAAAGGGTAACCATGCCTGTGGCTTCTTTCAGACTTGGATTATTGTAGGCTCTCTGGTCACCTTTTGTCCAAGAAGAGAAGGCCACAGTCAAGGTACTGATTCTGCCAAACTCAGTCAAACATCCTGAAATGTGTTCCAACGTTTGGAGTTTGACAAAATCCCAGCACATTTGGCTTGGGTCCCCTTTCCCCTTAATTGCTGAGCGCAAACAGAAAATGTAATCCATCTGCTTCACAGTCATTTTCCCAAAACTCATCCAAATGTTCCTTGATGAGAACTATTTGACGTCTTTGTCTTGTGGGCTTAACACCTTCCTTCTCACGTTTTGTTTCTTCGAACTAGGAAGCAGACAGAGCCAACAGTAACAGGACTCAGTTTCAAACACAAGACATAATCTGTAAAATCACGTGCTAGGGGTGGAGGGTCAAGAGTCTCACCTCCAGAATGACAGCTGTGAGATATCTGAGGGATAATTAAGGGAGCCTCTAGAACAATGATGTCCTTAGAAGGCAGGAGAGCACAGTTAACTGAGGATAGATTCCTTGCCACCTCATATCCACTGAGCCTGGGAGCCAACACCTCACCCCAGTTCCAGGGTGAGAAAGTCAGAGGCAGAAATTTCACTAATTTCTACTGTTTCTTGTTGGTCACTATTGTGAACACCCCAGCCTTGTAAACAAGGAGCTCACAAGATCCATCTAACATCCTTTTGTAAGACACTGAAACTCAAAATGAGACAAAAATGAGTTAAAGTCCTAACTAGTACGGTAATTACTAGTTTTGTGACCTTGGTCAATTTCCTTATCTCTGAACTCATGTTTTCCCTTTGTAAATAAAACTAAAAGTTTCCTGGCATATTTATTATGAGCCTTAGGTAAGAGTATATAGTTTAGCACAGTAGCTAGCATTTAGAAAGTGCTAAATACAATAGCTATTTGTATTGTTGGTTTTTATGACAGCTTTGTTTTTTAGAACATTTTATCACACCAAAAAGAAGCTCCATATCCATTAGCATCACTCCCCATTTCTTCTTAATCCCAAGCAACTGTTAATTTACTTTTTGTATGGATTTGCCTATTCTGAACATTTCATGTACATGAAATGATATATAATCCTTTGTGAATGACTTCTTTCATTTGACATAATGTTTTCAAAGTTCCTCCATGTTGTAGCATGTATCAGTACTTCATTGCCAAATAATATTTCATTGTACAAATATACTACATTTTATTCAATCATCAGTCATTGGAAATTTGGACTATGTACATTATTTGACTATTACGAATAATGCTCCTATGGACATTTACGTACAAGTTTGTGTGTTGACCTGTTTTTATTTCTTCTGTATCTATACTTAAGAGTAGAATTTCAAAGTCAAATGTTAACCTTTTGAACATTAAACCACTGTGTTTAACGTTTTAAAAAACTGCTTTGTATTTTCCAAAGTGGCTGCACTGTTTAACATTTCCTTGTAGCAGTGTATGAGAACTCCAACTTCTTCATATCCTTGCCAACACTTATTATTATTCATCTTTTTCATTATAGGCATCCTAATGGGTGTGAAGTGGCATCTCACTGCAGTTTTAATTTGCATGTCCCTGATTGCTAATGATGTTGAACATATTGTATGCACTTATTGGCCATTTGTATATCTTCTTTGGAGAAATGTCTATTCAGATTATTTTCCGTTTTTTAATTGAGTTTTTTGTCTCTTGTTGTATCATTTCTTTACATATTTTAGATACAAGCCCCCCTGTAGCCTGAATGTGTTTCCTAAAAATTCATATGTTAAAATCTAATCACCAATGTGATAGTATTAAGAGGTATGGCCTTTAGGGCTGATTAAGTTATGAGAGTAGAATCCTCATGAATGAGATTAGTGACCTCATGAAAGAGGTTCGAGGGAGCTGTTCATCCCTTTGGCCCTTTCATCCCTTCCATCATGTGAGGACCTAACAAGTCACTATCTTGGAAGCACAGAGTAGCTCTCACCAGTCCCTAGATTTGCTAGTGCCTTGATATTGAATGTCCCAGCCTCCAGAACTATGAGAAATAGATTTCTATTACTTATAAATTACCTGCTCTGCAGTATTTTGTTATAGCAACAGGAATGCCCCTTATCAGATATACGATTTGCAGAAATTTTCTCCCATTCTGTGCATTGTCTTGTCACTTTCTTTATGGTTTCTTTTGAAGCACAAAAGTTATTAATTTTAATAAAGCTACATTTATCTATTTTGTTTATTTTGTACTTATGCGTTTTGTGCTATGTCTAAGACATTATTGGCAAATCCATAAAAAAATTTGCCCCTATGTTTTCTTCTAAGAATTTTATAGCTTTAGCTCCTACATTTAAGGTCTTTGATCTATTTTGAGTTAATTTTTATATATGGTGGCAGGGGATCTAATTTCATTATTTTGCATATGGATATCCATTTGTCTCACTTGAGAAAGCTTATTCTTCCCCCATTGAATTTTCTTGATACTCCTTCATGGAAAATCAATTTATTGTAATTGAGAGAGTTTATTTCTGGATTCTCAATTCTATCCTATTGATTTATATATCAATCCTCATGCCAGTACAACACTGTCTTAATTACTGTAGATTTATAGCAAGTTATTTGTAGTAAGTTATTATTTTAGGCAGGGTCTCACTCTGTTAGTGCAGTGGAGTGATCACAGCTCACTGAAGCCTCAACCTTCTGGACTCAAGCAATCCTACCACCTCAGCCTCCCAAGTAGCCAGGATGACAGGTGCACACCACTATGATTGGCTAATTTTTTGTTTATTTATTTTGTGGATTTGGGATTCCCTATATTTCCTAGGCTGGTCTTGAACTCCTGGACTAAAACGATCCTCCCACTCTCCTACCTCAGCCTCCCAAATTGCTAGGATTACAGGCATGAGCCACTGCACCCGGCCTGTAGTAAATTTTTAAATCAGGAACTGCAAATCTTCCAATTTAGTTCTTCTTTTTCAAGATTGTTTTTCTATATATAAAATCATATATCTTCAAACAGATAGTTTTGCTTTTTCCTTTCCAATCTTAATGTCATTTATTTCTTTTTCTTGCCTAATTACCCTGACTAAAGCCTCCCGCACAATTTTGAATAGGAGTGATAACAGCAGACACCTTGGTCTTATTTCTGATCTTAGGGGGAAAGCTTTTAGGCTTTCACAATTAATTAAGTATGATGTTAGCTGTGGTTTGTTCATAAACACACTTTAGTAGGTTGGGGAAGTTCCCTACTATTTCTAGTTTGTTATGTGTTTTCTGTCATGAAGGGGTGTTGCTGTTGTTAAACAACAATGCCACTGTTTTCTTTTTCCCTTTTTCCCTCTCTTCTTTCTTTTTTTTTTTTTTCTTTTTTTCTTTTTTTTTGATTTCTTTCCAGAGCCTGGTAGGACACCAGGACAACATCAGGAAAGAGGAAGCCACAGGCTGCCATGCATTCACTCCCTGAAGTGCCCTATGAGCCAGCATCTGCCACCTCCTTCCTCCTGTCCACCCTTCTGACCTGGCAGTGCCCTTGCTGTTCTGGCACAAGATGCACCCCTACCACTTTGATCTGCTTCACTGGCTTACCGTCTTCTAGTTTTGGGTCTGTGGCTTCCTGTCACTCTTCTTCATGGTTCGGATCTCTCTTTTCTACCTCTTTCCAGGTGTCCTATACTGCTTTGGCAGCTACTAGTGTTTGGAAAGCTAAAGGCTATTTTTCAGACAGAAGAATTTCCTTTTCACTCCTGTACCCAATTTAATTCCACAAATATTTCATGACCACTTTTTTTTTTTCCTGCCAGTCTTTGTTCTTGTTTGATCCTGGTAATCTTCACAATAACCCTATGAAGCTGTTTTTGGTTTGACCCATTTTACAGAAGAGAAAACAGAGCCTCCACATAGCTAAGTAGTTTTTCCAAGGTTACATGCATAGTAAGTGGTAGAACCAGAATTTGTTTACAGATCTGCAAGATCTATCTGCTTAGAGCAAAAAAGAGTGATACTCACACAGTGACTAATGCTGAGATAGAACTCAGGGCACCAGGTACCATGTTGGAATAGCCAGGAGGAGCTGGAAAAGTGGTCTTGTTTAAAACCCGAGGCTGCTATTGATCTGGCCTCTGCCAACTTGTCTTACCTTATCTTTCAAAAAACACATGCCTATCCACCCAAGACATGCTGAACCATATCATCTCCATTTCTGTGGTTTTTCATGTACTGGTCCCTCCACCTCAGCCAAACTGCCTACCCCATGGAACTGTGAACTTTCAGATGCCTGGCTAACGCCTTTACCTTGGATTCCTTTCTTCTTAAAAGTATTTCTGACCCGCCCCAAGCTGTGCTCCATCATATCCTGTACATACCTGTGTCATGGTACCTACCATACGTATGTCTTACTCCCTCTCCCTCTCCCCTATGACCAATCACCAATAAACCATGAGCCCCTAAAGGCAGAGTCATGGTTAGTTTTCCTCTGTAACCCCCAGGACCCAGGATAGTTCCTGCCTCATAGTGCATTCTTCGACATGGATTCTTGAATAACTAATTGAAATCTTTGGGATGAGCTCTTGTAGACAGATACCCTCTCTGACTAGATTTAAATTTTCTTTCTGCCCAAATAGATTAAAAGGTGTGACATTTTCTTAGTCTCTTTCATACTGAGGAATCTGAATTCTAAACCAAGGAGTGCAAGCCTGTGAAATTTGAGCTTAAGACAATAAAGTTACTCTTCCACTTTGTACATGACAACTCGCAGTCACTAGTTCTCCACGAGGCAAACCTCACCAAAGATGACAATCCAAATGAGGAAACCAAGGACCTCACTTTAAATGCACAGCAATAGCACCCTCCCATTGTATTGGAAGAACTGACCTTCTTAGGTGCTTCACCACATCCAGGGATCTGCAGTCAAGGCCACCTTTAGGTTAAAAAGCACAAGATGGTCATTTCTTCAACTATTAAACAAAATAATAACTTGACTTCTGGCTCAATGCCAGCTCAGGGAAAATAAGCCAACTGCAAGAAGAGGAACTTTCTGGACTCTGTGGCAACTCTTAGAGCAAAGTTTTAGCACAGCTACTTTTTGCTTTCTCCTCCAAGAGAAAGCTGTGAGGTCAGGTCCAGGATGACAATACCCAATAACCCCCAAAAGACTCCTGGTTTTAATCCTTGCCAATTTCCCTCCAAGTCCTGGCACAACTTGGGCTGAAAACACACATGCTATTTTCATTTAAGCATGAATGCTGAACCACTGGGTATTTTTTTCCTGGGTTTTCTGTTAACTCTGTCTACAAAATGTGGTTTTAAGAAATATTACTCCTGGTCATTTATCTAACAGACCATACTGTGATCTGTAAGCTCCATCTTTCTTGCAGCTTTCACATTCTATTAAAATGGGATCTTTTACCAGGAAATTTACTCAGACGGGGGAGTTCATTTGAGGTTAAAACTGTAAAGTGGCCAATTATCTCTCAGTCATTGGTTGCATATGATCTTTACCCCAAGCTTTGGAAATAAAGACAACATTTAGCAAACGTTCTGCTCCAAAGCTAATGTTTTGGAAAGAATAACAGCATGTTGGGAATAAATTACATGGTCTTTAGTGCATTTTAGTGTTATTGCCTGTTAACACGCAGCATGGTGTGCCAACTCATAAGAGAACTCCAGTCTTCTAGGGAATCGATTTCTGATTTGTTGAGCTGATGGCGTCCGTGTTATATCATTGAACAGACGAGGAGTACAGGGGGCCATGTCTGTGGGACCTCACCTAGGGGAAGCTATGACTCATAGGCTGTCTTTTCATTCTGATACTATCCAGACCATTAACACACCATGGGTAATGGCATATGAGGTCTTTCATCTAGGACTATCCAGTTACCCACTCATGAACTATACTGATCCTAAAAGAGTCATTTAATATACCTAAATCAAGTAACTAGCCTTGCTAAAAGGCCTACTAGGTACGAGGTTTTTGGCCAGGCTCTGTAGAAGAATAGTAGGATGCTTAAAGAGAGACTTGATTCCATTTATATGAAATATCCAGAATAGACAAATTCATAGAGACAAAAATTACATTAGTGGTTTCCTAGACCTGGGAGGACAGGAGGATTGGAGAGTGTTGTCTAAAACATTTGGGATTTCTTTGGGGGTGATCATGAAAATGTTATAAAATTGATTAAGATGATGGCTGCCGAACTCTGTGAATATAATAAAAGCCATTGAAGCATATACTTTAAATGGGTGAATCATATGTGAGATATGTGAATATCTCAATAAAGCTATTAAAAAATTAAAGAAGAACCTTGTCCTCACAAAGAAAGGAAATGTTAGTAATTTAGGTAGAAAGCACTAGGGACTAGAGACAAGTACCACAAAATGCCAAGGGAAATCCAAAACTGTGTAACTTCCATTAGACTTTGTAGGATTTCCTTTCTTTGGGGATTGTTTCATTCTGTCTTTGGTTTCAAAAGATGAGAGGTCATGTTTAGGTCTTTGAGGGTAGGAGCAGAAAGATAGCTCTTAATAACTGAATAAATAAAAAATTCGTGATACGACAGCAAAAGATGTACTGGGAGCATGAACACCAGACTTGGACCTGCTGGCAGGGTCCCAATGCAAGCCAGCCTCAAACCTCTCTTGTAGCTGGTTGCAAGCAAAGTGTTTTATTTCAAGGGAAAAGGAGTCAGAGATTTTTTTTTTCCTTTAGACTAACAAGAAACTGCCTGTTACTCTACCTTCTCCAGTCTAAAGACAATTTTACTGAAGAGCACCATCCCCACACCTACTCAATCTCCCACATTTCTGGGACAAAGGTATCTAGGATCAGAGCAGCCCATGAAATAAATAAGCAACAATTAGCCCTGTGGTAACTTGTAAGCCAAAATGTTACTCCATGCACAGACAACTCAGGTGTGCACTGTTGTTCAGGCCACACCTGCTGCCATAGAAATTCTTTAGGCAGAAGGATAAATTGTATTTCAGGCTTAAGTGATCTTTTAGTGGGGTGGGCTTGTTTTATTTTAAAAGATGTATTTCCACATTTACCTTCGCTGAACTCCCTCTCTACTATCATTTTTTTTATTATTTCCCCAAATTTCCAATATTTAGCCAAAAGCAAAATTATCCAGTGTATTTACTACAAATAATTCCAAATAATGTCAAATATAATCATGCTTTTTAAACTTTTAAAGCAATTTAAATATCTTAAATATTATAGTAAATTGCTTTTGTGCATAACATTGAACTTTCAAGCCGCAATGCACATAAGCATTTTGGAGAAGTTTACAAAGAGATTATTCTACTGGGCCGTGGACCTGAATTCCAGGCTTAGTTTACTCAGTAAGTGTGGGCCTCTTTTCTTCCTGAGGATCTGCCCACAATTTTGCTCTGTTCTTCGTTTCTGAGTTTCTCAAAGCTGAAACAGAGGCTGAGCTGAGGGTTCAGTAAAAAAAAAGGTGGTAGAGCACGCATCAGAGAGCCCCAAACTCCACTTGCCTTCTAGAGGCGCCTATGACACCATCCTGTCCCCTGGGTGACAGTTCTGCTAGTTCCACACTGGAGTACTTTGAAGCTTATGGGTCAAAGTAAACTGAGTGGCGTGGTGTCTGTTTTGCCCCTGTGAGCCCCTTTTTCCTGGGATATGTGGAGACAGCGTTCCTTTCTCCAGCGTTCATCGCCACCCGCCTTCCATGACAGTGCGAGCATTGACTTTGGGAAGTTGCCAAATTTCTAGTGTGGTCCTTGAACCCTTGACCTTCCAGGCAAAGGCAATGATGCTACCAGCTGAGCGACACAGACCTATTTCCTGCGTCAATGACTAAACATACCCAAAGGTATGTGAGGCATTTCTTTCCCCCCCGACCTTGTCCAGCCTTGGCACAGCTGCTGGCACAGCCAGAGGTGCCTGCCCCTGGGAGCAGCTGCTGAGTGTCTGCCAAGCCTCCGGAGGGCAGAGCTGTTTGTCAGCTGGTTAGTGCATTTTTTTTTTTTTTACCTTGGATCTCCTTACCTGAAAATAACTAGAATAAAACTCATTTTAATGAACAGTTTTGATCTTTTTTTCTTCTGTTTTTCCTCTTATCTGATCCTGTTTTCTGTTTTATTCTTAACGGGAACCATTAACACATGACAGGGTAGACAAATGTGCATGTCCCTTCATTTTCAAACCTCCTTCTTCCTCTAAAATGGATATGAATAAGCTCACACTCTAGAATGGAGATTAAAATATCAGCATGTCAGCAAAATTAAGACAGAAAAGAAGCAATGGGCTTTGTAATCGACACATTGAATTCTCTTTTGAAACAATTTTTCTTTTTCTTTTTTTGACACAGGGTCTTCCTTCCTCTGTCACCCAGGCTGAGGTGCAGTGACACGATCTCTCGTCACTGCAGCCTTGACTTCCCAGGCTCAGGTGACCCTCCCACCTCAGCCACCTGAGTAGCTGGAACCACAGGCATGTGCCACTATGCCCGGCTATGTTTTTAGTTTTAGTAAAGACAAGGTCTCATTGTATTGTCCAGGCTGGTCTTGAACTCCTGGGCTCAAGAGATCCTCTGGCCTCAGCCTCCGAAAGTTCTAGGATTACAGGCATGAGCCACCATGCCCAGCAAGGAATATTTTTAAGGAATATGTGACAACATGGAAAAACACTCACTCTATTGTCTGATTACAGTTACGTAAGAATGGATGATACACAAGCAAAGACTATCCCATATTCCACAAGCCAAAAGTGGAATGTGAATATTTTCTTTATTAAACTTCTGGCCGAGCACGGTGGCTCACAGCTGTAATCCCAGCACTTTGGGAGGCCGAGGCAGGCAGACCACCTGAGATCAGGAGTTCGAGACAAGCCTGGCCAACATGGAGAAACCCTGTCTCTACTGAAAACGCAAAAATTAGCTGGAGATGGTGGTGCACACCTGTAATCCCAACCACCCGGGAGACTGAAGCAGGAGAATCACTTGAACCTGGGAGGTGGAGGTTGCAGTGAGCCAAGATCGCTCCACTGCAGCACCCCAGCCTGGATAACAGAGCAAGATTCTGTCTCAAAATAAATAAATAATGTACTTCTTTTAATGTCATTATAATATTAATTAGCCTTTTTTTAAAATAAGAGAGGAAAGGAAAACAGTGTAGCAAATCACAAGCACACACAAAACTGCCCTGCTCATTTTTAATTTGGTGGGTTGATTACTGGATATAAAACAAAACCTCATTCTACTATTCTTTTCTTTCTTGCTCTTCCTTTGCAAGGCACAACTCAACCCCTTTGGTACCAAGAAGTGAGCAACTGAGTTCAGGTCTGTTCTCAATCACTCTGGGAGCAGCTCGCATTTCCAGGATTCACTGTGACTGCCCAGTTTCCTCATGGGGAGGAGTGATAACTCTCCTGACTACGGAAAGGCACATCACTGATTCTCGTTCAGAAGGGGTGATTTAGAACTTTTTCTAACTAAAGGATCCTTCTCATCTCTGAGTGACAGGGCTGTGAATTCCCAAAGCCTTGGCAAAGCACCCAGATTTTCTTTCCAGCTTACTCCCAATCCAATAAAACGGGGTGAAAAGGACTAAATGACGCAGATTTAGCCTGGACATCCTGGACTCCAAGCCAGGTGAGGCTCCATCTCAATAAGTCCATCGTCTTCCTCAGAGTCTGAGTTCAATATTCTTAAGTCAGCCTTGCAACATGGTGGTTAATGTTGAAAATGGTGACTTTGGCTGAATGGGCTCCACTGGAAATGTTGACAACCTGATAAATTTTTTCAAATTGTTGACCTCACACTTTCTCCTGGTGCTTTCTTTGAAGCTATGGGGCAGGTGAGGAATCTAATCTAATACTCCCATGCTTTCATATAGCTGTTGTAGCAAGCCTTGGCAACAAAATGTCTGGGCTTCAATCTTGGCACATCATTTGCTAACCTGCTTAACATCTCTGAGCATCATTTTCCTTCTTTGTAACATGGGGGAAATACTAGTGCCTACTACCTCTTATGGGTGTTGTGAGGGTAAAATGCAGTGATGCCTGTAAGGTATTCCCATAGTGCTTGGCACACAGTGCGGTCTCAATAAATGTTGGTAGTGATGTTTGTAATTATTATTATTATCATCTTTATTCTATTACCCCTCCATTCTTTACTTTATTCACCTCAAAGTGAACTAGAAGCACCTTGATATGGAGATGAGGGCAGGAACCTGGAATCAGATCTCTTCAGTTCTACTCACTGAATGGCCTTTCACATCTGAATCTACTTCCACATCTGTAAAATACAGATCACGACGCCCACCTCAGAGCACTACCAGGAAGAGTCAATGCAATAAAATACAGGAAAATGCTTGATACATACTAAATGCTCAGTAAATAATGGTTGAACCGGGACTTAGGTTTGGGTCACTCACCCAGATTGTCCCATTTTAACCTGGGTTTCAACTAAAGGAGAAGGCATCCCACCCTCCTCTAGGTCACTTCCAGCAAAAACCAGCAGGACAAGGGAGCCAAAACATTAGCAAGCTTTTGGCAGATGCCTGACAAGGAGTGTGATCACAAGACCTCCGTGCAGAATTTTGACAACCGAATGTGCAAATTACACTTATTCAAGCTGAAATATCACCCAAGTGTGTTTTGGAACCACAGTGACCACATCCCAGCTGGACTGTGGAAGTGAAGCTGTCCAGCCAAGAGTTTTATTATTTTTATTTAAAAGTGTGAATCATCAGACAAGCAATGCTCTCCAGCCAGGTGCTGTATTGAGATTCCACGTCAATATCTACTTTTTTGGCAGTCGAGCAAAGTGAAGGTGCCAATGAGAAATTGTTCTGGGTCTGGAGAGATCTCTGGTTTAAGCAGGGTCACCTCGGGACTATCTCTTAAACGGCCTAGGACTCAGTTTCCTCATGTGTAAAATAAAATGACAATAGGAAATGCTGCATAAGTGGTTGTCAGGATTAAATGAGGTAATGTGTGAAAAGTGCTTGGAAGAGAACATAGTAAGTGCTACATATGTGTTTGCTATAATGATAATAATTAGTGTGCTAAGGCCTTTGGGATTTTCAAAAGGCATCATGTTTTTGTATCTCTGTAATAGGTTTGTATTCTATTTGGAGGAAAGACTTTGTATGTAGCAAAGGAAATGGTGACACTGAACTGTTTGCAATATATGGCAACTGAGCGTGATTCCTATAGTCTGAGTGGCTAAGAACAATTCTCTGCAGAAGAAAACATTAGAAGTAGGCCATGCCGAAAATGTAGAAATTGAAGTAATTGATAGGGAGAGAAGGGCATTTTACGGATGGGGAATAGCTTGGGAAAACTGTCCGGCCTCCCCTGATGTCTTTAAAGAACTCTGGCAGCTTGGGTATAACTCTGCAAAAAAAGAAAAATCCAAGATTTTAAGACTGCTTAAACTGCCTAATTTCACCTGTTCCACATATTAATTCTTGCTTTTATTCTCCTGGTTATTAAGCCACTAACTCTCACTGCCCAGCTATTGTTTTATCCTAGTGTTGACCCATTAGCTCAACACATAGTTCTGTCTTTAAATTTTAAACCCCAATTTCCCTCCTGACTATGGTTTCCTCCAGTGGACTCTTAGGGAAGCATCCCAACAGGTTGACACAGTCATCCAAAATCTTTTTTCCAAATACTACATCCACAGGGAGCTCCTACAAATCTCATGAACTGGATATGGGTACACAGTGAGAGGCTCTGTTATGTTTTAGGGACAACGAGTAGAACAGGTTGAGTCCTGTGATAAAGGCAGTAGAGGATAATAAAAGCACATTTCACTCACATACAATGAAAGAGCTTCCTAGAAGCATAGACAATTCAGTAGGACAGGCCCCCTACCCCTGGAGTCTCAGTAGATGGGAAAACCAGGGCTCTAGATTTTATAGGTAGGTGGATATGCAACTATGCCCAGAAACCTCCCCAGTGACTCTCATCCAAATTTTACCACTGGTTTGCTCAACCTTCCCAGTGCTTAACTACAATGACTTTGCTTGGCCAGGCACAGTGGCACAGGCCTATAATCCCAATGCTTTGGGAAGCCAAGGCAGGAGGATCACCTGAGGCCAGGAGTTTGCGACCAGCCTGGGCAACATAGTGAGACCCTGTCTCTACAAAAAATAAAGATTAGCCAACATAGTGGTGCATGCCTGTGGTCCCAGCTACTATGGAGGCTGAGGTGAGAGAATCATTTGAGCCCAGGAGTTTAATGTTGCAGTGAGTGATGATCCCACCACTGCACTCCAGTCTGGGTGAAAGAGACCCTGTCTCTTAAAAATAATGGTAATACTGACTTTGCTTCCTGCTTTGAATAATGTTATGTATCTACCAACTATAAGGTAAATTTCTAAATGGTAACAGCTTTATTCCTTTCTGCTGTTTTGTTTTTAATGTTTTTACAGAGCTAAACTCTGTACTTGGTGTGTATAGAGAAAACACATACACAACACAACAAAAACAGTAACAACAAAGGCAAAATAAGAACACTCTGGGCCAGGCACTGTGGCTCATGCCTGTAATCCCAGCAATTTGGGAGGCCGAGGCGGGTGGGTCACGAGGTCAGGCGATCGATACCATCCGGGCCAATATGGTGAAACCACATCTCTACTAAAAATACAAAAATTAGCTGGGCATGGTGGCACACACCTGTAACCCCAACTACTTGGGAGGCTGAGGCAGAAGAATCGCTTGAACCCAGGATGCGGAGGTTGCAGTGAGCCGAGATCGTGCCACTTCACTCCAACCTGGGAGACAGAGCGAGACTCCATCTCAAAAAAAAAAAAACCAAACAAACAAACAAAAAAAACAATCTGAGAATGCTCTGATTTGGAGAAACAACCTCAAGTCATAGGTTCCATTCCTGGTTCTACAATTTACTAACTGAGATATCAATATGTTACAAAATTTTCTAAGCTTCCCTCCCTATCCACAAAATAGAGATTATGACATCTGCTTACCTTAAGGGGTATAGTAATACAGAGAAATAATACATGTGATATCATACATAAAGAAACATTTCAAATAAAGGAAAAATAACTCAATCTAAATTTATAAAGAGTTTGTGTTTTCTTTTTTTGAGAAGAGAGAAAACGAGGATAATCACTATTTTGAAGACTACAAAGGGAAAATTCTAAATATTATTTTTTCATGTCAGAATTTTATTTTATCATTTGGACACAGAGAAGAAGTAAGCTAATGAAGAGCGTTACTTCATAGCCTTTGGCCAAAAGTGTCTTTTTTACCCCAAGGTCGGAGAAGACTAGTGATGTAGAATTTAGGGTTGGCTGCGTTTTTGCTCACTTTGCATTGTGTGGTTTTTTCTTGAACACCATTGCCTCACCAGGTATTGAAGAGAAATATGTTACAGTAGTTGGCCAATATTGGATTGGCTCAAGCCCATTTTTCTTAGCTGACCTCTTAGAAACTATACATAAAATATGCTGGGCGGGGTTGAGGGGAAGGAAATTCCTTTGTTTTTTGAGGAAGTGTTAGCTTTGGCTCATTCCAGGATGGACCTTCCAGGGTTCTCAAGTTTTCCTTTCTCTTAAAGATCTTTCTTTAAGACATATTACTGCCCCTTAGTTATAGCAGGATTAAGGTCCAGTGTAATGCTGCTAAGCTTTGGACAAAGAGAAAGGAGTCCGACTTGCTGGCTAATCTGAGTGATTAGGAATAACGTGCTAACATCCAAACTCTGTGAGCTTTGGGTTGATGTGACCCTTGTTTTGCCTCATGTGCTTCTCATAACTGCAATAAAGCATAAGAAGGCCAGTGACCAGTGTGGAAATGTGAACCGCAACCTATTAAGTTCATATTATTTGCCAGACTTTTCTAGGCCTTTTGGTTAAGTTATTTGATCTTTGTAGCAAAGACAGAGCCAACATGGATGAGTTACTTCCTTTTTATGGATGAGTAAACTCATGTCAAATAATTTGCCTAAAATCAGATGGCTGATAAGTGGTAGAGAATGCTTCTCAGAGAAAGTGAGGTTAATCCAAGTTCTGATGGAAGTGAGGCGTGTCAACCATCCTATGGACTTATAAAGGCATTTTATGCATTGCATTTGGCAATTCATAAATTAAAAGTAACTTGGCCCAGAAGACTGAAGACTTGGGTTCCAAACCTTGGTCTAATATTTATAAGCTATGTGACCCTGGACAAATCACTTCATATATTTGAGTTGAAGCACTCTACCTCAATGCTGTTCAGACGATTAAATGATATAATATATATAAAGCTATCACAAGACTTGGGACTTAGGAGGTATTTAAATTGTAGTCACCACCATCATTATCATCATTATTAAAAGCATCACTTTCACCAACACGGTAATTATCATTATTGCTAATATCTACTTTATTTACCCTTATAATTTTAGAGGGCTATAATAAGATAATGAATGTGAAAATGCTTTGTACCAAAATATTAAAAGCACTTAAATCTGGGGGAGATTCAAATATAATTTTCAAATGTAATAGATGGAATTCAAGAGAATTACTGTGAATTCCACAGTAGCCTTGACTCAAGTTACTCTAGAGTCTTAACCCTGAAAATGCTGAAAGTTGACTTAAAGTGAAAAAGCAAACATATTTCACTAATCTTCAGATCATGGTGTTGGCACTTCTAAAGGCCAACTATATATTGATTGCTCAGTTAATTATTGACTTCATATTAAAGCTTTAACAAGAAAGTCTACCAAATATTCTACAGCACATTTCATCAAAAAGGGTGAGGTAATAGACATTTACTGTTTTATATAAGGCAATGTTCTCTTAAACCTATGAATAGGGAGAAAAATAAGGATCTAAAAATTTTCTTTGTACCCAAAGGAGATGGGAAGGAGGGAAAGAGAGTCCGTGTTTAACTAAAATTGCACATACGATTCTGAGACATATGTCAGTCTTGCCAAGCCCCATGTGAAAAAGGAATAGCGACTAAGACATAGAATGCCAATGACTAGTTTCTGCCAGTAGAAATCTATGGGTTGTTTAGTTTTATAAACAATTCTGAGAACTCAGCCTTTAATGAACACAGCTGCTGCCAACTCAGTGGTTTCCAAGAAGCAGTCATGGTGATGATAAAGAAATCCCATAATCTATCGACATGGTTTTACTGCTGTAAAGGCTAGACTATCATTAATAGCTCATTTTTGAAGACTCTATTATGGCCTAACTTCTGCATCAAAGGAGAATTCTGGAAATCAGGAGGAAACTTCCACCGTCACAATCACCATCTCCCTCATTCTTCGCATGTTCTGATATATTTTGTTTTGCTATACATCTATATAAGTTTCATTTTTGACACAGGGAACATTGCATCAAATGCAGTCTGAGTCATTAGCAGATTAGCACTCATCTATCACCTGTGTGAAACTTAGCAATATCAAAAGTCAAGTCTTCTCAGGTCTCAATTGAGAAATCTCTGTCTCTTCCAAAAACATCTTTTTCACAATGAAGCTGACAACATTTTCCTGTTCTGTAATATGTATGAAATGGAAGGCACAATCTTGTATAAATACTTACACAAACACAAACATTGTAATAGTGATGTCTACACTCCCATCTAAAACTCAGCAGATATTAACATGTTCCTGTCCAGTCCCGAGGTTTAACTTGGAGACTTCCTTCCTTAATTCCTCACCCTGACCTCATTAGTTGTACAGATGTCCACTTGAAACTTGAGCGGATTCTCAAGTTATCAAGGAGGGTCATCGTCCTAGGGTAGGATGTTGTTTCCTACCTGGCAGTCTTATTCTAATCCTATATTCAGATGGTATTTTCAGAGGGTAAATTCAGTGGTAATTTTCTGGCTATGGTATACTGCTAAATGTTTAAAAACTAGCTTCCCCAACACACAGTCTTGTTTTGTACCATTCGCCAATTTCTCTGATATAAATACTCCTACCACATATACATTTAAGTCACCAACGTAACGGTACTGAACTTGGATTTGGGAAGACATGTACACAAAAGTTTCTTGCAAGCCAGTATGAACCAGTACCTCCAGCACATCACTGTCATAAGGTCCTTCTCCTGGTTTATTGCTCTGGCACTCTCTGTAGAGGATCATTCTCAAATATGAAACCCAGGGCTCCAAATTTTGAGTCTAGATCCCTTCTCTTTCTGTTTTTCTTGCTTGCCTTTCTAAAAGCTGTTACTATACTTCTATTTTCTAATAATAGGACTCTGTGGCCCATGGCCCATTTTAAGCAACTTAAGGCCCTTTGGAAAATAAGAAGCACTTGGCAAGTTATTTATCTTTCTAAGGAGGTAAGGAGAACCAACCCTGTGTTAGCCTGTTTCCCTTCACTTGGAGAAGAATAAAAATGTTTTCATTCTTTAGGATGTATCCCTCTCCCCAAAAATGAGGCCAAAGAGATTTCTCTAAAGTCACACACACACACACACACACACACACACGGAGAGAGAGAGAGAGAGAGAGAGAGACCATAACTGGAGTTCTCACACCCTACTTCAAAAGCAGTGCCAAATCAAACAAAATTCTCTTCCAATAGATTTAATAGGTACAATATGAGAAACTACTCCCAGCAATGTGAAGAGAGTCAAATCTGGTGCCAAATGGATACACATTTTTAAATTGTATTGTGTAGATCTGTATTCTTACTAAATGTGTCTTTTTTCTTCTTGTTTTTTAACCTTCTGTCAGAGGTACATTAAAATCTCCTATCGTATATATGTGTGTGTGTGTGTGTCTACACACACACGGAATACTATGCAGCCATAAAAAGAATGACATCATCTCCTTTGCAGCAACATGGATGGCGCTGGAAGCCATTATCCTACATGAACTAACTCAGAAACAGAACATCGAATACTGAATGTTCTCACTTGTAAGTGTGAAGTAAACAATGGGTACACATGGACATAAAGATGGAAAAATAGACACTGGGGACTACAAAAGGGGGGAAGGTGGAAAGGAGGACAAGGTTGAAAAATTGCCTACTGGGTACAGTGTTCACTATTGGGTAATGGGTACATTAGAAGCCCAATCCTCACCCATTATGCAATATACTCATGTAACAAAAAAACACATATATCACCTGAATCTAAAATAAAATAGTTTAAAAATAAACTAGGAAAATAATTTGAGAATGAGGAGATGTATACTTCTGTTTATCTATTGACGTAAAACAACCCATCCCCAAATTCAGTTGCTTAAAACAAAACAAAACAAGAAGTTCCCCACAATGATTCTGGGCTTGTCTATTTCACCTAGTTCTATCAATTTTTGCTTTATAAATTTAAAGTGTTCTTATTGGGTGCATACAAATGTATGGTTGTGCTACCTTTCTGGTGAATTGACCCCTTTACTGCTATAAAATGACCCTTTTACTGCTATATTAATAATTTCACCTTAAATCTATTTTGTATGATATTACTGTAGTTATGTCATCTTTCTTATTTTTTTAAATTAAACTTTAAGTTCTAGGATACACGTGCAGAAAGTATGGTTTGTTACATAAGTATACATGTGCCATGGTGGTTTGCTGCACCCATCAACCCATCATCTACATTAACTATTTCTCCTAATGCTATCCCTCCCCTAGTCCCCCACCCCATGACAGGCCCCAGTGTGTGATGTTCCCCTCCCTATGCCCATGTGTTCTCATTATTCACCTCCCACTTATGAGTTGAGACATGTGGTATTTGGTTTTCTGTTCTTGTGTTAGTTTGCTGAGAATGATGGTTTCCAGCTTCATCCATGTCCCTGCAAAGGACATGAATTCATCCTTTTTATGTGTGCATAGTATTCCATGGTGTATATGTGTCACATTTTCTTTATCCAATCTATCATTTATGGGCATTTGGATTGGTTCCAAGTCTTTGCTATTGTGAATAGTGCTGCAATAAACATACATGTGCATCTTTATAGTAGAATGATTTACAATCCTTTGGGCATATACTCAGTAATGGGATTGCTGGGTTAAATGGTATTTCTGGTTCTAGATCTTTGAGGAATTGCCACACTGTCTTCCACAATGGTTGAACTAATTTACACTCCCACCAACAATGTAAAAGCATTCCCATTTCTCCACATCCCCTCCAGCATCTGCTGTTTCCTGACTTTTTAACGATCGCCATTCTAACTAGTGTGAAATGGTTTTGATATTTGTGGGTCTGATTAGCATTTCTCTAATGACCAGTGATGATGATCTTTTTTTCATATGTTTGTTGGCCGCATAAATGTCTTCTTTTGAGAAGTGTCTGTTCATATACTTTGCTGACTTTTTGATGGGGATGTTTGCTTTTTCTTGTAAATTTGTTTAAGTTCCTTGTAGATTCTGGATGTTAGACCTTTGTCAGATGGATAGATTGCAAAAATTTTCTCCCATTCTGTAGGTTGCCTGTTCACTCTGATGCTGGTTTCTTTTGCTCTGCAGAAGCTCTTTAGTTTAATTAGATCCCATTTGTCAATTTTGGCTTTTATTGCAGTTGCTTTTGGTGTTTTAGTCATAAGTCTTTGCCCATGCCTATGTCCTGAATGATATTGCCTAGGTATTCTTCTAGGGTTTTTATGGTTTTGAGTTTTACCTTTAAGTCTTTAATCCATGTTGAGTTTTTTCTAATTCTGTGAAGAAAGTCAATGGTAGCTTGATGGGGATAGCATTACCTCTATAAATTACTTTGGGCAGTATGGTCATTTTCATAATATTGATTCTTCCTATCCATGACCATGGAATATTTTTCCATTTGCTTGTATCCTCACTTATTTCCTTGAGCCGTGGTTTGTAGTTCTCCTTGATGTGGTCCTTCAAATCCCTTGTAAGTTGTATTCCTCTGTATTTTATTCTCTTTGTAGCAATTGTGAATGGGAATTCACTCATGATTTGGTTCTCTGTCTATTATTGGTGTATAGGAATGCTTCTGATTTTTGCACATTGATTTTCTATCCTGAGACTTTGCTGAAGTTGCTTATCAGCTTAAGGAGATTTGGGGCTGAGACAATGGGGTTTGCTAAATACCCAATCATGCCATCTGCAAACAGAGATAATTTGACTTCCTGTTTGAATACTCTTTATGTCTTTCTCTTGCCTGATTGCACTGACTAGAACTTCCAATACTATGTTGAATAGGGGTGGTGAGAGATGGCATCCTTGTCTTGTGCCGGTTTTCAAAGGGATTGCTTCTGGTTTTTGCCCATTCAGTATGATATTGGCTGTGGGTTTGTCATAAATAGCTCTTATTATGTTGAGATACGCTTCATCAAAACCTCGTTTATTGAGAGTTTTTAACATGAAGGGGTGTTGAATGTTATCAAAGTATTATTCTGCATCTATTGAGATTATCATGTGGTTTTTGTCATTCGTTCTGTTCATGTGATGGATTACGTTTATTGATTTGCATATGTTGAACCAGCCTTGCATTCCAGGGATGAAGCTGACTTGACCGTGGTGGATAAGCCTTTTGATGTGCTGCTGGATTTGGTTTGCCAGTATTTTATTGAGGATTTTCATATCTATATTCATTAGAGATATTGGCTTGAAAGTTGTTTTTTGTTGTTGTTATGTCTCTGCCAGGTTTGGTATCAGGATGATGCTGGCCTCATAAAATGAGTTAAGGAGGAGTCCCTCTTTTTGTATTGTTTGGAATAGTTTCAGAAGAAATGGTACCAGCTCCTCTTTGTACCTCTGGTAGGATTTGGCTGTGAATCCATCTGGTCCTGAGCTTTTTTTGGTTGGTAGGCTATTAATTACTGCCTCAATTTCAGAACTTGTTATTGGTCTACTCATGGATTTGACATCTTCCTGGTTTAGCCTTGGGAGGGTGTACATATCCAGGAATTTATCCATTTCTTCTGGTTTATTTGTGTAGAGGTTTTTATAGTATTCTCTGATGGTAGTTTGTATTTCTGTGGGATCAGTGGTGATATCCCCTTTATCATTTTTTATTGTGTCTGTTTGATTCTTCTCTCTTTTCTTCTTATTAGTCTGGCTAGCCATCTATCTATTTTGTTAATCTTTTCAAAAAACCAGTTCCTAGATTCATTCATTTTTTTTGAAGGGTTTTTCATGTCTCTATCTCCCTTAGTTCTGCTCTGATCTTAGTTATTTCTTGTCTTCTGCTAGCTTTTGAATTTGTTTGCTCTTGCTTCTCTAGTTCTTTCAATTGTGATGTCAGGGTGTTGATTTTAAATCTTTCCCACTTTCTCCTGTGGGCATTCATTGGTATAAATTTCCCTCTAAACATTGCTTTAGCTGTGTCCCAGAGATTCTGATACATTGTGTCTTTGTTCTCATTGGTTTCAAATAACTTATTTATTTCTGTCTTAATATTGTTTTTTACCCAGTAGTCATCCAGGGGCAGGTTGTTCAGTTTCCATGTAGTTCTGTGGTTTTGAGTGAGTTTATTAATCCTGAGTTCTAATTTGATTGCACTGTGGTCTGAGAGACTGTCATGATTTCCATTCTTTTACATTTGCTGAGGAGTGTTTTACTTCCAATTATGTAGTCAGTTTTGGAATAAGTGCAATGTGATACTGAGAAGAATGTATATTCTGTTGATTTGGGGTGGAGAGTTTTGCAGATGTCTATTAGGTCCACTTGGTCCAGAGCTGAGTTCAAGTCCTGGATATCCTTATTAATTTTCTGTCTCATTGATATGTCTAATATTGACAGTGGGGTGTTATAGTCTCCCACTATCATTGTGTGGGAGTCTAAGTCTCTTTGCAGTTCTCTGAGAATTTGCTTTATGAATCTGGGTGCTCCTGTATTGGGTGCATATATATTTAGGATAGTTAGCTCTTCTTGTTGCCTTGATCCTTTTACCATTATGTAATGCATCAAGTGGGTCCCTGACCCCTGTGCCTCTGGACTGGGAGACACTTCCCAGCAGAGGTCAACAGACACTTCATACAGGAGAGCTCCAGCTGGCATCTGGTGGGTGCTCCTCTGGGCAAAGCTTCCAGAGGAAGGAACAGGCAGCAATCTTTGCTATTATGCAGCCTCCACTGGCGATACCCAGGCAAACAGGGTCTGGAGTGGACCTCCAGCAAACTCCAGCAGACCTGCAGCAGAGGGGCCAGACTATTAGAAGGAAAACTAACAAAGAAAGGAATAGCATCAACATCAACAAAAGAGACGTCCACACAGAAACCCCATCGAAGGTCACCAACATCAAAGACCAAAGGTAGATAAATCCACGAAGATGAGGAAAAAACTGCACAAAAAGGCTGAACATTCCAAAACCCAGAATGCCTCTTCTCCTCCAAAGGATCACAACTCCTCACCAGCAAGGGAACAAAACTGGATGGAGAATGAGTTTGATGAATTTACAAAAGTAGGCTTCAGAAGGTGGGTAATAACAAACTCCTCCGAGCTAAAGAAGCATGTTCTAACCCAACGCAAGGAAGGTTAAGAACCTTGAAAATGATTAGAGGAATTGCTAACTAGAATAACCAGTTTAGAAAAGAACTTAAATGACCTGATGGAGCTGAAAAACATAGCACAAGAACTTCATGAAGCATACACAAGTATCAATAGCTGAATCAATCAAGTAGAAGAAAGGAGATCAGAGATTGAAGATCAACTTAATGAAATAAAGTGTGAAGACCAGATTAGAGAAAAAAGAATGAAAAGGAACAAACAAAACCTCCAAGAAATATGGGACTATGTGAAAAGACCAAACCCACATTTGATTGGTGTACCTGAAAGTGAGGGGGAGAATGAAACCAAGTTGGAAAACACTATTCAGGATATTATCCAGGACAACTTCCCCAGCCTAGCAAGACAGGCCAACATTCAATTTCAGGAAATACAGAGAACACCACAAAGGTACTCCTCAAGAAGAGCAACCCCAAGATACATAATCATCAGATTCACCAAGGTTGAAATGAAGGAAAAAATGTTAAGGGCAGCCAGAGAGAAAGATTGGGTTACCCACAAAGGGAAGCCCATCAGACTAACAGCAAATCTCTCTGCAGAAACCCTACAAGCCAGAAGACAGTGGGAGCCAGTATTCAAGATTCTTAAAGAAATGAATTTTCAAACCAGAATTTCATATCCAGCCAAACTAAGCTTCATAAGTGAAGGGGAAATAAAATCCTTTACAGACAAGCAAATGCTGAGAGATTTTGTCACCACCAGGCCTGCTTTACAAGAGCTCCCAAAGGAAGCATTAAATATGGAAAGGAAAAATTGGTACCAGCCACTGCAAAACAACCAAATTGTAAAGACCATCAACACTATGAAGAAACTGCATCAACTAATGTGCAAAATAACCAGCTAGCATCATAATGACAGGATCAAATTCACACATAACAATTTTAACCTTAAATGTAAATAGGCTAAAGTCCCCAATTAAAAGACACAGACTGGCAAATTGGATAAAGAGTCAAGACCCATCGGTATGCTGTATTCAGGAGCCCCATCTCATGTGCAAACACACACATAGGCTCAAAATAAAGGGATGGAGGAATATTTACCAAGAAAAAAAAATCAGGGGTTGCAATTGTAACCTCTGATAAAACAAACTTTAAACCAATAAGGATGAAAAAGGTTATGCTATCTTTATGTACATTTTTACTTTCAACCTTTTTGCATTTAAATTATGTCTCTTTTAAGCAACATATAGTTGCGCTGCTCTTTTCATCTAAAAATCTTTGTTTGAATAGCTAACCCACTTACATTTCAAGAGATATTGATATACTTAGCATTAAATCAATTTCTATGTTCTTTTTCTCTCCTCTCTAGCTGCCATTGCATTAATCCAGTATTCTTTATTGTTGCATTTCCCCACAATTAGCTTACTAATACTTTTACAAATTCTTTAATATATATCCTTGAGACTCAAACATATATTATTTATTAATATTTAACATAAATATAAATTTTTATTAATTGCAAGACAATGCAAAACATTAAAAAATTTACCCTTGCTGTCTTTTGTGCTATGATTTCCACTTTTTTTAATGGCACATATATTGTAAACCTTATATAACATTACTATTGTTGTTTTATACAGTCAATACGTATTTATATTTAAGCACAAATGTAATCTTTATGTTGTTCTTCATTATTTTCTGCATTTTTCTTTTTTCATCTGAAATCATTGTTCTTCTATGCAAAGATCTTCTTTTAGTATTTTACGTACTATAACTCTGTTGCTAATAAATTCCCTCAGTTTGCATTTTCTAAATATGTCTTCATTATGCCAATATTTTTGAAGAATATTTTTCTGGGTATAGAAGTCTAGGCTGCTAGGTTTTTATTCTTTCAGTATTTTGAAAATGTCATTCACTTGTCTCCTGGTTTTTATAATTTCTTATAAGTTAGCGGTAAGTTTTAGGATTCTTTCTTTAATGCTAATGTATCTTTTTTCCTTTGGTTGCCCTTAATATTTTCTTTCATTTCATCAGTAATTACTGTGATGAATTTAATGTGAGTTTCTTTGTGGTTTTTTGGAAGGATTTTTGTTTGTTTGTTTTGCTTGGTGTTTGTTACATTTTTTGAATCTGTAGCTAATGTCCTTCAGCAATTGTATAAGCTTTTCAGCCACTATCTTTTTAAATATTGCTCCTGCTATATTATCCCTCTTCATTCCTATGGGATTGCAGTTACACATAGTTTAGACATTTTTATGTTGTCCCATATATCTTAGACCCTTTTCTCTATTTTCTATTCTTCTTTTTATTATTCTATCTGTATATTTCCAACTGACATTTTTACATTCATTAAGTCTCACTTCACTTGTATTTAATCTGTTAGGCTCATATAATGAGTTCTTAACTTCAGTTTTATTTTTCAGGTCTATGATTTCATTTGATTTTTTAATAGAGTCTGATTCCCAGCTAAAGTTTTCCATCTTTTTATTTAATATTTTGGACATACGAATCCCAGTTTTTTAAAAGTTTATGTTTTATAAATTTAATATCTGGATCTCCTACCAGTCTGGCACTCTTGTCTGCTTTTATTCTTGTTTTATTTTTGCTTTTTAATAACTAGACCTCATATCCTTGCATGCCTGGTAATTTTTTATTGAAGGCATTGTGTCAAAAAAAGTGTAGCAATAATTTGAGTTTCTGGATAACATTTTCTTCCTCCAGAGAGGACTCAGTTTTGTTTCTCTCAGGCAGTTATACTAGAGGCAATTCTCAACACAATTCTGACTCCATCTCTTTTAGAGCTGGTCTTTATAAAGGGTGATCTATTTCCAGTTTTTCCGTAGTTATAGACAACCTTCCAAGTATCCCAGTGTGAGTCAGGACTAACATGAGGCAAGTGAGCCACCTAGGGCACATGATTTAATGAGTGAGTACCTCCTAAAATTTTGTGCCATACATGCCTCATTTGCCTCTTACCAGTATTAACCCTGGTACCAACTGAAATCCTGTGGTATTTACCAGGCATTTATCCTTGGCAGGTTCTAAATTCCACATTTTGCTTCACAGCCCCATGAAAATGTATAAGCTCTGCTTTCTCTTGGATCCTTTGCCTTCACTTATAAATTCACAAAAATCTCAAGAGGTAATATAAAGCCTTAACATTAGGTTCATATCTCTGCACCTCTCCTTTTAGCCCCTTAAGTTATCGCTTTCTTTGTAAATTCCCCATACTTTAAAGCACATTTTTAAAAATTGAATCTAGCTTTTCCAGTTATTCTCTGCAGGATAGCTGATCAGATGCTAGCTAGTTATCATAGTCAGGAGTGGAAATCCCTTTTGTTTTTCTGTGTGTGATAATGAAAGGTAGAGGGTAAAATTTTATGTTTTTCTCAAATTGGAAATATTCTTTCTGGAAATGTGAAGTCATCTGCATGGATCTTCCTTTTCTACTATCCATTATTTGAATGCTGGTGTTCCAGTGGACTTCTCCTTCAGTATTATTATCCCTGAACTACGAGACATGTTGCCTATATTCAGATAAATTCCAGGTTTAAATATTCATTTCAGAGCATTCTCTGGGATTCAAACTCGTGCTACAAACACTATGTGGCATTTTTACACTCATTATGTGTAAAAATCATACAGAAATCATCTTTTTTATCCTCTTTACCACTATCAATTTACTTTTCCCTATCTTAATTAATTATGGTTGCTTTTCTCAAGATCTATCTTAAACTGCAAGCTTCAGAAAGTCATCCTCTATTCCATTTTAAACTACACATAATTCCTCAAGTCATATGTGCACAGGAGATCATAATCATATATAAACCTACCCCTATCATCTCTCATACATTGAGGTTGTCCTAATTAAAGACTAATGATGTCTCACCTAGACCTTCCAAATGTCCTGCTAATCCAGGGATGGCAAATGTTTAGCTATGTCTGCTGACATTTTCCCTGTTTTCCTTCTTACACTCATGGTAGGTATCATTTCTTTGCATTGGAGCCTTTCCCGATGAGTCCAGATGCGGTTTTAAAATCCTTCTCAAAACAGTACTCCAAAGAGACACTACCAGAGATAAACAAATTTACACCAACTTGTCATCTCCTCTCTTTCATCTCCACCAGATGGTAAATAGTACAGACTGTGCTACCAGAGACATATCCCTATGAGAAATCCAACCATGTAATGTTCATGTTTAAAAATTTATGAGTCTCTTCTTGCTTACAAAATAAAGTAATAGCTCACTAGTTGAGTGTATTATGCCTTTCACAATCCAGTTCTAATAGAAACTTTCAGATTTATTTATTTTTACTGACACAAATACTCCAATCTCTGATGGCAACACACCTATCCCATTCCTGCAATTCAAAGGTCTTTCATGCTTCCTTAATTCATACTATTACTTCTCCCAAAAATCCCCCTCCTCATTCACTTTTTGTTTAACTCCTACTTACACTTATCCTTTCCTAGACGCCTCTATGCAGAATTAGTTGATCCTTTATCTCTATTACTAGAACACTTATCCTTTCCTAGAGGCCTCCATGCAGAATTAGTTGATCCTTTATCTCTATTACTAGAACACTTTTTTGAACCTTTAATAGAGCATATATTTCATTAACATGTTTTAAAGTGTTCACACATATGTATAGGGATCATTCCAGGTAATAATTGTGACTTTATTCAATGCAAAATGCCTAATGGATGCTCAATTAATATTTACTAACAGAATAAACAAAGTGGGCAATCATTCTTTCTCTTTGGGAATAGTAATATTTCTATTATGATTGTTTATTTCCCTTTAGTCATTAATTCAACAAATACATTTTTAAATATCTACTATGTGTTAGTCAATGAACAACATCTATGAGAGAAATCTGCAATTTCTTGCAAGGCATCACCCTGCATTTAAAGTAACAGGAACCAAGTGAGAACCTCTTTAAGTAGCTTTTATGCAAACATTTCAATCTGTCACGCTCCCTTCCATGGGTGAAGGAACTGTAAATGAAGTATTTGGCTCTCGGAGAGTTACGGCACAATTCTTGGCTCACCTTGATAAATATTGATCTTGTATAAATTACCCAGGAAAGGCAGACGATGGTTCTCTGGGCAACACACACAACCCCCACTCCCCTTTATGCAAAGACATAAATCATTTATGAATAGAGCCCCACATGCTCTATGAATAAGTCCCTTGGATTCCAAGATGACTGATACTCAAGTATTTTTCTCATTTGAGTGCAGACCTAAATTTAAGCAAGCAGTCAGACTACATGAAGTTACAATGCCCTTTTGTTCACTGTAAGGTGAGAGATGCATAATAGGCTTTCAAGGGTAAACATCACATGTTTCAAAATAAACACCATTAAATGCGACTGCACATTTATGCCTTTAATAAAACTGATGGCAGGGGGATAGCTCTTTAGAAACATCTCATGTCATGTTCATTCAATTTTAAGTTTTGGGCACTGGTGAAAAGAGGAGGGTTAGTGTGTGTATGTGTGTGGAATTGGGGAGAATTCATTTTCTTTGACTACAGTTGAATCAAGCCTTTGGTTTCATCTGGAAAGTTGTGAATAGCACAATAAGGGGTCTGTGTGTGGTGAGGAGTCATTAAAATAAAGAACCAAAGGGCAGCAAACATTGGTTTTCTGGGATTCTTGTGGTAAGATTAATAATGAGAGTGTTTAACCTCTGGGGACTTCATCACTGAAGGGACAAGAAGGAGAATAAAAAGACAAACTGACAAATAGCTTGTGGTCTCTTGGCAGGAGCTGGAATTTGTCATTAGAGCTCACACAAAGGGTCAAAATGCGGAAACTTCTTGGGAAAAATAAAAGAATGTGACTTATGCTTTTAGGTGCCTTTATTTATGTGACTTGTTCCACCTTGAATGTTTTTGCCCTCTAATTTCAACTTTTTCACATTCTGTGCAATTCTCTGTTTCTTTTATAATTTAAATTGCATATAACCCATAATTTAAGAAATCCTATTTTAGGAATTGATGGACAGAAAATCTTTAATGAGGACTCAGAGACATATATACAAGGAGAATTCTTACAGAATTATTTACAAGGGATAAAAAAAAACAAACAAACAAACAAAAAAAACACCGAAAGGCCCATAATAAGAGACTGGTTAAACAAATTATACAGCATTCCTACAAAGGAATGAAATGTAGCAGCTAAAAATCAGGAGGTAGATATAAATATACTCCATAGAAGGTTGTCCAAGTTGTACTGACTTAAAAAAAGAAGAAGAAGAAGACGACTGTTGGGCATTTATAGTATGATTTCATTTAAATAACATAAAACTGTCATATCACGTATATAGATAGGCTTTATGATGGTTATGTCTTGGGAATGTAATTAGAGCAAGAGGGGAATAAGCTTTCACTTCTTACATTAAATATGGTTGTATTGGTTTAATTTATTATAATGCAAAAAAGGAGGTTGGTTTTGCTCTGGCAATTGAAAATATTTTTTAAAACAAGTCATTGTCTTTCAGATCTAAGCTTAAATGTCATCTAGGAGTGAACTCTCTCATTTCTGCAATGCAGCCAACTTTTGTACCAATTTTGCAACAGTTGTTACATATTGTTGCAGTATTATGGAGAGAACACTTAACTTCCACTGTGAAGGCTGGCATTCAAATTCAATTCCGCCACTTTCTGGCTGTAGAATAACTTGATAATTGATATAACTTCTAAGGCTACATTTTCCTTTCTGCAAAATGGTAGAAACAATGCTATCTCCACAGGATCCTTGGGAGTTGTAAAATGAGAAGCATCAATATACTGGTTATTTGTGTGCTTATCTTGTGCATTCTATGGTATTTTAATTTCTTTAATGGCAGCAGGGACTACCACCTTCATTAATTTATTCAATAGAGACAAGTTAAGCAACTCTCGTGTTTCAGGTACTGTGTCAAGCTTTAGGACTACAATAATGAACAAGAACGATGGCATCCATTAAGTGAAGAAATCACGTAAATAATTAGACAATCACCAAACAGTTTAGTAAAAGTTATAGTAGGAGAATCAGAAAATTCTCTCTGTAGGAAGCAGTTTTCAACTGAGCCTCAGATGAAGAATAAGCTTTATCAGGCAAAAAAGGTAGAGAAGATTTGAAGAGTGTGTTAAGTGGAGGGAAATGGGGTGAGTGAGAGTGTAGAAAATTTGGAACATTAAGTATGTTCAGCATTGTTGGAATTTAAAGTGTTAGGAAACAGGGGTGAAAATGTGAGGTCCTGCACCTCCCTAACAAGCCCCCTCATCCTCCCCAAGTGTTTCTGACTGTCCAGAATAATCAGATGAGCTCACAAATATCATAGAAGGTTAGAATTAAATATCTTCCAGCAACTCAAACTCAGCAGACGATGAAGGATAAAACGGTCTAAGACTCATCATCTTAATATTAATCTAGACACCCACCAGACTCCAGGATATGTGAATCCACTCGGCCTTCTTCAGAGAGTTAGGACACAGGACAGAAGAGATATTCTAAAACAGGTGATCTGCAAAATGGAGGGGATGGCAGGGTGAGGTTGAAGGGCATGGCGAGATGCATTTTTGTTTGTTTGGACTGGAGTATATGTTGGGGAACTAGGACATGTTGGGGAACTCATCCATACCCTTGGTGCAAAGCCACTGAGCAAATCAGAGCAAAGAGTCAGAGAGGGAATGTATGAGCATCCATCCCTATTGCTTAAAAATTAAGAACCTCCAGATCTATACATAAAGCTCTGACATTAAGACAAATACTTGAAATGAAAATGGGATGCTGCATTTGAGTGAGTCACATAATAGAAAGGCCAAGAATCATAAAATTTCACTGCTTACTTACGTAGGCTTTTGAAGTCAGGTGACCTATCTTATTTCCTGGAGGAAGAAACTGAGGCCCAGGGATAATGAACTCTAATCACTCACCTCCCCAGGCATCCACGAATTATCTCTGAGAAGTACCTACTGGCTGCTTCTAGTCCCATACACTAGGGATAGAAAGCGGAAAAAGTTCTTTTTTCTGGCCACACAGTTCTTACCATCTAGTGGTAAGTTGTGTGAGATATTTTAAGACATAACACGGTGCAGTGAGAATATTTTGAGTAAGACCTGAAGGAAGGGATTTAGGAAGCCTTCACAGGAGGACAGAGCATTGAACTTATTCTCAAAGGAGGCACAGGGTTTGTTGCAAAAATAGAAGGAAGGAGATAACATGTTGCAGACACAGCAATTAGGACACAGACAACATAAACCTACTAAATCATGACAGGAATTGGCAATAAAGCATTTACAACTTAACAGCAATTACAGATCACTTAGTCAGGATATTAATGGTACTTTCCTAACATTAATTCCATATCTGAACAAAAAGGAAACTTGAAGGTTATGGATTAATTCATATCTTCTGACACCATATTTGCTAAACAAAAGTATCCAATAACGCATTAAGGATCTGAGTTACTGAGAATTTTAGTTTTCAAAGAGGAAAGAAAAAAGCATAAATGGGTACTAACCACTTAATTCTGATTTGTAAGGCAGGAAATAATGGTTATGTGTGAGGTAGATAGATGGATAAAGTCATGGAAGTGGGGAAGGGTGCATTTTAAATATGCCAAGTGATTACATACATAATTTTACTTAATTTTCACAACAAAGTGTGAATATAATTACTCCATTTTAGGAATAAGCAAAATTGAGGCTCAAAGAATTAAATGACTTATCCAGAGGCAGAAAGCCAGTAGGTGCCAGATTCAAAATCTGAGTCCTAGCTCATCTCCAATGTCAGTATTCTTTTTATTATGTCACAGTTTCTTCCAGGAATCCTGGGAGAAAAAGGTGAGGGTATCCTGAAGTTCATAAAAAGCAAGTAAACAATCCAAAGAGTTTAAAAGAAACACATGTACCATTCCATAGCTGAGGACTATAAAAGAAATATAGCTTATGAGGGACAGGCAAATTTCCCCCCAACATTTTAGCATGAACATTTTGAAATATACAGAAAAGTTGACAGACTCATACAGTGAACACCTGGATACTCCATCACCTTAATTCAATAATGAACATTGTGCTATATTTGCTTTATCCAGATTGGTAATTTTTTCAGCAAAATTTTGACTAACAATCATAAGCATAATAAGTCTATACATAATTATAAATATGTAAACACTGGATCATAAGTTACATGAGGTCAAAGATGATGTTTATTTATCTCTGTATAGCCAATGCTCAACTTGGTTCCTGGCACAGAATTAGCCCTTGATAAATCTTCGTTGAGTAAATAAATAACATAATCCCCACAAGTAGAAATGGGGTTTGGCTAAAGAAGCTAATAATATGCTCTCTAATCAGTTAGTAATATAGGAGAAGGTGTACCATAGATGGAAGGAACCACAATTCACCAGAGATCAATATATCAGAGGGTTGTCAGTCTGTTAAAGACAAGAATAAACTGAAGCTTGTCTTGCTGCATATTCTGACACACATTACAAAAAGATGTGGAGAGGTTAAAGCTGGCATGGTAAAAGTCACTAAGAACTAGTGTGAAGTCCTTCGTTTTGGTTGGTAAGCAATTTCACAAGTACAGAATAAGGAACCTGTTGCTTGGCAGACTTTACATATATAAAATTCGGAAGAGAGGTAGAAAGGAAATTGGTTATTACAAGTCAGTAGTATAAATATGTGGTTTTAAAAAGATAAACCAGACTTAGACAGCATTGATAGAAAAATAGAGAGTACAAGCAGTAACAGTCCCACTGTACTCTGAGTGTCCCTCTCAACTCTGAGAGCCATATTATATGACAGTGCTGTTGAATAAATGCTACGTGTCAAGAGGAATAGAGAAAGGAATTTTAGGGGATAAGGGGTCAGAAAATTATTGCAGATTATGATCATTAAAGGAACTGGGGATGTTTAGACTGAGGAGGAAACAACAATAGAGAAAGTGATAATTATCTTTAAATATTTGAAGTGCTAACCGATTGAAAAGGCAGTGGAGGTAATGGCTTCAAGATGGTAGATACACCATCTTCAAAATGACCTATATACACATACACATATGGATATAAAATAGAAATAAATTCACGGCCGGGCATGCTGGCTCATGCCTGTAATCCCAGCACTTTGGGAAGCTGAGGCCAGTGGATCGCTTGAGGTCAGGAGCTCGAGGCCAGCCTGGAAAACATGGTGAAACCCAGTATCTACTAAAAATACAAAAATTAGCTGGGTGTGGTGGCGTGCGCCTGTAATCCCAGCTACTCAGGAGGCTGAGGCAGGGAGAATTGCTTGAACCCAGGAGGCAAAGGTTGCAGTGAGACAATTCCATGCCACCGCACTCCAGCCTGGGCGGCAGAGCAAGATTCCATCTCAAAAAAAAAAAAAAAAAAGTGTATATATATATATATACACACACACACACATATATATATTCATATTTTATATACTTAAAATATAAAATATGACTCTACACACAGAAATGCATGTATAAATACATTCATAAGAATTAAAACACAAGGATTGGAACCTAAGAGTTGTTACATTTTGTGGTCCAGAAACAAGCAGAAAACGCATGAGATAAAATTGCAGAAAAAGCTATAGCTTAGGACATTGGTGGAAAGTGCAGCTGTTAAAGATGAGAAAAACAAAGAAGATGATCCATGTTCAGAGGTAGTCTAGCTCTGGGGTCTCTGATGAGAGCAGTAAGGTAGCCAGGTTAACTAACCAGTCTACCACACACACACACACACATGCTCACACATGCATATGCACAAGCACACATAGAATCTGCTTTGAGAGGTATTCTCTCATGAATGTAAGAGCTTGAGACAGAAAGATGGGGCAATTCCGAGGTGCGAGTGATGCAGGATCCCATCCCTGGAAGCATGGCTGATGGTGCCAGGAGCCCCACTGCTCCCATTGGAAACGGTGGAGAGGGAGCCACAGTGATAGCTCTCAGATCTGCTCTCAAATAAACAGAAAGTTAAACTTGCAATCTTAACTGCACAAAATGACCACAAAATGAAGAAACACTAAACATCCAAGAAAAACCTATTGCACAAAAGAGGCAATAAACTTGATAAACAGAACTTATACCCAAAGAGATAGAGTTAACAGAGCAATTTTAACTGGATTTGAGAAAGAGAATACACACTTTCTATATTATTTCTGAGAGTAAACCTCAGGGCAGTAGATGAAAGTAACAGGCAGATGTCAGCATAGCATAAAGTGAGAACTTTTCAAATAATTATGTTCATCCAAAGATGGACTTCAACAGAGTATACACAAGCTCTACTCTTGACTCTATCACACATGGCGATTTTATTTTATTTTATTTTATTTTATTTTATTTTATTTTATTTTATTTTTGAGACAGAGTCTTGCTCTGTAGCTTAGGCTGGAGTCCAGTGGCGATCTTGGCTCACTGCAACCTCCACTACCTCCCAGGTTCAAGTTACTCTCATGGCTCGGCCTCCCGAGTAGCTGGGACTACAGGCCTGTGCCACCATGCCTTGCTAATTTTTGTATTTTTTGGTAGAGAAGGGGTTTTGCTATGTTGGCCAGTCTGGTCTTGAACTCTTGGCCTCAAGTGATCTGCCCGCCTGGGCCCCCAAAGTGCTGGGATTATAGGCATGAGCCACCGTGCCCAGCCCACATATGGCATATTAATCAAACACTCAGTGAAAGATACAGAAAGGTGCATTATCAAAGAGCAGCTTAGCTAAATTTAAAACAAAACAGCTGAGCCAATCTACTAAAATTAATTAGCCTGGATACCACAGAACCAGGAAGAAATAACCTGTAATTATGGAGCCTGGCACAAAGTAGCCCTATAATCAATATTTGTCAAATAAACTTAAGCATCATCAGGGCAAATGCATGTCCATCTTGTTCACCAGCAAAAGGACAGATACTTTGTTCACTGAATTTTCATTCTAATAGGGGAGATAGCTAACAAATGAATCTATGATATAAATGTAGGTAGTGGAAAATTGCTATGAAGAAAAACAAGATGGGTAAGGTGTGAGAGAATAATGTGTGATCATTTTGTTTGGTTTGGTTTGTGTTAGAGACTACTTTAGAGAGGAAAACATTTGAGCAAGGATCTAAATAAATGAGGCATTGCTTCAGTTATCTATCACTACATAGATCTCACTGGCTTAAAACAGTATCTATTATCTTGCAGTTTCAGTGTGTCTAGAGCCTGTACTTGGCTTAGCTAAGTCCTCTGGCTCAGCCTGTCTCACAAGGCAGCAGTCAAGATGTCTTCTGAAGCTGCAGTCATTGCCAAGCTCTATTGAGAAGGATCTTCTTCTAATCTCACTCAGGAGGTTGTTGGCAGGATTTAGTTCCTCCCAAACTGCTGAACTGAGCCTCTCAGCTCCTGGTTGGCTCTTGGTCAGCGGCCTTGTCACATTGACCTTCCATAGGGTACTCATATTTAGCAACTTGCTTCATGAGAGAAAACAAGTGAGAGAATGCAGAGAGAGAAAGTGAGCAAGAATGGACGAAGGCACAGTCTTTTACAATTTAATCTTGGATGTGACATCCCATCACTCTTGCTCTACTCTATTCTTTAGAGGCAAGTCACCAGGTCCACCCCACATACAGAGGAAGGCACTACACAAAGAAGTGAGTATCGAGACATGGTGATCATTGCGAGCTGTGTCAGAAAACTGCCTACCACAGGCAGTGTGCTATATACAGATGTGGGGAAGAGCACTCTAGATGTTGGGGACAGTAAATGCAAAGACCACGGTATGTTTGAGGAACAGAGAAAAGGCTAGAGAGGAATAACTCAAGGAGGAAGTGGAGCTTGAAGAGCAGGCATGGGCCCAATCCTAGGTCATATGGAATTTTTTAGGTCTGAGTAGTTTGAATTTGATTATAGGTATAAAGAGAAGACTTTGGATGCATTAGAGCAGAAGTTAAACCTTTCTTTTATGAAATCATAGTGATGGTAAACGGTATATTGTATTTACTTTTTGTCTTATTTTTAATGACCTTTCCATGGGGAAGATGACAATTACATGTCAACTGTTCCCTGTATTATGAAAAATATTTTATTTTACTGGCTCTTAATACCCCAACTCTGACAAGCTAGTGATCTCTAAGGAGATTATTTGAAATCAGATTGTTTAGAATTTGAGCTCCTCTATGTTGTTTGGGGGAAGAATAATTCATTGATATTATTATTATAGTTGTTATTATTATTACACTGCAATCTGTTGAGCTTGTGTCACGTCAACGCTACGCAAAAGCCAGAGAAAATAAAAAGTTGGGATAGGAAGAAATATGGTGGACGCAATCCCGACTGTGTATGTGGAGCCATCGGGGGGAAGGTCTCCTACAGCCATAGATATTTAGGGAGTGGAAAGGAGGCCGTCTACTTCCTGCTGGAGAACAAACACTTAGATTGCCAATTCCTTCTCCCTAGTTATCTGGGTCAGTTAATCCCAGCACACAGCTGCCAGCTGAGCTCTTCCCTGGCCAAGCTGCTCTGCTTTGAAATTCTCCCCCAGGCCACCTCGCCCAATGATGTCAGACTGGGTGAGTGCACCGCCAGCCCTCCCCTCTCACAAGATGATGTGCAAGGGGAAACGCATGCTGTCTTTGCTCAGGAAACATCTGGTTGATCCGCTAGTCCTCAAGCGGGTCACTGGCTGTTTTATAAGTTAGTGGAACAGAATAGGATGGGAAGACATGGAGCTTCAGCGATTACTCAACCTCGCCATCAAGTTACAAACTAAAATGAGAGGTGAGGAAACGGCCTCCCTGGCAGGCGCTCTCCAGGGACTCGGCACCGTCGCTGAAGTCACATTTCCTAGCTTGTAATGGAAAACGAATGCTGTTTACAACAGCTTAAAGTAGCCGAAATGGGAACATGAGCCAAACTGTGTAGTGAAGGGCGAACTCCTACTTGGAAGCTTTCAGCAGTCCAGTAAGTATTCAACACCAGGCCTAAAATGTAGGCTTCTCATGAAGAATATCATTCACTCTCCCTTGGGAAAATGAAACACCACATTCGCTGGTAAGCAGAATCCATGACCACTTAAAAGCAGATCCAGCCCCTCATAAGCTGTTTGACATATAACAAAAGTTGCTGTATGCCCTGCATTGAGTTCTAAGTGCTGTTTTTGTCCTGATTGGTTTCTATTGACTTTTTCTCAGTTTATGAACCACTAGAGAGGAATTAGATAAAATAGATAAGAGAAAATGAATTCTGCCTACTGTCCCTCCACTCACAGCCCCCTCCCCATATCTGTCCCTGGGGGATACAGGTTTTCTTCTTTCAGGATTCTGGCCTGCAAATGAAAAGATCTCTTCTAGCCCTGTTTTGCCGCCAGCCTCTCTCCCTTCTCCCAGTTACATCAGTAATATCATTCTGATGAGTAGACTTTTAGGGGGCTAGTAGGAGCTCTCCAAAGGTGTTAAATCAGAATGAAAAAATCAAAAAAGTTAATAAAGAACAAAACCCTGGAAAACAAAGCAATTCTAGCTTAAAAAAAAAAAAAGTAAAAACTGATTTGTCCTCAATGTTCCCTCTTTGGTAAAAATTAGGTGGAACACAAGATTAAGAATACATGTTTTTGGACCTATCTTTCAGGCATTATTGGTCAAATTGAGATCCTGGAGCTTTGAGGTTGTTGCCCCACCATTGATTCATTTATTCCTTCAGCAGATAATTTAGAATATATTTGTGCCCTATGTATTGAGTATATAATTTGGGAATAAGACAAAGTTCTATACCCTTTTGGAGCCGAAATAAATGAACAGAAAATAAATACATTTAATAGAAAGTATTACATACTATGCAGACAAGGTAATGAAATAGGGAATGACTTCTGCAAAACCTCTCAGAGGAGGTGACATTTAAACAATGACTTGCATGGTTTAAAGATTTCAGGCTTGTGTGGATCAGGGAGCAGGGCACTCTGGGCAGGGAGCACAACTGGTACAATGACTGATGCAAAAACAAGCTTGGCATCAGTCATTGTACCCAGAAGGAAAATTAAAAGGGTTGGAATGTGAGGAGGAATGTGGAAGCACGGGATCTAGGATCAAAGAAGCCTAGCTTTGAGTTCCCAGTCTCTCACCTAACTAGCTGAGTTACCTTAGGCACATTATTTAGCCTCTCTGAGCCTATATTCATGATCAGTAAGTTGGAAATAGTATTTCCTATCTCACCAAAGACTAAGCTGTAAGTAAAGCATCCGATCTAGTGCCCAGCACACAATAAAAGCTTCATAATGTGAAATCTTTTTCCTCATCTGAGAACACTGGGCTCTCACCAAATATAGTGTTTAATTTTATGTGTCAACTTGAGTAGGCTATGGGCTGTCCAGATATTTGGTAAAACATTATTCTGAGTGTGACTGTAGGGGTGTTTAAGATTAATATTTGAATTAAGTAGCCGATGGCTCTCCCTAACATAGGAGGTTCTCATCCAATCAGTTGAAAGCCTGAATCAAACAAAAAGGCTGACCCTCTTCTGAGGAAGGGGGAATGCCTCCTGCCTGACTGCTTTGAGCTGAGATACTGGTGTTTCTGGTCTTCAGACTTGAACTGAAACATCATTTATTTGAGCTTCTAGCTTGCCAGCTTTTGGACTGGAACTAAATCATGAAGTCTCCTGCGTCTCCAGCTTGCCAACTGAAGATTTTGTGACTTCTCAGCCTCCGTAATTGTATGAGCCAATTCCATAATTCCACACCTATGCGCACACACACACACACACACACACACAAAATCAGGTGCTGTTTAACAACGGAATACATTCTGAGAAATGTGTCAGGTGATTTGGTCATCGTGCAAACATCAAAGTATATACTTACACAACTCTAGATGGTATAGACTACTACACAAATAGGCTATATGGTGTAACCTGTTTGTTTTCCTAGGCTACAAACCTGTACAACATGTTTTAATTGCCTACAGTATTCAGTACACAATGGTATAGATCAGTGTATCTCAAAAAGGTGCATTAAAAATATAGGATTATATTCTTATGGGACCACTGCCATATATATCGTTGAGGTTTTTAGTTTATTTTGTTTATTTGTTTTTAGTTAGTGGTATGAATTGGAATGCAGTCTGTGGTTGACCAAAACATCATGATGTGGTGCATGACACAGTATATCCTGATGGTTTTGTTTCTCTGGAGAGCCTGGACTAATACAGTGTCTATCAAAGATGATTAATAGAGGTTGCTCCAATCTGAAGGTGCTGGATTTCATGTATTCTGCACCATGATAAATTAGGTTTTTTCTAAATCCAAGGAATATCTTAGAGGGAATAGATTTACAGTAAGCTTTCAATTTTGACAGACATTTCACAAAACTTGGGGAAGATTTCTACACAGACAAAAAGAGTAGCCTGAGGCAAAGCGTGGGGCAGGAGAGCGGCAGGCAGATAGAGAGGTACAATTGGGAGTAACAGCTAATAACAGCCAACACTTATGGACCACATTAAATGAAACTGGAGCAAGTCAGAGAGATTTGCTGACCACTTATTAAGTGTTTGGCACAGGCCAGGAGATCCAAAGTCTGTAGATGAGGAGGCATTTGAGCTGGTTCCTGATCTCCTGGTCCAAAGGGACACTCTATTTGAGCTATTCATGAGTTGGTATAGGCAAAGCTGCTATTTTTTTTCACATGCTGTGGCTTAAATAAGAAAGAAGTCTATTTGTCTGTCTTGTAACAGTCCAAGGGAGGCAGGGTTATTTTGTCATCCTTAATCTTAGGCTTTCATCCTTGATTCCAAGGCATTTGTTTCCATTCTTATCATTTCCCAGACAGGATGAAAGGGGTAAGAACAAGCTGAGTTCATACCTTTCCCTTCTGAGATCCTGAGCTGGAAGTGGCACATATTATTTATGCTCATATATTGACCAGAATTAAATCCCATGGCCGCACTTTACTGCAGGGGTGGCTGGGTGGCTGTGCACTCAACTAAAATGCACTGACTTTGGAATCATAAGATACAATAATAAAACAAGTAAGCAGTATGCTACTTGAGTGACTCCAAGTTTTCTACATGTTATGTCAGGTCCATGCTAAGCAGTGGACTACATGAATGTGGGGCGGATTCTTCCATTCAGGAATTATAGCAGTCTGCAGAGGACATGGAATATGTGCACAAGTGTTTGTAATAATCAGAAAGGATGTGACCGCCATCGGATGGAAGGAAAATGTAATACTTTAAGAGCCTGTAGCCAACTCATTGTCCTACAGGATCTGTTGTCTACTAATTCTAAAGTCATTGCATCCCACCTTTATGTACTCCACTGCCTGGCAATGGGCCTGGCATACCACCCAGGAAACTTAGAAAGTCACTTACATAGTGTACTATTTAATTGTTGTTCCATTATTATATCTTATGAAACGCAGTATCTATGATGTGTATCCAAAGAGACACACATTGGATGTGTATACACATATATAAATAGATGAGCAATGTAAATAATTTTTCTGAAGTCCTCCCATTTTATTGGTTCTAAACTCTGCAACCTAAACAAACAATATGTTATGCTTCTGTCTTCTCAAGCGGAAAAAAAAAAAAAAAAGTTTTTCCTTGTAGTTAAGGATGAATATTAACAAAGGAACTTGGGGAAAGTGGACCTGCTTATACTTTTTTGCCTTTCATTTTTTTCTCTCCCACTTCTGGCCCCTTAAATGGCTCTGCTCTGATAGGCTGCATAGTGCAGATGTGTGGGAGGGTATGCTGCACCCCAACATGGGCCAGGAGAGACAGAAGGGATGTGCATAGGTGATCCCCTCCCTCCAGCCTTTTGTTTTTCAGTTAAACTTCAGAAGCTGATGTTCCACTTTGGAAACTGGATTTAAGTATGGGCTACTCTTCATGCTGTCTGACAATGGAGAGGATTCAAAGTAATAGGGCTTAAAACACCTTGGGTAGCCCCACACAATGCTACCGGAGAGGCTGTCAGAGATGCTGGGGAATCATGGAGAAAAATAAGTGGTGTTAAGCATAATACATATTTTCAGGTCACTCGTCAATCTAAAATCTTTCAAAGCTTATTGGGACTCTTGGGATAAAGTCCCAAATCCTTGTTGTTGCTCTCAGGACCCTCCATGGACTAACTGTCTACTTTTCCAGCCACATCCAAGATGCCTCTCCTTCATGTCAGCGCCCCAGTCACACCGGCCTTCTGTCATTCTTCAGATGTGACTGACTCTCCTGCTGAGTCCTTCCTCCTTAGAGGTTTTGTGCAAATGGTTCTTCTGTCATGAACAGCTTTCTGCTGCAACCTTCACCCAGCCACAATTCCAACATGTTCTCCTCTGCTCCTCAAACTTGGTTAGTGCATTTTTTTTAACAGCACCTTTTATTTTCCTTTTCTGAGCACTTATCATCCTTCAGCAGTTTGTTCACTGAGTTTCCATTAGACCATAAACGCCTTAGGGGCAGACACCATATCTTTCTCATTCATCCCACAAACGCCATGCCTATCCCAATGCTGATGGACTCCAGCCTCTTGAGAAGCATCTGTTAAAGAACTAAAATGTCTCGATGCATTTAAAGATAATTCTCTGGGCTGACTGGGTGGTGCTACTAGAAATGTGAGAACTGAATGAGGCTCTTCCTGCCTCATCTCTTGCAAGTCCAGCTAGGAAGTGGGAGGTTGGAAGGGCAGGCATTATAGATGTGGATTCTGGGTGAGGAATCTCAGCCAGGGAGTCAGGCCAGGACTCTCGCTGTGACATAGGAACATTTTCAAGGGAAGTGACCCTCCGCTGGAACTCCTCGGTTCCAAGGTGGTCATTAACTTGGAATTGTTATGCAGTGTGAATAATTTGCCTGTGGAAAAAATTTAGCACCAACAATAGTGCTACTTTTGCCATTCAATTTCAACTGGAATCCTGACTCATCTCAGCCGGACTCAATTCAAACTGTGCCATTTCTGTAACATTGAAATACAACCCATAGCCACACCAGCAAAGCCCACCACTTAACAGAGAGAGGACCTTGGTACTTTCAAGGAAGGACCAATGGGAACCAGAGAAATCTAGAAACCGCCCCCCGACCCAGCACCCGACAAAACGCTGACTTGGGGAAAAATGTGGCTTGAATCCATGGGGATTGAGCCTCTATATCCGAATGGATTTAGTCTTCCAGGTTCATGCCATTTGGTCAATCTTCTCTAAATCATTCATTCACTCATTGAGTCACCATTCGAGTGCCTACTATATACTACCCCAAGGACCAGTAATCAAAGTGAAATAACTGCTATCTACAAATGCTTATTGTCTACTTGGAAAGACAGATATGGGGAAAATAAGCAGAACAAAGTCCTAGAGGAATGACAACATAACTTACAAATTCCAAGTGATACATCCAGCTGCTGCAGAAAAACATACCCTTAGAACTCAGGTGCAAACCCCTCTAAGTAAAGGCCTAAACCAACAGTTATCCTTTTTTTTTTTTTTTTTTTTTTTTTTTTACCTTTGGCATTTACTGTAGCTCAAGAGTTTTCAGTTTCCTACATAACCTCAGCTTGCGAGGACTGTCCACTACTCCAAATTAGCAAGTAAAAATGCTAAGAAGTCATAACTCCATTCATTACAGCAAATGCTGTGACCTTTTAAAATAAGTACCTTACCTAGAAACTCAGCATTCTTAGTATTTTCAGAGTTCTTAGCAAATTATTTAATGTTATTTAAAGAAATGGTTTACATGACACCATTTCATGCCAATTCTGTTTCAGTGACTATAATCTCAGTGCTTTTATTTAAAAGAATCTATTCATAAGATTTCGACTTGACTTCTATTAACAGGAGGCATTCAGATGGAGTTTATCTAAAATAGATTCCAGCTACATTACTGATGATGATATTTTAATGATAATTTTATGAGGCATTCACTTACTTGTATAATTCTATCCAGATGACCATAATGAGCAGGACATAGATAAGCAAATGTTTTAGAGGGGCTCTAAATTACGGAATAGTGCAGGTCCTACTAGAAAGAAACATTGTCTTTTTTGTTTTGCTTGGCATGAGCCTAGGAAGACGCAAACCTACCTATTGCTGTTAGCGACAATGCTACCAGCAAATGCAGACCAATACTAAAAGATCTGAATTCTCATCTCAGTTTGAGCACCTGTATTGATCCCTACCTGAGGTTACCTACACCTGACCTTGCATATAAGTAAGCCCAAAATTACGTTTTATGTTCAAGTCTACAAATTAGGCTGAATATCACTTGTAGATAAAGGAGATCTAACTGATGCATTCTCACAAAAGGAAGAAGGTAGGAAGGAAGTGGTACACAGGACAAGTAAAAATCACTCTATATTTATTCATTATAGAACACATTTTTCTTCCCAGAAAGAAAACAAACAGTCTGAGGTATCCCACGTTCGTAAATCCCATTCTATGGCTTTACATCCTGAATTTCTCTGTTATTAATCAAGGTTTAGTATCATTATACACAGTGATTAAAATTTTTCCCTGAGATCATCAAGGCTGTGCCTTTGACTATAGAAATACCTTACCCTACCAAAATTCAGGAGAAACCATAGAAAACTAAAAGTCTTTTTGGTGGTAGAAAAGGCAGATAACTTAGGCAGAATTCCTGAGAAAAAGATGCAGAGTCTTTAAGCCACCAGTTAAATTTTACCTGGCTGTGAACTGTTATCCCTTCTACATTTCTAAATACTCTGGAAGGAAAATTCATCTTATTGCATAGAAAGACACTTTTTCACAAGGCTATGCACAAAGCATCTTTGCTTTTGCTAGCTGCCACAGCCATCTTGATGCCTCAGTTTCCAGTAAAATCCAAAGCTTGAGAGGTACAGGCAGCCTTTCCCCAGTGACATATGGAAAAGAGAAAAAAACCAGACATGGATGATGACGAAAAATGTGGTTGTCATATTATGTGTCCCCCTCAGACCTGTGATACTTCTCCAAATGGTCTGGCATCATAATAGCTACTGATCCTCCACAAGTAGGAATGAGGAACGACTTACTGGATTATCACCTCAAATCCCAGCCTAATCAGCTCCACAGGGCATAAGGCAAATAGCCACTGGCACATGTTGTCCAGTTTGGGTGCACCGAAAGTCAGCTCTGAACAGAATGCCACTTCCAGCAGCCTCTCCCAAGTTGGAACAAATCACAAGCTGCAAAAGAACCAGCCTGCCCAAACAGTCATTCTTAAATTGTGTTGTGTCCCTCTGCCTACCCATCCCCATAAAATTGCACAATGGAATGACTGTGTTCCCTACTGAAGACTTCCCCTCCTAATAGTAAGCAAGCAAAGGTTTCCCTAGTCTGCCCCATATTGAATTGCAGAAGAAGGCAGCCCACCCCAAGATGTGGGGAGTGAGAAAGGAAGCAGGCGAGTGAGCTGGATGTCAGGCGAACATGCTTAGAAGGGACGTGGTAGAGTGTGTAGGCCTCCGAAGATGGAAACAGCAGGGGAAGGCTGAGCAGCGGTGGGTGGTGGCACTTCCAGAGACATCATCCCATGGATGCAATGTTCCCAATTCTCTTTCTTAGGTGTTCTTGAGGTAGTTCTGACAGGCTCTTGCCATGTCTTTCAAGAAGTTAGGAACTCCATTCTGCAAAGGAAATGAGACTGTCATTTCTGTATCTTCACAGTGGTTACTCTTGATTCTTTGGGATGTGGCAGAAGGTAAACAATGTTGGCTTTAGGGCTAACAAAAATGAATAGGCTCCGTAACTGGATTTCAACAGAATGTTGTTGCAGATGATGACAAAAAGTAGGACCCAGGACAAAAGGAACACCAGTCAACAGGAACTTCTGTTGCAAAAAGGCCTTATATGTTAGCTTTCTCTAGGAAAAAGCAAAGATGTTTCTGAAACAGTGTTTCTTGAAAAAAGAAAACACAAGAAATGGGGTTGGGCTGGATTGTTACATTCTTCCAAAGAAATGAGAGGAAGGACTTGCCTTACTGAATTAGAAAATGGTAAGGATTGGGGATCAAGGAGTAGGATATATGATTATTTAGTTCATGTTGAGCATTGGGCAAGACTTCTCCTGAATATTGTCTTATTTACTCCCCTTCTATGCAGTAGAGGACATCTATCTTCTTTTGTAAAAAGGAAGAAATGCATGGCTTCCTTAAATACAACAAGACAGTCAGTAGCAGAGCCAGGATTCAAAATTGCATCTGTTTGACTCCAAAGTTGATGTGCTTTTTCACTCTTCCAAGGAATCTGTTGACCTCTCAAGTAGTAGATCTCATGCAAAGCAGGCTGGTGGTCCCCATAATGCCAGGCTCCTGGGCGGTCTCTAGTGATACAAACTACCACTGCAGTTCCCTCCCTTATAGAAAAAAAAAAAAGGCAAAAACAACAAAAGTGGAAGCTTCCCTCAGGCTTGGACACATCTGGTTGTCTCCAAGCCAGGTCAGTCTGTCTTATTCCCCAATAAGCTGAGGAATATAGGCTCCAAAGGCACTATTGCTCCTACCAGGAGCAGACTATTGTCCAGAGGTTCCAGCGAGTGATGCTGGCGGGGTCTTGGGGCACAAGCAGGGAGAAGCTGGCATTCCAAGCTGACAATTCTTTGTCTTTTGTCCCAGCCTCCGTCTTGGATGTTGGCAACCCCCAGCCCTAACCAGAGTCACTCAACCAAACTCTTCACAAAGAGCCTCATTACGCCTGAGACAATGTGTCTCTTCAGCCTGACAGCCCCAAGGGCTAAGTCAACATTTGTCAAACACACTCCCCCATCCCTCCCGCCTGCCCCGCCTCCTGGGATCTCACCTTGGCAGCCCAGTTAATGAGCCAGGACGGAATTTGGCCACCCGGGTTATCAAAGTAATACATGAAAACTAGAGAGGGAAAGAAAGGACAATTCAGAAAAAGCAAAAATACCAGAAAAAATACAGCAACAAAACTGTGCAAACTTTATATCTTCATATTCAAGCTCAGAAACTGCAGAGGGAGGTGGCATATATTTCAGATGGACTTCTCTCCACTGACTTCGCTTACAGCATACTTAAATATAGGCACTTTTGAAAACATAGCCACAGACACATTTTGCTGCTATTGATTAAATACCTGGCAAGTGCTGGACACTTGAATATAGCCTCTCATTCAATTATTCTAGCAATCCTAAAGAGATGCTCAAATTAATCCCATTTTACAAATGATGAAACAGATACTCATGAAAATTAGGTGACATATTCAAGGTGACCATCTAACTATGGTTCAGATTTTTGCCTAGGACGCAAGGCCACACTCATTCTGGTAGAGCTGGTGGCCTCGCGCCCCACTCTCTGTCTGCAGCTTTCCTCCCTGGGGGCTGGAACTCAACCTGGGCAGGTCTTGAGTCTCTGAGTTTGTACTGAGCTGGAGCTGAGATCTCCAAGACAAACCTGACAGCTTTCTTGCCTACCCTTAGGCCCAGTGTATGTATCTACAGGACCGGCTGGAAGTGAATTTCTAAACTCTCTGGCTTACTTATAATGGTCTGGTTTCATCCGGACAATCCATGAGTCTGGAGAAAATAGACTGGGTCAGAGTTAAACATCAACTTCATACTCTACTCAAGTTTGTTGGGGTGGAATGAGGCTCTCTCTAGGTGCCGATCCTGGTCTGCTCTGCACCTGTGCCTGTCCTCTGACCTTCAAGGATATGCTTCATGTACTCGACATGCCCCTCCAACAGCCTGGCCCTCCAGTGGGGACCCCTGGCTGGGTGCACTGATAGGCACCATGGGTTTTACCTTTGCTCCCCTTCTTGCCGTCACTCTCGATCGCCAGACTCTGCTTGTATTGCTTCACCCGGATCACCCCAGACCTCTCGACAAGCTGAGGCACGGAGGTGCTCTGGGCCAGGACCACGTGGATCTTCCGCCCTTCCATGTCCAGGTCTCGCCGCTGCCGGAGGTAGACATACTGCATGGCCAGTCAAGGCAAGACACCAACGCCAGCATTGTAGACAGACAGAAGGAAAGCGCCACAAGCTGGAAGCAAAGGGAGGTAATTCTGTGCCTCCCACTTGGCATTTGCTCCCTTCTACTGCTAGTTCACTTACCTGCCCTGTCTCCCTACCTGCACTGCAAGACTATGCCTCACACCACCTAGTGTTCTCACCTAAGAGCATGCATTACTTACCTGTGAGTGGTTTTAATTATGTGAGGAAACCACTTTTCTTTTCTCCAAGAAGGCACTAGGAGATGACAGAGGAATGGTCACTTAGCAGCTGTGTGGTCCTAGGTAAGCTACTCAGCCTTGCTGAGACTCAGATTCCCTATGTAGGAAAGGGAGTAACACTGCCTTCCAGACAGGCTTGGTGAGGCCATTAGAGAAAGACCTGGGCAGAATAAGCACTCGACAGAAAATGGTGTCATTCCTTTTTGTTCTGGCCCCACCCAATGCTCTAATTACTGACCTCTATGCATAGTAAATGATCAAGCAATGTTACAACTGATGACCACAGGAGGACATGGGACCACCTGAATATTTCATAGGCAGATGCCCTCTCTGGGCTAACACTAGTTCACCAAGAATAACAAAGCCATTTCATGTCCATCAGCCTTGACAGAAGAACCCTTAGGTTTACGGCACTATTCTAGGGAGGATAATGAAAGTCTATGATGCCACAGGAATCACTACTTATCGAGCCCTTATCATGTAACATCATGCACTTGACATAAAGCTTAAATTTCGATCCGTACAAAGACCCTGTGAGTTTGCATGAGTATCCCCATACTACAGATGACAAAAGTGAGGCTCGGAGAGGAAAAGAACCTTGCCAAAAATCCCACATTCCAGCCGAAGTGATGAAACCTGAATTTTTATCCCAGATCTGGCTCCAAAACCTACTTAGAATTTCATAGCTGGATGAGGCTCAGATATTTAGTTTGTTAGTTACACTTTCATACAACAGAATTTTGGGTTTCACACTCAAAGGAATCAAAAACCTAAAAGAATCAAAAAGTCACTATGCACAACACAATGACACTTACTATAACACAGCAGCCGTTTCAGCCCCCACCCACCTCAGTGTCTTTTTTTTTTTTTTGAGATAAGAGTCTCACCCAGACCGGAGTGGGGTGTTGCGATCTTGGTTCACTGCAACCTCCACCTCCTGGGTTCAAGTGATCCTCCCACCTCAGCCTCCGGAATAGCTGGGATTGCAGGCGCCCACCACATCCAGCTAATTTTTTTTTTGTATTTTTAATAGAGACGGGGTTTCTCCATGTTGGCCAGGCTGATCTTGAACTCTGACATCAAGTGATCTGCCCACTTTGGACTCCCAAAGTGTTGGGATTACAGGTGTGAGTCACCGCGTTCAGCCCCACCTCAGTGTCTTGACAGCGCCCCCTGTTGCCCCACCCTCACACTGGACAGTCTCTTTCTCCATGCTCTTAGGTACTGGTGAGTAAAGTTCTTAAATGTTTCAGGAAAGAGAAGATGTTGATTTGTCTCTGGGTTCCTTTCTCCTACACCTTTTAGTTTTTCCTTTTAGCAAATATTGTTCCACTCTCTCCCCCAACTTTCTCAGCTCATGTGATAGATATCATCTGATACTCCACGGAGGAAGAATTACCTTGATATAGTGATTCAAATTTGGCAGAACACCTTTGAAGGGTTGGCAGTTTATCGAATTCAGCGGCTTCCAAACTTTTTTTTGACTCCACGAGACCCTTTGCTAAAAGGATCTTATATGGAAATTGAATCTGTAAAACACCTCGCTGCTGGGATTGAAGAGGATGGTGAAGGAGACAAAATCTTACCTAGGAGTCATCCTACCTCCATCCTACCCACCTCCAAAATTCCATCCTAGCCCCCCAGCTTAGTCCTAAGGGGGCTTCTGAAAACCTTACAGTGCCAGCCAAGCCTCCCTACATTTCATCCAACTGCTTCATTTCATAAACAAGGACATTGAGAGGAAGAAGCTTACAGTCAGTGTCTAGAGCCAGCAATCAAGGAGGGATTGCTGTGGGGTCTACTGAGATGGGGGAGGCGGAGACAGCTGGAAATGCAGGGGCCTGAGTTCCAGCACCCACTCTGCCACTAACCACCTATGTGCCCCTGGGAGCCCTTTTTTTCCCTGTAGACTGAGGGAGCTGTATCAAGCACTCTTTCTAAAAAGTTCCTTCCAGGTCCCCAATTTTGTGGCCTGACAATTTCAAGGCCTAGGAAACTTCTTAGGAAAGTAAGAGCTGCTCTCCAGTGACCATAATTACAGACACTCCATGTGGTCAGGCCCAGAAATCACACTCTGAGCTCTCCAAACACCACACAAGAAGCAACATCTTTAGCAGATGCTGCTGCAAGAATCAGAAACCATATTATCTGTGCCTGCTGAGAAATCAGCTCTACCTCTCTGCAATAGACTGCAGCTGAGGAACGCAGAAACACTTAGAAGGCCAGGGAATGAGTACCTTGTGGAAAGGATACGTCTCTGTTGGACATGGGAAAAGGGTACTTCACTTCCCAGTAGACCACAGTCTGTCCATTGCATTCTTGTTCATAGAGTTCTAAAGGAGAGCAAAAGAAGTTAATGCATCTGGAAGCCGTTTTAGCTACAACTAATAAGATGACCTCTTAGGCCAAGCACAGTGGCTCATGCCTGTAATCCCAGCACTTTTTGAGGCCAAGGTAAGTGGATTGCTTAAGTCCAGGAGTTCAAGACCAGCCTGGGCAATATGGTGAAACCCCATCTCTCTCTAAAACAAACAAAAAAAAAAGCAAAAAAATCAGCCAGGCATGGTGGTGCATGTCTGTAGTCTGAGCTACTCTAGAGGCTGAGGTAGGAGGATCATCCAAGCCTAGGAGGTCAAAGTTGCAGTGAGCCAAGCCATGATTGCACCACTGCACTCCAGCCTGGGTGACAGAATGACACCATGTCTCAAGAAAAAAAAAAAAAAAAAAAAAAAAAACCTCTTAGGGTATGATAAACCACTAACTCATAAGGTATAAAATTCTAGAAATAAGTCAAACCGATTAATTTGCACTGAAAACTTATTGCCTAAGAAGCCAACAAATCTTGTCCATTCTATAGCATAAATAATATTCTTGATAGAATGCAATGAAATAAAATCAGACATCAAAAAAATAGTCAGAGGTTTAAAATTCAGGATAACCACCAGATGTCACTAGAGTACCAATAGTTTTGCTTCTGAGCCCTTTAATTCCCCTTTAGGATTCCTTGACCCATTACAGCTAACCTGGAACTGAGTCACCCAGTCTAACACATTCATAGGTCGGAAATGAAGGTTCCAGAATGAGCAACGTCCTTCTTAAATAGTTAGAGATCAGCAGAACTGTGGCTTACCCCAAGTTTCTTTCTTCTCTCCCATGTTTCTTTGCACTATGCCACAGTAGGGTGACCGAATTTCCCTAATAATCCTTTCATCTTACTATTATGTGCAAACAGCAGCCAACTTTTGGAGTGAGATAGCAAAGAAATTTAATGGCATGCACACCCTCTGTCCCCAGACTGTGCTGTGCAGTAAACTTCTTTCCACCTCCAGTTACAGAAGGAGCCCAAAGTCCTTGGAGGAGATGCTAAGGAGGGAAAATTTAGCTTTCGAAAAAAAATCTATTAGAAGCACACTGCAGATTAAGGAGCGTGCCAGCCCATTATGGTCATAGGAGGCTGATGAGAGTCCTTAAAGGAAAGGGAGAAGTGGACCTCTGTTGCTTTTACATGCTCAGCATTAATCCCCCCTTGAACATCTCAGTTTTCCTTCAGGGCATCACCCTTCCCCTACTTCTCAGCTGCATGGTTTCAGCAAGACTGACTCTGCAGTAATTTCAGGGCTGGGAAAATGAGCAAGACATGGCCATGGTGACTAATTCAGGGATGGCAGATCTGTCCGGAGTCGTAGTTAGTCATTCTAGCAAGTTGAGAGCAAAAAGTGATTTAGTAAAGCTCTTGGATGGACCAGAGTGAGATTCCCAACCTCAGCACTGTTCCAGCAAAGCCTAACTGCTGCTTCCACTGGATCAGAACCCAGAGTAAAAGCTGTTGATGTTGGGGAGCAAACATCAGAGTCTCAGCAGTTGTTTGCCCTAAAGTCAGATGCCTTCACTGGTCACTGAAAAATGGATCTTCCATGCTGCCTGCTTCCTCGCGTGTCTCTTTTCCAAATTGAAGCCACATGTGGGTCTTATTGGCAGAGTCTATGTCACATGACTGTATCTTGGCTGCAAGGGAGGCCTGGACAGACAGTGTCTGCCTGTTCCCTTGGATAGGTAAGCATCCCACTGCCCCCTAAATAGGAAGGGTATTTGAGAACGCTAAGTTGCCGAAAACCATGATGAATGTCCACAGAAAATAAGCACAAATTCCAAGCTGAGCTGACAAGAGCCAATCCTGGCATCTGGCTGCCATCCCTAGAAAAGTAGAATTCTCTTTCCTCTGGGGTTATTTGTATGGTTAGAATATAAACCTGGATTTTCTGGTGGACATCTTGGCCATGACATAATAATCTGCCTAGGAATTAGGTCAACACAGAAGAAAACAGAGTCTAGAGATAGAGAAAGAAACGATCCTGATGAAATTATTTAAGTTCCCTGTTGCAGCTGTCCTCAAAGTTAGAAACACCTGGACTTTTTTTTCAGTGCCATGAACTAATAAACTCATTTTTCTCTTCTTACGCTGTCTTTAGTTGGCTTTCTGTTACTTGCCGCCAAGAGTCTTGACTAAAGGCTTTATGTGCCTTTGGCTAGTTCCATAGCTCCATTCCACTATGACCGGGTTGGCAGAGGCTACTCCAGCTCTAAGTGGCAGGAGAATTCCCTGTGTGATGTCTTTCATAACGCAACACTTACAGGGAAAAGTCTAAGACCCATAGCCTGGTCACCATGCTAGGCCCTGGAGGATCTGGACCCAACAGCTGCCCTAGTTCACCTAGTAGTAGAAGAACCTACCCTAGCTCTTCGACTACTACTAGTACTAGTTCTATTAGCTAATTCTACTAGTACAACAGTACTAGCAATAGTAGTAGTAGAACTAGTACTAACAGTAGTTGAAGACCTAAGATAGGTTCTCTTACTCCAACCAACCCAACACCACCAAACTGCTGGTGGCTGTTGAACATATTGCTTCATGCTTTCCTGACTTTACTAATGCTGATCCCTGGGCCTAGAATGCCCTTCACCAGTCATCCCATCACTCTCTCACCTCCTCACATACATGTATTCTTCTCTGTTTGGAAAATTTTGATTCAACTCTCAAACCAAAACTTGGATCGCACCTCCTCCCCTTTCATGACAACGTAGACACATGCGAGGATCACACAACTTAAAAGTGACAGCAAAGGAGCCTCAAGAGCAAACTGTGGGGAGGGTCTAAGACTATGTAAGGAGCAAGTCCTAGCAATAGCAAAAGTGCATTTCAGTCCCACATTTAAAATGCTTTTGTTTCAAAATTTAATAGGAAGCACTATGTAGTAGAAGTGAAGTTTATTTTTTTTCTACTGGCAAGAATAAATAAAAAGAGATTATACCTTTTTATTTATTTTTTTTTTTTTTGAGACAGGGTCTCCCTCTGTTGCCCATGCTGAAGTGCAGTCTTGGCTCACTGCGACCTCTGCCTCTTGGGTTCAAGCAATTCTTAGTGCCTCAGCCTCTTGAGTAGCTGGGACTACAGGCATGCGCCACCATGCCCAGCTAGGTTTTGTATTTTTAGTAGAGACAGGATTTCACCATGCTGGCCAGGCTGGTCTCAAACTCCTGGCCTCAAGTTATCTGCCCGCCTCAGCCTCCCCAAGTGCTGGGATTACAAGCATGAGTCACTGCACCTGGTCAGAATAGATCTACGTTCTAATGATTTGGGGAAAAAAAAAAAGTGCTGGGTGCAGTGGCTCATGCCTGTAATCCCAGCTCTTTGGGAGGCCGAGACAGGCAGATCACCTGAGGTCAGGAGTTCAAGACCAGCCTGACCAACATGGAGAAACCAAAGATAACAAAGATACAAAAGTTAGCTGAGTGTGGTGGCACATGCCTGTAATCCCAGCTACTCAGGAGGCTGAGGCAGGAGAATCGCTTGAACCCGGGAAGGGGCGGTTGCAGTGGGCTGAGATTACACCACTGCACTTCACCCTGGACTACAAGAGTGAAACTGTGTCTCAAAAAAAAAAAAAAAAAAAAAAAAGCAAGCACACTCACCTTTAACGTACTGGTCCCATTGTTTTCTGTAGTCTAAGTCCATATAGACGTCTGCCAGTAGAGTTGGTGAGCAGTCCTCCAGAACACCAAAGACTTTATATTCATAAAGTCCAGTCTTCTATAAAAACAGAACAGGTAGAAATGTCTATTGGTTCCCAAGTTGAGAGAAAGCTGGATTCCACATCATATGAAAAGCAGCTGATGATGGAGTTCATGCCACACCAAACACTGACCTCCTCTGTGGTCTTGGTGACACAATGGTAAAAAAGCAGGTGCAGGCCCTACTCTCAGGGATCTTAAATTCAGGTAGGCAGCAGTGCTAGAGATAGCTATAAGTGCCATCCAGGTAATTTAAATAGGGTAAGAAGAGTTGTGTGATAAATGGTGCCTTGCAAGGGCAGGGATGGGGAGGACATCTATGTAATCAGGTGATCAGGAAAGGCCTCTATGAGAGTTAACATTTATCAGAGCATCTTGTTCCAAATGCTAGAAGAAGCCAGCCATAGGAAGATAGGAAAAGCCCGTTCCTGGTAGAAGGAAGGTCCTCAGATTGATGGGTTGGCATCTTTAAAGAACCTGGGGTCTGGAGAACTCTGGATAAAAGAGAGAGTGGCAGAAGCTGAGTTTACAGAGGTTGTCAGGGCTGGACCCCAAGGACTTTGGAAACCAGGGTAAGAGGTAAAGATTTTATTCTCATTGCTATGGAAAACTAATGGATGGCTTTAAACAGAGGGATGACCAGATTTGATTCAGAATTCAGTTTAAGAATGACCCAATCAAATTAATTTTTTAAAGGTGATTCTTGCTGCTTGGTAGAAAATAGATCATAAGAGAACAAGGAGATGGGTGAGAAGACCAGTGCAATAGTTCAGATAAGAGATGATGGTGATTTGAACAAGGAGGTAACAACAGTGATGGCGAGGAGTCAGTGATTTAAGGATACATTTTGGAGGTAAAGTAAAAAGGAATTGTTGATAGATCCTGGGGAAAGGGAAAGCAAAGAATCGAGGATAACTTTTATAACCCAAGTTGGGCAGATGGGAATGCCATCTTCTAAGATAGAAAAAACTTAGAGAAGAGGTGATTGGTGGGCTTTGGGCGTAATTAAGAGTTCTCTTTTGAACAAGTTGAGGTTAAGACGTTTATTAAGCATCCAAGTAAGGGTGTCACATAGGCAGCTACAGTTCTCGGGAGAGGTTAAATTTAAATAGCCATGTGGCATAGTGAAACCCAACACATTGTTTTATCAATTCCAAGACAGAATCTTTCAACAACTGCTTCTTTTTGATTCTGCATAAAAGGCTGAAAATGAAAAACAAAAGAAATCTGCTTCAAATCATGTAAGTTCCTTTTATTTGGAAAAAGGCCTTTCTAGATTCCAAATGGTAAGAGAGTTCCTTGTTTTCTTGGTAAGCCATGTGCTTGTCCATGAGGGTCCTGGCCTAGAGTTGCCCCAGCACACATTTCACTCTCTGTACGGTGGCAACTTACAATTCCTGACCTTCAGCTCTGCCTAAAGGCTCTATTATTAAAATTAAAGCAATGACTGTTAGATTAATTTCAACAAAAAGGCAAATAAACAAATGAACAAACATGAACTTTTGGATGAACTCTCGCGTCCTTGTGCTAAGGTCGTGTTACTGGTTAATCGTGCACGAATGAAGCCCTCTCCTTAAACACTGTGCCATGGACTAAGGGGAAGTCAAGGAATAAACATGCTGAATCTTTCTAGAGATCCTGAAGCTTTAAGGGTCATCCGGTGGTATAACCTAGGGATAAGTACATCCCGGTTTAGGAATCTTAGATGTATGTGAAAGTACCTGGCAAAAAATGAATGTAAAATTGAAATGGAATCCATAAGAATCTTCCAGCTCTAAAACCATGTGATTTTATACCAAGAATTTCCAACCAGCAAATATCAAACTAGTCTATCTGAACCCCTTATGTGTCATGCCATGGATGCCCCAGTAGAAGGGCAGACCTCAGGGTCCAATGAGAAATGTCAGGAAGATAAACATCTTACCTCTCTTGCCCTCTCCCCTCACACACACACAAGAGAACTTAGTAAGGATTTATATATACCCACACATTTACACTTATACACACTTGTTTTCATCAATAGGCTTTAGAAGGGAGACAACCAGCAATTATTCAAGAATATTGAGGCCTTGTTTTCTACACATTCTAAGCAAAAATAATTCTTATGTGTTAAGATAATGACCTCCTCAACCTTTAAATAAGTTAGCATTGGATATCTGCATAAATTAAGACACACTGTTCCCTTAAACTGGTTCCCTTCTTCTCCTAAATGTAGTTACAACCCTTAGTGACTTCCATCCTGTTATATGGCACAGAAAAAAAGAACAGAAAGTTCTCGAGGAAGAGAAAAATAGAACAACCATGATTTGCGTGAATACAGAAAAATGAACTATTGTGACAACTTCCTTTAAACATTCCCTTTGAGGCAGGACTGAGCAATGCCAGAGCTCCAGAGGAACCAAATGGTCAATAACACGGCAACACCTTTCCTACTTCATTAATACAATGTTCAAGTGCTGGACAGCCTGGTCCGCATTCTCCAATCAAAGCATTTTCTCACCCATTATGTCTTTTTAAAAAGGATCTCAGCAACCACACTCATTTTTACTTCATATTTTAAAAAATAGAGTTTTTTACAATTAAAAAGATTATAAAAATGACAAAAAGAATTTTTAAAAAGTGACATGTAACCCCATAATCCAAAAATATCTACTGATAATATCTGACATATTTCCTTTAAGTAAATAAATATATCTGTAAGTTATCAAATGGGAATCATATGGTATAAATAGTTTGTACTCCTATTTTTAACTAAATATTATACTGAGGTTATGAAGACTCCATACGTAACTCAATTATTCTCCAAAAAATATTTGTTTCCAAATATTTTTATGAAAAAAAATGTCCAGAATATTCATGTTTGTGTAGAATACTTGGTCCATAATTCTTTTTTTTTTTTTTTTTTTTTACTACAAATGTTTTCTTAGGGATAAATTTTAGGTTAAGTAGATAAACATTTTAGGTCTCTTTTTACAAACCTTGCAGAATATGTGTACCAAGTGTGTACTCTCACCAGTTCCAAAGGAGCATCTCACCAGCATTGGGTGCCATTGATTATACAAACAATTTGATATGAAAAAGCAAAACGTATATGGCAAAGCTTTTATTGCTACTATAATAAGATCTGATGTGTAAGATCTCTTTAAAATTAGAGATATAAATCCTTTGCAACATCGGCTTTATTTTTCCAAGCTTACTAACATTTCAATAAATGACTCCAAAGAAGTTTACTCAAGAGATTCTTGGCTTTTCCTGAAGCTCCTCCAGAAAACCGTCTCTAACAGTGACTCAATTTCCTTATCTAGACTAAAATATACTGGATACTTTTCTAATGCTCCAGTTATAAGACATTTAGTTTCCTACAATTCAAATAGTAAAAGGGTTATGTTGGTAGTAGAGAATTAGCCAGTATCATGTACAGAATACAACTGCCAGAAGAAACGTAAGACTTGATGTGGTAAACACTCCTTCTCTTTATTAAGAGAACCCCTGTGGCAATGTAAACAGCCAACAACTTCCCTGGCCTCCTCTACAGGGAGAGGTAGCCATGTGACTTCTCCCTGTTTTAAATGTGGACATGATGGTGGGAGCTGCCGCAACTATCCTATGACCAAGAGGCAATCAACACGAGAAATCGAGTAGAAAGACTCAGAGGGTTGCTGGCATCACTGATTGCTAAACCAATGACAGCAACTCTACCAATAGGTAGAACTCTCACCTATTTATTAGGTGAGATAAACATGCCTCTGTTTGTCATTGATTGTCCAATTTTCTATTACTTGTAGCTAAAAACAATCCTAATTGACATAGTGGTCCTTATCAGCAATGCCGAATTTTATTTGAACCCTGCCATCCTAGATTACAGTGAAGGTTAAGAAATCCCCCACCTTTTGTGTTTCATAAAGTTTACCGCAGAGATCCACTACCCTTCCCTGTATGACTTAGATAAGACTCATAGATGCCCCCATTTACCTACAACAAGGCCAGACACAGACCCTCCAAATTTCCCTTTCTTTGTCTTATAAATGATTAGCTGAGCTGCCCACCCCCACTGATCAACCAGAACAAAATGCTTGTTAACCCAACTGGCTGAACTTTTCTCCTTCCTCTAGGCCCCTGAACTTTGGCCTATCCTAAACCAGAGCCAGCATACAGTCCCTCCTGAAAACAGGCTGGGCTTAGGGCAAAGTATTCGCTGATCTGCTATCCGATCACACCATCCTTTCATCCCACATCCCCGCATACGGTTCTTTCTAACGTTCTTTGCTCGTGGTTATAAAAGAACAGCTCTGCAACCCCCAAGATGCCTGCAGAGCTTATCGGCAAAGCACTCTTCCTACTGTAATACTTCTTTCCCTAACTCCTTGAAATAACCCATTTGAACACAAGTCTCTCCTTACCAAGTCCAGATTTATTTTTAAAAATTTGACATCAAGGTAAAAAAGTAGGCTGACAGAATAGTGCTGATAAGACTTATGAATATTTATGAGAAATATAATTACACGTAAATTCATTAAAACAGTACAGAAGTACATAAATGTTGCTAAAATGCACTGTCAAGGAAAAGACGAGATAATGGACACTTTAATGGATATTAAATTGAGGTACAACATTTAGTTTTACACAAAGGCATACAAAACCCTACATGCCATGTTATAAAATTACTGTCTCCTTTGAATTAGTAACTCAGAAAATATATATATAAATGTATATCTAATATATACTATTCTATATAAATATGTTATATATAGAATATATGTTACACATATTTATATATATTTATATATAATATCAGCAGACATATATGTTTATATATAATGCCAGTAGGTCTATATATTTTTATATATACCTGCTACAGTAGATAGAGTGAATACCTTCTGGTATTCACTACATCTTGATCCCAAGAAGAAATCAAGCAGAGGCTTCTACTTGACTGCAGATTGGATTCTGTTTCCCTTGGTGATTTATTAGCAATACTGCAAAAGTCATGTATTTTGTATTTGAAGGAGTTTTCTAATCCCTTTGACCTGCTATACAGTCTTTCAATAATACTAGTAATTGTTTTTCTAAGCATGGTCCACTTTCCAAAGTTTTATATTCATTCTCTCATGTAACAGCTAAGATAGCCCTGTGATGTAGACAGGGAAGTTGGTGTTATCTCTACCTTTACAGAAGGAAATGATGCTTAGAGAGGCCAACTTACTTGCCTAAGTCCTACAGCTAGTAACAGGACAGACAGAAAGAAATGGTGGTGTCTTTGCACACTGGCCCCTTCTATTCCCTACAATGTCTCCTTATTTAACTGTATTTTCTCTGCATGTCATCCCCAAATCATTGTTCCAGACCACAAAGTAATGATAAAGATAAAGAAGACCCATCACACAGGATCTTAGAGCAGGAAGGGGTCTTAGCTCAACTGTGTAATATGAATGACTTGCCAAGAGTCAGCTGACGACGCTGTTGGTGGCAAAGCCTGGATGAGAACCCATTCCTTCCCTAAGCCAGTACTCCTGCTCCAGGCCACCCAGAATGGATCTCCCACTGAGATGTTCCCCTGAGTCCCTAAGCCTGGTGTGTTTGCCCAACAGGCCTCCAAAGGGCCAGAAGAAGTATTTTTTTTAGATGCTGCTTCTGAGGGGTTCAGGAAAGAACCAGGAGAAAGGTAGGTATAGGGAAAGGATGAATATCATCACTTTCAACAGATGAGGTACTTTGCCAAGTTTTTCCATACACTATTCCAAAGTGCTGTCTCATAAATCAGAAAAGCTAGTCAGAAAAGACAGTGTGGTGGTTATAACATGGGCTCAGATTCACCGTCTGGGTAGAGTCTAAACTCTCCACTACTAACCTGCAAAATGGGTCTAATAAGTTTCTACTTCATGGAATGATTATGAGGATTAAACTAGATAATCCATCTAAAGTTCTATTATGTGGTGCACATAATAAGTACTTAGTATATATTAGATATCATTCCCATTAATAAGGTAGGTTATTATTTCATTAATAAGATAGGTATGATGATCTCTTTTTTCCAGATTAAAGAACTAGGATTGAGAACTGTAATGTATATTTTCAGGAAAACCAATATCTATAGTGCACCTGCTCTAAGCCAGGCTGTGCTTAATCATGAATACCTGTAATAATTCTGTGATGTAAGCATCGTTAGCTCCAATTCATAAGTGAAGAAATGGAGGCTGGAGACAGGGGAACGCATGGTCAGGAAATCTGTTACTGTTATCACTAATTTTTGAGATGCTATTACTCTGGCTAACTTGTCTAAACATTAAACTGGTATATTTCTTAGCAATGATGATTCAAATGCATGAAAAAAAACAGCTGTGCAATTTATTTTCAATTATATTTATAGGGTTAAAGTATTCTGAGAAATATTATTGTCAATAGTACACTTATTTGTCCCAAGCAGAATAAACTCTGAAAAAGATACTATGCATTTACATATGAGATGTGTCAAAATGTCATAATGTTTCCAAATGACTTTTGCAAGCCCCACACAGGAGTAATCTCCTGTAGATGTCCCATCACCCAACCAGGCCTGGAGAAAGGCACCACTCATTCCCTCCAATTTATGGTGTTTATCTAAATTTACACCACTAACTACAAGGCGGTCTTGATAAATCACCTGTTCTCAAATCCTGTGAATGCACTCGTGAGCGTGCATTGAGTTCTCTTTGCCTGTCACGGAAGAGCTCATTTCCATTCCTCAGAGGGACAGGAAACCTCCCCCACCCCAATCTATTTATCTAAAAGCTGTCCAAGTCCATCCACTTTTGGGCAAGTAATAGACTCAGATGGTATGAAAAGTAAGCATTTTTCATCAAAGTAAAGCAGTTCTAATGGCAGAAGTCAAAGCTGCAGCTGCTGCTGGGAAGTATGTGCCAAGACTCTACAAAGACAGACAGTTGGCTAAATCTGATTAAACATGTAAGACCTCTCTAAGAAAACGTGATAGGTCTAATCCCTAAGGGTTGCACACAGCTGGGTAAAATACTGATAGCTGATATTTACTGAGTATATACTGAATAGCAGGCACAGATCCAAGTGCTTTTACATGGATTATCCCACTTAATCCAAATAATGATACGAGGTATGGACCATCAGTAAACCCACTTTTCAGACAGGAAAACTGAGGCTTAAAGATGTTCTGCAAAATGTCCAGAAAAGGCACATTTATAGAGACAAGAACCTCCATTCAGCACTGCCCCCGATTCACCTGCTGGTTCACTCCAGATGTTGGTATGGTATTATGTCCAAGCATTCTGAATGCCTATACCCTTCCCTACAAAGTCACCTCTCTTCTCAAGGGATTCCCAAGGCTGAATGAAACATTGGTGTTTTGTTTCACTAATAGCCACCTGTGTAATTGCCATACAGCAATCTGGTGAAAGACAGAGTGAGAGCATAAAGCTTGGCTTATACCTGGAGACAGAAGGGAGGCATCTTACTCCTTGCTCTCCCCTTCTTCCACCAAATCTGAACCTTGGGACTGGCATTCTCGTATGGCCTCATACCCACAGACTTATCCTAAGAGAGAAAAGCAAGGAGAGGGAAAACCTGAGGCTCTAACTTATCTATCCAGTTGCACACTCAAGGGAGACAGAAATGAAGGAGCTGGCCTTGGTCTATGGCGGGAAGTAGAATGCCACAGATGGATGTCCTGGAGACATGGTGGCCCTGCCCACAATTAAGTTTCAGCTCCGTAAGTGACCAGGGCTCAAGAATTATCCTTTCAATCACGCTGGTAATCAGAAGGGTGAGAGAAAGGAGCAGAACAGTTTTACAATCCTGAAGTAAAGTGGTTCACGATGCTAACTGGGGAAATAGAAGTAGGGATTTCACATCTATAGAGTGACATCTGTTCTCCTGTGAGTTGAATCTGTGTTTCTCTCTAAAGGCCAAACTTTCTCTCAGCCCAGCCTGCAGTTTTTCCCATCTTGCTGGCCTTTTGAGTATTTTAGTAGGTCAAGAGCACAGGAAAGAGCAGTCCCTGGGAAAGTACTGTCTGCTCCTCACCAAACTCTTTGATTAGAAGCCCTATTCAAGGACAAAAACACAATTTAGGCTGTCCCTTCTCACAGTGCCAGGCATTTAGATTTAAAAACTTAATAAGTCAAGCCATCAGCCAGAGTTTTTCAGTCCAACATTTATCTTGTCTAAATTGAAGCTGTGAGCCTCTGAGCACTGGTTTCACCCTCTACGGGCATGCTGCAGTGGTTAATGGCATAGTAACGAAGCCCAAAGCTCCTGCAAGGCCTGCCTGCAGATCACTGGAAGAGCTTTTCTAAGTGATCCATGACCCTTCTCCCAGGAGAACTTCTCAGCACTGCTCAGGGCACCACATTTACTCCCGAGTAGCCACTCACTTAAACATCAGGGAGAGGGAGTCCTAAGATGGATGTTGCTTTTGTTTTAAGACATTTTTTGGTCTCACTTTCACCTTTCAATTTCCATTGCATCTCATCTCTAGGGTATTCTACTGCCTCTGACTTTAGCTCTCAATGTCAGAACTGCCTCAGCACCATGCTAGATGCTCCCCATCCACCAGTGGTTCTCCAGGTGTGGTTCCTGGACCAGTAGCCTCAGCATCACTCAGCAGCTGGTTAGAAATATAATGTACAAAAAAAGAAGAGTATCTATCTATACACACACATACAAGAACATAGAACATATTCATTGATAAGAATGTAGGTTACATTCATTGATGAGCGTGATTAGAATATATAAACACACACACATATATACCTGTGTATTTATATATATATATATAAACATGTGTTTATATATATATATACACATACTGTATTTTCCACATATATATACATATATGTGTGTGCGTATCTCAGTTTCCTCATTTGCAAAACCAGGATAATACTTACTTTTCAGAGTTGTTGAGACGATTGTATGAAATATTTACAATATATATATTCTATATAGAATATATAGTATATACACACCTGCTTGTGTGTGTGTATACACATATGTGTGTGTATATATGTGTGTATATATATTCTCATGCACACTCAATACATGCTTGTGTGTATATACACACACATATATATGTGTGTGTGTACACATATATATCCAAATGCACACTCAATGCATGCTCAAGTTTGAGATTCTAACACACACTCAGTTTGAGAACCATTCTGCCATGTATCATTTCGTTCAATCCTCTCAACAACCCTGAAAGGTTAAGTATTATCCAGGCTTTGCAAATGAGGAAACTGAGATTTCAAAATGAAAAAGTAACTGATTAATATCACCTGGCCAGTAAGTGGGGCCTGGCCCCTGGCTACTCTTTAATCTCATATCCACTCCAGTCCTGTGGGCCTCCTGGCTCCTCCTGGAAAACGAGGCAAGCTCAGCCTAGCTGAGGGACTAGCATCCAGTGTTCCCTCTATCTCAGTGGCTTAAAAGCCAGCATGCTCATATGAATCTCCTGATAAGCTTATATATAGATATGTGTGTGTATATATACACACACATTCATAATACACACACACGTGTGTAAAAAATGGTTTATTATGAAAGATTTCAAACATACACAGAAGTAGAGAGGACAAAATAATTAACCCCTATGTGAAGGGGAGCCTATCAAAAGGACCACCCAAGCCTCACCGTAGACCAGTTAAACCTGAATCCCTAAGGTAGGGCTTGGTATTGTTTGTAAAGCTCTCTCAAGTGATTCCAATCTGCTTGAACTTTGAGAAACACTCTCAGATTCATTTCTCCTCCAGATATTTGCATTATTCAAATTGGCCAAATGTTACCTCCACAGGGAGCCTTTCTGGACTCCCTTATCTGAAACACATCACATCACCCCTGGCTACCCTGCCATGCCATGTCTCTATCCCTTTGTCTCGCTTTATTTTCTTTATAGCATTTTCTTTAAAGCACTTTATAGTATTTCCCACTGGACATTTCATCATATACTACGGGCTTATTCTCATCAATGAATATGATCTATGTTCAAGTAGTTCATTCATTGAAGCAGCAGCACCACGTTCCTCCTTCACCACTTATCCCCAGGGTCTGCGAAGACAGTAGCACATGGGAGGCAGTTGATGAATATCTCCCAAATGAATGAATGAATGATAGAGGAACAGAGCTGAAAGTCTCACACAGGACTATCTGACTCCAAAATCCATGCTTTTCCCACAATACCCATGGCAGCCCTGGTCTAGTTTTGCTTTAGCTGCCGGAAACAGAATGTAGTTCTTGTCTTGAAGCAAGCTGTGTATTTAGTACTGAGTTTATCATAGTAGACTGTTCATGTTAGTTACTAGTTATGAGGTCTTATGTGGCTCGCTCAACAACTCTGAATCTTATTTCCATTTGTAAAGTAAGCCCGTTCTTGCCTATCTTCCACATCTGTTTAGAAGGATAAATGAAAACTTAGAGGACAGCATTTATAATTTGCAGCATCAAATAAAGTTATTATCATTACAATATGGAGAAGAAATAAGAGAGAAAGGAAACAGAGTAGGCAAAGAAAGGAGAAGTAGAGGAAAAAGATGATGGTGTTGGGCAGCATGGCTTAGAAGTAACTTTCCAGTCCAAAACTTTGTGATTTAATAGAAAAATAGAAAACAAAAAAAAAGTTATCAAAATTTTGTACATCAAATGTTGTACATCAAAATTGCCCACTTGTCCAAGAACAGGATTCAGAATCATTTGTGTCTACTAAATAAAGGATACAATTCTATTATTTTTATTTTAAAATACAATTTGCTACATTGAAATCTCTTTTAAGAGCCTCTACTCCTTTCAGTCTTTTAAAAACACATAACAGTAACTTTGTTACAGCATCATTTAAATCATGGTCACAATTTTCTTTTTCTCTATCCTTGTTTCAAATCCTGTTCAAGAGCCCCAAGAAGTCACATAGCTTTGGCCTTAGGTTGGCCACCTCTATGTTGACTGTGGGAAGCAAAGCAAAGGGTCATCACAACCAGCTCGTACCACACAGTAGCAAGCATGCTATGCACAATTGGGTCCTTAAAGGACCATCAGTCCAGCCGATGCCCATAACTTCAAAACGAAGCCACGAGAATCTTCAGGGGAGCAACTCTATCTTAGATCCATTTCCATAGATGGAAATCTGACCCACTGCAGATCCTCAATAAAGGCTGAATGAAGTGTATAAACAAATGGTCTCTGGTCTCCTTTCTGAATACAGTACTTGTGATATTATGAGCTACATATATAAAATATATACCTATACATATATGTGTGTATATAAATATATAATTTACACATGTGTGTATACATATGTGTTGGGTGTGTGTATTGGACATAGAGTATACACACACACCCACATACATACTCCAGTACTGTACATCCAATACACACACACACACACATATAGGTTTCTATCCACTGTTCCTGGTTCATAACTTTCATAGCCCTTGCTATAGTCTTTTGTATGTTGGTGCATTTTAGGCCTCAGGAGTTGAGCCAAGAGTTGTAAGACCTTCATCCCAGGGAGGGTCCTGCCCCATACCCTGGAAGAAGGAATGCTGCATGGAGAGGCCTGAAGAATCTGGACAGGCCTTCTTGGCTTTCCCCAATCAGTCTATTAATATGAGCTCAGACCCTTTCTGTCCAGTCACATTTCAACACTGTTGTCCATGCTTCAGTCATACCTAGCCAATGAAGTTTCCATAAAAGGCCCAAGAGGACGGGGTTCAGAGAGTTTCTGGATAGCTGAACTCAAAGAGGTTCCTGGAGAGTGATGCATCCAAGGAGGGCATGGAAGTTCCAAGACCCTTCCCCCATACCTCATCTTATGCATCTGTATCCTTTGTAATATCCTTTATAATAAACCAGTAAACGCAAGCAAGTGTTTCCCTGAGTTCTGTCAGCCTCTCTAGTAAATTAATTGAATCCAAGGAGAGGGCCATGGGATCCCCTATGTATAGCCAGTTGGTCAGAAGCACAGGTAAAACAACCTGGGGCTTTCAACTAGCATTGCAAGTGGCAGGGAAGAGGGGGTTAATCTTGTGGGACTGGGACCTCAACCTATGGGATCTGACACTATTTCCAGGTAGGTAGTGTCAACACTGAACAGGAGGACACCTAGGTGATGTCCACTGCACAACTGACTGCTTACTTGGTGTTTGGGGAGAAATCCTCAGACATTTGGTCACAGGAGTCTTCTGTGCTACTGTGTTGTCGGTGATGTTGAGATAATGAAAAAAACACAGTTTGAGTTTTATTCTCCAACACAATACTGTACCTCCAATAATGAGGACTCACCCTCCTAAAATGGTCCAACCCACATGCGGGAAGCTTTATTAGAAAAAGAGCATGTGTGGCTTGGGCAAAGAGTAGGGGCTTCATGGGCAGATGGACTTGGATCTAAATCCCAGTTTCATTCACCACTTCTTAGCCATGTGCCTTGCATATGTCACTGACTTTCCCTAGACCTCAACTGCCTTGTCTTTATACAGGGAAGATGGCACAGTGGTCTGGGCTGGCTAGAGGAGAAGATGCCAGGTCTATGGACAAGTAATGGAAGAGAATGATGGAAATGTGAGTTGAGACCAAATTAGTTCAGTGTACCCACCAGGCAGCATTTTCCTTCTGTTTGGAGAGGCAATGTAGGAGCATGTTAAAGGCACACAACTGGAGGCAGACAGCTGGGCTTGGATCCTAGCTGGAATCTTGAGCAACCAACTTAACCTTTCTATGCAATCATTTACATATAGGTAAAAAGGTGATCATCATAGCACCTTATCATAGAGTTGATGCAAGTATCGAGTAAATCAATACTTCCAAAACACTTAGCACCTGAATTATAAGAAATCACGCAATAAATGTTAGCTATTACAGTGATGATTATTACTATTTCTGCAATCAATAGGCCACTGAAAAGGTGGTGATAAGATCACTGCTTCTCAGATGTTTGATTGCACTGTAAGGTGTAGGATAGACAAGAGCAGAGAGATGATAGGCCAAGAAACTAGTTAAGAGGTCACTGCAATTCTAAGTGAGGGGTGCTGAGTACCCAAAGTTGCAAAGATAAAGAAAAGAAAATGGGAGGAAATAAGTCAGATGCTAGATATGTCTGAGCAGTTGAATCAACAAAACTTGGCCAAAGTCTTGATGTGGCTGGTAAGAAAAATGGAATAGCAGAGAAGATAAAAGAATTTTGTCTGACTGGGTGTGGTGACTCATCCCTGTAATCCTACCACTTTGGGAGGCTGAGGGCTAAGGCAGGAGGATTGCTTGAGCCTAGAAGTTCAAGACCAACCTGGGCAACATAGCAAGGCCTCATCTCTAAAACATAAAAAATAAAAGAAAGACTTTGTCTGAAAATGTATCAATTTTCAAACTAAGGTGCCTTTTAAAGTTATCCTAAGAAACTAATTCTGTCTTTTCTAGATTGTGAGCTCTTGATCATCTTGTTATACCCAATGGTCCTTGTACACAGCAAGTATTCAGAGTTTCTTGAGTGAGTAATCCATCAAGATATAACATCTGTATACAGAAAAAAAGTAAATACGGTGCTTATCCACTTGTAGTATCTGCTGTGTTCTGGATTATGAAAAGGCCAGACGTACTAATTTGTTAAGTATTCAAAGTAGCATGTTTTATAGTCCCACTAACTGGAGAGGGACGGACTGCCTCCAAAGGAAATATGTATGTATTTAGACAAGAAAATTCTTCATAATACCTATATTTAGAGTAGGATTTCTCAACCTTGGCAATATTACAAATTGGGACTGGATAATTCTTCCCTGGGAGAGGTAGGGGGTCACTATCCTGTGCATTGTAGAGTTAGTTATCTACAGCTATCAAATTTTCACACATATCTGACAGATTGGATTTGAACCCCCTAACAACCCTGCAATGAGGCAAGCAAGGTTTTCATTCCTGTTTAACAGGTGAGCAACTTCTAAATATTGCAAACGTTTGTTTTCTGTTTTAAAAGATAAAAATACTATATTTGATGTAAACAAAAATGCAATTGCCTAAAAAGGCAACCACATGTTTGACATTCACAAGATCATGAACCCTCCAATCCCACCTCTGGTATTCACTTATCTGGGCCCTTTCAGGAGTAACTTCACCCTCGAGGCCTGTTGCTTTCACCTATGAAACTTGGTGTTTAACCAGGTGAGCATGAGGTATCCTCCTAACTCTAACACTATAATACCCTGATCCTGTATTAGGAAACTTCAATTTCACCCACATTGCCTGCAGGCGACTTTTAACCTACTTGCCATGCTGCGACTCTTACACAAAGCAACTGATGACAAGCCTTGGATGACAGGCCTCACGGGCAATGCCTTCCACCTGGATGGCTACCTGGTTGCAAAGACTTTAACAACCAATCCCATTTCTCCTACATCTTTACTCCTTCTGCCTGAAGCTTCGGACTCAACTTACCAAGTGCAACTAGGAAGGAAGGGGCAACAACCAAAAGAAACCAGTCACTAAAATAGCAGGGCCCTTCTCAGCAACCCCCGACACTCACCACCCTGCACATCCAGTCCTTTTAAAGTTCTGTTTCTTTTCCTCCTATATCCAAGTCCCAAGATACCGTCCCTCCCCCACCCCCAGACCCCCATATGCCACGCATTGGAGAGTGAGGATCAACGTCCCTTGCAGACGTGTGCACGGGCCTAGGAACCAGCTTACCCACGTTTCAACTGTCATTAACTTCTAACTAACTACATGCCCCACGGGGCCTGACCTGAGGCTGAACTCCTATGACTTTCCAACTCCCCTGGATCTGCACGCAGTCACTTGGAGGCACCGCCCCTGCGCTAGCTCCAGGGCTTGAGACAGGGTTGGGGCGGAGCTCCTCCCTGAGCCGGAGAAGACCCGCCCCTGTCCCTTCCGCGACTGCCGCCCCGCGCTCCCTGCGGGGAGGTCGACCCCGGCGCATTCTAGGCCCCGCGGTGCTCCAGCGGGTTGGCCGCTACCTGGTCCAGCAGCCGGTAGATGCTGATGCCCGAGGTCTCCACTAGAAGCTGCCAGTCGGCCCCGGCCAGAGCGGGCTGCTGGAGCTCGGCGCAGGCCTCCCGGAACTGCTCCCCCGAGAAGCTGCCCGCGGCCAGCTCCATCCTTCCGCAGTCCGGGCTCCTCCGCCTGGAGGACAGGCCGCGGACACCCTTGTTGTGGGCCTCGGGGCGGGGCGACCGAGCGGCCCCAGCGTCATTGACAGGAAACTGAGGGGGAGGCGGGGCCTAGACTGGAGGAGCGGCCTGAGGGTGGGGCCCTGGAGGGGCGGGCCTAGAAAAGTGGGCGGGACTGAGCAAGGAGTGAGGAGGATAGACAAGAAGTAAAAGGAGAAAAATTGGACTTGATGTGGGGAAGGAAGGAAGAGCTAGAGAAGTGAGGAAGCTTTCAGAGGGAAGGGAAAAGGAAGAGGAAGGGAGACAGTGATGTCACCTCAAAAACACCTCCTCAGTAGCCCATCTCATACTCCCTGTTACCCCCATAATCTACAGAGCTGTTTGAGTGTCTCTCATTTACCTTTCTGAATAAAGTAAAGAAAGCCTATTTGGTAGACGTGAGAGGAGAGGTGGGCAGAGTAGAAATGCTGGAAAAATCCGAAGGGGTCAAATGCCAGAATTGTATTTCAATATAATTTCTCTTCTTTCTGCTATACATTTTAAAACATTATTCTGAGACAAGGTCCATTGGATTCACTAGAAGACTCAAGGGGTTCATGACACCAAAACAGTTTAGAAACCTAATCCATAATGGATCTACCAGGTTGTTGCCACCCTAGAGGGTAGAAACTGATCAAAAATGTGTCATACTAGGTGTCATACACCTATGATTTCTGCAACTTGCATAATTTAGCTCACTGTGCAACTCAAACATCTTGTTTCTTTGAAGTCCCTTGGGTAATACTGTATTTCCCATCAGCAGACTGTACTACCTGACTTTGAATAAAGTAGGTTGTTTAAACATCAAAACGATGTAACAGCCACATGAGTGCCAATAAACTCTGAAAACTCATGTTTCCTAATCTGTAAAATGGGTCAAGAATTGTGCTACCAGTTACAGCTGAGGAGGTGGTTGGACAAGGAATAATTTTGCACAGTGCCTGTCCAAGTAAATGTTCAATAAAAATTTCCACTTGTTTTGCATTACTGTATTGAAATGTTTTTCTTTCCTTACCTGAAAGAAAGTTGATGGCAAACTCTTCATTTATGCGAATTTCCAGTCAGGCAAATGATCACATTTGGCAGCTTCCTTAGTTAGACACAGCAGAGATAAATAATTGCTTTTCTCAAGTCAGTCCTGGTTCTGTTTTGTTTTATAGGTGTGGAAAGAGACATGTGAAATTTTCCTAGACTAAATGCACAAAAGTTTAGACTTGACATACTTTCCAATTGTTTTATAATGCCTTGTAAATTTTCTATGTTTTGTAAATCTATATTTTATTTAAATAGAAATTCATTGCTTGAAAAAGCAATTGTGTAAAAAAACCTATTGGCTATGAAGTATTTTCAAGTATCTTCAAGGAATACATTGTAAAGGTTTGATTTGATAAAGCTGTATTACTGTATAGCAATAGACTAATGGAGACAAGCATAACAGCACAAACGACATCATGCAAGATATAAGGCATACAATTCAAATTGTATTTATTATATGTGTTTAAAAGTGTGTTGCCTGTTAAACTCAGGAGAAAAATAAATATACCCTTGAATATGCTGAGATTTACACTCAATTATTTTATTACAGTTAATGAAAGAATAATGTTAGGAAATATTTTATGGTATCTCTAAAGTCTAAACACAGCTTGGAAAGGGACCCAAGAAGGCCTGTTCTTGAGCAATTGCCTTAATAGCCTGTTTCCTTTGTGAAAAAAAAAAACTCTGAAAGAACTTCTGGCAAAATGGCAGCTGATGCTCCTGGCTTCAAACATGGAAATGTTGGTGAAAACGTGTTGAAAATAGTTGTAAATACATAACTTAGCTGAAAAGTGAAAAAGGGTACTTCCAGGTTTCAGCAAGGGAAGAGAGAATGAAAGTCAGCGACACCAGCTCCTGGATATTCTTAGAATGGATGACTGGTCCTCACCCCACCTCCCCATGCAATGTTTCCCCGTGGAAGAACTTCCATTAGGGAAATATGTTTGGCCTTACTCATCTGCTCAACTCCTACTCTGGAGAAGATGAGTGATTTAAATGCAGTCATGCATTGCTTAACAACAGGGATATATTCTGAGAAATGTGTCATCAGGCAATTGCATCCTAAAGCATACATCATAGAGTGCACTTACACAAACCCAGATGGTGGAGCCTACTACATATGTAGGCTATATGGTACAGCCTCTTGTTCCTGGGCTACAAACCTGTACAGCAGGTTACTGTATTGGATACTGAAGGCAATTGTAACACAATGGTATTTGTGTATCTAAACCTAATTAACATAGAAAAGTAAAATAAAAATATGGTGCTATAATTGTAAGGGACCATCACCATCTATGCAATCCAACATCGACCAAAATGTTATTATGGTATGCATGACTATAGTTGATGAGTTTGGGAGAAGGAACTACTGGTCATATCTAGATCAACCCTTCTGGCTCTTCCTTTTTGGCAACTGTCTACTTGTAGAAAATATGCATTCTCATCTGCCCTAGGTTATATAGTAGACTCAAGAGGACAGGCTCTGACACCAGAATCCAGGTTTCCTAATGATGCCTGTGCCTGGAGGGCAAGTTTGATTATAGGCAGTGTGTTATAATTCTATTGTTGCCAAAAACCCAAGCCCTGTTCTCCAAGCAGCTTTATTTGTAATAATGGTGAAATGCTGATCCATTGTCTGATTAGCATCTACCTTTTATTTGATTCAGAATGCAGGTGGGGAAGAGAAGAGCATTGACTTTGAAAAATAACTAAGTAGACCCTCCATAAATAGAAAATATAGTTATTAAAATTAAAAACTTAGAAGAAAGGTAAAAGAGTTGCCCTACCACAGTCAAGAGAGATCAGGGAATAAGAAAGTAGCTGTGGTGAGTAAATTCCCCAGGAAGCAGAACAGAGGTATAAAGAAACGGAAAACATGAAAGAGTAATTAAGAGACATGAAAGGCACATTGAAAAGGCCAAACACTTCTGACTGAAGCCCCATAAGTAGAGAATAAAGAGGCCAGGGGATGGGATGGGTGGGGGAGAATACAGAAATAAAAAGGCACATATAAAAATAAAGTGGAACTAAAGTTCTAACCTACAGAAACCGGGAACAAGGGAGGGCAAGGTCAGAGTTGTGTTTAGGAGGCAGATGCAAGATATTAACTTCAGTGGTGTTTAGTTTAACTGTGCATATTAAACTTTAAGGATATGAACTCTCAAAACTCAATGATAAAAACAAAACTACCCAATAAAAATAGGTTAAAAAAATGTAAACACACACTTCACCAAAAAATATATACTGGTGGCAAATAAGAATATGAAGAGATGCTCAACAACGTCAGTCAATAGCGTCCTGTAAATTAAAATCACAATGAGGTGCCACTATGGCTATTTTAGAATAGCTAAAATTAAAAAGACTAATCAAAGCAAGTGTTGGCAAGGATGCTGAGGAACTAGAACTCTCACACATTGCTGGTAAAAATGAAAACAGTACAAATGCTTTGAAAAACTGACAATTTTTTAAAAAGTTAAACATACACTTACCATACAATCCAATCATCATACTCCTAGGTATTCACCCAAGAGAAAAAAATAAAGCATTGTCCAAACATTGACTTGTACACAAGTGTTCATGGAAGCTTTATTTGTATTAGCCCAAAACTGGAAACAACCCAAATGACCTTTAATGGGTGAATGGATAAAACAAGTTGTGATATATTCACCAATGCAGTACAATTCAGTGTGTGTGGGGGGGAGTGGGTGTGTGCGGGTGGGTGTTCCTTGTTCTGTCCATTAAAATGATCTGGTAGGCTAGAAGCATTGGCACATCATTAGCATTGAGCAGACCTGTGGCCCAGTTCTTGGCTTCTATATATCATTGTCTACTAAAAGGTTCTTGGAAAAAAGACTAATTCTAGAACTGGGGCAGGGAACTTCTAAAGTAAGCCTAAAACGTGTTGTGCTGTGAATAAGGAGATGTTCAAAGACAATTAGAGTTATGTCAAAAAGATATGGTAGTTGACTTGAAAGAGTTCCCATTCTCCAAATTTTGGGAAATTTGAGATCACAAAGAATAGTTACAGTAATGGATTATAAAATACTGAATTTATAAAGAAATCCATGTGTCCACAGTGTTACTCAATTTTAAAAAAAGTAGGGAAGAAAAATAGGGAAGGCAGAGAGGAGAAAAGCTTCTTCTTTAGAAAAGAATGCCAAAACATTCAGGTAGAAAGAGTGTCAAAATTTGAAAACTTGCATTCTTTGACCCCCATATGAATATAATTAATAGATTTAGGCAAGGATCATAAATGGATGCTGCAACCACTGGGTGGAAGGGCATGCAGATTAGACTTTTCATTTGATTGCAAAGCATCACCTGTTGATTACTTACTACTTACAGACAGGAAAGTGTAACTTTATAATGGGAAGATCTAGTGGTTGCCACCTTAACCAAGTTATCAATTGCATCACAAATAGTGGGACAACTGACATCACAGACTCCATGAGGTGATGCAATAAGTTTATAATATCATCTAAACATTTTTGCTAAAATGTCTAACTTGTAACTAATCATAAGACACCAATCGGATAAATCCAGTAAGTGGAACATTTCTCAGAATAACTAGTAAAACAAGTCAATATGAAAGAAACTATTCTAAAAGTCAAGGGAAATAACAGTTATGTGTCATGCATAAATCTTGAATCACGGATTAGGAAAAAGCCATTAAAAGGCATTTCTGGGATAATTGGGGGTATCTGTTTATGCACCACTTTTAGAAAATGTTATAAAACTATTGTTAACTTTGTAGGTGTAAAAAATGTTATTGTGGTTGAGTGGAAGAATGTTCTTATTCTTGAGAAATGAATGCTGAATCATTTAGGGGTGAAGCAGCATGATACTTGCATCTTACATTCAAATGGTTCCGCTGAAAAAAAGTGTGATTGATACATAGATAGAGAAGCAAAAGTGACAAAACTAAATAATTGATAAATTTAGATGAAAGGTAGACAGGCTTTTATTTTCCATTTCTTCAACTTTTCTGCATATTTGAAATTATTCAAAATAAAAATTTAGGAAAAACCCAGATATATGTATTTATAAAATACCATAACTAAAACATAATTACACAGAAATGTGAAGTTAAAGGTATGGAAAACATATATAAGTAAATCTGAAACAAAAGAAAGCATGTGTGACTCCTAAAATATAAGACTAAATGGACTTTAAAAGAAAAAAGTTAATAGAAGTTTCTGAGTTAATGATAAAAGGACAACTCTTCAGGTATTTGGAATGCTTAAATTTGTATGTATTCATTTTACAGCTAATCTCAAATACGTAAGGCAAAAATTATCATCAGTATAAGGAGAAATCAGCAAATTCATAATTACAGTGGAACATTTTAAGACTCTTTTTTAGGAAATTGACCAAGCAGACAAAAAAACTGGTAGATAGGGAAGATTTCAGCATAAAACTCAACATGCTTGATCTAAAGGTCATCTATAGAACCTCATACTCAATAAGTAGTACACACCTAACATCTGCAAATCCTCATAAAACATTCATTAAAACTGGCAATCTTGTAAGCCACAAGGGATGTTTTCAACAAATACCGAAGAATCAGTATTGTTCTCCAACAACAGTGCAAAAAAGAAATAGAAGAAGAAGGAGAAAACAAACAAAAATAGCCAGTTTCTGCCCCCTATACATTTGGAAAACAAAACAAATACAAACTTATTCCAGGAGCTAGCCCACAACTAATTCCCTGTATTAAATTCATTTCTGCTTAGATACCTAGAGAGTGTTTGTTTTCTGCACTGACCTCTCACTGATACTATACACATGGCTTAAGATATTTAATATTTAAACACCATTTCTATCTATCCAAACTGTAAATCCAATGGTATTTAAATAGAATCCCATAAAGGGTGTTCAAGGAACTTGACACACCAATTCCAAAATTTATAAGAAAGTGTTAAATGTCAAGTGATTTGAAAACATAGAAAAGCAATTTTTAACATAAGAGGGAAAAAATAAAAATACTCTCTATAAGATATTAGGATTTATCAGAAAAAATAATATAATATTGACCTAGGGCTAAGAAAAAATGATTTTAAAAAAACTCATGTAACAGCTTTCTATCCATAATCAGTCCATGTACGTTTTGAAACACAGTACTTAAGCAAGGATGGACAATTTTAAAACTGCTGTTGGAACAACTGGCTATCCTTATTTTTAAAATTATATTCCTGTATCACATCATACAAAAATGGAAATTTCAGATATATAAAGAACCAACTGCATAAGACAAAACGTGGAAACTTTAAAATTATAATATAGGAGTAAACCTTTATGATCTAAAAGTGAAAAAAATCTTAAAGACACAACACAGAACAAATCGTAAAAGATTAATTATTGCCTACTTTAAAAAGCAAGAGTTCCTGTTCAATTATACACTATAAATAAATTAAAATCCATCACATAGATTGGCAGAAGACATTTGTTACTCACATAGCCAACAAAGGATCAATATTGAAAATATACAATGAAATTTTAGAAATCAATGAGAAAGCCCAAATAATGCAACTGAAAATATGAACAGTGGAAAAAAAAAACAAAACCCAAACAGCATATAAACAAGGAAAAGCTGTTCTACTTACACAGTCATTGGAAAAATGCAAAATCAGTTGTACCATTTCATTTACAGAAAATTGGCAGAAACTTTAAAATCTGACTTTAGGTGTTGGTGAATTTTCAGGGAAATGAAAGTTCCAGCATATAACATTCTGGTTAAAGTGCAAATAGTAGTTTTAAAAACAACCTAACAAGACGTATTAAATGTGAGAATACACACAGTCTGATCCAGCAGTTCCACTTTTGAGTATACCTGAGAGAACTGATAATATTGCATAAGAATGCACATTATTTCAGTGGCAAAAACTTGGAAACAACATAAATATCCACCAACTACAGAGTAAATAAATAAATAAATATGTTCATCTGATAGTTTTTGAAATAAAAAATATATATACTTGAGTATCATGGATAAATCTTGAAAACTGTTAAATGAAAAAAGCAGGTCACAGAAGGATGTATGGGATAAGAAATTTTACACTGTTTATAAACTATACATATGCCCTGAAGTGTTTAAAATGTAAATAGGAAGGATTCAGATTAACTTCAGTGGTAGCTGTAATATTTTATTTCTTTAAAAGATGATGAACTAAATGAGGCATAATATGAATGTATATGCTGGGTGGTGAGTTCATGAATGTTCTATTACTATCTGCCCTTTTTGGTGTTTTTGAATTATACATAATTTAAATTTAAAAATTCTAATAACGGTATAATTGTAATGAAAAAATTAGCAGAAGAAAAACACCATTTTGGAATGCTATTAAAAATGAATGAATAAATGTTCACAGATGTCTAACGGCACAGAGAACACAAGTGCATTACCTGTTGATAAAAAGTTTTAAAGAAATTGAGATACTAAAAGTATACCATAAGTATACAGTAGTCCCCTGTTATCCTCAGGGGATGTGTTTCAAGACCCCCCGTGGGTACCTGAAACCATGGATAGTACTGAACCCTACTATGATTTTTCTTTACTGATCGCTATACACACTATGTTTTTCCCTACCTGTACATACCTATGATAAAATTTAATTCATACATTATCCACAGTAAGATATTAATAATAATAACTAATAATCAAATGGGATAATTAAGTAAAATAAGGGTTACTTGAAGAAAGGCACCGAATTATCATGACAATCTGATAACTGAGCTGCCTTCCTTCCAGCAGGTGAGTCACTTCATGTACACAGAGTGGATACACTGGACAAAGGAATAATTCATGTCCCAGGTGGAAGGGGGTGAGGTGGTACAAGATTTCACCATGCTGTTCAGAATGGCACACCATTTAAAACTTATGAATTCTTTTATTTCTGGAATTTTTCCATTGAATATTTTCAGACCTCAGTTGACAAGTAACTGAAACCTGGGAAAAGGAAACCATGGCTAAGGGGAGGCTACTAGATCTGTTCTTATTTACTAGTAAAAGCTATTATGCACCAAGCAATTGAGAAGTGAAGGAAATAGGTGGTATCACAGAGAAAACATCTGGGTAAGATCAGAACTTCTCACTTTCTCACAGATAATATGAGCAAAAGCGCTCTGAAAAGTGAAAGTGAACACTTGATAGGCATTTCTAAATTCTGCAGCAGAGCCAATTTTAATGTTTCAATTGCCATCCAAATCAGTTTAGTTCTAGTCTATTCAACTTGTACTATTGAATGTCTACTCCTATTGAAGTACAGTAGCACACCTGTAATCCCAGCTATTCAGGAGGCTGAGGCAGGAGAATCTCTGGAACCTGGGAGGCAGAGGTTACAGTGAGCCAACATCGTATCACTGCACTCCCACCTGGGGAACAAAGTGAGAATACGTCACACACACACACCACACACACACACACACACACACACACAAAAGTACTAGAGTTTTATCATGGTAGGGCAATGGAGAAGCAAAAAAAAAAAAAAAAAAGTCATTTTATAAGCTTTAGAGATCACTGTTGCTGGCCTCTAAAGCTAATAAAATAACTTGCAACAGTCAGTTAATAATAGTTTAAGCCTGCCGAGTACTCATTATGGACCAGGAACTATGCTAAGTGTTTGCATTTAATCCCAACAATGCCACTGTGAAGTCAGTTCTATTATAATCTCCAGGTTGCACAGGAAGAAACTGAGGTTTAGAGAAGTGAAATAACTTGTCCAAGGTCTCATGGGCAGGTCAAAGGCAGAGCTGGGGTTTAGAGTCAGTTCTGTGAGATTTTAGAGCCCCCTTTCTCATGTTTTGGGTGCCTATTATGGATGTCAAATCTGCAGGCATGAAGCAGTGAACATAGCTTCTAACCCCATTACATTTATAAAGGTCTTCATTACCAAAAGGCTTTTTATGAACCATGATAGCCATAAATGTCATATAATGTCATGCTGAAAAATATTTCAGATATCACCTTTAATGTATTCTCTTTCTTATTTATGTATTCACTCATTTGACAATTGTGTATCATTAATAAATATTTGTCAAATGAGTGAGTACTCTAATAGATAAAAGAATACATTAAAGGCTACATCTGAAAGCTCCTTCAGTATGAATTTTTATGGTTTCATGGCCATAATGGTTTTTGTAGAGGACAAAGATGTATCAGATGCAATATCTCATCCTTAACCAGTAGTCCCTATAAACACATGAACACAAACAACGAAATGGAGAAATCATTTTGTGTACATGTTATGTGTTATCGAGTCTACCACTTTCATTTTACAGATGAGGGAATTGAGGCACAAGGACACGTTGGATAATAACTTTGTTATTCAGTTAGTCAAACCATGTTGTCATACATCCATGAAGACCGAGAGTCCATGGTATATTTAGCCTGCTAACATAAGTAAAATAAGAACATGAAAATCAGATGTTAGGAAAGATGGGTTTACAGTTTTGCCTGTTAATACAGATACTTTATGTGAAACTTACTAAATAAAATTGACAGTTCAGAACATGAGGTTTGTTTGAATCCTGGAAGGGATCAGAGAATAAAGTCATCATTCACCTTTCTTCCAGTAACGGGATTCCACAGACAAGCTGGATGTATTGTATTACGAAGTCCCTTCCGCTCCCTGATTCATCATGGCAGGAGATCCAAGTTCAACACCAGGATATTTCAGCCCGAAAGTCTAGAGTTACACTTGGGCTATGATCCCCAGACTACAGAACTGCACCCTCATACTAACCAGCATAAATATCAGTGCCTTTTTTCCTGCACCTGAAATCTTCTCTTTATAGTGGAGGTCTCAAGTTTGGATCAGAGTCCTGGCTGTCTTTCTCTGGGAAAATAGACTATGCTCTAGGTGACTTCAGCAGACTTAATATAGACCACTTCCACCAGGGAAGATAACTTATTTGGGTGCCTCCTACTTGCTTTTTCACTAAGGTTGTGTGTCCATGAGGACAAATCAGATTTGTTTGGAAGTTTGAAAACCTTACAACTATATTTTTCTGCTTTCTTCAAACCCTGTATCTGATTTGTCAACAATGAAAACATTTATACTTCCTACATAGCTGAAATCTGTTCATTTCTTTCTATCTGGACTGCCCAACCAGCTGAAGCCACTATCAATGTTGCCCTGATGATTCAGTGACCTTCTGACATCTCCCTGCTGGATCCACTCCCTACACAGAGACAGAGAGAGTTGTGTTAAAATGCTAAGGAGATCATGCCACCCCCTCCCTAAAAGCCTCCCATGACATCACAGAGCATTAAATATAATTCAGACTCCTTGCCTACAAAGTCCTGTGTTCTCTTTTCAACGCCCCCTCCCCCACCCCCAGGCTGTTCTCTCCACTTCACCTGTCCTCCTCAGCACTTCACCCATCCTTACCCTTTGGGTATCAGCTTGAGCACTCCTTCCATAGACTCTCCTCCCCTAGCCCCAACCCTCCCCCAACTCTTGTTGTTTTCAGCCTTTTCTTTTCTTCTTGCATGAAATGTATTGCATTTATTATTGGACTTGTACCCCAGTGGGGGTAGGAGGAAAACAATACAAAGTAAATAAGTAAATAAATAAGTAAGTAAATAAATAAATATTAATTGCTTTCCAACACTAATCTCAGTAATTAGTTAAGTGTCTGTCTCCCGCATCAGAGCATAAGCTGGACAGTGAGACCTGCTACCCGACTCACCACTGCCTCCTCGGTCACTAGCACACACCTGGCACATAATAAGTATGCAAATATCTACTGGGTTAAATAATAGAATTCTGGATATGTATCTAGAATATATATATATATATATATCTCCATACAGAGGGAGAGAGATTTGGATCTAGAGCTAGAGATATATATGTGTGTGTGTATGTATATATATACACACACATATTTATAAATATGTGTTTCATTTATCATTTATAAATTTATCATTTATAAATGATAAATGAATTAGTTACCAAACTTAATTCTTTTGTTAGTTCTATTAGTTTTTAAGTTGGTCTCCTGTTTTCTAAATAGACACACTTATTAGAAAACTTATTTTGTTTTCTAAATAGACAGTAAGGGGTAAAGGAGATAACTTTACCATAGCTTTTCTAATAGCTGTACCCATCATTTTTCTTTCTCATGCTATTAAATGAGCTGGGCCGAAACAATGGTTTTCAAAATGTCTCAGCAGATGCTCCTGGTGTTTTTGTAGGAGGTAGGGTAAACTAGCAGGTACAGAGCTCTAGGCTCTCTGATCTTTGCTTTACAAATAAAAGCTAAGTTGTTGGTTTTCTGCAGACGCTGAAGAAGTGTCTAAGAGAAGCAAAAGATTTTATTTATTTATTTTTGTAGAGATGAGGATCTCGCTGTGTTGCCTAGGCTGGTCTCAAACTTCGGGCCTCAAGCCATCCTCCTATCTTGGCTTTCCAGAGTGCTGGCATTACAGGCATTGCACCTGGCCAGAGAGGCAAAGGGTTCTACTGATGAAAACAAACTTGACAATCACTGGGCTAGAACTCCCAAGCAATGTAAACAGTAGTATTGCAGTCTTTCTTGTCATTTTAAAAACTACCATTTAGGCCAAGCACGGTGGCTCATGCCTGTAATCCCAGCACTTTGGGAGGCCGAGGTGGGCGGATCACGAGGTTAGAAGTTTGAGACCAGCCTGGCCAACATAGTGAAACCTCATCTCTACTAAAGATACAAAAAATTAGCCGGGCGTGGTGATGCGCGCCTGTAGTCGCAGCTACTCAGGGGGCTGAGGCAGGAGAATCGTTTGAACCCAGGAGGCGGAAGTTGCAGTGAGCCGAGATCGCGCCATTGCACTCCAGCCTGGGCAACGGGGTAAGACTCTATCTCAAGAAAAAAAAAAGAAACAAAAAAGTACCATTTATTGACTGTATAATATGTGTCAGTGGCTATGCTCAGTACTTAAAAGTATATTATTTCACTACGAACCCAGTGAATTAAGTATCAGTATTTCCACTTAACAGGTTTAAATGAAACATTTAGGTTTAAGAAGACTAAAGGACAGCTCTACAGATACACAGAAAGTAAATATTACAAATGGGATTCAAATCCAGATCCCTCTATTGCAAGGCATTTCTCATAACCACGAAGCCAAATAAGGGCATCTATTTGGGGATTTTAAAAATACTTTTTTGTGCCATGCACGGTGGCTCGGGTCTATAGTCCCAGCTATTTGGGAGGCTGAGGCAGGAGGATCACTTGAGCCCAGGAATTGGAGGTTATAATGAGTTATGCTTGTGCCAGCCTGAGTGACAGAGTGAAACCCATCTCTAAAAACATAAAATTAAATTTAAAATTTAAAAAAAAAGTTTTTCTTTTAGCATTTTCAAGATGGACTCACTGTATTTTTCAAAAATGGCCACAACAGTATTTCTCTTCCCACAAAATCTCTTGTATGACTTTAACACTCCTCTCACCAAGAGGTAGAGCCTATGTCCCTTCACCGTAAGTTGGAGCAGACTCTTCTGACTACATCAGAAGTGATGTTCGGTGACCTCCAAGACTTGGTCATAAAAGATGACACAGCTTCCTTCCTGTTTCTTTTGGAGCTCTCTCAGAACCCAGAGATCACGCCACTCCCTCCCTAAAACTCTCCAATGACTTGACAGTGCATTAAATACAATTCAAACTCTTTGCCTACAAAGTCAGAACTTGGACATCATTTTAGAACCCAGAACCCAGATACCACTCCAGGAGGAAGCCCAAGCATCTTGTGAAGAGGATGCCTTGGAGGACATCCAAAGCACCTGGCCAACAGCCTGGTCTCAACAACTCTGGAGCTTGAGCTCCCTAGCCGCAGTTAACACCAACTTGCCAGCCATATCAAGGCGTCCTCTTGAAAGTAGATCCTCGCACTCACCCATCCAATCCTGCTGGGCTGTTCCAGCTAACACTATCTGGAGCAGAGATGAGCTGTCACATTGTTCTTTTAAGCCACTGATATTTGGGGTGGTTTATTATGCAGGAATAGATAACTAAAATAGAAGACATCCATCCTATATGACTGTATTTCAAAAGAAGGAACGTTAGAAATGAAGAAATGAAATTATTTTAAAAAGAAGAGAAAATCTTATTAATAGTTACTTTTAGGTTTTGAATAGATAGATCATGTATGTTAGTATACAGAAAAAAACTATTGCTAATTTTCTCTGTGTAAAATAAATATGGTAAGTTTATACTTCCTCTCACTAACATCTGCCATTTCCTGGATTTGCTTATACCTTGGAATAAAAATCTGGATTAATATTGCAGTTTAAAACATGCATGTTCTCTGTAAAGAACTATATTTTTACATTTGTAAAATGTTTTTAAAGCATGACTTTATTGCTTACTTTGAGTACTGACTTGTAAACTACATATGCACTATTCATGAGTTCCTAATTTGATTTCATGTCCAAAATTCTGTAAACAGTGACTGCTTGGTATTCAGCTTTGGGGTAAATGGCTTGACTTCTATTCCCTTATAGAATACAAGAGGCTTTTAAAGCCTTGATTCTTATAGAAAGTTTTGTCTTTTATATTCAAGGATTTTGCCTGGATATACCTAGAAATGTGGGGATATTTTTTTCCATTTCTTTTCAGTTAATCTTTTTAAGTATCAAATTTAAATATTTCTTTGGCTGAAAATGTTCTTCTTCTATTGTTTTCACCTTGTGTTCTTTCGGTTCCATTATATTCTCTGGAATTTCTACTTTGCATAGACTAAATCCCCCTTGGATTAGGAGCCCTTATTTCTTATCTTTTTCTTATTTTTATGTATTGAGATTTTAACTTCTTCACGACTGTCAACTCTCATTTTTGGAGGTGAAAAGTCTTCTTGAATTTTATTGAGAAAAAAATTTAAATCTTTACAAAATGTTCACTATTGTGTGCATACTAAATGTGCACCTAATACTGCATATTTGGATGCAATTTAGTAGGAAAGAATAAGCGGTACAGGAAATGGAATGACGCAGAAGTATTTAACAAAAGAGTGTGTATATTGGGATTCGTGTCATTTGTAGCCCCCGAAATTAATTATTATCACTATTGGCCCTAGCTTCTATCATATATTCATGGAGAAGATGAGACATGAGAGGAAATATTTTTAAAAAGCAACAAGAAAAGCTGGAAAAAGACTTAATATGTGCCCACAAAGATATTGTGGGACATCCTTGCAATGGAACACGATGTAGCCATTTCTGATGATCCATTTATTGACATGGAAAGAGTTTGCCATGGATTGTTCATACAAAAAGAGAAAATTTATACAAATTATATACAACATAATCCTATTTTTGTAAGAACAATAACGTACATATTATATAGAGAAGATAGAGTGAAGATATAAAAAATATTGGTAGCTCTGTTGAAGGTGGAGTTGACGTGATTTTTATTTTCTACTTAGGTTTATCTATATTATCTCATTTTTCACATTATAGCTAGGTTTTCCTAGTGCCACTAAAAATAGAAAAAAAGACATCATGACTCTTTAAAGCAATAATTTGTGTTTTAATGACTTTCAGGTACAGGCTGGGGAAAATTGCTTTTGCTGTTGTTCAAAACAGTTAAATTTGCTAATTTAATACGGACTTGCAGTCGGTAGTCGGTAGAGGGCGCAGAAGAGAGAAGGAAGTGAGTGGGTAAAGCTGGTGTGTAGCTGGATTGAAAGGTTTCCTAACACTTAAAGGTTATTTTTATTTCCTTTTCACTCATTTATCCAAGAACATTTCTGAAAGCTCATAGAAGCCTAATTTCAGTTTGGCTATCACATCGCGAAATGTTTGGCATTATTTTATAGGGAAAGTCAAAACATATTCTTTTAGTGGGTATAGGGAACTAAAAATAATTGAGTGTCTAGTTTATGCCAGGCACTGACATATACTTTATACACTGCAGCCTCCTATTTAAAATTTATTTTGAAAAGTTTAATCATAGGTTATAAACAGATTAACACAGCCTTGAGAAGGATTTTTTTTTCAAAGGATAGCAAATGATATATTAAGGTTAATGAGTACTATGAGTTGGCTGTGTCTCCACCCAAAGTTCATCTTGAATTGTGGTTCCCATAATCCCCACATGTCATGGGAGGAACCAGGTGGTGATAACTGAATCAAAGGGGGCAGTTTTCCCCATCCTGTTCTCGTAATAGTGAGTTAGTTCTCATGAGATCTGATGGTTTTATAGGGAGCTTCCCCCTCCGGTGGGCATTCATTCTTCTCCTTGATGCTGCGTGTGAAAAACGACATGTTTGCTTCCCCTTCTGCCATGATTGTAAGTTTCCTGAGGCCTCCCCAGTCATGCTGAACTGTGAGTCAATAAAACCTCTTTCCTTTATAAATTACCCAGTCTCAGACATGTCTTTATTAGCAGCATGAGAACAGACTAATATAATGAGCTAAAAAGGAAATATTCAAATAAGAATTTCCATGCCTCTAGGAAAAATATAGCAAAATGCACATTGAAAAATTTTTTCAAAGTGAACATACTTTACTGGATAATATAGAAAACTGACTCGATTCTGATATAGTCAACAACAATTAAGTAGATCTCATATTAAGTGTTCTTAGCACAATACAATTTTAAATAAATAGATGTACCATAGTAAATGGGTATATAGTCTCCCATAGCTAAATATATGCAAAAAATAAAAACTTGTTAATTACTCTAAACCTCGTGCTACTGTAAAAACAAATAGAACTCAGTGTTCTAAAAACAACATCTATCACGTCTTTCAGATGAAACATCTCCAAAGCCTATACTGAAAGGAACTTATTATTTTAAGCTTAAAAGAGGGGACCATGATATAGGAAAGATTGGAAAATAAAAGATTAGTTGTGATACACTAAAAAGATAACAGAATGATTCAGGTTGCCTTTTTGAGATGATTAGAAACGCAAAGACAATGGTAATGAGTAAGTCGCTTAACCTCTTTAGGTTTCAATATTCCCAAGTCTAAAGTGAAAGAACTAGATTAGATAATTTCCAAGTCTTCTTGCTGCACTATCAGTATATGTGTTTAGGACTTTTTGACGCGTTTGTATAGAATGGTACAGTTTTTAAGTGCTTTTGTACTCTAAGTGTTTGAGGCATGAAATGGTTAACAAGAAAGCCTGGCCAGCTGCAGCTGGTGGGGGGTGGGGGTTGATGGTGGTGCAGGGAGAAGCACAGTCCACATTTCCATGCAACAGGGGTCCTTCTTAGCTGAACACAATCTGGAAGCTAATTATTTCTGGAAAAGTAGAGAGAGAGATACTGTACATAAATCAGCTTACCACAGTGCTGGGATAGCACGGAGGCAACAGTGATGGAATGGCCCAGGTATAAAAGGAAGTCATAAAATAATGAGAGAGAGAGAGAGAGACAAAGAGTCAGAGAGAGAGCGAGAGAGAGTGAGAGAGCGAGAGAGAGAGAGAGAGAGAGAGGAGAGAGAGAAACAGAGATACAGATAGACTGATAGAGACAGAGAAAGAAACAATGAGAGAGAGACAAAGCTCTTCTTGAAGGCAATAAATAATAGGAGAGGTATCCCATAGATGCAAAACCTGCTAATTTCCTATAACTGATATTAAGAGTCAGGAAGCAAGGAAGCAGCTGGCTGTCCCAGCACAGAGCAGAAAGGAACGAGGACAGAAGAGGGTGCAAAGAATGGGATTGGCAGTTCCTCAAGGACAGAAAATCATACAGCTCTGTAGTAGAGAAGGCTCGCTTATTTGGGCCTGGCTGAGTCTTTAGCAGGAGGCATAACGGATAGGGATGAGAGTGTTTGATCTTTAGGATATTCATAGTGTGTTGTACAGCATTATGTTAAAAGAATTATTTTAACAATTATGTTGGTCTCATTCCATATTGGAGGTTCAACCATTTTCAATAAGATTTCTTATATTTATAATGTTCTGCATTAATGAAATCTTCCAGCTATTGTTAAAGTGGATGATATTGTATGGGTGGCCCTCAACGTTCAATGTTATCCAGAGAAGGCAAACATGAGAGCAGCAACCTTTAGGTCATGTTACTGTAACCAGGCTTCTTCCTGCACTTTATACTTTCCCATACCTGCATAATGACCCAAATAAGCAAGGTGTACACTATTACCCTTCTTTTCCAAATAAGGGAAACTGAGGCACGGAGCTGTTAACTTATTTGTCCACAGTCACAACATTGCAAGCAGTAGAGCCAACCAAGATTGGCTAGGGCTTCTGACATCTAGTCCATCAATAAAGTTTGGCTCGAGAAATGTGTATTATATGTCTAACTATGCATTAGATGTTGTGCTTTCATGCAGGGGACACAAAGATTAATTCTGTACACTCGTTACTCTTGAGAAACTCTCAGTCTTTTAGATTAGAGAAGATAAACAAGCAAACAACTTCTTTCCATGCTATTTGTTGAGGGCTATGGCACATGTAATCACAGAGCAGTATTTTCAGCCAGGAACATTTTCACGCCAGGGTGATTTGGCAATGTCTGAAGACATTCTTCGTTATCACAACTGCGCAGGAGAGAAGGGGTTGCTACTGGCATGGAGTGGGTATAGGCCAGAGATGCTGCTAACCATTCTGCAATGAACAGGACAGCTCCTCACAATAAATAATTATCCAGCCTCAAATGTCAAAAGTACCCAGATTGAGAAACACTGGCATAAACATTACGGGAACATGGGGGAAGGGAACTCAAGCTGCCTAGTCTGAAAACAGAGGAGGACTTATCAGGGAAGGTTTCTAGAAGCAGGTGACGCTTAAGGTAGTCATGAAAAGATGAGTAGACAGCATCTTGAGTCTCCAAGAGTAGGAACCAACAAAGGATGACAAACATAAAATAATGTGCTGTTTGTGATTTGTAATTTGATCCAAGCTGGAGCTGAGGCTGGAAAGGAAGGGAGAGGCCAGCTCATGGGAAGACTTGTGTGTCATGCAGAGATTCGGGACCTCAGATGAGGGGGAATCATGGATGGGTTTTAAAGAGGGGTGAGGCCGGATTTGCAAACTTGATAGCTTGCTGTATTAGCATTAAGCAGAAGATCTCAAACCTCATGTGGATGCAGACAAGAAAATGCAAGTTCCTGACCTTTCAACACACACACACACACACACACACACGCATACACACACACACAATCCTGATGCAATAATGTAATAGGTCTGGGGTGGAGCCCAGACACCTGTATTTTTTGCAAGCACCCTGTATGATTCTGAGGCAGGTAGCACAAATCCTCCTTGGTGTACAGGACATATTTGACAGTGGTAAGATTGTAATGCTACCGAAAAGAAAACAAGAAAATTTGGAGAAGAGAGGAATATATATCTATGGTGTTCTCTCTTTCTCTGCTTATGAGAACTGTGTGCTTATAAAGGAATCCACTGCACTGATGAAGTCACACAGCAGCCCAGCAGCTTCTTTCTGGATTCCGTGGGCTGGGAAGGGAGGAGCTCTAAGGAAATGCACACTCCATGTGATCAGAGCACACCCTCTTGGCAGCCTCAGGGCAGCCCAGTTGCTTCTACAAAACCAGTCAAAGTCCTGCGTCCAACAGCCTTGTTGGTCCAGCGGTACCTGCTTCCTGTTCCCAGAGAGATTCACCCTTGGGCTTTCCTATCAGTCTTCCCTAAAGTTGGCTGCTCCTGTGTCCTGTCACATAAAACTGTGAACCGAGGTCTCCGACTTACGTCATGTCAGTCACAGCAGGGTGAGGCTCCACAAGTGTGAGTTCTGGCCCCTGCTGCTTTCCTTTCAAATGCAGTTTATGGTTTATTATGGTATTGGACACCCCATGCTCCTTACTGCATTGGCTTTGGGTAAGAAAGAGTGAAAATTAGTGTGCAAACCCTGAAAACCAAAATTTCTGATCAGGGCTGAAGAAAACCTTCGTGCTGCAGTCAGTCTCTGAGCCAGAAGCCTGTGACTCTCTTCACATGGAAATAGATGAACATCCACAGTAAAAGGTCAGTGGCTTTGCTGACAGATGTTGCATCAGGGAATATTTTTTTAAAAAAGAGGCTTCCTACAGCTGTTCTGGTAGCTTGGGTAGTAGTGTTAACTATTTCCCCAAGTTGTCTTGTCTCAGTTCTCTGATATTCTGAGCCCAGATAGGATTTTTTTTAAAGAAAAGACTAATAAAGTATCTACAGATGGAATCCTGAGATCTGACAATAGGGCACTCAGAAGTTGGGTGACTTGCCCAAGCCACGAAGAGGAAAGAAGAATCAAACTCAAGTTTCCTGACTTTCAGCTAATGGCTATTTTAATTGCACAACAATATTGGAGAGTCAGAAATGTTCATTTTATTGTGGAAGCGATCCAAAACCTTATGCTATAACCTAGATTCTAGAAAAAAGATGATCAAGCCTTATCAGCGCTGTAAAAAAAAAAAAAAGGTAATCCAGCCCTATCAGTGCTGTAAAGAAAGTTTTGCAAACTAAGTTTAACTTAGAAAATAAACAGCAAGAAATAAATCAGTGAAGCAAGGTTTCCCTGAGACTACTGAGTCCATCATCCTGGAAGTCATCCAAAGTTATCAACGGCAGATTCACTAACTGGGTACAAATGTACAGTTGGAATTTAAAGTAGACTCGGTGCCCCTGTGTGTGCCCTGATGGAAGAAACATCGTGTTCTCATTCTGTGGCTGTGTACTCTCTGGGGATCATTGGTTTTACCAAGTTTTTACATTGCTTTTTCAAAGACAATAATGCCTGTTTCCTGTATAGTTTATTTAAGTAAACAAGAAGGAGACAGCAAAGTTCTGTCTCCTTTACAAAACGAGACTTTAAAATTTTTATCTAAAGAAAGAGAGCAAGAGATCTGTTCTCTGCATTGTTCCATAAGATAAGTTCATAAGATAAACAGTTCTATTTTGAACTCAGTTCAGTTGGGCAAATTGTTCTGTTTCCTACTACCCACACACATCATGAATATCAAAGACTTTTTAAGAGGATAAAAATGCTCCCAAAAGGTTTGTTGAACTAGTTCTATCCTCAATTAATATACCACTACAGAGGTTCTGTGGGAAGAGGATGGCATGTTTTTTCTCTGGTGAAGCAATCATTTTAAAATCCAAGAGATTATTTGAAGGCAAGTTTACTCCTTATGAGCTACAGAAAGCATGCCATCATTTGAACACGGAAACAGTATTCCACAGGGATTAGGAAGACATGCTTTGGCATCAATCAGACTTTGGTTCTAGTCCTAGGCACCATTTTCCAAATGTAATTGAATAATTATTATAATTACTATTCATTTATAAATGAATATTTATCACTATAATGATAAGGAATAATTAATGCACTTAGCACTAAATATCTGGGTACCTTAAAATAACCCATTTAAATAATTATCTAAGTTTTAAATTTACATCCGATTTCAATGTAGAGTCATTCTTTTATTTATTCATTGACTTATTTGGCAATGACTTTCTAAGCATGCAAAATTGATGATAATATCCTTGAGGAACTGACAGATGATTTCCCAACCAACATGATCATGGTAAGCCCCTCAACATAAAGGCTTGCTTCCATTGCATGAGGCCCAAAACAGGACATTTCAAAATAAATCTGTAGTGGATTTGGATTGCTATTTTTTTTAAAGCATTCACTCACGGGGGCAACATAAAATTAGTTCTTAGTAAGGCAAAAGCGTTTCTCCATATGTGAAGTGGCAAGACGAGAACCTTCTATATATTCCTTCTTCATGAGTAGTACCTTAGAGTGGTGGCCACTGGAGAAAATATTTTCATTACCAGAAAATATCTATGTAGTGCTTATTTTAAAATAATGTCTAACACTGTAAAAAAGTATTGTATAATTATGTTCTTATTTTCAAGAAATTTAAAATTGAACATATAATCAATATATTCTTTGCATATGGTCAGTAAAAATAAAGTCTCAAATTGGAATTCTTAAATTTTTTGTATTCTATGCAAAACATTAGCAATCTCACATCCTGTGCATATATATTGTATGTCAGCAATTGTGTGCATGCATATGCATGTGGAATGAAATGAATTATAAAATTATTCATAATTTTACTGGAAATTTTATTTGTGAGCCTATGACAGAATTTTTTGACAATTCAGACAATGCATCATAACTTACTAGTTAGGCAGTAATGCCAAACTTCTCCAGCATTTGCCTCTCCACCGGAGAAGCGAATAGCTATACTAACAAAATCATCACGTATTCCTCACCCCACATCTACCCCTTGTCCTGACCTATTTCTGCTCACAGCAACCTCAAGCTATTAATTACTTAGGCTTTAAAACCTTACAACTTCTCTCTCAATAACTTTCCCCATTTGAAATTCATTGCTGAGTTTTGCTGATTCTACCATTGCAGTGATTTCCTACCTGTCCACATTTCCCAATATCAGGTGCCCATTGCCTCTTACCTGGACAATAACAGAGGCATCCCAACTGGTGTCTCAACATGCTTTCCCTCTTCCCCACATTGACTTTTCCTAGGACATCCCAACACTCTACAATCAGTCTACTGTTTATAATGCGCAGAGCTGACTGTGCAATCCTGTTCAAAACCACACTGCTCTCAAAATAAAGTCCAAACTTGCCACTGAGGCGATAATCTGACCATAAACTATTTCCGGTCTTATTTTGATGGCTCTCTGCCTGCCCTGTGCTCTTCAAAATTCTGCCAAACAAGCTACTCTTTGTAGAAGACTTGTACTTTTCAAAGCTATGCTTGAATACAGGCTGTTTCTTCCACCTAGAATCATGTTCTTTCCTTTTCTATTTATGATGTCAAATGCCTGTGTGTCATGAAGATTACAACCACCACCACACCCCACCCACTACACACACACCCCTAGGCCTGAATTGATTTCATCTTCCCTGGGCCTCCCACAGCCGTTTGTTATTCCTTCTAGAAAAGGATTACCCACATTGGTGTCCCTACGACTTTCCTGTTCTGGATGGTAAACTCCATGAAAACAGAGACCATGCTTTGCCCACTGTTTTGCATCTGCTCAGCTAGAGCATTTAGCAAGTTCCTGGTACCCAAAGGAGCACAGGAAATAAAATGTTCCTGAAGGCAGAGGAATGGCCTAGGTGACTTTTGAAGTGGCCCGACTACTACGACATCTTCCATGGATTCTGTAGGTACCAGGCCTATGTCTGTCCCGGCCTCAAACCTACCCAAATCTGCTTAATGCAGCTCTATTTTAATATCCACATGGGTACAAGGCAAAATACATGGCTTAATCATTCTAGAAGCAATAGGTAACCCTTTTCAGAGCACTTTTCCCAAACTAAATCTAGTGACAGTACATCACCCTGAACCCAAGAAAATGAGACTTAAGCTAAACTTAGGAAAATGTATATACTCTAATTTTAAAAATGAATTCCTCACAACACAACATAGAAGAAGAAAGAGGTACCTAGATTTGAAACCTGGCTCTGCCACTTTCTCTATAAATAAAATACAAATAGCTGAGAGATGACTGTGTTATGGGTAGTGCATGTTAGATGCTTGTGTTAATGTGTCCCTTTCCTCTTCAAACTGAGAGTATTGTGTGGGTCAGTTCAGAAGGCAGGAGGCCAGCTTCTGGAGTTAAACCCAGAAACAGTGCTAGTCTCTGAACCTCCATTTCATTTTTCTTTTTTCTTTTCTCCATTTCTTTCTCGGCAAAATAGAGAATTAAAAAGTTATTTGTGAAAAATATCCTCCATGCTCCTCTTACCAAGCCTGCAACTTAAAACCTATGGTTTAAACTGTACTTTCAATTATTTGGAGGAGGCCAGCACTGAGGAGCCCATCCTGAGCCAGTCATTTTAAGGCCAGTGCTACCTAACTTGGAGGTGGCTAATCCGGTCGGAAGGCATATTCTGCTCTGTGACTATGGAATGGAGAAAAGCTCACTGATCCTTACAGAGATACCATGGATTATCAGTTTTTAGGACACTGTACATGTTACAGGGTGATTTCCAATTTCCAGTACCGGATTGGTGTTGAAGCCTAGAAACTGTACACTGATTAGGAGTCGATCGGGTGTCACACAATGTTTATGTACATCATTTTATGACCAGGACAAGTGATATTGGTCACCAGAGCCTAGGGGGAGATTTCTCCTGTAAACAGGCATCAAAGGGCTCCATGCTATCAGGTATAGGAAGGAGTGGCAAAGGGGTGAGGTCATTGTGGTCCCTTCCCTTCTCCTCCCTGAAAAAAAAAACAAAAAAAAACCCCAGTATGGTCTGTTTCCTGCAAGCCCCAAGCATATGTGACCCAGAGCTCACTCACTAAGGGAGGGTGATCCTAGGAGTGTGCATTTGTCTTAGGAAAGAAAGTGTCAGCCCAATTTGAGGTAACTGTCGAACTTTGGGCTTCCCCATCTTTGGCCTCCAAGGAATAACGTACATAAATATAAAATGTTATGCAACATGTACGGGGTTGTATCAGGATGACAGGAGTTGCAGTGTACATTCTGATTTTGAGACAAGAAAATTAATTCTTCTCATCTGAGGCCAGAATGGCAATTAGTTCTTGTTGAAGTGAGAGATTATTTACTCAGCTCTATTTTTTATGTTTATATGATCTTTCGTAGTTAGTCAGAACAAAATGGGGTAAGAGAATGGAGATTATAATATGCATCTACAAGACGGATGCTTCCCTTTCTATATTCACATGGATCTTATGAGATTCCCATACCTAGAAACTGACCACCAATTACTGAAATATATATATTTCTATCTAAGGCACACTCATTGTTCCTTTTGGTACTATTAGATCTCTCTATTTAATGTCCTAGACCTCAAAGAAAAGTGCTTTGGAGGAGAAAAAAAGGAAAAGGGGAATAATAACATGATATCTGCTATCCAAAATGAACACAGAAGCACAGATCACTTTCCAAAATGTCCATGATTTCAGAACACAAATGCAGGCACACCCTTAAAAGAAGCATTAGAGAGGAGAAAACCTGGCCAGCTTCCCGAATCTCCCTGCATCCAATTGGACTGGGTGATGACTGAGATCAAAGGCATGTGGTGATTGGACAGAGGGCCAAGAGGAACTGGCATCCTCAAGGCTGCTGGAAATTAGCCAGCTCAAACACACCAAGCAAAAGCAAATTGGAAATAAAGACAGGCGAGTAATCAAATGCACGTGGGGGCATGCTTCACAAAATGCAAACTTTATGTGTTCCCAAAGGAGAAATTTCCAGATCTTCAACAGCATAAACTCAATGGGAAAATCAAAACATCCCCTTTTGCAACCTTAGAGCCTGCATCTTTGGCTTCCACTTTAGGGAAATGGGCAAAATGACCTCTTTGTCATAGTAGCCACAATGCTCCCTGCCCTCCTCCACTTCCAGGCCCCTCTCCCTTAAGAAACTTTGTCTCTCATTTTGTTTCTTAAAAAAAAAAAAAAAATGAGATTTTCCCAATTTGGGGGCATTCTGTCTGGAACAGCAAATGTTCCCAGCTCTGCCATTTACAATGCCTTTGGTAGAAGGTCACCTCAGAGGTGTGATTTTTCAGTATCACATAATTTCTATGGTGCCTTGACATTCTCTGATGAAGGACACCAATAGGACCACCCCTCTGATGTTATGGAGAGGGTCCACTCAGGCACCAAATGCAATTTTCACCACTGATCTTTATCTTCCTTGTACTCCTTTTATTACCTGCATGTCATGGTGAAAGAGAATAGTTTATGGTCCTATTCCCCTACATACACACTTTCCAACCCCATACTCCCTTAGAAATATAGAGCAAATATTACAAATTCTTTTATGCAGGTCTGATTCACAGAGGGAGAGCATCAGAATGAGGGCTTTGGATAGAAAAAATCTTGCAAATTGGTGCCTGAATAAAGATATAAAAAGAGAGAAGTGAAGGAAGATATTCTTTTCAAACTTGATGCCCTTTCTTGCTCTCTCTATGTGCATATATATAATACACACACACACACACACATACACATATATGGATTACATTTTCATGGAGGAAAACAGAGTAAAATCCAGCAGCATTTAAGGGATTTCCTCTCACCAAATTGTCTCCGATCCCTTAATTGTGTTTAAGCCTTGCTGAGTACTTTGTTTACGGTCCCTAGTGTGGTGATTTGCATCCCCTTCTCTCGGTTGCTCTTGGCGGGGCAGGCAGCTGTCTCAGTCTAACTCTAGCTGGGAAAGGTAAGGATCTTTGCTTTGCTCTTTGAAAGATCTGGGAAGGAAATGTTGAATGCCTATGGGGGTTAGGGGCATAGATACAATTCATGCATTGGAGGCTTTGAGAAAAGTTCTCCAAACTTAAAGGAGTCTCCTAAAGCCATGTGCTTTAGAAACAGCTAGAGAGATTTCCTCTTCCTTGTGAAAATAGAGGGCTTGCAGAAATAAGGCTGGTCACATTGTGGATGAAATTTTGCATTTGGGGGCAGGTGTCCCTGAAGGATGCCCAGGGGTGTTTCATACCTTATAGACACAGAGTGCAAGGAGGAATAAACATTCAGAGGCAACAGGCATAGATCACTAGGAATTCTCTTTGAATTTCAATTTGAAGAGGTAAAGTCGGTTAAAGCGTGTGTCAGTGGTTAGGATGACAGGCATCTATTCTTCTGATACAATTTCTGCTTTCTACCAAACCTTTCTACCTCTTTGAATTTAATATACAAATCATCAGTTGTCTACTCAGAGTCTAGAGATGGGTAACTGTGTATCAAGGCAGGTGCACACACCGTGCGAAGGAGCATTGGTGTGAATGAGGCACCTGAGCCTGACAAGGTTGAAGAAAGCTTTGGTATTGGAAGTGATGATAGCTTCGCCCATGCTCCCAGGGCACAGACACACTCACTGTGCCTCATTGTAGACTCAGTCAAGGGCTTACCATGAAAAAAGGTGCCATTGTCCTCTCTCTAGAAGTTCAGTTTTTGCACCTTTCGCTTTGGTAACAGGAAAGCATGTTTTCAACAGAATAAGGTGATATTCAGAGCTTCGGTGAGGTTATTGGGCTATCTTGCAGGTGAAGTGGTACTAGAAAATAGAGGGGAATTGCCCTCAAGGGCCAGAGTCTCCAGGTGAGAAGACAGCTCTGTTAAGGAGCTTCTCAAGAATCTACATTGGACGTAGCGAGCGGCCCCCATCTCACCATCTTCCAGGGGCAACTTTGGCAAGTTCTGAAATGCCCTGGTTCTAAGTATTCCTGACCCTCAACACAAAGTGACAGCACTCCTCAGGGACGAAGGCTGTCTCTTTAGGTCTGACATTTTTGAAGTGTGAGGATCATGGCGACCAAGGTCCTCCGGGTACTTGCCATGATTCCCCCAAACCTCAGGGACTTTTCAACTTTATTTTTTATAATGACATAACCCTCTGTTTGGCTTTCATTCTAGAATAAATAACTTCCAGTCCCTCTCTTTTTGTGACAAGTCATCAGGGTATTGCTACAACGCAAGGCTGGAGAGACCGTGCTGTGGTAAAGGAGAGGTAAGATGTTGAGAACATCCAAGCCCTTTGCCAGCAATTAGAGAAACATAACAATTTGACAGAAAGACAGAAAACAAATCTCTTCCAAGAGTTAATTTGGATTTATGGTTCACAGTATTAATTAGAAGGGGTTATTAACACATGTGCAGATGAAGAAAATGGAGGATGAAAAACTTTTAACTACAAAGTGTAGGATGAGGTCCCGGTATTTTCTCCTCAAAAAGACAATCTTGGGCTTTATGTATTTCAAGGTTTTAAAATGTTCACAGTTTGTCTGTAAGAAACGATAAACCTATAAAGCCACTTACAGGTTTATGGGGGTGGGAAATAGATGTTTAACTTTATTGTTTGAGCGTATGATGTGTCAAGCTGTATATGTTTGAATGTTTAAAATACCTTGTTCCTTAAAGTGGGCCAAGGAACAGAGGTCTTGACATAGGTAGGAGCTTGTTACAGACTTACTGAATCAGAATCTAAGTTTAACAATCTCCCCAGATGATATATGTATCTATTAAAGATTAGGGTTCAAACCAAGGGTTTCTCTGTTACTGGGTGATCTTCGTTAAATTCCTTAACCTCTCTGAGCCTGTTTCCTCATTTATGAACTAGTGAGAATTAATGTTAATGTGTGACATTTCTTAATATTGTGCCATGTCCAGAGTAGGTGCTCTATAAATGGTAGCAATTATCATGATGATGATAATCTTGGCGCTGCTAAAGTTACCTCCTTGCAAGAGCAGTAAACAATCATGTTTAAATCAATGTGACTGCCTTCCCCCCTTAACCGCAAACATTTGTGCCTCCTACCCTCATTCCTAAATGAATTAACACTGAACAAGTGGGATTTTAAGCTTCAGATGACTATCACGCACATATAAATAAAGAATAATGGGAAAACCTAGGAACATGGATTTTTGCTGGCTTAGAGACTGAATTCAGCTGCCCCATGACTTCACAGCTGTTTCTGCCACCCTAGAGTGTCTGTCCCCTCAGCTCTGTCCCCTCAGCCGGGTCTGCAACGCTGACTCTGGGATTTTCTTATAAAAATGCCTGATGGACGGGAGGAAGATCTGGAGGTCGGCAGGGGAAAAAGTGAGTCATTCAAATTCACAAAGCAGTCCGCTTAGTAAATGCTGCAAGAGAAAGAAAAGTAAAAGCTGGCTCCTGTCTCTGGGGTATCTGTAGAAATGATTCGGACTTATCATGTCACGGAGCAAAGTTGGGGGAAGCCAAAACTCAGAATCTGCTGGCAAGGAAAAGAACGAAGGAAAAAAAAAAAAAAATGTTAGGGAGGGGCAAACTGGAGGGGGAGGGAATAAAAAGAGAGAGGGAGGGAAAGACAAGCGTCATTTAGGAACAGAGGTAGCCTGAAAGCAGCAGGAACTCCAGGATTCCAAACCAGACCAGACCTTATAGTAAAGTATTTTTACATCTTTTCTTTTCCCCAGAAGAGATCCCTAATTATTTTATTGACAGCCTTGCTGTTAGAGGCTCTTTCCCAGAAGTTGGACGAAGAGACTCAAGCGTTGCTGTTTCTTCCCTTCCAAGTCAAGTGGTTACTCTGGTAATGGATTGCCTCTCGGAGGTGAGTGTAAGTAATTTGGGGACAGATCTTGATTTTTAGATTAGCTCAATCTCAGCTTTGGGGTGAAGATATCTTTTTCGGACATAATCTCAAGTATCTTTTAACTGGCCTCACCAGAAGTCAGGGTGTCGTTGGACAACAGTGATTAATTAGTTTGGTGATTAAAAATGACATGTGAGTAGGCAGCTCTAAGATTGAGTTCCTTGCTCAGGGAGTGATATTTTGACTTTCCAGAGCAGGGAAGAACCAGTGATGTTTGATCTGGAGTTGAATTTATTTTCAGGGGATGCTTAATATATTCAAAATATTAATCTCATTGAAACAGTCTCAAGTATCTTTCTTTAAACTTGTTCAGTAACTACAACTGCTCAACTGTGTAGCCGCTAGACGGCTTTTTGAGAATGGAAGACAGTGACTCAACCATGTCTGGGCAGCAGACACGTTTTCACTGATTTCTCATAGACAGCATTTCAACCAGATGCTTTTGATCAAAAGTCTCAAGCTTTGTCCTGAAATGTTCAGGTTCAAAATACTTAGAAAGCGTCATTGCAGCAAGTTTTATACACAAGGGCATGGAGGAAAATGAGATTTCCTGAAAACCTAGCATGCTTATTTGTTTCCGCATGTTGTAGTATACATAATATCAAAATTTTGTGTTGAGCTTAATAGAAAATTTGTGTATTGATAACTAATTACTCCAATAATTGATTTTATTTTTGCCAGGAGAAAGCACAAAATTATATCCTATGAAGGGGCTGAATTTTTTTTTCTTATTTTTTCTCTGTCATAGCAGATTGGAAGATAGTGTTACATTTCAGATCACAAATGCCCACCTCATTGTCAATGAATTTTTTGCTGAACTGTGCACCTAAAATGGTTAATAAAAAGATCCCAGGGAGCAGGTTGCACTGTGTTTAATAGTAACACAATAAAGATTTTTTGACTGTCATTCAATGGAGAAGAACATCATTTATTGCTGGCCACTTGCCTTGACATTGATTTTGTGGGCAGCGAATAGGTGACAGTTTGGAAAGAATGCATGTTATGCCCAGCAAGATTGGTGGAGTCTGAGTTGCTGTAAGTTCTGGGATTAACGGTGTGAAATATTGTTTGTAATGTATTCTCCTCTTGAATGAAACCATTTTTGGATTAGGATTCAGGCATTTCTGTGTGTTTAGAGGAAGGAGAAGCAATAGACAAAGGAGAAAAGCTTGTAAAACATTTGTAGACCGCCAGGGTATATTAAACACTGTAAGTGCTTCCTGCTTTTTCTGTCTTCCCTTCACGTGCATCTGCTTCATCTTATTTTTTGCCTAAATGCAAAGAAAATGCAACCAATTCAAAAAAAGAGTAAAGTTGCTTTTCACATGGATCTATGCCTCCTGGAAAAGAGGTGCCTCCCCAGCTTTTTATTTCTGCTTGCAGGGTTCATTCTGATACATGTAGCTGACATCTCCTGTTATCTTCACAGCTTTCACCCTGGTGAGACTGTCCAGATCTAGTCTGTAAACCCAGCTTAGAAGCACTGTTGTAAAAATGACTGAAGAGCCCATCAAGGAGATCCTGGGAGCCCCAAAGGCTCACATGGCGGCGACGATGGAGAAGAGCCCCAAGAGTGAAGTCGTGGTCACCACAGTCCCCCTGGTCAGTGAGATTCAGTTGATGGCTGCTACAGGGGGTACCGAGCTCTCCTGCTACCGCTGCATCATCCCCTTCGCTGTGGTTGTCTTCATCGCTGGCATCGTGGTCACCGCGGTGGCTTACAGCTTCAATTCCCATGGCTCCGTCATCTCCATCTTTGGCCTGGTTGTTCTGTCATCTGGACTTTTTTTACTAGCCTCCAGCGCCTTGTGCTGGAAAGTGAGACAAAGGAGCAAGAAAGCCAAGAGACGGGAGAGTCAGACAGCTCTCGTGGCAAATCAGAGAAGCTTGTTTGCTTGAGACTGAATAAGACCAAATGGGCTATTGGGCCTGGAAAACCTGCTCTGACTTTGTCACCCAATTCACCCAGAACCATGGTGGGAGAGAACAGATTTGGCATTGGAGCAGACTGGAAGAATAGGGGTGGGAGAGTGGAGGGGCTTCTCCTTTGTGAGGAATGACTCATGTCTTCTTTAACGACAAACTTAATCCTAAGGGCTATTTCTGAGACTGCAAAATCAGCTTTCTATTTACATTAAACATTTTGGGGGTCATGGGAGTGCACGGCATTAGACAGCGTTTGGTTCACCCTGTAAAGTAGCCAAGAAAAGATGAGAAAATAACAAGACACGCCTGGCACACTAGACATTTCCCTCCAAAAGAAATAACCCACAGTCTTAAGATGTACCATAAAAATGTTCTGCCAAGGATCTAAATTACCTTGGGCTTCGCATATATCTATGAAATTCTGTGATAATTTTTTGCAATACATTGATTCACTGGCATCTGTTTTTATTTTTCACTTTTAATAACTCATCACTGGTGGTAATTTATCTTGAAGAGTAAACTAATATTTTTTATATTTTAACATTGGACAGTTTTAGCCAGTTGTAATGATGTGTCAGAAGTAAAGAAAAACCCATTAAAGGTCTAGCTAATAGATGCTGTTGGGGGTTAAATTAATAGTAAAATAATCCAATATAGCACTTTTGATGATTTTTATATAAAAATCAAGTGTACATTTCATTCAGAATAATAAATACTTATTGCTGCTAAAACTTCTTAAATGGTTGTTTCTGTTGTAGTTATTTCTATTGCAGTTCCAAATTGCTATATTCCCTTGTCTCATTTGCAAGTTCTCAATTATATTTCTCTCAAATGGACAGGTTCCTTCTTCTTTACTGGAGGATTTTTGTTTTTATCATATTGGTTTTTCATTACTTCTGAATAGTCTTAATTACATTTACTAAATTCTAAAGGAGTTCTGTGCTATTATAATTAGGAAATCAATGTCTTTGGTCAGGAACTTTATAATGTGCTATTAAATGTATATTACATTTTTGTGGAATCAGTTGTTAATTATTTGCTTAACACATACACAAGCACCAACTATATACCAGGCATAATGTAGATTCTCAGGCTTCTTACTCAGTTAGATCTAATACAATGCAAATAAAGTTACTGCTTGAATTCTTCAGTGGACATTGAGCTAGTCCACAGCTAGGACTCTACCCTATAACTCCAGCCAGAAATACAGCTCATTCATTTAGTTTAAACCATCTTAAACTAGAATAGAAAGATAGGCATGAAGGTTTCTTAAAACTTGGAAAACAAAATCAGCCTAGCATAGCACAGTCATTGAAAGTCTTTCTATCCAGGAATTTAATTAAACATGGCAGGAGCCCTTGAGCCCTTACTACTCCCTCTTGCACAGGTAGTTTTTGTAAGTGGAAACACCATAATGATGACTTTGCAGGTCAGATGGTGTCACATACAGATCAACATTCCTCCCAACCAAATGCAAGTTTAGGGGGCTGTGCTCATTTCAATGCAAGTGACTCTGTGCCTTCACATACCTCTTCTCTGTGCAAAGATATTCAAAGCCCATCCCCACCCCCCCGCCGCCACATTGCTGTATGAATAAATTACTCAGACAAGGTTCAAGATTCTCTAGTCTGATCCAAAAGGATGTATCCAGTTTTCATGCTCATTCTAACCCCCAAACCTCCTTATGAGTTAGCCAGAATAGACTATTCACCATTCTTGCACCCGACTCTGGTTTTCCTGCTCTATGTCTGTCCAAACTTGTGTTTTTCCTAGCTTATAATGCATTGTTTCCTTGATTTTAATCTGCCCAAATCCTGCTTCTCATCAGCACTCAGCTCAAATGCTACGTCTTCCCAGAAGCCTTCCCTTTTATCTGAATGTAAATGCTCTTTTGTGAGTTCATCTTTTATTCTCTGATGGCACCTTTTATTTTCTGTCGTGTTCGTGGCCTAAGTGTTATCCTTATTCCAAAGCTCCTTAGAAGTGTGTGATAGATCCTCTTTTTACCCCTAGTGTAATACCTAACATAATGGTTTAAGCAGATTAAGTATTCAATAAGTACCTAATTAAGGTGCTAAATGAGCCAAAGAATAAAAAATCACAAAGTGAATGGTTTATCCAGAATTATAGTCCATCCTAAACTCATTAAAGAAAAAGGTTTAGTTCTCATTTTTCCCCCCAAAGAGGCCATCTCACTCTCTATTATGCCTCTACCGTAAGCAGCAGTTGGAGGTGAATATTTACTCTCTATACTTCTCTAGCCTGACCTGGCCTTCAAAATGCTTGAAAAGCAAACTCATGATTTCCGGCCACCAGGGGGCCCCATGCTGCTATTTGAGTCCCAAAAAAAACAGTTCTATGGAAAGACCTAAATTGTAATGACCAAAATGGGATCAGATCTCTCCTAGATGTGAGGAGTTGGTGGAGATTCCCCATTTATCCCACCCTTACACACTTCCCTAAGTCACTTCACAGTGGCTATCTAGGGGTTCTGTTAGTACAGGAAAGACTTGCTCCGTTTAGGGAGCTTCTAGTCACATTAAAAGGTATATACTATTACAGTGTAAGACACAGAGATAGTTCTACACACTGTGAATCCCAACTCCCACGAAGTGAATAAACCCAAATTGAGATTGCAGATTATCACAATTATATCATAACATGTCTTTATTAGGTAAGGTCTATCTTTACAAATGGTTGTATTATATACAAATTTATGCAGATGTTAAATGAATGCACATAAAATGCATGCATAAATGTATTAAAAAGATATTCTGACTCCTCCCTAGAATATCAGAAACCAGCTGTTATCACCTAGTGGAATTCCCCCTAAACCCACAGATCCCAGAGTACACAGAAACAACTTTTAGCCTTTTTCTGTGCAGCTGGTCTCTGGCCCAGGTGAGAACTACAGTTGCGTGGTGGCTCTGCTCTCCCCACCTTACTACCTTGGTTAATCTAGGGAATTTCGCCTAGAGAAACTGCACAAAGAGATCATGTGATAGCAAAGAAGTCTGAGGCCAGAGGATGAACCCCAAAGAGACAGATCACAAACCCTCAAACCTAGTTTCCACCCCCACCATCCCTAACGAGAAAGAGAGGAATACAGGAGAGAGACAGAAGACAATAGATATCCTGGTCTCCAGGGAAGTCTTATGGTTTTGAACTTGGAAGATCTTGATATTAAAGTGCTTGATAGTGTAACAGGACTCAACTGTACCTGATACTCTTCACCACACCCTGAGGCTAGGAGCATACGTGTCCACTGCACTTTACAATTGAGGAAACTATAGTTCAGAGAGGTTAAGCGACTGTTCAGCTAAGATCTCATAGCAGGCAAGCCCTAGCACCAGGACCAATATGTTGACCACACATTGTAGTTGCCTCGGTGTCTTAAACCTTTGGGCTGCTATAACAAAAGTACCACAGACTGGGTGACTTATAAACAACAGAAATGTTTCTCTCTCACAGTTCTGAAGGCTGCGAAGTCCAATATCAAGGTGCCAGTATGTTCCATGTCTGGGGAAGGCCCACTCTCTGGTTCATAAGTGAAGCCTTCTTGCTGTGCCCTCGGATGGTAGAAGGGGCGAAGGAGTTCTCTGTGGCCTGTTTTACAAGGGTGGTAGTGCTATTCAAGAGAATTTCACCTTCATAACCGAATCAACTCCCAAAAGCCCCACCTCCAAATATCACATTGAAGATTAGGTTTCAACATATAAATTGGGGGATGGAAGGGAACAGATATTCAGTCTATAGCACCCAATTGTTTTTTGGTTTTTTGTTTGTTTTCTTTTTTGAGATGGAGTCTCACTCTATTGCCCAGGCTGGAGTGCAATGGTGCGATCTCGGCTCACTGCAACCTCCGCCTTCCGGGTTCAAGTGACTCTTCTACCTCAGCCTCCTGAGTAGCTGGGATTACAGGTGCCTGCCACCACGCCTAGCTAATTTTGTGTGTGTGTTTTAGTAGAGACAGGGTTTCACCATATTGGTTAGGCTGGTCCCCAACTCCTGACCTCGTGATCCACCTCCTCCGCCTGCCAAAGTGCTGGGATTACAGGTGTGAGCCACCACGCCCGGCCTACAGCACCCAGTTTTATGCTTAGCCATAACCAAAATCATTTCCAGAATGTCTCTTTAGCAAAAGGAGACAATACAGGTATTACAACACCTACTTTTGAAAAACTGTTGTTAAAGTATAATTTACACACAGAAAGTTGTACAGCTCAATGAATTTTCATAAACTTGTGGAATTAACATCCAGACAAAGATACTGAATATTGCCAGCACCCAAAAGCTCCCTTTGTATCTACTTTCCATCAGTATCTCTCCAGGCGAAACCACTATCTGGCCTCTAACACCCAGGGTTGTGTTGCCTGGTTTTTAACTTTGCATCAGTGGAATCATATCAAGTATACCATTTGTTCCTGGCTTCTTCTTGCAACATTATGTTTATGAGCTACAAACTATATTGTTGTATGTAGTTATAAATGGTTCGTTCTTATTGCTGTGTAGAATTCCGTTGTACAAATACAGTATCATTTATGTATTATTTCTACTGTTGATAAACATTTGGATAGTTTCTGTTTTTTAACGACTCAAGATAGGCCAGCCTCTAACAGGGCACCACACGATCGTGGACTCCTGGTATTCACACGATTCTGTGGTCTCCTCCCACGCTGTCCCAGAATTGGTTTGTGTAAACAATAGAATACGGCAGAAGGGATAGAAGTTGACTTCCAAGACTAGATTATGAAAGATACCTTGGCATCTTGGTTTTTCTCTCTTTTGATTGCTCCCACTCTCCCTCTCTCCCTCTTTCTCTGAGGGAAGCTATCTACCATGTTCTGAGGACACCCAGGCAGCCATGGACGGGCCTATGTGGTGATAAACTGAGGCCTCCAGCCAACAACTAGAGAAGAACTAAAAACTGCCAGCCACTATCTGAGTGAGCGTGGAGATGGGTATTTTCCCAGAGGAATCTTCCAAGGACTGTGTTCCCGGATGACAGCTTGACAGACCTCATGAGAGACCCACCCAGCCAGGGCTGCACTGTGACTTTATGGGACCTACGCACTTTTGTCTTTGTGTGCCCCTTCCTCCGTTACAACAAAAAGGAAGTATCTCACTGACTGGAAGGAGGAAATTGTACTAACAAGCATCATGGGCCCTAGGCCTGGTGCCTGCTGTACCTAACGGGTACCTTGGCCCTGAACCCAGCTACGTTATTCCCAAATTCCTCAGCCACAGAAACTGTGAGATAATAAAGGTCTGTTGTTTTGAGTTGCTAAGTTTGGGGGTAATATGTTCTGCAGCAGTAGGTAGCTAATATTGTGCTATGAAGAAATTTCTTCTACATGATTTTTGATGTATGTATGTGCATGTTTCTGTTGAGGGTAGACCTTTGTGTGAAATTCCTGGATTAAAGGACAGTATGTGTTCAGTCTTATTGCCAGAAAGTTTTCCAAAGTAGTGGAATTAATGTGCGCTTCTGCCAGCACTCTTGAGTCTGGATGCACTACATCTTCAGCCATTTTTTAGTATTTTTCCTCTTTTTTTTCATTTTAGCGATTTTTATGGGTATAACATCTGCTTTATAAGTACTGAGAAAGGAGACGTAGCACAAGAATGTGGGCTTGATAGGGCAGAGCAAGTTAGGGACAGGAGAAGGATTTGGAATGGTGAAATAGGATTTAAATTTGGACTTTGGAGGAGCAAAGCAGTGAGAGAGAAATTCTTGGGGAAGTGCTCTGGAGATCAGGAAACCAAACTAGAGACTGGAAGTTTAAGTCGTCACAGTCCCAACTTCAGCATTTATCAAGCATTCACTATGCTCCAAAGGTCATATTCTGAGCTCCACATGAAATATCTCATTTGATCCTCACAGCTGTCCAGTGAAATAGATACCATTATTGTCTTCATTTCACAGATAAGGAAACCGAGACACAGATGAAGCCAATTAATTGAGATCACATAATGAGCACAACTTAGGGCTTGAGTTCAAAATCCAGAAGCCACTCACTTAGCCACACTGCCTATCCTGCCTGGTACACAGTAAACTGTCAGTACCTGGTTCTTGAAGGAATGTCTCACGTAGAAGCTGAGCAATACAGTCTCAAGAGTCTAAGCTAAAGAGTGGGGCCAGGTGGAGTGACTTAAGCCTGTAATCCCAGCACTTTGGGAGGCCGAGGCGGGTGGATCACGAGGTCAGGAGTTCAAAACCAGCCTGGCAAACATGGTGAAACCCAGTCTGTACTAAAAATACAAGAAAATTAACCTGGCGTGATGGCGGGTGCCTGTAATCCCAGCTACTCAGGAGGCTGAGGCAGGAGAATCGCTTGAAACCAGAAGGCAGAGGTTGCAGTGAGCCGAGATCGCACCACTGCACTCCAGCCTGGACGAAAGAGCAAAAAACTCTGTCTCAAAAAAATAAAAATAAAAAAAATAAGGTCAGCAACAGTTTTGAAAAACCCAGACTAAAATTAGAGATTATTATGGAATGATTTGCCATCTGAAGCCAGGACTTTTTCTGACAACCTCCACCTATTTGTAGCATTTAACAAATATCAAAACACTCTCTCCTGAGTCTCATGAGGCTCAGGACCCCAGCCACATCTTCTGCCACCAAAGATATGGCTGATGCTTTCATTCTCATCCTCCTTGAGTTTCTCTTGTGGAAAATTCAAAATTCAGAATATACGCCAGCCTCAGCCTGCCACTAGAGGCACAGTGTGAAGGAAGTACATATCTGGAAACCATAACACATGTCAGGGGAAATCAAAGAAGACTTCCTGCAGGTGGTGACTTGACAAGCCCACCTTCCTGGTTAACTCCTTTATCAGGACAGATAAAGGAGTTAACCAGGTGATGGGAATCAAGGAGGAGCAATCAGGAGCATTGACAGAGGGAACACCATGAGTGAACACTGACAGGTGACGGTGAGAGCTAGCCTTCAGCCTCTCCACCTCACTGGGTGAAAATTAAAGAATTTGTTAAGGATATCTATCAACCGCAAAATTCTGTCCAAGCAAAGGGGTTAAATAACTCCAATATCCATAGAGCTCAAACCTATAATCAGATAATCAAACGTTCAGGTTTTGTTTTTTTTTTTTTGAGAGAGAGTCTTACTCTGTCACCCAGGCTGGAGAGCAATGGTGCCATCTCGGCTCACTGCAATCTCTGCCTCCCATGTTCAATTGATTCTCCTGCCTCAGCCTCCCAAGTAGCTGGGATTACAGGCACCTGCCACCATGCCCGGCTAATTTTTGTATTTTTAGTAGAGACGGGGTTTCTTTATGTTGGCCAGGCTGGCCTGAAATTCCTGACCTCAAGTGATCCGACCACCTCGGCCTCCCAAAGTGCTGGGATTTCAGGAGTGAACCACTGTGTCCAGCCAAATGTTCAGGTTCTTATATTGCACAAGCACTTCAATCTGTAAGCACTTGGGAATCATTAATAAAAATATATTATTATAACTAAAATCTTTCTCCTCACCATCATATCAAATACTATCTTCCTAAAGACACCATAGCACTGTGGTTAAAGCACCCGGGCTTGGAATCCAGCTTTATCACTTACTACCTGTGTACCTCTGCACAAGTCAGTTTCTCTCTGCCTCAGTTTCCTCATTAACAAAATGGGAATAATGTTGGTTCATAAAAGGGTTGTAGTAACTACTAATAGAGTTAATAGATATAAAGTGCTTATGACAACGCCTGCTACTCAATACATTAGGTAGGATTACTGTCTGTCTCAAAGTTGACATATGCTTTGAGTGAATCTGTGTGACCCATAAAACTACAGAAGCTACAAGAAAATCAGTTAAATAGGACATTAATAGAAAAACAGCAGCTTATGTCGTGAGTGAAATTGCAAATACTTAAGCTCATAGTAGTGTCTACAAAAAAAATAAATTGCAAATACTGAGAGAAAATTCAAATCCATGCATATATCAATTTTTTTGGCCAAAACTAAGGTTCTTTGTGTTCAGCATATCTATATCCAAATTTATATAGCTAAAAAGTAACTTTGATGCTATCAAACTACCTAATAGAGGGCCAATTAGCATTTCCCTGGTGCTTTAAGGTGGACATAGCATTTTCACTTGCATTGCCTTGCTAATTATTTCCAGACACTCTATAAAACGTTATCCTCATTTTTTGATGTGGTAACTGAGACTTGGAGAGATTAAATGGCTTGCTCATGATGAAATAGTGCATATGTGATAGAAATGACTCACACCCAGATCTAGAGCTCTTCTGGCTGCAAATTCTTCTTTCCATTGCAATTTTGCCACTGTCTTGCTAATGCAGGCATTGTAGTTTCCCATGGAATGTCCTCCCTTGGGCCATGAAGTTAAGGATGGTTCATCAAGCCTAGAAACTGGTTGTATCTACGGCTACATTCCTTCTGATTGTACCAGATGTGGGAAAAAAAAAAAAAAGTTATAGTGGTGAGTTAAAATTTGCATCAATATCTATAATAAGTGTAGAAACCATGTAGAAAATATAACATGATCATACAGTGTGGTTTTTTTTTTACTAACAGGCTCATGTTACTTTGAGGTTTCTGTTATTGTTGTTTGGGGCTTTTGATTTTTGTTGCTGTTGGGTTTTTTTTGTTTTTGTTTTGTTTTGTTTTGTTTTTTATTTTGTTTTTATTTTTGAGATGGAGTCTCACTCTGTCGCCCAGGCTGGAGTGCAGTGGCGTGATCTCGGCTCACTGTAAGCTCCTCCTCCCGAGTTCATGCCATTCTCCTGCCTCAGCCTCCCAAGTAGCTGGGACTACAGGTGCCTGCCACCACCCAGGGCTAATTTTTTTGTATTTTTAGTAGAGACGGGGTTTAACCATGTTAGCCAGGATGGTCTCAATCTCCTGACCTCATGATCCACCTGCCTCAGCCTCCCACAGTGCTGGGATTACAGGCCTGAGCCACCGCGCCTGGCCGTTGTTGTTGTTTTTAATAATAGAAGCTTACATCTCAACAGAACTTAAGACATGGTCTTGACTGGTGGTTTCCAAATGCCTGTCTGAGTACTGACTGCATCAGACTCATCATAGGTGCTGACCCCAGAAATTCTGGTTAAGTAGGCTCAAAGTAGGATAAAAGTAATAATACTTTGAGCATAAAAGTAATGGGAGTAAAACCTACTTTCTATTGATATCCCCTTCCTTTCCAAGTTAATCACAAATTTTCATGGGCCATAGCCTCATGTGTGTTCTAGTCTTGCTGCATTAGTTGTGGTACGACATTGGTAACTAAATGAATCAACGATAATAGAGACTATTCACAATCCAGCCACTCAGCAGATAGTCACATCCTTAAAATACCCTTTGCCTAAGGAATCCTGAAAAGCAGTGGGCACAGAGAAGAAAACCCAAACAAGAGGAGCTGAGAAAGCTCTCTGTGTTGTTTTAACATGGAGTGGATCATCCAGTGTTGAGCTGCAGTGGATCTGACACCCATTGCTCACAAGTTCTCAAGCATTTTCAATGGGAAGTGTAGGCCATGTCCAAAAAAAATAGAATGACACTTTTGCTCCATCTCAGCCTCCTATCGAGAAAAGCAAACACAGATGATTTTCCATTTCAAGTTCAAATACAGAATGGATTGCTTCTTGTTTTGCTTGACTAGAGTAGTTGATGAGGGTTCAGAGACTGGCAGCCTGCCAGTCATGAATCAGTTGTGATCACATTGTGGTATGAACTCAGAAAAACAAGTAGACAAGAGTAAAGGGGTAGAGCCAGAAAAATTGTAAGTATGGAGAAGATGTGACTGTAATTATGAGTATTTCAAGTGCCCAGCACATGGATAGAGTTTATTGCCTTTCTCTACAGAGTGGCTAATACAGAGAGAAAAGGGGTATTTGGAGACAGGGTTTGTGTTGCCACACTTCTCTGCAACTAGGCCCTATAATAAAGTGCTTGCATCAGAGGAAGGCTGACCACACATTTTAGCACTTTAACAGCTCTAACTTAATCATGGCAGGAAGCTTCTCTGCTACTCGGAGAACAAGTTGCGTCACTAGGAACATCTGACTACAGGATCTAGTGTCAATCACTTTCCCTAAGGTCATTAAAAAATACGAGGGTGTCCCCTTACAGCATAAAGGCTTTGCCCAAGTGACAATTAAGAGGAAACACATAACATGATAAATAATTGAACAGGTGGATTAAAGAAATGCCTTTCCTGTGTAAAATAAGAGGGACGATTGACAGTTGTAAATCCAGGCTCTTTGGTGCATCTCCTCCACAGTTCAAGGTTCTAACCATTTGAACTGCTCTTTTTCTTTATTTTGCCTTTCTTGGCTGTTCAAGGAATACTCTTTGGCCTCATAGAGTCAGAGAAACATTAGAGAAAGGCAACACCTCAGAAGTTCCCAAGAGCAGCTTTCAAGGGCTGCCTGCCAATGAGTGGTGTTGCAAAAAGCTGCCCAGTGAGTGGAATAATATTCTGGACTTGGTTTGTGTAAAACAAGCTCTGCTGTGGATCAAATGGCAAGTCTGTCTGCTCATCTGATTTAATAAATGCCCTGTTTAACTTGCTGGTGCCAAAACACCTGCGAAGTACAACATGTGTGTCACCTTTTCCCCTAGGGTCTTATGTTTGGTTTAGGAGCTTGTTCTTCTCCCAGACCAACCGTATGGTATATGTCTCCAAAATCAGGACAAAGGGTGGCAATTTACTATGTCATTCATAGCAGTCCAAACAGCTTGGCTATTGATGTCCTGGGAAATATTTAACACCAGAGAGTTCTTGTATCTCCGAATTGGTAATCATTCTCCAATAGATGCTTTTCCAACAGAGGAAAAGAGAGAGAGAGAGAGAGAGAGAGAAGGAAGGAGAAAAGAGAAAAGGAGCAAACACAGCGACTTTCAGAAACAAGCCACCATCCTAGTTTCTATTTGCAGCCCAGCGGCAGTATTTGAAGTTCCCAGTGAAAATAAAACCCTTGAGCTTGGAACTCCTGCTACCATGGCATATTTTTAAATGGTTACGAAAGGAGTCTGAGCATTCAGTCTGGCAATACCCAAGGTTCTTGAGCCATCCTGTGGACAGTAATTGAGATTCATCAAAACAGGTAGAGCCCTGTTTCACCAAGCTAGGTAAAGGAAAGGCAAGGATAGAAATTGAGACAATGAAGAAGGCAGAAGGGGCAGAGAACTCAACTAAGTGATTCCCATATTCCAAAACAGAAAAATTAACCACACTGCAATTTTTGGTAACAGAATTTGAAAACACAACCAATTTTTTAAAGAAAAAACTTATTAAGAAAAAATTAAGAACCTCTACTAAAGCAAGAGAGAATAGTGTAATGAACCCCAGGGAACCATCTTTGGTTTCAATAGTTCTCAACTCCCACCTACCATCAGATTATTTTGTAGCATATCCTGGACAACATGCAAAAGATGATGTACAATCAAACTTTTATAAGGTTTATGATTGGCTGTAGTTTAATTAGTGCAGTTAGATACTGTCTACAGGAGACCAATTAGGTATTTTTTAAGTATTTTTACTTTTTAAACAGTATTTTTTTCTAAAAAAAAATGTTTAAAATAATTTCCCCCGAATTTTCATAAACAAGTTTCCCCTGAATTTTCATCAGGTTCATCTCAGTTTTGTTAACCTCTTTTTGGTGGTACTCTGATGACTGGACAATGGGTTATACACCAATAAACAGCAGATCTGTAGTCTTGCAGGAGGTGGAGCTTTGGGGAAGCAAGGGGGGAGTGGAGATGTGTAATTGAGATGAGTGCTGACCCCAGGAAAGCGTGCAAAATGCAGTGTGAGATTACAGGGGGTACCAAGGAGCACAGAGATCAGAGAGCCTCTGCCGGTTACTACGGTCACTGCATGGTCTACAGCCAAGGTTTCTCTTTGATCTTCATCCTTCAGACCATATTATTAATCTCCCCAGAGAGCTGCCCTTTCCCTCCTCACACACCCAGTCCAATCCGGAATCACAAAAGGGCAAGGAAGGTTGGGAGTGAGCATCCAAATATATTAACTTCCCAGGCAGCTCTGCAGCTCTGTCTCATCTATGTAATGGGGAGAAGTGAAAGCAAAACATTACAAACACAGTGGCCATTCATTTCCAATTTTTTAATAAATGCAAATACAGATTTAGCAAAGATATAAATTATAATGTTTAAGGAGTTTTTTCGTTTTAATTCCATGAAGATGAATGACAGTGTTACTCATCTGCAGCACCTAACTTCCCCAGTGCATTCAATTATATTCTCATAAATGCAAACTAAGTTATATGTATTTCAGTATTGCATACATTCAACGCAATAGATATTTTTAAGCTCATAGTATATGCAAAGCATTGTTGTAAACCCTGGGGAAAATAAAAAGTTGAGTGATAAATGGTCACTGGTCAAAGCTAGACCATATGAATAAGAAAAGCACAAAAATAAAAAATAAAAATAAACGGTCACTGGGCTCAGGGAGTTTGCAACATAACAGTCATCATAAGGCAAATACAAACACGGCCATAATGCAACGACGACATCTAAATCCAAGAAAAGGAAACAAACTGAGTGGCAAAAAAATGTTATCAGCAGAATGTGATGAAGATGCAAAGTGGAGAAATGTTTCTTAGAGACGAGAGTGGAGGAATGAAAGACTTCTTGGAAGAAATAGCATCTGACATGGGCCTTGAAGCTGGGACAGAATTTCAATTAGTAAAATTGGGATTGAGAGAAAGAAAGTTTCTTCAAGAAGAGGAAAGGCTAAAGAAAAAGGAAGCATATGAGAATAGGTAGAACAGGTTCAGGGAAACACATGCAGTTCATGTTAGAGAAACAGTAGGTTATCTTTAGGGCAGAGGAGGAGAATAGGACTTAGAAGACAAGTTGATTGCATCAAGGCAAATAAAATACCTCTCATGGGGTTAAATGCACAAAATCTGGAGCAAGATTATCAAGATCCTGGCTCTGACTCTGAGCTGAGTGACCTTGGAGGAGTCACTGAGACCTTAAACCTCAAGGTCTTTGTCTACAAAATCAGGATCTGAACAGTGCCCACCTCTTGCGGTTGTTATTTCATTACCTTATCAGTGGGGCATAATGAGGTTTCCCTGCATTGTGCAGGAGAGGTAAGGCCATTGCAGCTCACGGTGTGTTAGACTGGGGTGGAATGTAGCCTCTGCAACTACCTACCCAGAGCTGAGCTGATCCCAGATGGGTCTGAAGCCCAGAACCTCTCATGATAAGGAGATTCTTCTGGAAGACCGTCTGCTAGCAAGACGGCAGAGCTGAGCCTAGATAGAAAGTATATTTGCAATTCCAGAGAGGCTCAGCCAGCAGCAGCATTTTGTGTTAATTTGCTGGAAGGGCCACCTGCAGTTAACGGCTGGAGAGGGACCCATGTTCTGAGGAGCTATGATAAAAGTTTCCAGTTTTTATTTTGTTTACCTTATAACACGGCCAGCTCTGTCTTCATTACACACCCCAGCCCCTAAGCCGAGGATGCTTTCCAGTTGAAAAGGTCTCCAATGTGGAAAGAAAAAAGGGTGGGGAGTGAGTACCTTGTGATGTGACCTGACAGCATTGGGATAGACAGGTCACCTCTCGGCTCCCTCCCCTTCCCAAGGTTTTAAATCCTTTCCTCCTGGAAGGGGTGGAGTAAGAGCTGATGACAGTTTATTGGGTCACAACTGGGTGTCTCTCCCTTCCTGAAAGACCTGGCAACATCTCTTCTGCCATTGTGATTATGAAGAAAGCATTCACGAGGATAATTATCTAATCATGGAATTAGCCTTGGTTCATGTGGCAAGCATTAGAAGACTCTTAAAAAATAGGAAAAAAAAGGCCCACATCAGGAAATAGCACTGGTAATTGCACCCTAAATGATTATTAGACATGAACACTATTAAGATCTAGGATGAATATTTATAAGCAATTATCAAACAAAATTGGCAGATATTTATCATGAACACTTACCCCATGAAAGACATTGTCAACTTCTCCTACTTGATTTCCTCCATTTAAGTCATTGCACTGTCTAGTCTAATTTTCTCGAATTGTGGTCTTAGTGACCATCTGATTCTGAATTCCTTTGAGTGCTTATTAAATATTTGGATTTCCAAGCACTACCTTAGGTCTATGATATCAGAATTTCTAGGAGATGAAACCAAAATATCAGAATTCAAAATACCTTTTACTAGGAAAATTTGAAGCATATTCCAAAACAAAGAGAAAAATGCAATGGACTACCATGTATCTATTGCCTATCTTTAATAATTATCAAATTATGCCCAATCTTATTTGATTAATACCCCATCCCTGATTATTCTGTGGCAAGTCCCAGATATCATTTCATTTGTAAATATTTCAGCATGTATCTCTGAATGATAAAGACTTAAAAAAACTAAAAACCATTATCATACCTTAACAAATTAACAAAATTCCCATTATATCAAATATCTAATCCGTGTTCAAATTTCCCATGTTGTCTCACAATTTTTTGCATCAAAAACCAAGTAACCGTCCTGCGTTGCAACTGCTGATGTATCTCTTGCTTCTTTTGTTTGCCCCTCTGTATTAGTCATCTTCACGCTGATATAAACATACTACCTGAGACTGGGCAATTTATAAACAAAGGAGGTTGAATTGACTCACAGTTCTGCACGGCTGGGGAGGCCTCAGGAAACTTATAATCATGGCAGAAGGCAAAGGGGAAGCAAGGACCTTCTTCAGATGGCAGCAAGAGAAAGAAGGACTGCAAGCAAGAGAAATGCCAGATGCTTATAAAACCATCAGATCTCATGAGAACTCATTCACTGTCATGAGAACAGCATGGCAAGAGCCTTCCCCATGATCCAACCACCTCCCACCTGGTCCCTCCCTCCACACGTGGGGATTATGGGGATTACAATTTGAGATGAGATTTGGGTGGGGACACAGACCAAACCGTACCACCCTCCATCACTCTTTTTTCCCCCTTGCTTCTTATTTATTGCAGAAACTGGGTTGTTTGTCCCATAGAACTTTCCACAGTTTGCATTTTTGCTGGTTATATCCTTGTGGTGTCATTTAACATGGCCCTTTGACCCCACATTTCCTTTAGTTTATATAATAATTTATTAAAAATTAACTTTGTAGTCCGCTATATATTTTATTTTATTATTTATTAAGTATATAATAGCTAATAACAATTGTCGTATTATTCTTTAAGTGTAAAGTCCTCATTAGATTCAGAGTTGATGTTTTTGGCAAGAATATAGGTGGTGTGAAGTTTCAAATGCTTCCATCTGGCGGCACTATGCATCAGGTTGTCTTTTTGTAATATGAGTAGCTATTGATCATTGCTCAGTTCCACTAACTCATTGGGGAATATGGCTCTTTATTTTTATTTTTATTTTTTTATTTTTATTTTTTTTATTATTTATTTATTTATTTATTTATTTATTTTGAGACGGAGTCTCGCTCTGTCTCCCAGGCTGGAGTGCAGTGGCCGGATCTCAGCTCACTGCAAGCTCCGCCTCCCGGGTCCACGCCATTCTCCTGCCTCAGCCTCCCGAGTAGCTGGGACTACAGGCGCCCGCCACCACGCCTGGCTAGTTTTTTTTTTTTTTGTATGTTTTAGTAGAGACGGGGTTTCACCGTGTTAGCCAGGATGGTCTCGATCTCCTGACCTCATGATCCACCCGTCTTGGCCTCCCAAAGTGCTGGGATTACAGGTTTGAGCCACCGCGCCCGGCGGCTCTTTATTTTTAAAGCAATCTAGATTCTCCTAATTTTACACATATTAAAGCTCAAGAATTCTGCTCCAGTCCTTCCATGCTGCTGGTAGAGTTATCCTATGAAAACGCAAATTATACCATCGGCCTTCAATAAACTCTTCTAATACAACAGATTAAGGCTAAGCAAGACAATCCTTTTGAGTGTGGAAAGAGTATATCAGCCTTTCATTTAGTGTTACTTTTTCCTTCAATATGAAATAAATATTATTAATACATCATGTATGGATCGATCATAGCACTGTAAAAAATTTATAAGTAAGCATACGGGGGCAGCTCAAAGCACTTTATTGATGGGATGCACAAGCAAAAAGTTTTGGTGTCTGTGGCTTAGAGGATGGGGCCCACATCCTTAAACTTGTCAGACAGGGAATCCACTTCCCCGGCTTTATCTCTCACTACCCTCCTTCCCCTCACCACATGTTGTAGTCACACTGAACCTCAGTATTGCCATGTCCTTTCCCATCTGTGTTAAATTAACTTTAGCCTAAAACTGCCTCCTTACATATTTTAAGTTCAACTTAAAGATTTCTCCATACACAGTGAGTAGTCACCTAACTGGATGCGTAAACAGACTGTAACCTACTCTTGTATCAATCACCAAGTTTTGGCAGTGAACTCTTCAAACTATGTTGAAATAAGACAAATAATGAGCTGTTATCAATCTGGCTGTTTATGTACCTCACTTCCGTTTTCTGTACATCATTTTCCTTTTTCTGCCATCAACCTTCTTCCACCACTTTGACTGTGTTGGAGTCTTTCTGAACCTATTCTGGTTTGGGAGGCTGATTCATGGACTGTCCTTTGCTCAGTTAACCTCTGTTAAATTTAATTTGTCTAAGGTTTTTCTTTTGACTCTTCATGGCTGGTGCCCACCTTGTGCCTTCATTGCCCTTCCCTGAGTTCACTGCCGTCTCTATGGAAGCTTACCAGAAGAACTTTTGCTTCAGCACTGTAACGTGCCTAGTGCATACCTCCATCTTGGCTTTTATCTTTTTGAAGTGTGACTGTTCTTTACATGTGTGCCATTCACTACACATAACATCTTCATGAGTACAGTGGCTATATCTTTTTTGTCTCCTAGCCCAAGCCCTGGTTCATAGAGTGGACTCAGAAAATGTTAGGATGATTAAGAAAGATGAAATTTGAGCTGGATATGGAAAAACATAGAAGTGAGAAGGGCAATCTAGATGCACCATTGGCGTGGAAAAACACAGTGGTGGAAACAACAAGACATATTTCGGAATATGTAAGTTAGCATTCCTGGGGTTGAAAGCAACAGAAACCATCTCCATCTGTAAGAAGAACAATGCGAATGTATTGGAAAAATAGCAATAGCTTACAGAACCACCAGAAAGCTAAAGGACCAGGCTCAGAAGAAGTTGGAAGCAAAGGTATTTCCAAGGGCCCAGTAGCAGTAAGCACAACAGACTTGTAACCAAAAGAATGTAGCCAGATGCTACTGCTACTGCAACTGCCAGAGGGGAGAGATGGAGCATTTGACACCACCTCCCACCAAAAATAACATAGCAGGCGGATTCTCCCCAAAATAGGAAGGTATGGTGATTGAATTGTTGGATAGCCGAGAGAGTATACTTTACTTATACAGTAAATGAATTAGATTGACATTAGAACTAAAATTCATTTGGAGTAACGGTCAAGGATTTTCTACCCAGATTCTCACACTGAGAAAGGCTAACATTTCTATAAATTATTACTATAATGTTTATGCTTATCAGAAGGTAAAATTAATTTTAAGAAGGAAAAAGAAATTGTGAAATAAAGCAGTGGAATAGGAGAGTGCATGTTCATTTCTTTAAGGAAGACATAATTTAGACTTTTGAAAAGTGTTGAGCATATACTGAATGAATAACATTGCTCCAAAATATTTGTCAGATACAATGGCCATATTCTCTTCTTCTCACCCATATTGGCTTGACCCCTTGTGATCTGGCTGTTCAAATTGCTCCCTCATCAGTCTGTAAAGCTCTTCTGGTTACAAAATCCAGTGGCTTCCTCATTCTCTTATCTTCTCCAACGTCTTTGTAGACGTATCAAATGAAAAGATTACAAATATCTGGGAGGATAGAACCAATGGGGCTTTGAGACTGATTACTTGTGTGTGTAGGGGGGCGGGGGGAAATGAGGAAAAGGAACCAATCAAACATGGTACCCAAGTTCCTAGCTTGCACTGGGTGGATGGGATTGTACCCCATTCTTAAACAGAGGGGTACAATAGTGAAAGCGAACTGGGGCAAGGCAGGGTCAGCAAATGATCCCTTCAGTTGGAAAAGTTGATGAATGTATGCTTTATGCTCTTGAGTACATTAGAATTTCCTTAGGAGTTGCAGAGACATGAGAATTTTTTCTTTTTTTTTTCTTGTAATCCCTCCTGTATCCAAATATTCAATTCTTTTCAAACATGCTCTCCCTCTGGTTCTGGAATTCATTCCTTCCAGTGGGTTCTTGGTCTTGCTTATTTCAAGAATGAGGCCGCGGACCCTTGCGGTGAGTGTTACAGTTCTTAAAGATGGTGTGTCCAGAGTTTGTTCCTTCAGATGCTCAGATGTGTCCTCAGTTTCTTCTTTCCAGTGGGTTCGTGGTCTCACTGACTTCAGGAAAGAAGCCACAGATCTCCCCAGTGAATGTTACTGCTCATAAAAGTAGTGCAGACCCAAAGAGTGAGCAGCAGCAAGATTTATTGTGAAGACCCAAAGAACAAAGCTTCCACAGAATGGAACGCACCCAAGGGGGTTTCTGCTGCTGCTTCGGTGGTCAGCTTTTATTTGACCCCACTCACATCCATTTCACAGAGTGCTGATTGGTCCATTTTACAGAGTGCTGATTGGTCCATTTTATAGAGTGCTGATTGGTGTGTTTACAATCCTTTAGCTAGACACAGAATGCTGATTGGTGCATTTACAATCCTTTAGCTGGACACAAAAGTTCCCCAAGTCCCCACCTGACCCAGAAGCCCAGCTAGTTTCACGTCTCACATCTGGTGTGTTTTTGGAAAAGATCTTTTGTCTCAGACTTACTCCCATCAAGAATGCCTGGACTACTCTCTTCTTAAGATGATGCTGTTAATAAAACAAGGATCTCAATCAACAAGGAGAAACACAGAAAAGCTCTAATTCCTAAAATGCCATTCCCAAAAGTCTTTACATTTTCCAAAGCATTGTTATAATAAAAGGGGAATTACAAAGGAGAAATCAACCTTACAATTCTCCTCATAAGACAGGACTTACAAAGGAGAAATAAATACGACTGTTTTTGTAGAGCAAAGCAAGGGACCAAGATAATTTAAAGCCATCACAGGGGAAGCCCCTTGTGGGTATAATCTCTACTCGCTAGCTAGCCTGACACTTCTGTCCCAAGACTGGCCTTTCCTCTGAGTGATGCTTTTGGCTTTTGTATTAAACCTTTACATTGCAAATAACCTTAATCCTTTGGGATCTTTGATATGGTTTGGATTTCTGTCCCCGCCCAAATCTCATGTCAAATTGTAATCCCTAGTGTTGGTGGAGGGACCTGGTGGGAAGCCCTTCCATGGGCTGGACTTCCCCCTTGCTATTTTTGTAAAGTAAATGAGTTCTCATGAGATCTGGTTGTTTAAAAGTGTGTAGCACCTCCCCCTTTTCTGTCTTCCTCCTGCTCCAGCCATGTAGGACATGCCTGCTTCCTCTTTGCCTTCCGCCATGATTTTAAGTTTCCTGAGGGTTCCCCAGCCATGTGTCCTGTATAGCCTGTGGAATTGTGAGCCAATTAAACCTCTTTTTATTCACAAATTACTCAGCCTCCAGTAGTTCTTTCTAGCAATGCAAGAATGGGCCAAGACAATCTTCTACTCTTCTCAGAGAGATAGGATTCATTTTCATCTCTGTTCCAATCACAACAGCATAATTACTACAACATAATAACTTACAGTAATTTTACAAAGCCTCATCTATTCCTTTTGGAATAATACCTCAGGGAGGGAAAAGGAAAATAGGGGACATGACAGGGACTTTGGCAAGGCAGTCAAGGGTGGACTTTCAGATTTCAAGAAGATCCAATAACATCCCAGGGTGGACTTTGGGACTCTGCTGTCCCTTTTGATAAATCCTTAGCAATGTGACATTCAGCTATTATATTTTTTCCTAGTTTCTAAGCAAATAAATACTGCTTCGAAGGTACACACAGGTGTATGCACATACACAGATAGTCCCCTCCTTTCAAGAATAAACATCAATATTTCAAAAATGTAATATAGATTCTTATTTTAAAGTGAAACATTTTCCTATATAAAACATAATCTTCAAATACCTTATTACCAAGAGGCAGGTATTTTACGTATGCACAGCTGAGTCAATCCCTTTGCTCATCCTTCTAAATCTTGTCCAGAGAAAGTAAGAGAGTTTATTAGCCTTAAATCCAAGTTCCCTCCCCATTTCCACCTGTGGATGGGGTGGAAGTTGTTTGGGGTGGAAGACAGTTGGTTCTCCTGGTTCATTCCTTTGCACTAATGCTACAACATTGGGAGATATATTTAACATTTAACCATAGAGGCAACAGCAAAAGTAAGCTATTTAGATACTAGCCAGGGCCTTGGAATACGTACATCTATCCTAAATAATTTCCCCCCAGATCTCTAAGATATTTGTGAAGTCTAAAACTAGCTTCCCCAGGAGCCATTCTGATTCTTGGGAACTTTCTAAGGACTTCTGAAAATGCCTACTCAGTTGGTGCCTGAGCTCATAGTAGTAGGAGGTGGTAATTATTTAGCATCCAATGACAGCCCAAGATAAATAGATGTGGACCCTAGCCCGCAGGTTGTAGTTTTACCCAGTCACCTTTCTGACTGTCAGTTCCATTAGCAGGTTTACTACCTTAAAATCTGGGGTCGGATCCATCCTAATCTGGCATTGCTTACCCAGAACTGGAAAGAGGGCAGCTGTCATTCCCTCAGCATTGGTATTTTTTGCTGGTATCCTTCCTCTAGATTGTCATGGTATTTTCACATCCTCTATCTCATCCTCTACCACATAATATTATAATCTGTACATTTAAATCTGCTTTTCTTGCTTGCCTGGGAGCACTGGGGGGTAAGGATTTATATTTGTTTTCCCCTTATCCTCACTTTCTCCTTTCCCTGTCAGCACGAAGGAAGGCAAAGATTAGGCAGACAGTGAATGCTCTTTTGAAGGGACCATAGGTGATGACTTTGGGATTGCTTTGAACTGCTCAGCATAGGGAGTGGACAAGAAGTATGTGCATGGTTATTTGCCCTATTAGCTCACAGTTTTACTTGAAAAACAGAGTCACAAGTATATTGGAGGATCAGCCACTTTTATAATCTCCAAACTCTGTTCAAATGAAATAACTTTACCTCTCTAAACATAATCTGGCTCTCTAAATCTTTCTGGATTGCCAATTAAGAGTGCCAATTATGATCTTTTTTTTTTTTCTTTCCTCTATCTTCTGCTTCCACAATCAGATTATCAAATTACTCTGAGACTTTTCTTGCTGGAGCAGACTGAAGCCCTCACACCCCTCACCCCCATGCTCCACAATGGCACAGGTTGTATTCCCCTTCAGTTCTCAGTTGTGGGTCATTGGTTTGGAAATAAGAGCCATGAGTTAAGCGTCTTTGTTTCTTGCATAGGCCTTGGAAGCATTGAGAACCCTGGAGCTTGAGTAGGGAGTCGCTTATACCAGCTGAAACAATCACAGGATTTAGACTGGAGACAGAGGGAAAAAAAGTGAGGGAAAAAAATCCATTCTGCACCATTCAGCTGCCTCCTCATTCAGCCTAGGGTGGTGGGAGTTGGCTTAGTTTGTGAATCCAGTTAGCAGCAGCATTCCTGGAAAAGTGGCCCATTGCAGTGCTTTCTCGTGAACTTCATCCACCTGTCATGTTGAGTCTTGGAGGGGAGCCAGGACAGGCAGGAAATAATAGGCTGCAGGATACTGGTGTGTGTCAGTGGCCCCGACCCTCCCATTCCTGAGCACAGATGAGCTGGAAGCCTGCGAGGCGTTGCCACTGCATGGATGGGCTTGGGAGGCCACAGAAAGACTGGCTGAGGGAGGGAGAGACACAAAAGGGATGACGGAGGTTTAACTCACAGTGGGCCCCTTTTTGGGATTGCGGAACCATCTCTACAGGGAAATGGCCTTGGCTGTTGCTCAGACACATCCCTTTGTTCTCACTGACCTAATGTTGCACACATAAGGCTGAGCCTCAGATCTAAAGGAGAATGTCTGAGTCCTTCTCACCTTCACATCCTCCCTTCCCCTGGCCTCCCTGGCCAGAGAACTGACTATAGTGACATCAACTGGCTAGAATTACATAAAACTTCCCTTTTCAACTCCCAGACCCCTGGATTATTATTATGTTTTGCTTTTAATTTCCACATGATTTCTCTTTATGCAATTCTTCCTCCTTGCCACCTCTTATCACCTTTATCCTTGTCAATTTGATTTTCTCTTTCTTATTAGCAGGTTTTAAGCAACGAGGTGAAAGAAACATGAGTTCTCAAGGAGTTGTAACTATAGGCTGGTGCAAAAGTAGTTGTCTAGGAGCAGTATAAATGCCAATATGACTATAAATATGATACCTGGCAGTGCTTCTCAGTTAGAGACCCAAGGAGAGACAAGCACACACTCAAATTAGGATAATTTACCTGCACATGTACCCCCTGAATCTAAAGTAAAAGTTTAAAAGAAAAATAAATTAGGATAATTTGAGGGTAGAATAAAGGAATTATCATCAAAGGTATGAGTGAGCTTCCTCGGGGATAATAACAGAAGATGTGCAATCACCCAGGGCTCAAAGATATGAAGAAGGAGAATGATGTGGTTTGGCTGCGTCCCTACTCAAATTTCATCTTGAATTGTAGCTCCCATAATTCCTACGTTTTGTGGGAGGGACCCAGTGGGAGACAATTGAATCATGGGGCGGTTTCCCCCATACTGTTCTCATGGTAGTGAATAAGTCTCACGAGATCTGATGATTTTATAAGGGGTTTCCCCTTTCACTTGGCTGTCATTCTCTTGTCTGCCGCCATGTAAGAGGTACCCTTCTGCCATGATTGTGAGGTCTCCCCAGCCACATGGAACTGTGAGTCAATTAAACCTCTTTTTCTTTATAAACTGCCTAGTCTTGGGTATGTCTTTATTAGCAACATGAAAACGGACTAATACAGAGAGAGTTAGGGAATCCTAACAGGAGATCAATCTGTAGAGGACCAACGTGAGAGGAGCAGTGGTCAGTGTAAAGCAACCTACAAGGATGGAGGTGGGGAAATAAACACTTGGACCTCATTCTCTACCCTCCCTCTCACCTCCTGAGAGCATGCCCCACTGACTATACCCACCAGGAGCCAGAGGGGTTCCTGCAAGCCAACGTCCTGGGACAGAGAAAAGGGTAGGGGTTGGGGTGAGTGGAGAGTGGAGAGAGGGTCTCAGGAGCAAGTAGAAGGCATCTGGCACATTCATACAGTTTCGTGCACAAATGATCAATACCACAGGCAATTTTTTTCATTTCATCTCAGTTTTGACTCTAAGTTGAACTCCTCAGGTCAGAAATATCTTCCAACTCTGGATCCCTTTTAAATTTGGGGGAACTAAAAAAAAAGCTTAGGCCAGGCATGATGATTCATGCCTGTAATCCCAGCACTTTGAGACGCCAAGGCGGGTGGATCACCTGAGATCAGGACTTCGTGACCAGCCTGACCAACATAAAGGAACCCCGTCTCTACTAAAAGTACAAAAAATTAGCCGGGTGTGGTGGCGCATGCCTGTAATCCTAGCTACTCAGGAGGCTGAGGCAGGAGAATCGCTTGAACCCGGAAGGCAGAGGTGGCGGTGAACAGAGATCGCACTATTGCACTACAGCCTGGGCAACAAGAGCAAAACTCCATCTCAAAAAAAAAAAAAAAAAAAAAAAAGCTTAATTATTGAAACTTAAAGATAGTCCTTAATAGTTTTACAACAATGTTCACATCTATTCAATCATTCATCCTTGTCACTGTCATTAATAAATGACACATACATGCTAAATATAGCTTCTTAGTTAATATTGTCTTCTGATTGCCAAATTAGTCAAATTTCCACAAACATTTCTTACCAATGTCTTACAAGCTCATCCTACAAAATCTGCCTTTGTTTTGGTTCCTCCCATTTTTCTTCCTACTATGGTACTTATTACTTTACTTTCTGGAGTAATTTTTTTTTCATAGTTATAGGTCTCAATATTTCTGCCATGTTAGCTACAATACACACTTTTAAAAACATTTTTTTCTAAAATATTGATAACTATATTTTGTTATTTCTAACTATACTTTGTTATTTCTAAACACAATCTTTTTTTATAACCCAAGCAGAGAAGCAGCACAGTATTAATTTACATAGGTAACCCTCTCTTGATTCACTTACTTATTCATTTAAGAATATTTATTCAGAGTGTTCTAGACACTATATAAGAACTAAAGATACAATGGTGAATAAAAATAGACCTGTTCTGTTATTTTATGGAGAAGTCAAAAAAACAACAACCTGGAAAATTAATTTTTATTTCCTAGACTTTTAGAGTTGTATATTGAAATATTTAAAAGTTATATAATATGACATTTAGAACTTGCTTCAAAACAATCTGAAGAGGAGAGAGCAAAGGGAAGCACAGGTGAAAGACTGGCCAAGAATAATGATTAAAACTAGGTTCAAGGAAGGTCATTATACTACTGTCTTGTCTTTAATATATGTGTAAAATATTCAATAATAAAAAGTGTTTAAAAATTCATTCTTTAGAAGCAGGGTTGGCTTCAGAATTTCTATCTGGGAGTCCTTGGGGGCAGTAATCAGGTTTCTAGGGAGTGTTTGACCCTGAGTTTGCATAGCACTATCTCACAAAATTGAGAAGATAATTCTTCAAAATGAAGAATTGGTTTCAGGTATATGAAGCGGGAGGGGATTGCTAATGGAAATTATAGAGGATAAAGCAATCCCCTCTTACCACAATTTTGAAGATGGTTATAAGTAATAAGTTAGTTTGATAGAGGTGTGGTATCTAAAAAGAAACAATGATGGTATGGAATGAATCATCAGTAAAAATTATTCACACAATTCACCACAATGGCCCATCAATTGCCAAAGTGTCTCAACAAACGCTCTTCAGAGGGTAGTAGGGTTAGAAAATTTAGTTCGGTAACCACTGAGGAGATTAATTTGTGGAAATAACCTTATTTTTTATTTCCGTAAACTAGTTGGTGAGAATGTGGCTATATGTTATGTTTGTACACCTGAAATATTTCTCTTTTATTGAGAAAGCAAAAGAGAGAAAGACAGGTAGAGTGATATTATTTGTTGCCTAACATTTCAAAGCTATTGCATCTTCATTATCATCTGTCTAATATTTATATTTTTGATATTAAGAGTTATCCCTCTAATTAATGTTTGCTTATAACATATGTTCACACCTGACATTCCTGTTTTGCATTGTTTTCCTTGTATTGCTTGAATATGGCATCAAGTTTATTGTGATTTTTCAGCCCAATGCAAGGGTGTGAGATTTTAGTAAAAAAGGATAATCCAGTCCACATTACTGTCATAATTGATTTATTTGATCGTATTCCTGTTACATTTGCTTATTTTTTTAGTTATCTTGCTGTTTACCTGGTTTTCTGCCTCATAGTCCGGCATATGTTTTCATTTTCTCCTTGTTATTTCTAAGGAAACCATCTACTCTTTTTGGAATTGAGAAGTAGGTTTATACACTTTTTAATTGAATTACAACATACAATAAAGAGCACAGATCTTTTATATACAATTTGATGAATTTTACAAAGCATATATCTTAGTGCTGACTGTGTATCATTTATTCTCTTTTGTTTGTTTGTTTGTTTGTTTGTTTTTGGTAACAAGGCAACAAGTTACATCTTTCATTATCAGCAATAGAAACCAATGTTGGCCAAAAATGGAGATTTATTGGGAGGTAATTGAGGAGTCAGAGAATCAGTGGGGAAGCTGGACAAATAGGTTTAAAATATGATAGGAACTATCAATCTTTGAAATGCTGCTGGAATGAACTCCAGCCATTTCCTTAGCCTATGTCTATCCACTTAATATTTAATCCTAAGAGATGGAGTGTGATTCCTCAAGCCTAGGTATCAGGGAGATTTTAGAAAAGATCTGGTAGAAATAGCCTCCAGGCATCCCTTAAACTCCCATACAGGAAAGAAAGAAAAAGACTTTTATATTTACAACCCCAATGAGATTATACAAAATGGCATGGGTGATTCTCCAACAGGAAATTGGAGTGCTGTTAGGAAGGGGAATGAACAGGAAGGCGACTGAATGCCGGTAAACATAAAACTGTAGGTGCCCAATATGAGATTTTAGTCTCCCATCTTTCTTTTGCAAATCGAGGTAGACACTCTACACTCAGTTGGCCAGGCATTAGTACTTTAGTTCATTTCCCTTTCTTGGACACTAGACACTGGTTGTGCTGCGTCTGCTAGTGTACTGGAAAGAATGGAGATTTGTGACTCTATAGAGTTGCTTAAGCCCTCTGAGCCTCATTTTTATCCCCCATAAAATTGTAACATGCTTCAAGAGTTTTTGTGAGGATTATTCGTGGTAAGATAGTACTTGGCACAGTAGTCACCCAACAAAATGTTAGTATTGCTCCTCCTCTTCTTAGGGCAACCTCTTGGGTGATTTTCACATTCATGGAGGCTTATTCACAATCTCTTTGCACAGAAAACTCTGCCAAGGCCTTGTTCTTTGTGTCGGAAATGTTTTTGCATTCTTACACCCCCTATGCAGATTATTTACTTGGCATGCATCTGGCTGTCAGCTCTTCCAGCTAAAACTGTTCTCTGTTTCTAATGAAAATGACATGGCAGGTGCATCCTCTCCTTGTCACAGTGCTACTGCTCATTTGTTGTCCAGTCCAAATTTCAGATCTGTCTGCTAAATTTACTATGTGCATTCCTCACACTATCTCTTTAAGTGACCCGTAGTCTTTCATAAAGTCAGATGATGTTGTCAGTAGCTTTGGCCTCTTTTCTCCTAAAATGCGCTCCAAATTAAGTTCAGTTTCTTCTTTCTGGAGGTTTATATCAAACTCTTTACTTCTAGAAACTGGAACTATTAAAGATATAGCCTCTAATCTTCTAAACTCAACTACTCACCAGTCAGTGGCATGTATTCATTCTGTAGCTAGGCAATAGAGCAAGACATACAAACCTTGAATATTAAGTCCTTAGAGTGATAATAGATTTTATTGTCCTTTCATTGCCAGGGACTCTGTGGTTATTACAGAAATGAGTAACATATCATTTCTTTTCTCCAATAGCCTATGGTATAGTGAGATATGAGAGACATATGCAAACAGGTAAATTGTCTAAGAGTATGAGAAGTGAGAATACAGGTTCAAGTGAGATTGGTGAAGGAAGTTCAGGTGGAATCACAAAATAACTGGAGGTTAACCGGACAAAGAGTTAGGTGGAAGATGACCTAGACTGAGGGAAGATTATGTGCAAAAGTGCAATATTGAGAGAGAGCAGAGCATGGGAATTGCAAGTCATTCCATGGGTCTTGGGTACAGAGATTTAAGGTATTGGGTGAGGAAGCTGATTTTGAGACTACGGGGCAGGAGTCAGTAAACTAAGGCCTGCAGGAGGGTCCCAGTGTTTGTGAGGAAAGTTTTGTTGGAACACAGCCATACCCATTCGTTTACATATTGCCTAAGCTGCTTTCTTGCTGTGACAGCAGAGTTGAGTAGCTGCCACACAGACCATTTGGCCTTCAGAGCAGAAAATATTTATTGGCTGGGCTTTTACAGAAAACATTAGTCAACCACTGCTAGAGGGATACAACACAGTCAGGTCATGATGGTCATTCAACTTTATTCTGAGGAGCAACGGGAAGGCTGACGAAGGAGTTTAAGCAAGAGAGCGATGTGGCCATCAGATTTGTGTGTTATGACAATCACTTTAGCTGCATATGCAGAATGCCATGAAGGAGGTAAGAGCAAAGGCAGAGACAGCAATTAGGACTTTATTGCAGTCATCCAGACAGGTGAAGACTGAGGCCAGAACTAGTGTATGTCCAGAATTGTGATAGAAGATACTCATGGCAGATAATAGCAAGTAGAATGTTCTTTTCTTAGAGTTTTCCTCTGCAACTTCACCTCTTCTTTTGTTCCTCTCTTCTGGGATATTTCCCTTCCCTGTTCCCTTCCACACTTTCTTTTTCAGTGTGATTGTTATTTTCTTTTTTTTAAACATTCTATTTGACAATACACCCCTTGTCAAGGTCAGACAAGAAGAAATTTCAGGAATCCATGGATGTGAACTTCTATAATTGTGCCATTGCTCTTGTGGCTTAATTGTCTCTTTCCAAATCTTCACCACTGACTTATTGTTATAGAAGCCCTCAAGATCGTCCTCCTCTGTTTCCTCATCTTAGCGGATTGACTTGAGCCACTTCAACAGTTTCTGGAATCTTTCAGTATTCCTCGGCTCACCCCAAGCCCAGTGTTGCTTCTATCTCAGTGTGCACCAGCACCTTAAAATTCAAACTTTGGAAGATGGAACAAACGTCTTAATTATTTTGACTTTTGTATGATGAACCATGTTGAGAGAGAATAAATGACTTGCCCAAAGTAACAGCAAGTTAGTGCTGTTACATCATGCTTTTGCTATTTCCCTACATCGAACAGTTCTAAACCCCTGTCTCCAGTTAGGGAACTAAAATAGTAATCACCATTTCTGCCCTGAGACACTATACAACCTGATCACTGGAAGGAAGTTTGTAAATAGCCATGTATCTGTCCCAACTACTTGACTATACACAGAGAGTTTTCTTAAGAAATTCCACTGAGTAGATCAATTGCTTCCTGACGCAGAGATCTAATTGGTAGGGTCAGAAACCATCCAGAACTCAATTATGAAATAAAAGTGAGGTTAATACCCACGTCGCAAGTAGGAAAATTATGGGTGATATTCTAGCTTTGAAATATAAAAGTGTTATGGAATTTTATACTTTCTTTGGGTTTTTATTTCCTAAACCTGTGCCTTGTAAATATTCACGTTCTCTAGATAAATCACTCACCTCAAAAACTGATGGTCTCATAACCTTTTGTAACCCACAAAAATGTCACACATTTATTATCATCATTTCACAGTGACTTTGATATTTCACCTCTGCTCCAAGGGTTGTACACAGGGAAGCCAGATGCTGTCATGTTTATAGCACTGAGTTTGAAGAACAGTATGTGTTGCTGAAAGGCTTGATCCCCTCTAGTCAGTTCCACAAGAAAGGGCTGTGGAGGACAGCAACCAGTCCTGGAAAATATCAGGACTGTCAAGGGCAGAGTGGCCAGGAGCAGGCACCTAATGCCTGGCTTGCCCTGGCCAGGGCAGCATCTGGTGGTAGTCTTCTAACGTGGCACTCTTCAACATGGCAGCTACTTGTCACCTGTGACTATTCAATTTAAACCACTTACAATTAAACAAAATTAAATGTTATTCCTTAGTTGCATTATTTATATTTCAAGTCCTCAATAACCACATGTGGCTAGTAGTTACTATATTTGAAGTGGGCAAATATAGAGCATTACTCTCATGGCAGAAAGTTCTATTTGACAGTTCTGTTATGGAGAAAGGCAGAATAGACGAATGAAATAAACAACTCTGCAAAGACGAAAATTGGTAGCTGGACTGGTCATAGCACAATGGATGAACCAAAACATTATGACACAGCAGCTAGAAAGACATGTGAATGCTACAGGTTTTAGCCTGTTAGAGGCTGGTTGGTTTGAACAAGTTACTTAAACTCCCTTCCTGATTTTCCTTTGCTACAAAAGGTGGGTACTGATTTGTATTATTTTCCTATAGCCTTGTTGTCAGGAATTAAATGAGATCTTGTATGCAAAGGGCTTAGCATGATGCCTGGCACATTGTGTGTGCTCAAAAAACAATAGTGATTGTTCTGAGGGCAAGGCCATTTCATCAAATAGCTTCTGCAGACTGAGCTCTACTAGTAAGTCTAGTAGCTTGAACTTACTCCAATAATGATAGAGGAAGCCCTGCCTCAGGCCCCTACTCATCTTGGAATTTTAAAAAATGGGATGATTATCAAAGGAAGAGGTGAAAAGAAACTAACAATTGGTGAATACAGTATCAGAAAGTATTTCAGTCAGCTACAAGCAACAGAAAACATAACTAATCTGTGGTTTAAACTAGTAAAAGTTTTATTTGTTAAGGAAATTATTCTTCTGGCTTTCTGTTCCACATCTCTATTGCATGATATTCATTCTCACAGTTGAAATATGTCAGTTGTTCCTCCAGGCATCATGTTTATATCCTGGAAGGATAAAATGGGATTCAGTTTTTTTATTTAGAAAAGGCCACCTCCGTACATCTCCCTCTAATACCTCATTGACCAGAAGAACCCTGTGCCACCATAAGCCGCAAGAAAGGTAAGAGAGATTTGTTTGAGAATGAACCATGTGAAATAACCAATATTTGAGAATTTTTAACCAACAAAGAGGCAATCTCAAGTGCCTCAACCTCAGAGTTGGGCCCATTAGGGTCCTGAAGAAAATCGGGGTTCAGATGGAAAAAGAGAGAGGGAGCATAGATACTGGGCAGGCAACTAACTGTGTCTGCCATGAGCTCCCTCCTTCACTGGGCATGTGTGAGTCTCAGAACCCCCTAAAGACAATTGTTACCTCATTTCTGAAAGAATGGACAAAAATTGTTCGGTGGAAAGCTGCAGAGCTGAGAGAGAAAGCTAGACCTTTTGTCTCAAAATCCACGTACATCCTACCTTTCTTCTCAAGCAAAAGCAAAACCGAAAAGGCTCCCTTTTAAACAACACAAAATTCAAAGAAAACAAGAGTTTTCATCATAACAGAGTGTGTGTTGCATAACACTGTGTAAATCAGTCACAGATGCATGGCTCTTTTATCTGAGGCATCAGTCACAACTGGGATGAAACAGATTGCACATAAGTGGAGGGGAAATACATTGGCTTGTTTTGTTAGAATAATTCAATTTCCATGCTTGCCTTCTTCCCTTGGGGGAAATGATTATTTGACTTGATGCTGAAAGGACTCAGCAAGATAAGCTTATTTAAAGGCAATATTATAAGAGAAGGTAGTATTAGGTTTTTGTTTTTGTTTGCTTTGCTTTTTTTCTGGTTGAATTTTTCTCCCAAGGGAAGAAACTTGAATGTTAAAGGCAAAAAAGAAAAAACAAGCCACAAAATGAAAAATGCCTTGCCTAAATAGCAAAAACTACTCCCTCTATATAGATTACTGAATTCCATGGTACATTTCTCAAAGGACATGTTTTTGCAGCTTTGTGACTATTATTGTTTATTGACAATTCCCAACATTTTCCCTACATCTCTTTTGACATCCCATCCTGTATTCAGCTGCCTATTGAACATCCCTTGAAGGTCTATAGACAACTCTATCTCAACGTATCTGAAACAGACGTCATGATCTTTCTCCTAAATGAGACAAATAAAACAAAACAAAACATCTTGCTTCTCTTCCAGTGTATTTCCTCTTTGTAAATGACACTGCCAATTACCCCATTACTCGAACCCAAAGCCTGGAAATTATCCTTGACTCTTCCATTTCTTCATCCCCTTCATATCTGTGCAATCGCCAAAGCCTGTCAATACCACTTCCTAAACATTTCCCAAACTCATGCAATACATTTACAGTGTATCAGGAAGATTTTCTTCACTATAAGTACATATTCGTAAAGCTTAACTAACTAAAGAAAACCACACTCACAAACTGAACCAAAGATGGCCTGGCTGGGAATGGTACCATTAGATTCCATCACTGATGCTCTGCATCAAGTAGCATCTTTACAGAGACCTCTGGAGCATGTTTATCCACAAATTCCTGGCTGACACTATACCACATTTCTGTTAACCCAGTTGCTATGAAGGAACTGAAAGTGGATGGTATAAGTGAAAGATTAAATGCACCCTAATTTCTTCAAAAGGAAACTTCCAGAGGACACTGCGTCTGTCTTGTCACTACTATATCCCCAGAATCCAGCAGGTACCTGTCACATAGTAGGCTCTCAGTTAATGCTAGAAGTTGGGGAAATGAATAAGGTGAGGAAGAATGCTAATTTAAATTCCTAATCCCTTGTTTATAATCATTTAAGTTTCTCACAAAACATCCTTCATCTTGCCAACATCTGGGACACTTTAGATTCAACCCAAGATAGAAGTAACTTGGATAATTCTAGACTTCCTAGCACCTGGACTCCAATTGTTAGTTCACCTCTCTGCTATTATAATCTGGATAATATGTCTTAGTTCTCAAAATTGAAATATTCAATAGTGTGAAAACAGGCTTTGAAATCTCTGATTTGTCATTGACTAGTTTTGTACCTTTTTGCAACTTACTTGACTCCCCTCTGTCTCAGTTATTTTATCTACAAAATGGGAAGATGCTTTGTGAGGTTGTTGAGAAGCTTCAGTGAAATAATCTGAGAGAAGCACTAAGCAGGTCTCCCAGCACAGAACTCAGTATGCCTCTGTACTGCCAAGTAGAGGAATAGTACTGACATCTTTAAAAGCTATCAGTCTTATCCAGGAAGCCTGCAAGTATCTGAAAGTCACCCCCTCCCATCCACTAATCGACCACAAAACTCTTTACATTCAATTCATTCTTCTTTTCAGGTTGCATGGCCAGGCACTTTGGAAATACCTGAATGGATGGGTTTTTGAAACTATAGTGTATTAGTCCATTTTCACAGTGTTGATAAAGACATACCTGGGACTGGGCAATTTACAAAAGAAAGAGATTTAATGGACTTACAGTTCCACTCGGCTGGGGATGCCTCACAATCATGGTGGAAGGTGAAAGGCATGTCTCACATGGCAGCAGACAAAAGAAGCTTGTGCAGGGAGACTCCCATTTTTAAAACCATTGGATCTCACGACTCATTTACTATCAGGAGAACACCACAGGAAAGACCCACCTCTATAATTTAATCACTTCCCACTGGATTCCTCCCACAATGCCTGGGAACTGTGGGAGTTACAATTCAAAATGACGTTTGGGTGGAGACACAGTCAAACCATATCATCTTGCCCCTGGCCCCTCCTAAATCTTGTGTAATCACATTTCAAAACCAATCATGCCTTCTCATCAGTCACCCAAAACCTTAACTCATTTCAGCATTAACTCAAAAGTCCACAGTCCAGGGTCTCAACTGAGACAAGGCAAGTCCCTTCTGTCTGTGAGCCTATATAATCAAAAGCAAGTTAGTTACTTCCTAGATACAATGGAGATACAGGTATGGGGAAAATACAGCCTTTCCAAATGGAAGAAATTGGTCAAAACAAAGGGGCTACAGGCCCCATGCAAGTCCAAAATCCAGTGGGGTAGTCAAATCTTAAAGTTCCAAAATGATCTTTGACTCCATGTCTCACATCCTGATCATGCTGATGCAGAACATGGGTTCCCATGGTCTTGGGCAGTTCCACCCCTGTGGCTTTGCAGGGTACAGCCTCCATCCTGGCTGCTTTCATGGTCTGGCACTGAGTGTCTGGAACTTTTACAGGCACATGGTATAAGCTGTCAGTTGATCTATCATTCTGGGATCTGGAGGATGGTGGCCTTCTTCTCACAGCTCCACTAGGCAGTGACCCAGTAGAGACTTTGTGTGGGGCTTCCACCCCACATTTCCCTTCTGCATTGCCTTAGCAGAGGTTCTCCATGAGGACCTCACCTGCTCAGCAAACTTCTGCCTGGGCATCCAGGCATTTCCATACATCTTCTGAAATCTAGGAAGAGGTTCCCAAACCTCAATTCTTGACTTCCATGAACTCAACACCACATAGATGTTCTGAGGCTCAACACCACATAGAAGCTGCCAAGGCTTCAGGCTTGCACTCTCTGAAACCACAGCCTAAGCTCTGCATTGGCCTCTTTCAGCCACAGCTGAAGTGACTGGGACATAGGGCACCAAGTCCCTAGGCTGCACACAGCACAGGAACTCTTAGGCCAGTCCATGAAACCACTTTTTCCTCCTAGGCCTCCAGGCCTGTGATGGGAGGGGCTGCTGTGAAGGCCTCTGACATGCCCTGGAGATATTTTCCCCATTATCTTGGATATTAACATTCAACTCGTAGTTACCTATGCCAATTTCTGCAGCTGACTTGAATTTCTCCTCAGAAAATGGGATTTTCTTTTCTACCACATTGTCAGGCTGCAAATTTCCTGAACTCTTATACTCTGCTTCCCTTATAAAACTGAATGCCTTTAACAGCACCCAAGTCACCTCTTGAATGGTTTGCTGCTTAGAAACTTCTTCCACCAGAAACCCTAAACCATCTCTCTCAAGTTCAAAGTTCCACAAATCTCTAGGGCAGAGGCAAAAATGCTGCCAGTCTCTTTGCTAAAACATAATAAGAGTCACCTTTGCTCTGGTTCCCAACAAGTTTCTCATTTCCATCTGAGACCACCTCAGCCTGGACTTTACTGACCATATTGCTATCAGCATTTTGGGCAAAGTCATTCAACAAGTCTCTAGGAAGTTCCAAAGGTTTCCACATTTTACTGTCTTCTTCTGAGCTCTCCAAACTGTTCCAAGCTCTGTCTGTTACCCAGTTCCAAAGTCACTTTCACATTTTTGGATATCTTTTCAGCAGCACCCCACTCTACTGGTACCAATTTACTGTATTAGTCCATTTTCACGCTGCTGATAAAGATATACCTGAGACTGGGCGTTTTAAAAAAGAAAGAGATTTAATGGACTTACAGTTTCACATAGCTGAGGAGGCCTCTCAATCATTGCAGAAGGTGAAAGGCACATCTCACGTGGTGGCAGACAAAAGAGGAGAGCTTATGCAAGGAGTCTCCCATTTTTAAAACCATGAGATCTCGTGAGACTCATTAACTATCACGAGAACAGTACAGGAAAGACCCACCCCCATAATTCAATCACCTCCCTCTATGTTTCTCCCATGACACGTGGGAATTGTGGGAGTTACAATTCAAGATGAGATTTGGGTGGGGACACAGCCAAACCATATCATATGGTCACTATCAAAAGTACCCTGATGTGAACATAATAAAAGTTATCACAAGCGTTTAGATTTGTTTACTACTATATCTCTATCACTGAAGACATTTATGCATTTCATCATTAATGGACCTACCAAGGACCTTAATATACACTAGCAGTGTTGAGGCCCCAGGGAAGGTAGTGAATAAGACAGATGTGTGTTTGCTCTAAAATGAACAAGATTTAAAACCATGATATGTGCAAAGAAAAAATTAAAACAGGGATATGAAATGGTGAGTAACAAATGGAGGGGAGAAGAAGTTTCTTTTCAAAAGGTAGTGAAGAAAGGTCTCTCCAACCAGATAGTAAAGAGCTGATCATAGAATAATCTTGTGGAGTAGAGTGTGCTATGCCAAGAGAATGGTAGAGAAAAACTCTTAGAAACAATCTTCCTGTATTTGCGAAACATAAAGCAGGCCAGAGTGGCTAATGTGCAAGAAAAGAGTGATAGGACAGAAGATCTGAGAGACAGAAGAAAATGAGGCCAGATCATGTGGAGGGAGCCCTGGAAGCCAAGAGATTTTTGATAGTTTGGATTTATTTTGAATGCACTATCAAGCCACTGTATAGTTTAAAGTGACAGGATGTGGTCAAAGACTTAATATCACTCTGTTTGCCATGTGGAGAATGAGTTTAGTGAAGGTAGGAAGTGGGTAATAATGCAAGCATGTAAACCACTTCACAGGCCATTTCAGCAGGCTGGCTGGTGATTTAAAGTGAAGTGGAATGTTGGAAATGGAAAAAATGTGAACAGGTTGAGAATATGTTTGAAGTAAAGTTGAAGGGACATGCTGGTAGATTGAATGTGAAGGGCTGAGGGAATCAAGACAATGAAGAATCAAGGGCAATGTCTGTCTCTTTAGCTTGGACCACTGGATAGTACCATTTACAGAGGTGCAGACTGAGGAAGGTTCAGATTGGAGCAGGGAGTGACAGGGAGTTCTGTTTTGACTGTATAAAACTTGACATAACTGCTAGACATCCAAGTCGACATACAAAGTCTGTAGGTGAAGACACAATTTCAGTCCTCCAAGTTGAGAGGATGACTGGAAATATCAATGGGGGAGTCATTGGATATAAAGTGGATAGAAGCCGTGAAATGAAATGAGATCTAGGAATTGAATAGAGAAAGGGGGAGAAAGAAGGCTCTGACATGCCCAGAGGCAGGTCAACATTCAGAAAGCACACAGAGAAGAAGTAGATTGCAAAAGAGACTCAAGAAAGACAGCCAGTGAAATAAGAGTTTGTGGGATCACAGAAGCCGAGGAAAGAGAGGCTTCTAAGAAGGAGGAAGAAATAAATTGAAATGAATGCTGATGAGACATTGAATAAAATAAAGACACAAAAGTGACCCCTGGTCTAAGCAACACTGAGGATTTTGACAATTCTGCATCAGTGGAGTCATGGGGACAAAAGTGGATGATGGAAATAATGGGGGTGAAGTAGATAAGACCATTAATAGAGATAAATCCCTCTTTAAGTAGTTTTGCTGTGAAATGGAAAGGAAAAATATATTTCTCTGCTGTTTTAAGATGGAAGGCACTTTCCCATATATACACTCTCCCGTATGTACAGATTGCCAAGGGCTGCAGAGAGAGAAAAAACTGATGAGGCAGGATGTGGGGTATTTAGGAATTCTTTATCATCTTCCCATATTTTTTTTGTAAATCTAAAACTGTTCTAGGACAAAAGGTTTATTTTTTAAAACTGAGGCAGTATAAAGAGAACGTTTAGGCGCAAAATCCTTGAAAGAAGTTGGTCTTCAAATCCCAAATAGAGGAAGGCTGTCAGAAAATATCGTTCACTTATTAGTGAATAACTGAATGAATTTTATTACATTTTAGAGTTTATAAAACTTATATCCATTCACTCACGTGTATCATAACCTTAGGAGGAAGTTAGTATAATGCTCATCTTCTAAGATGAGGAAACTGAGGTTCTGAAAAGTAAGACTGGTTGAGAACAACACTTTTCATTAGCCAGAGTAATTTGGAAGACAAAGGTTTTTGAACACTTCATTTCCTTGGGAAGGATTTCAACATGTTGGTCCTGTAAGGCTTTATCCGGTCAGGCATTCCACAAATATTTATGTTGGGTCTCAGTTTTCTCTTCTGCAGGATGAAAAGATACAAAAAAATATATTTAGGGATCCTTTGGATCTAGAATTCCCTGACTTTAAAAATTTTATTGCATAGCTGCTTGTGTTTAAAAGTGAGAATGGTTAGGAGTGTTTTCCAGGAAGACAAACATTAAGCAGTAGAGAGGGGGATCTGAGAGCTCATCACGCCATGCCCACTGCACGTTGCTTGGAGGGACTGTTTACAGCAACATGCACTGTGTTGGAATCTTCCATGTTGCTCCATGAGGAGGTGTTGACAGCATCATCTTTGCTCTTCTGCATGTGTTCAGTGATTGTGAATAGATGCATTAAAGGTGAGTCAGCCTCCTTTGCTGAGTCCCTAATGCTGAGAGACTAATGCTGAGTCCCTCTTCCCCGGGGAATGATATGAGGAGTCAATAAAAACTCTGTCTACAAATTATAGGTCATCCTTCAGAGCAACTCACAAAATCTCTTAGTTATTCAATTACATTTTTTCAGCTCCCTATTCAATTTCTAGTCTTACAATGAGCCTGGAAATCTGAGAAATTTGGGAGCATCACCTGCCAGACGACTATTGTATTTCTAAAACATTTTAGATTGATAGCTGTCAGGTGGCAAAATTCCTTTATTAATTCAAGTCAATTTAGTAAGCTTGTATTAACAGCCCACTAACATTCTAGGCTTCATGTTCAAATTGGGAAGAGAAAGATGTATGAGATATAATCCTTTAACTTGAAAAACTCAGTCTACCAGGACAATTTGAAAGTTCATTGTTGTATGTAGGAATCATAGCAATATCAAGCCTAATGGTCTCAGTCAAGGTACCATGATGCTATTTCCCATGTTCCTCTTCCTTTTATTTGCAGCCTCCTCAAGATCTGCCCTGAGCCAAGTCAAGTTTGGCCAATGGAGAGCACAGCAAGAGATCAGAGGTTGAGTGGAATGTGGTGTCAAGATATTTATTCCCATTTCTCCCCTGCTGTAGGGTCACTGTTGGCTGGCAGCATCCTTCAGTTTCATCCTTCAGGTGGTCCTCTCCTCACAGCTCTCAGCCTCAGGTCTTGGTTGACTATCCCCTCCCCTACCCCTTCAGCTTAGAAGTGAGTGGCATCTCACTGTTACTAGCCCCCAGGGTACTCTGTCATTCATTTCTTATCAATGGCATGATACTGTTGCCTACGGCTTTATAAGCAGTTTCTTTATTCAACTCCTGATTATATGACTAATTGTGCCCTGTGTTTCTCATGGTGATCATGACTGATCTGCAACCACTTCATTTGAGTTTGCTACAAACCCAATTCTTCTTTAGTAAATGCTGAAGGTCCTTAAGAATGAACCCCTTGAGGCCGGGTCAGAAATCCAAAGGTTTAAGTCCCAGTTCTGGCTTTTGCTACCTTCTGGGTCAAAAAGTTGGGCAAGTTAATTAACTTATTTAAACCTTAGTTGCCTCATCTGTAAAATGGAGGTTAAAAAATAACTATCTTATGGGTTTCTTGTAAAGATTAAATAGATAATGTATTGTAGCATCTTGTAGTTCCTGGAACAATAGTTTCTGAACATACACTAATCTCCTTCACCTTTGGAGTTTTAAAGAGAGGTTTTGAGGTCTCTATGTAGAATTTCTGAGAGAAGGTATGATGCAGCTCCAAACCTTCTCCTACAGAGAGCCTTTTTTGATATTGAAACTAGAGTTGACTTCTTATCCCTAAATCCCTGGGCTCTTTGTTCAAATTCCTTTCATCGCATGGTTTATATTTTGCCTTATATTTCAAATATTTGCTCCTATCTTATTCCAGTTGTAAATTTTATTTCTCTTGGAAGTGCTTTCTTTTTATAACAATATTATTTATTATACATAAATATATAGATAAAGATATAAACAGGTAATATATATATCAATTTTATGTTTATATAGCATACATATGTGTGTGTGTATATATATATAGAGAGAGAGATGGCTATTTCCTTTCCAAATTAAAATAGCTTTAATGATTTTTCATATAAAAGCAAAGTATATTATAAAAAGTAACATGATGGAAAGAAGAAAGGAGTATAAATATCACCAGAAGATAAATGTCATCACACAAAGATGACCAATGGTAATATTTAGGGGAACAATTTCACCTAAATATCTCTATGCACTTTGATACACACACACACACAAACTCACTCATTCATGCAATTTTATAAAAATGAATCTTAACCACGGTGATATTCTGCCTGGCCCTATATCTTAAGTTGCTTTCAATCTGTCTATAAATATATGACAATCTCTTCAACTAATTCAAATATCTCCTTCTTTATGACATTCTGTTGTTTGAAAGAAAAAAAGAGATTCTTTTTTCTTAGCTTGTTAAAAAATTACTTCCAACACTTCCAGGCCCTTTTCACCAAAGATCATTACACATTCTATGCATGCAACAAGATATCACATGTACCCCCTTAAATATGTAAAATATTATAGGTCAATTTTAAGAAAAGCAGATTCAGTTTCCTTTTCAATCTGGAGTTCATTGAAAGTTCCATATTATATCTATAGATTGTATTACAATGTAATTGAACATCCCTGTCCCCACTAGATAATTTCTCTCAATATCTGCCCTTATCCCAAAGCAAGCCTACAACCCCATATCCTCAGAGGTTGAGGCCCAAGACCTGAGAACAATGCCTGCAAAGCCCCTCCCACAGTTTTATTTATTATCTCCTTGGCCTCTCTCTGCCACTTCTCCCAGGTCCCTGCAGCTTCTGCAGGTCTATCCCACACCATACTCAGATCTGAAATTCTGTCCTCTGTCTTTTCCACAAGAAATGCATTCATAAGAATGGCATGATATTCAACCACTTTATGCAAAATATGGGAATGTCACAGGACGGTGGATCTCATTGCATGCCCATCATTCTTTGCCAACTTTTTGGCTCTCTTTCCTGCTCTGCTACTTCCCATGATGGGGTTCTTTGGAAGATGTGTTCTAAGTTCCCTCTCCTGACCTCACTCCACTGCTTCTCTCACAAGGAGCAGACTCACCAGGTTGGCTCATCTCCCCCCTATTGGAATGCAAATTAATCACATGCTTTCCATCTTCTTACAAGGTCATCATCCTTTAAATAGGTCCGTTTGGAGTTCTCTCCTCATAGAAGTCTCTCTCTCTTTCCTTGTCTACTAAATGCTCTTTTTGAAGCTGAAATGCTGATATGAAGTTTCGTATGAGTGCAACCCTTATTTTCGTTTTGTGCTGCTTCTTTCTTCTTGGATAGCTGTATCAGCTTTCTATTCTCCTGCCTAAAGATTTTAACCTTGTCTTTATAGATGGTACTTGCCATGCCTTTGGCCATCCCAGCGAGGGCGTGCAGATGGTTCCAGTCTATGAATATCTCACTCCCAAGCACTGTTGCTACTGTGGTTGTTGCTTCTTCTCTGTGGTGACTGAAGCTATGCTACCCCTTTCTCTCCTGATCTGCCTCTGCACAGATTGCTGCATCAGAGGCTTTTCACCACCATTCTTCATGCCTTCTATGATTGATCACAGAGTGAAGCACATTTATTTCTCACATAACCCAAGTCATGGAAACAGAATGGATTAGCATTCCTGACTTATAAATGAAGGAAAAACGTGTGACTTATATCAGTAAATTTATAACAGATGAAGGGCTCAGAAAACCCAAGTCTATCCTCCTGTCTTGTTTCCTTTGCCTGCCTTTTCTCTGCTTTTCTTCTTTCTTCCTTCAAACAAATTTTCAATTGACTTAACTCTGAGCTAGGCACTGAGGATAAAATGGCAAGCTAAATAGGCATAGAATCCACCCTCAAATGATACATTAATACAAAAAGAGATCCTTTGAAGGAAAGCAATGTGCTTTGAGAAGGGTTGACAGGGAGCTCTAATTTTGTCAAAGAAATCTCTCTGAGTTGTGGCCTAAATCAGAGTTCCTTCATCTTAGAGGTAGTGACATTTAAGGCAAAATAGTTCTCTGTTGTTGCGGACTATCCTATAGGACTGGGAGATATTTTAGCAGCATGCCTGTGCTCTTCCCACTAGATGACACTAGCACCACCACTCTATTCTGACAACCAAAAATGTCTCCAGACATTTCCAAGTATTCTCTGGGAAACAATCCAGTTCACACTCACACACACACACACACACACATACACACTTGAGAACAGCTGACCTAAAGTATGCATAAGTTCACAGCCATGGGTATGTGTTGGGACAGCGGAGTGTCACACAGAGGAAGCTGCTGTACGTGCGAAGGCCCTGAGGCGAGACACAGAAGGTATCAAAGACAGAAAGAATCTAGGTTGCTGAGGGCTCAGAGCAAGCGGGAAGGGGGCAATCTGAGGCTAAGAGTAAGTGAGGACCAGTTTCCTTCCTGGGTTCTGTCTGACTTGTGATACCAAGTGAGAAAGTGATACCAGTATATCACTCACAGAGCAAATGTAATTGCTGTATTAAAATATATGGTACTAGAAAAAGTCTACATAGAAACTTATACTTTGAATTTTTATTTTATTTGGCTAAAAAGTAGCTGCTTTATGTACATATGTTTTCTATTCCCAAAGAATTCCTACAGAGAATTTTGTAAGTACTCCACATGCCATCTTGAGATTTCATTCTGTGAGTTGCTCACTTTTGTAATTACAAGTGTAATAAGGGGTCATTGTAGGGAATTTGGAAAATACAGAATGATAATCTCTCTAATTTTGTATATTTTTGCATTCTCCTGTTTTACCAGTTCTTTATATGGGAAGTATTGAAATTATTTGTTTAAATGAACATTTTGTCCCCATGAGATCATGAGTCTCCTGAGGCTAGGAGTTGATTCTATACACATTTCTATCCCCGATGCCTAGTGTAATGGATTGTACCTCAGAGGAGCTCAACAAAGGATTTTTGAGGTGACTACATGGCTAGCTGAACAAAATGGATGTGACAGATAGAATAATAAGGAAAAAATATCTGGGATTCATGAATAGGCTTAGTTCTAGGGGGATACTAAATATTATGCAGCAATATTGAGAAAAAAACGAAATGCCAAAAAGGAAGTCCAGTTCTACAAAGTAGAATCAGTCCCAGGGAATACAGAGGAAGATAGAAAGTGCCATGACTTGTAGGGTCTCTTACATGCCCTGGGCCTCATTGGCTGCAAAAAGTATGGAGACATCTAAAAGTACAGCTGTCACAACTGGGCTTCCTAGTCAAGGTAGCAACATAAACAATCCTGACATTTAAAATGTTAACTCTAAAGATAATTTGAGTTGGAGAGGAAGATTTGGGGGACAAAGAGACCATTCAGAAGACTGAATAACATCGAAGAGAGGAAGAGAAATCAAAGTGAGAAGAGGATAGAAAATATGAAAAGGAGAAAGGAAAAAATAGTTTTGAGAGGTACTTAGGAGATGACTATTTGCATGTAAAGAATGAGGAAGAAGAAATTGATGAAAAAGGTTACGGAACTCCAAGCTTAGACACACACATGTATTGTTTTTATCACTGTATTAGCCAATATAGGGAATACAGTACAAGATGTGGGTTTGGGATATTGGGTGAGTGTGGAATGGAGGAACTCATTATTCTCACTTTAGCATATTGAGTTTGTGGCGATTGAGAAATATTCAATTAAAGATATTGGAAATATACATGTGAAATTAAAAGGGAGATGGAAGCTAAAAGAAGGTGCTTTTCTGTGTTCATGTAGTTCTTTAAGCATAATTCCATTTATGTCTCTGCCTTTATCCCTCTGTTTGTATCCATTTCCTCACTGAACTTTAAGGTCCATAAGTCAGATACCTTTTCCTGTTCATTATCTCTCCATTACCTATCACACAAAAGTTGATCGATGAATGTTGAACTTATAAATGGTCATTGAACTTTGGGAATCATGGGATGGAAATTAGTATTTGTTAAAGCCATGCAAGGAGTGAGCCTGTTCCTAATGGCTGAGGAGAAGGCTAGGACGGGAACTACTGGAATGCTGACGTCTAAGGAAGAAGAAGGGAAGCCCACATAAAAAAGACTGGAAACCAGAGATAGGAGGAGACCCAGAAGGAAAAGGAAAAGTTCTCCAAAATTCAAAGGAAAAGAGGATTTTTAAAAGAAGTCATGATAGTGTTAGTGCGTTAGAGATCAAAGAAGATGAGGATATAGGGCACTCATTAATTTTGGCATTTGCAAATTAGCAAGTCATTAGTGACTTGAGCAAGATACTTTACTGTAAACATATTTTAGTCAATTTGAAAATATACAGATAAGGAAACACATATAACAAAAGCATACTAATCTTTCAGACATTTAAGGATGATAGGAAAGAATAAAAGCAATAGCTCTAAAGATAAATTATGCTAACAGAAGCTCTAAAAACAAACATTTTCACAGGTTGAGAGGAAGGAGCGAAACTGAAAAGCTGAAGACACAGGCAGGGAAGTCTAGAAAACAGCTGTAGATTTCTACACTATTAGGATTTATAGAAAGTATGTCACATTCCTGTTCATATCTACTACCCATTTAATATTTTTCTAGAAACCTTATTTTGGTATTTTGTTGGTTCATCCCCACCTCAATATTTGAGCTGCTATATCACAATATCCAGGGTCACTGAGATGTCTTTTAGTGTCATCTTGTTGGAAAAAGCCACAGACTTTCATGAGACTCAGGCTAACAAAAACATTTCTCAGTCTTGCCTCACCCCTTTTCTTGCTTCCTGCAGCAGTGAGAGACTCCAAGGATACACTGCCAGCATAATCATCAGTTTGTGGAGCCCAGTTTCACTGTGATCACAAATAGCAGTCCATGTCATTACTTACATCACCCAGCAAAACAGCATGTCCATTGGGTTTTAGGATATTATTATTAATCTCAGTGGTTTGTGAATACCATTAGGAATAATTTTCATTACACTAGGATCAAGACTGACTTCAAATTAGACTCTGCTCCTTATGTTTCGCCATGTGTCTCTAAGTTTATTCCACAATACTTTGAAAGAACTAATTATAGACGATTTTATACATTGCTAAACTCTCTCAGCGTGTGTCTTAAGTCTGGTTTTGTAGATAATCAGCCAGATTGAAACAAAATGATACCTGAGTGTTTCTTTTGTAATGCACGGAATAACATCAAAAGTTTACCTCATTAATGCTAGCATGATAACTATTTTTATTAACAGCTTTTAGCTCTCTTTTTCTGGTCCAGGACAAGTTAATAAGGTAAGGTCGAAACATTCTTTGGGAGTTGACCTAATTGGAAATCTTTCCTATTTCTCTCTCTTCTGGGTAATAGAGTTGTTTTCCACCAATGTTTTATTTTGTTGGCTCAAAAGTAAACAACATTAAGCTTCTTACCATTTTAATCTGTTCCAGATATTAGGTCCTATTTGAAACTAAGAGACTATTTCTTCAACAGAATAAGGTTTAGTTCATTCAGTTTCAGTTTGGAAAAAGATAATGTGTGCACTCTCTTATTTCCAGTATTTAGTGAATACACCCATTGCTTAATTTTTAAATTCTGAAGTGGAACATAACTTCTTCTGGAATAAAAACTAAAAATTGGTTTCACGATAACTTTTAGCCTATTTGGGGTGATAGGACTGGGATTTCCATGACTAGCCTGTAATATAATCTTCCTCTTTAATTTTAAATAGTTAACACAATCCAGAGCCTTTCCCTCACCTACAAATGCCACATAGGTTAGTGCAGCACAAACATATTAGAAATTAAATTCTTGAACCCACAGCTTATAGCTAGCTCTTGGTGAGCTGAAAATCTAAATATCCACTAAACCATAATCTAATCAACCTACACACTTGGTCAAATTTCAGGATAATCAGACCTGTCATTGCTGCACAAAAGGCTGCTGTTAAATGTCAATCTTTCTATCACCAACAGGAAAGTCTACTTCTATAGTGTTTACAAGTCCCACTTTGGAAAATCTGGTCCTAATCCCAAACTAACTTCCTCTGTGATAATTGCTAACATAACAGCACAACACAGCAACCTTGTTAATGGAACTCTTATTTTAGAAATCCATCAGATACCCAGCTGCCTCCCTAAAAGGGGCTTCAATTTATGCAGATGCCAAAGGTCGTGTTTCTTGGGACCCAAACTAACCCAAATGGCTTCCTTCTCCCATTGATGTGACCGATATGAACCACAAACTCAGTCCTACTCTGAGCCCAAACTCCTCACTTCCCAGTATGTGATGCACCTGAAAACCATTGAAATAATTTTGTCTGATATAACCACTGTAGAGAAACTGGATATGGGATATATAGATAATTTAGTATGGGATGAGCTAAGACAAGGTTAAACAAGTCAAGCAGATGAATGAATCCATGGTTTGCAGTAAATATAAAGAGGGAATGTGCTTCCTTTAGCACACTGTCCAAATCTCTTTCAGAGCATTAACTGGAGAGAAGGCAAAAGGAAAATTTTCAATCCCTTGTCTAGTCGTCTCATTAGACTATAAATTTATTTCTTTAATTTTTTTACTTTCAGAAACAGGATCCGGCTCTGTTGTCCAGGCTGTAGTGCAGTGGTGAAATCATAGCCCACTGTAGACCTCAATCTCCTGAGATCAAGTGATTCTCTCACCTTAGCATCCTGAGTAGCTAGGACTACAGGAGTGTACCACCACACCCACTAATTTTTTTTGGATAATTTTTTTAGAGTCTCACTATGTTGCCCAGGCTGATCTCAAACTCTTGGCCTGAAGCCATCCTGCCTCCGCCTCCTGAGTAGCTGGAACTACAGGCACAAGCCACTGCTCCTGGCTAGATATTCTTTACATAGTTTATCTACTCTTAAAACAAGTAATTTAAAACAACAGAAACATGAAAATTTGTATATTAATAAAGAAGAATAGTCGTGATACATCATTTAGTGAAAAACAGAGTTAAAGACTAACAAAAGGTAGGGTATTTTCAAATTTTGAATAAAAACATTACTTGTATTCATCTATTTGTGTATAGTATGTCACTGGATACCTCCCACTGTGGGACTGGAGGAGGAAGACATAAGACCATTAATTTGACTTTAGAGCCTTTTATGCTTTTGAATTGTTAAAACCTGTATCTTTTACTTTTATAATTCAAATAACCAAAAATTTTTTAAAGTAAATCCCCCCAGATATATATATATATATGCATATGTCTCCTTTAACAGACACAGGAAGAAGAAACTATATATATGTGTCTATTTTAGTTTAAATAATTAGGTTTTATATATATGCATATTTATATTGAAGATCACATGGAAATGGAAACTGTTATTCAAATACTTTAATGACTTGTGTGGTGGGTTAAAAACTACGAGGATCTGGAGAAATTGCAGGCAAAAATTTACAGCATTGTCTGATGACAGAAGTGCAAAGGGCAGAACAATTGCTGAAAGAAAGAACACCTTGGAAGTATATTTAATTTTTTCCCACTGGGGTATGTGCCACGAAAGGAAAACTCTATGTCTGGAAATCTGGGGTGTATAATCCAGAGAAACTTCCAAGTCAAGAATTATTTTATTTTTGGGAGACCTGTCTTGCACAGACACAGCCTATGAAGTTGAGATTCATCTAGAAAGACCCTTGTTTGTCTTTGATAGTTAAGGGTGAAGGGAGAGCATAAGAGAGATTTCTCGCTTAAGAGGCAGGAAAGGTTAGTGGAGGGGTGGTAGATAGCATGAAATAGGAAGTTGAAATGCAGAGGATGATGAAACTATCCCTGCAGCAACCCGAGCCAAGCTGAGTAATGAGTGTAGGCTCATCATTACTCACCAGGACAGAGTTATAGCCTGATATTTTCACACACTGTAGTAAAGTCAGCTCTGACCATCTGGCCCAAGAAACAATGGGGAGGAGTCACAAAAGGTGTAGGGTGATGTTCCCAGAGGCCTTGTCTTTGAAGAATAAACTCTTAATGGGAAGAGTGACAGCAAAGGCAGGAAATTACTCAAATAGCAGAAAGAACAATTAAGTGTAGCTTTAGGGGGCTTCCTTGAATCTCTGGTGTTCCCAGTATCGGTTTTCCTAACAGTTAACAGTCTTGCACATACTACTGCCCAAGCGTAGTATCTACACTCACCTCGGTGTCCATTTTTTACTGGAAATTATGCACCCTGGGATATTGGCAGGACTTTACAAAGGGAGATTCTGAATGAGAACATGTATATCTAACATTCTTCCACATTCCTGCGTTTCAAAGCAGGACAAGTATCAGAAAGTTGGAGCATTTGATAGTGTCTCATTTCTCATACTACCCCAGTGTATCAAGTCATAAAAAAATCATTTGGCCTTGTTTTTTAACTGTGAAAGAAAAAGAGTCTATTGACATAAGTCCAAGAGATTTGCGGGGCAGTCATGATTATTACAAGGCATTTAAAGGAGAAATGAGAGGCCAATTCTGTTCCATCCCAAGCATTTCTAGGCATAGTAACAAGGTGTGTTAGTTCATTATCACACTACTGTGAAGAAATACATGAGTTATAAAGAAAAGCGGTGTGATGGACTCACAGTTCTGCATGGCTGGGGAGGCCTCAGGAAACTTACAATTATGGCAGAAGGCACCTCTTCACAGGACAGCGGGAGAGAGAAGAGGTGCCTTCTGCCATGAATGTAAGTTTCCTGAGGCCTCTACAACCATTCGGAACTGTGAACCAATTAAACCTCTTTCTCTTATAAATTACCCAGTCTCAGGAATTTATTCATAGCAGTGTGAGAACAAACTAAGATGGCAAACTGGTACCACAGAGAGTGGGGTGCTGCTATAAAAATACCTGAAAATGAGGAAACGACTTTGGAATTGGGTAACAGGCAGAGGCTGGAACAGTTTGGAGGGCTCAGAAGAAGACAGGAAAATGTGGAAAAGTTTGAAACTTCCTGAAGACTTGTTGAATGGTCTTGACCAAAATCCTGATAGTGATATGAACAATGAAGTCCAAGCTGAGGTGTTCTCAGATGGAAATGAGGAACTTCTTGGGAACTGGAGCAAAGGTGACTCTTTCTATGCTTTAGCAAAGAGACTGGTGGCATTTTGCCCCTGCCCTAGAGATCTGTGAAACTTTGAACTTGAGAGAGATGATTTACAGTATCTGGTGGAAGAAATTTCTAAGCAGCAAAGCATTCAAGAGGAAGGATAGCATAAAAGTTTGGAAAATTTGCAGCCTGATGATGCAGTAGAAAAGACAAATTGAGAAATTTAAGCCAGCTGCAGAAATTCGCATAAGTAATGACGAGCTGAATGTTAGTCACCAAGACAATGGGGAAAATGTTTCTAGGGGCATGTCAGAGACCTTCACAGCAGCCCCTCCCATCACAGTCTCAGAGGCTTAGGAGGGAAACATGGTTTAGTGGGCCTGGTCCAGGGCCCCCTGCTCTGTGCAGCCTCATAACATGGTACCCTGTGTCCATGGTACCCAGCTGCTTCAGTTCCAGCTGTGGCTAAAAGGGGCCCAGGTACAACTCAGGCTATTGCTTCAGAGGGTGCAAGCCTCTAGCCTTGGTAGCTTCCCCATGGTGTTGGTCCTGAGAGTATGCAGGAGACAAGAATTGAGGTTTGGGAACCTCCACCCAGATTTCAAAGGATGTATGGAAACACCTGGATGTCCAGCCTGCTGCAGGGGCAGAGCCCTCATGGAGAACCTCTGCTAGCGCAGTATGGAAGGAAAGTGTTGGGGTTGGAGCCCCCAGACAGAGTTCCCAATGGGGCATTGCCTAGTGGAGCTATGAGAAGAGGGCCATTGTCCTCCAGACCCCAGAATGGTAGATCCACCAACAGCTTGTACTGTGTGCCTGGAAAAGCTGCAGATGTTCAATGCCAGCAGTGAAAGCAGCCAGGAAGGGGGCCTTACCCTACAAAGCCACAGAGGCAGAGCTGCCCAAGGCTGTGGGAGCCCACCTCTCGCATCAACATGACCTAGATGTGAGATATGGAATCAAAGAAGATCATTTTGAAACTTTAAGGTTTAATGACTGCCCTGTTGGATTTTGGACTTGCCTGGGACCTGTGGCCCCTTTGTTTTGGCCATTTTCTCCCATTTAGAATGTTTGTATTTACCCAATGCCTGTACCCCCATTGTATCTAGGAAATAACTAACTTGCTTTTGATTTTACAGGCTCATAGGTGGAAGGGACTTGCCTTGTCTCAGATTAGACTCTGGACTTGGACTTTCGGGTTAGTGCTAGAATGAGTTAAGACTTTGGGGGAATGCTGGGAGGGCATGTTTGTGTTTTGAAATGTGAGGACATGAGGTTTAGGAGGGGCCAGTGGTGGAATGATATGGTTTGGCTCTGTGTTTTCACCAAACTCTCAACTTGAATTATAAAAATCCTTACACGTCAAGGGCAGGATCAGGTGGAAATAATTGAATCATGGGATTAGATCATGGAGGCCATGCTCCCATGCTCTTCTCATGATAGCAAGTGAGTCTTCATGAGATCTGATGGTTTCATAAGGGGCTTTCTCCTCCTTGCTCTATAATTCTCTCTCATGACAGTTTGTGAAGAGGTGCCTTCTGCCATGATTGCAAGTTTCCTGAGGCCTCCTTAGCCATGTGGAACTCTAAGTCAATTAAACCTCTTTTTTTTTAAATAAATTACCCAGTCCTGGCTATTTCTTCATAGAAGCATGAGAACATGAGAATGAATACAGTAAATGATTCAATTATCTCCACCTAATCTCACCCTTGACATGTGGGGACTATTACAATTCAAGGTGAGATGTGGGTGGGGACACAGAGCCAAACCATATCACAAGGATAAGGGCTATATCTCCATCAATCTCCTCATGTAATAATTTATGAAGATTGTAATGTTTAAAGAGTTACAGAAGGGCCGGGCGCGGTGGCTCACGCCTGTAATCCCAGCACTTTGGGAGGCCGAGGTGGGCAGATCACGAGGTCAGGAGATCGACACCATCCTGGTTAACATGGTGAAACCCCGTCTCTACTAAAAAATACAAAAAAACTAGCTCGGTGAGGTGGCGGGCGCCTGTAGTCCCAGCTACTCGGGAGGCTGAGGCAGGAGAATGGCGCAAACCCCGGAGGCGGAGCTTACAGTGAGCTGAGATCCGGCCACTGCACTCTAGCCTGGGTGACAGAGCAAGACTCCGTCTCAAAAAAAAAAAAAAAAAAGGAGTTACAGAAGTATGAACATCATAGGCGTCTGTTGCCAATGCCCTCCAGGTACCATCAATCAAAGAATTTGAAGTTGAAATACATCAGAAAGAAGAAACTAGACCAAGTCATTTTACAATTCAGTGAACAGGAGCAGCAACTGTTTTCTATCCTGATTCATTTCTTCTAAGAGCTCCTTCCTCACAATCCATTTTCTCACACAAGTCATTTTCTTTAACTTTTATTTTATTTTTCTACAAATGGGCATCAGCTCTGAGCCCCACCCCTTTCCCCACAGCTCTTGGCAGCACCTCACCACAGAAGTGGAGCAAAGACCAAGGTTATAACTGACTCCCCTCACGTAGGTCTGGCTCATATCAGGGCAATGGGAATGATCTGTTATGAACAGGGAGAAAACGAAGCCTGATGACAAGAAAACAAATCAACAAGCCAGTGATTCTTTCCCCAAATTAATTCCTGAATTAAGTTTTCCATCCCTTGACACTTCACTGGCCATGGAACAGAAAGTCTGATACTCTTCATTTGTCTCCTCCAGAGGGAACTAAGACCAGAACCTTGGTCTAGGTGGGCAGAGTCCGTGGTAAAGATCACCCTCTTCCCTGCAGAAGGAGGGTGATCTTTGATGGGCCCCTGACCATTGCCCCGCCTTCAATAGATGACTCTACCTTTAGTTAACATTGGTCATATTCCCATAAGCCAGCTTTGGGGACTGTCAGAAGTCTTGTGGTAACACTGGAATTTATTTTCCATAAAAATTGGAGCAAGCAAGTCTTCCGAGACAGTCTGAAGATCTCATCAGATCTGGAAACTCAGTTGGCCCCCAAACAACCTAAATCCAGAGTTTATGTGAGCTTGGCACGCAAATATATTCAGAAGCTTGAATTCAGAAAGACCTTTTTTCCCCTTGTAGTATTGCCTTTAGTAAGTATTCATTTTTTAACCTCCAAACCTGCTTCTGAATTTCTAAAAGGAAGATTCCCCCAACACACACACACACACACACACACACACACACACAGAAGAAAGGAGGAGGTCAGCATTTTGGGGGGCCACTGGGTTGTCAATAAGAAAGGGGCTACTGGGGTGGGAGCCAGAGACTGCAGCAGCTGGGAAGAAGACAAGGCGGAACCTGCAATCCATAGTCCTGGAGTCAAATCTGCTTCTCTCTCTCTGCTTGGAAATTCTGTCAAAGCCACTCATTATAAGCCTGTTCATTCATTGAAGAGAGTAACATTTATTACATGGGGATAAAAGCCTGAAGTTTTATGGTAATGCTAAAACAAAATGGATCAGAAATTAAGAAACTGGTAAGGCTCTTTGAGTGCAGCATTATTGTTTTTGCAGCTAGAACTCCGAGGTGCAGAGGGGGAAGGTGCCTACCCAAAAGCTCACAAAAGGGAAAGTACAAAAGGGAAAGTAAGGATCAGACCACAGGTTGTCTGATTTTCTCCAGGTTCCACGCTCTCCCTCTCCTTAACACCTGTCCCAGGGAGTCTACCCAGTGGTTTCTGCCTCCATGTCTCACTCTTGAAGTCTGTCCAGCTTCTCAGTGGAGAGATGAATTGTTAGCAAGATTGCTGGAAGCAATCTTCTTCTGAGCTCAGGGCTCAGACTCATGAACACCAAAGGAATGCCCTCTTCCATCTCAGTTATGAAGGACCACTGGGCTCTGATCAAGAAGGTGAGATTCTAGATTAAGTGGTCTTGTAGCAGCCTCTGCCAGAGTGCAGCTCTGAGAGGATCAAAAGTAAGAGAAGAGGAGGGAGGGGAGAAAGAAAAGAAAGGAGGAGGGAGAAAAGGGTTTGGGAGGAACTAATGTTAGAAAGGGGAGAGGGAAGATTAATAAGAGGAGGTAAGAAGACAGAGTATAAAGGAGAAAAAAACAAAGGAAAGGAAGGAAAGAGAAGGGAAGTTACTAAATAAGAAGCAGAATTGAGCATTATCTTTTTGTTGTTGGTTCAGAAACTCCAAATCTGAGCATCACATAAAGTCTGCTGTGTGCTCCAAGGAGCAAAAATAGACTCTGGGTTAAATGCACCCTAGGATCCCATTTGCATCCTGAGCAATCAGGAGTCCTTGCCATTTGCATGCTGAGAAGAGGGTGGACAGGGACCCTCATTTCCTGACCTTCGACAGATCTCACTTTGGACACTGCGTAAATTTCGCTAAGGGTGCTTCCCAGTCATATTCCAAACCCACCCGAGTTTGGGCTCAGAGCAAATGTTGCAGGCATGAATTTTCTTTGGTGACTTTCCATCCAGAAACTCTACTGAGAAACCTCCAAGCCCCTTAAACTGACATATATGTTAATATCCTTTGTCCAGCCAGGAGCTGCTTCCAGCTTTTCTTTGCTAAAATCTGTGGGTGCCTTTGAACTCCAAATAGCTTCCAGATCTTGTGGGAATGCTGTGAGTGGCAGCATTCAACCAGAAATGCCTGGGGCTGCATGAACAAAAATAGCTGCAGGGACTAAGTAGCTGCTACTTTCCCTGACTCTTAACACAGTTTGCTCTGGCTCTGGAATACACAGTGCTAGTAGGACAGAGATGCCAGTTTGAGACCCTGACCACTTCTGGAGTCTGTTACATCTGTGAACACTGGCCAGGCTCCTGGGTAGGGCCCACCGTGGATTTATTCACTTGAGAGCTTGAGAGGACCCCTGGGAAAGGACTGAGGGAGGCAGACAGATGAGCTTACCAGAAACAAAATCCCAGTGTCCAAAGGGGCCTTGGGTTTGTGAATACAGCTTTGTGTCTGTAATTTGGATGTCTTCCCTGTTAAGAGAGATTCTATGAGTAGTAAAACAAAACAAAAGTGAAAGAACTGTTTATACTGAAAACTCTGCTTTGGTAAGCCTTCCACAAACTGTAAAGCACAGGGGAGGGAGGCATTCTGCCCTCGGTGAGAACACAGATGCGCGGGTGCATAAGGCCTGAAATTCAGGGCCAGTGTTATGTACTGCTTTGACATTTGGTGAAACCAGGAGCACCTCAAAAGGCCTAACTACACGTTCCTTTCCTCACTCTGCTCCCACAGATAATGTCCCCCAGCTGAGCAATACTCATCAAATGGACCACGTGCAGTTCCTGATTATTCCTGAATAGTGGATTTCAGATCCCTGCCAGCCCAGGAAGTTATTTAAGTAAGCCAATCATTTTCTTCCATAAGAAGCAGGGGCACCTTGCCCTTTTGTCACTGTAAAGCCTGTTTCCCATACCTTGGTCATTCACTCTGTTCTTAAGAGAAAGCACTGTGTGGTCCTGCATGGTGTGTGTTGTGGTCCTTTGACAGACTGTGAGTGTATGTAGCTAGTAAACTGTAACTATCATCTGTCCAGTGCCAGACACCTCCAAAATCCTAAGGTGGTAATTCCTCCCTCACCAACAAGGGGAATAGGAGGTGACCAAACCAAGATTTGGGGCTCCCATTATATTAGCAGTGATGGTGGAGGTGTCCCATGGTGGTGGTGCCACCTGGATGCAGCAGAAGGAAGGACCAGCATCAGGAGATAGGACAAGCAGCTTTGGGAACAGCAGCACATAACATTCCTTGTATGGAAATCAACATTCTAATGGTGGAAACTTGGGGAAGTGTGTGAGGAGGTAGTCTTCACCACTTCCTGTAAAATAGAAGACTTAACTGAAAAATTACCTGGATTCTAGCTTTATTAACTAGTAATGTGACCTTGGGAAAGTAATTTCACTTCTCTGAGTCTTGGTTTCATCTCCTGTGAAATGCACCAAGCAAACTGGACTGCATGCGCATGGATGTAAAGGCTGATGTAAAAGTTCTGGTTGAGGAAATGGAAAAAACACACAAAAAAATCTGACATCTATCTCTTAAAAATCTGACATCTATCTATTCATCAATTTCTGTCTGAACCCCACTCCTAGTCCTGTTTTTTTGCTTGTTTGGTTTTTGTTTTTGTTTTTGTTTTTGAGACAGGGTCTCACTCTGTCACCCAACCTGGAGTGCAGTGGCACAATCTTGGCTCACTGCACCCTCTGCCTTCCTGGGCTCAGATGATCCTCCCACCTCAACCTCCCGAGTAGCTGGGATGCTGGCATGCACCAAGCCCAGATAATTTTTGTATTTTTTGTGGAGACAGGGTTTTGCCATGTTGCCCAAGCTAGTCTCCACCTTTTAGGTTCAAGTAATCCACCTGCATTAGCCTCCCAAAGTGCTGGGATTGCAGGCATGAGCCACTATGCTCGGCCCCAGACCACTTATCCCTGTTGCTACATCTTCTTCCTTCCTCATTTAGACCCCAATGCAAGTCAGAGTTTTGGGAAAATATTTGCTAATGCAGGTGACCTCTGTGCCAAATTATAAAAGCACGAAGTGGACAAGGGAGAAATGAAAACGTACTCTAGATAAGGTGCCTGGGTATATGGCCTAGCTTGAGTAAAAAGTCTATATTGGAGAGAAAGAAGAGATTCATTTAGACTGAGAAGAAACAATGAGTAGAGAAGATGTGGCTGGAAACAAAACTCTGGCAAGGATAAGCACCAGTGGATCACCTGTTTGCTGGGTGGTCTCAGGCAAGTCACTTAACCTGGATAGGTCTGAAAAAGAGACTAGAATGTGTGCATAGGGTTGGTCACCTGGCTACATTGTACCTAGGTTGTGTGGCAGTTTGGAGAGAAAGGAGTCTAACTTTCCCTGGAGAAACTTCTCTCAGAAACAGGATTGCTCCAGCAATGTGTTTTATTACCCCAGGCATGTGTTACAATGTTGGGATTTCCATCTGGATGATAACCATGTTGTGTGCGAAGGACTATGATCTGCTAGCTGTGAAGCAATTGGTGGTGTCTGTTCTAGACTCAGGCAGAAATGCAAGCCCTTTGGTCTCCATACCATTATTTTCTTCTCTACCTCTCACTAGATGCCGACAATGGACCAGTTTCTCGATGGATAGAATTTGTTTCTTCAAATTCTTCTGTTTCCTTTCCGTGGTGTTTCTGAGTGTCCTGTGATGCTGATATTTCAATGATGGGCAAGTGTGTATGTTCTTTGACACAACTTGAAAGTATCTGGGTAAAGAGATCTGGTCTCACTCACACGTAGAGGCTTAATGAGATCCTGATGCTTAGATAAACCAAAGCGCAGGCCCCTGGATTCCTCTGAAAGGCCATGAATGCAACTGCCAAAGGGTGAAGCCCCTTTACCATCCTTTATCTATACACATACAACATCTCAATTAGGAGCCATCAGAAGGGAGGCAGAACCACACAGTCTTCACTGATCTGGCAGAACCCACATACAGGTAGATACTTAATAAGGATCCTTGATAAAAATCACATTTTGTTTCCAAAATCTCATTTCTCAAGTTCAATCAAGCCTATGGCCAGTTAGTTCAGGTAAGCCAAGAACAGGCCTAGTGGATACAGCCAGAAGAGGCTCAGTTATATCCTTATCGGGTGCAGTAGATAGAGTGGTTAGCTGTAGGGTTGCTCTTATTTCTGGGTCCTTGGGCTGATTAGGAGCTCCAATGAATTAGTCCATATATAGTGGCAAAGGGAAGCCTGCAAAGGACATATGTAAACATTTCATGGAAATAGTTCCTTCAAACCAACAACAACAACAATCTGGCTGAACCACTTCTTACCTACAGAAAAATGGCATAGCATTGTTTCCTTTCTCTACATATTTTTTATGATTCTTAGGGTTCAGCGTCTGTTGTTTTGCTAAGTTTTCTAATGTGACGATTTCCATTAGGTTTACACTACAAACATAACGCAAGCTGGGATTTTCAGATCAATTCCTTTACTCTATTGTAATGTCAAAAGTTGAACACTCCTTGTGTCCCCAGATCTCTCTACATTTCCCACTTTCCTTACTGGATTCTGGGCTCTTGAAAGCGTCAATTCTGTCTCTGTCTGTACCCCTGGCATCTGCTACCGTGGCTGGACCATACTCGACTTTTAATAAGTGTTTCTTGAGAGAGTGAAGTACCAGACACCTAATGAGATCTTGATAAAGGAGACCAAAAGAAATGAATCATCAACCATCCATTTATTCACCAAATATCTAGTGGAGGATATAGTAATTTTTTAAGTCCCTGCCTTAAGACACCTTGCATTCATGATATTTTGTTGTATATAACCAGGGGGTGAGGGGTGGAGGAGAGACAGGCTTTTTGCTGTGTAGGTATGATGCAGACATTACTTTTCCTCCACTCCAGCAAAAGTTGAAGGCTTCTTTGGAGGTAGAGGAGGAACAATAAAAAGAGTATTAACAAAGAAACCCCAAACTATTTTGGGGGAATTTGGGCTAAAAGTATGCCTTTCATCCTATCCTAAAGAGCAAGTAATATAGAATGGTTTACAGGAGAAAAACATGAGCTTTGGTTTCTGTATTTAGACAGCTTCATTCTTACCCAGACTATGTCCCCTCGTTCTCTCAGGCCTCAGTTTCCATGCCTGAAAATCAGGGAAAATAACTTCTCAGACATTTTGCAGGATAGATGTGAGATTGAGGAAGGAGAGCAAAGAATATAAGCCCTTCATTAGATTTTAGGACCCAGAATAATAGATAACTCTTTCCCGAGCTCTACCTGTAAATACCCACTGTTCTAAGTCCTTGATTGCATTAAACTTCACTATGAAATTAGCAATATTACTAACTTTGAGAAAAATGGAGTCCAAGGAGGTAAATAATTTGCTCAAAGTCACCCAGCTAGGAAATAAGGAGTGGGGGGCAGAATGAGGAAGGAGGCAGCCTGGCCCTACAGACACTGGCCTTAGTGCTAGATTGTACTTCCTCCATGGAGAGCATGTGTACCCTTTCTTCCATACTGCACCGATTGCTGAATATGGTAGAAGGACAAGATCTTTACAAGGTTAATCCTTAATAGACTTTCTCATCTTCCTCACATTTTAGAGCATGCTTATCTGCCATGAAACAAAGTCTGGATGGAAAGACTGGGGGCCCAAGAAGCAGCCTCTCTGACAGTTTCATTTGTCTGCCTGGGAATGTAATGGCTTGGGGGTCCTTCTACCTCTTGGACTGAAGAGCAACTGACCTGACTCCTTCCTGTCAATGATGGCATTCAACTCCAAGATCCAGAAATCAGTGCTTATGTCCCAAACACAAAAACCTGTATTACAAGGAGCTCATTGGCACTTGCCTATGCACTTAATTGTAGAAAAAAACAGAAAGGCAGACCTATCCACTCACATACATAGCATGACATACAATGGTAATACAGGTGCAGAAACTTCCCAAAAGACATTGGTACATCTCTACATTGATAGATTAGTGACAGAGACAGAGGCAGAGGCAGAGACAAGATGGAGATGGAGATGGAGATAGACTAATACATAATGGGGTAAATGTCCCCTTTGCCTTTAAAGATCAAGGATAAGGGTATTTATTTAGTCATAGTTCTGGAAGGTAGAGGATAAAAGCCAAATTGTTGAAAACTTGGGCTCCTTCTGACATATTCTTTTGATTCCATATCTTGGAATGCACTCTTGGCTTTTTTAGCAATCCCTCAAATTGCTTCTCTTTCTTGATGCACCCACACTGCTAGTATGTTAACAAAGGATTACAAATTCCTCCTCAAGAGAGCATCAGGGTGAGGCTCAGGGAATAAAGAACCACTTAGATCCAGATGACTAAGGCAAAAATTATGCACACACAAAGGCAATATAAAATCCTTAAGGCAAAAATAAAAAATAAGATAGGCAGAACAGTCCCACTGGAGACCATTGGAAATGACGTAACACATCATGAGTCCTTTCTTGCTGACCTTGATTCTTTTGGTATTATTATTATCAATACTTGGGTTTATGTCACGTTCAACTGTCAATGAGTTAGCTGCAAAATAACTGGCGTGCATTGGACTGGGGGAATACTTCAGCGTTCCTGAGATGAATTGAGAGAGTGACGAGGAAACAATCTTTGAAGACAAGGAAGAAGCATCAAAGATAGGTAAGCCTGGAATGTCCTTAGGAAAGGGCCTTCCTAATCCTTCTGCCTTAAGAAGAATATCACATGGACACTTGGGCCTGGGAGGAAACTGAGGCCACATGAGGGAGAGGTGAGAGAGGAAAGAACTGCTGTTTTTTTTTAACGTTACCTTCCTCTGAAGTGCTTATACATACATTGATTCAAGTTTGATTTTCATAAGCACCTGAGGTAGATCCTACCTCCATTTTTACAGATGGGAAAGTAGGCAAAATATAGGTAAAACCTATTATCTGAGATTATGCATTTGGTAAGTGCTGTATCTGGAACCCAGGCACCTCAATCCCATCCTTCTTTACGTATCCAAATTCCCCCTCTCTAGTGGAAAACTGGGGACCCGCCTAGGCTGAGAGTTTCTTAGAGAGGAAGCCACCTTGTGGGAGTTCTTTACTTGAAGTCTTACGTAACACTCACGTCAAGGGGACAGAAACAGCAGAGAATAAAGATGGAAACAAAGATCAGATACGGGCACCACGGCCAGTCTTTAGACCTGAGAAGGGTCAGGCAAAGAAACAGAAGCCAGGGTAAACACAGGGGCTGGAGAAGCAAACTGAGGAGTATGGGGACCATGGGCGAAGGGAAGGAAGGAGGGTGTTCTTCGGTGGATATTTGGGAAGATGTTTTGGCCAAAGTGGGCTTTCATATGACCCTCAGCATGATGTGAGGCAAGGTCATCCGTTTTTAAAATTCCACAGTTTGGTTCTTTTTGTTTGTTTTTGATAATTTACTCATTTCATTGAATTCCCACCCTTTTCAGGGTCATGTAAAGATATAAGTTCTCAGGGGTGAGGTTCCAAGGGACTTTATCACTCCACTAGCAGCTTGCCTAATAGTATGCAGGATCAGATATCGAGCAGTAACTATTCAGCTATAGATACCAGCTTCCTGTGTTTGGAAAAGGTAAGGAAATTGTTCATTCATTCTACAAATACTTGCGGAGGATGCAAAAATGGAACAGGGCCATCATGGACATTCAGATAAAATGCTGGGGGAGTTTAGAGGAGGAAGCTGGCATTTGAGCTGGGACTAAAATCCACCCTAGCTCTTGTATGTGTGTGCAAGTGCATGCTTTCAATGCCTTCTTATAGGAATGACGTTTGTACTAATCCCACTGTATTGCAATTATCCAGTTACTTGTCTGCCTCTCTCGATCAAGCTAAAAACTCTTAAAGGGAAAGTACTGAAGCTTGTTCATCATTGAACCTATACTACTAGTAGTAATAGTATACATTTTTAAAATCTTTACTAAATTTTAATTGATTTTAAATTAATCATCAGACCCAGAGTTTAGAAAACCTGACTCCAATGACAAAACCCAGTCCTAGGATTTGCATAATCCTATGCTTTCTCTATGAAATGACAAGGCTTCTGATGTTCCCTCCTGAGCAGAGTCTACAGAAAATCAAGAATTTCCCACAGAATCAAAAACAGTGCCACAGACATGGGAACATTCAACAAATATTTTATCAGAACAATCAAATGATTTGACTTACAGCAAAACACAAATTAGTGTGACTTCAGAAAATATTTTCATCATATCCTGGTCATATTTTTTCATCATGTATAATCCCTAGCAAAGAAACAGAGGACAGAAAGACCATATGACATGAGGTTTCACATTAGCTTAATTTGACAAAGACGCAAATAATGCACAGACCATCTGTACATGAGAACCAGATGTCTCATTTGCATTTGGATCTTTCCAGTAGAAATGAATGTGGAGGGCTTGAGAAATGCATTAAATTTATTTTAATTGACATAGACTTAGAATGTTGAGACAAATTGTTTTCCAGGCATCAAATGCAAAGGTCAGTGTGTGCACTTGAAGGGGTATAAATAACAATGAAGAAGGGCAAGGCAGCTGAGGTCAGCACTAGAAGCATCTGGAGGATATGGAAACTACAAGGAGACAGATATTGGAGGCACAGATAAACACCCAACTTTAATTAATATTGCTGAGACCATCTCATGTACCAGTTGTTGTAAAAGCAACTTCTGCATTCATTATTTCACTTAATTATCATAACATCCATATGGAGAAACTCATGAAACCCCATTCTGCAGATTAAAAAATGAAAAGACATAGAGACTCAAAGAGATTAAGCTGACTTGCCCATGCAGCCACAACTAGCAACTCTCTGCATCAGGAATCAAACCTACGACTTGTCACTTACTGACCAGTGCTCTAAAGGAGACAAGGCAGTGAGGAACTGGCAGGTTCCCTGGTGTCAAAAGCGAGACAACAGATTCAGAGAGTCAGCAAGACCAGCCTAACTGGCAAGAAGCACCAAGGTGGAGTTTGTTAAAAGGTCTACCTAAGAGAGTAGTCCAGGAATCACAGGTATCGAAGTCCTTGAAGCCTTTAGGTAAAACCTGAACATTGAACCCTGCCAGGGCAGAAATAATACCATGGCTGTAAAGTGTGGACGTAGTTTTATCCTCTGGAGTCCTGGTCATTTTGGTTCAGTACAAATGGTGAGTCAGGGATTTTGAAACAGCGAAGAAGAGCCAAGCTCTAAGGAAAACTCAAATGGTCTATTTTATCCTGTTCTGTTTCCAGTTTTAGAATGAATACACTTCTGCTAGCTCAGATTTTGAGCCCCCTTGAGCAGAAAGAGTTAATCCCTTTGGAATTCGGTGGGAAGCTGGGTTGGTTAGGCTGTGGGGAAGAAAAAAAAAAAAACTACCAGCATTTAGCTCATTGAAACAGAAAAGGGGCCTGTGGGTCACTGTTGTTCAGCACCAAGACTAGGAAATGGTTTATTGTACAACATTCAATAAGCATTTTCTCTGAAGGAAGTGGGCTGTAAATGTGTCAAATGACAGTTATGGATTGGTCTCTGGGGAGAGGAGATGTGTTGAATTGCTTTACTTGATAAATTGACTTAAGAATTAAATACAAACTTCTACTCTGAATCACATGGACCTAGAGCAGGTCTTAATTCTATTCCAATAATGCTCTATTGAGAATGCTATTCCTTAATATTTATGTGGTTCTTCATGAATTTTCCAAGGTATGTTTATACTTATCATTCTTGAATTTCTTGTTGCTTGTGTTGAATTGAAGCAAATTTGGCCTGAGAATGACTCTATACTTTGATTCCTTATTTAACACCTGCAACCTAACTTAGTACAGAAACGAACTGAAAGCCAATCGTAGGGGTATACTGTCATAACAAATAACTGAGTCTTGGCCCAACAGAGCAGCTAAGCTCCAATGAATCACTGATCAGACCTTATGCAAATAGGACAAACACCAAGCTATAATAAATCAAGCTGTTTCTGTGCCTCACTTCCATTTTCATGAATGCTGTCCACTCATGTTGTAAAGGGGAACTCTGTGGCTCTGAGGGTTGCCCGATTTATGAATAGTTCTTTGCTCAATTAAATTCTGCTGAATTTAATTTGCCTAAAGTTTTTATTTGAATACTTGGGAAAAGCAAAGCATTATTGTTCCCTCTCCCTTTAAAACAAATTTTTTTAGAGATGGAGTTTGCTCTGTTGTCCAAGCTGGAGTGCAGTGGCGTGATCATAGTTCACCATAACCTTGAATTTCTGGGTTTAAGTGATCCTCCTACCTCACCCTCACAAGTAGCTGGGACTATAGGCTCATGCCACCACGCCCCTCTCCCTTTCATTTTAGATGAAACAGCAGTGGTACAGGCCAGACGCAGTGGCTCACACCTGTAATATGAGCACTTTGGGAGGCCAAGGAGGGTGGATCACCTGAGGTCAGGAGTTCAAGACCAGCCTGGACAACATGGTGAAACCCTGTTTCTATTAAAAATAAAAAATTAGCCAGGTGTGGTGGTGCACGCCTGTAATCCCAGTCACTCAGGAGGCTGAGGCAGGAGAATCACCTGAATCGGGGAGGTGGAGGTTGCAGTGAGCCAAGATCATGCCACTGCACTCCAGCTTGGGCAACAGAGTGAGACTCCATCTCCAAGAAAAAAACAGAAAACAACAACAAAAAAAAACAGCAGTGGTACAGATAGAAGAATGAATTATCAACATGACCAGTGTGAGGCTGCTACGGATAGTAATAATAATAATAACGATGAATAATTTGTTGAGCACCTCATACTCAGTGCCAAGCATTGGGCTAAGCACCTGATAAATACTCTCATTTAATTGTCATCTCAAGTCTATGATATAGGTACAATTATGATCTGCTTTTGAATAAGAGAAAAAAAGTGAGGTTTACAATGGTAAACATTTACTTCTACAAAGGTTTACTCAAGGCCCCACAAGCAGGAGATGACAGAGCTGGGATTTGAAACCCTGCAGTCTAGTTTCAGACTCCTACTTCCAACCAGGGTGCTCTAGCTTCCCTTTCCCTGGCTCCTCCTGCACCTATAAGACCCCTCTCTACTGTGCCCCACCTGGTAGTTTAGCAAGTGTCACCTGATTCCAAGAAAATTGGGTAACAAAGCTGTTGAGAATAAATGATAATGGGTGTAAAGTCCAAGACATGGGAGTTAGCCCATTGTAGATGCTCAAACAAATGCTAACCGGTATGTAAATGTATGGAAAACAATGTTACTTTTCTTAACATCAGGACTCCTTTTAGGGAGAGGATTCCAAGTCATTGGAAGGAAACTTTGATCATTGGTTTAGGGGTTAGAGGACTACGTCCAACTGGCAATTAAACAACTCTACTTCATTCTATGGAAGATGGCTCCATTTACTTTTGGGACTTTATTTGCTGAAAGGGGTATGCAAGAGTTCAGTGAACTTAATTCCTTCAGATCATGGGAAGGAGACTGAGGGAAAGGAGAAGCTAAGTACCACTGGGAAGAGAGAATTTGGAGAGAAGGGAGCAGAAATATCTAAAAGGGAATTTCTATTAAATATTTTGCTGTGTCGCATGGAAAATAGACTCTGTCTTGCATCTACAAATCTACAATGTAGTCCTCAGTGCTCATTGATGATTTGTGGAAGGTATGTTCTTTCTGAAGAAGTGGAGTTTCCTAGTTTGAGGAAGGTGCAGGAAGTGAGAGGTCACAATTTTATTGTGTAAAGAGCTGGAAGGTGCCTGGTGCAAGATCAAGTATGGAGCAGGCATTGAAAAAAACCCAACTTACTCTCTCTATTGTCATTATAACCAATGGTACCTTGATTTCTAACAGAATAATAGGAGACACAACAAAAGAGCGGAAACACTGGTTCTGCTGTTTGTTAATCAATTCATTATTCAATCATAAGACTGAGGCAAATGCTGCTGCCTCTAGGGATGAGAAAGACCAAGAAGGAGATGTTGGTTCTTACTTGATGTTTGAAGCATATTATAACTCATGATAAAACCTGAAGAACAAATTAGATCACATCTCAGCATTTACTGCTTCCCTACTTAAGCTTTGATACCTTACAACAGAGTTTGTCTGCAATTATATTTCAATTTTAAACATATATATGTATACATTATAGCATACATATATATGTGTATATGATAGCACTGAATAGTGACATGTATCCATACGTATATCTACATGTATACATACACACACACACACACACGTATATGTCATCTAATGGCTGGTCAAACAGCGTGGAAGAATAAGCACCCTTACCAGTCGGTGAGAGTATTTGCTGTTGTTGCTTTTTAATCTAATCCTCATATAGTACTTATTATGAGTCAGGTATGCTTTCCCAGTATTAACCTATTTAATCCTCAAAATAACTCTATGAGGTAGATGCTATTATCCTCCCTACTTTACTCATGAGAAAACTGAAGCACAGAAAGATTAAAAATTTGCCCAAGGTTACACAGTTCGCCAATAGACAGAGGAGCCCATTGACAGGCAGTCTCTGTTCTTGAGGGATGTTCTGGGAGTGCCACCAAAATGCCAAGAAGAAGTATTAAGCAGGTTGACGAAATTCATACGTTTTTCCCAGCCTCGAGGCATCTCCCAGGAAATGGCTGAGGAAGGAGAGGATAAAGATAGGCAGACAATTGTGGATTGAGTGAAAATCCCTTTGTAACAGCCAGCATAAACCTTCCTGTAGCCTCAGAGGAGGCACCAACAATCCAATGTACAGTAGTTAAAAGAAAAACAATTGTCAGGGGCAGGTCACGACTTCAGGGAATTTAAAGAAAAAAAAAATGAGGGCATGAAGGTGCAGGATGTCTGGAACACCAGTTCAAAGGTACTATGCTAGAACCACCTGGAACAAATGCTGATTCGGTTTTCGCCGTCATTTCCAGGAACCCATTCCCCAGACCCCAAAGGGACACATGTAATGTGCCCTTTTCAACTTCAGTGGCACAAGAAAGCGGCCAACAGGCTTTGCAGGGACGTGCCCTATTCCTTCCAGCTCCAACACCCACAGCAGCAGCGAGATGGAATTCTGCATAGAGAACCCCAGTCCAGGTCACGAGGGTAACCTGTTGCCGTGTATGAAAACTACTTGTTGACAATGTCCTGAGCTCACACTGATGGACATGCTTAACCAGCACTGTCCTTCTCCAAGGATATATTTCTCCTGGGGGAACATGACATCTTTATTCTGAACAGAATGTCCTAAGTGGGGGATGAAGACAAACTAGAGCCCTCTAGCTGCGGCCTATTTGAAACTGATGCCTGTTCATTGGAACAAGAAGTCCAATTCTTTTTTCCCTGGAACCAATGATGTCATGATTTTCCATAATTTGAACATCATTTATTATTTAATAGACACACAAGCTTATCCCTCTCCTGATTTATATGTGAAGATACTCTTGAGATCCTTTAAGGATGTGTAGAAAAGATATGTATTTTATGTGTGATCTCAGTTTGAACCCAAAAGGATATCAAAAACCGAAATGGTAGAAAAATGGCAACAACATCACTCTCTTTTGGTTAATGTATTTCTATGCTAACCAACGGAACTGAATTTGGAATAGAAACAGAGTTCAATGAAAGAGCAGATTTAGCCATCCAATCTGCACTACTCATAAAAATATGACTCTGGAATGGGGGCCAACGCTTTCTGGGCACCACGAAGGAGAATTGGCTGCATGACCCTGGGCTTTTCTGAATAAGTTTCCTAATATATAATATTGAAGAGAGTAATATTGGGTTAGCAGCACTATTCTAATTACTATTCTTGCAGTGTGATCCACATGCACGGCATCTTATCTGAACTTCTCTTGTGCCATAATCATTTTACTTTTATAATGATTAGTGGTTTTGTATGCATCTTCTCCTGTTTAGGCCAAAATAACCTAATAACTTAATAGTTTACAGAGGTGTTCATGCACATTAAATCAATCGATCCTCACAGCAATTCTGGTAGATAGGACAAGTAAACATTATTTCATTTTAGAAACAAGGACACGAAGCCAAAGGAGATTTCAATAATTTTCCTAAGCTCATGCAGCTAGAATGTAGTATAAGAGGACACAAGTCTGGCACTTCTGATTCATAGAAGCCAAGTCCCCAGGTCAAATACTGGCTAAATAGGAAGGGCACAGACTTTCACTAACATAGGACCACTATTTTATCCTTGATCCGTTTCCTTTTCCATGCCCACTCTCAGGGCCGAACACCATTCTTCATGAATATTAGGCTCTTCAAAGATATTTACTGAATTCTTTCACTCATCCACTCATTCATTCATTCATTCAATATTTATTGAATATCCATATACCAGGCACTCTATTAGGTGCAAAGATATTATGACAAAAACAACTGACTTGATTGTGCCTTCAAAGGAGCTTATAATGTAGTGGGAGAAAGAAAAAAGGAAAGAAGGGAGGAGTGGAGAGAAGGAAGAAAGAAGGAAGGAAGGAAGGGAGGGAGGGAGGGAGGGAGGGAGATAAACTGGTCATAAATAAATATTATTTATTTTTTAAACTGGATAAAATACAAACAGTTTGGTCCAGCCTGGGTAAGTCTCCTTAGTGGTACCCAGAAAGAACTTGGTCCCCTCGCTCAGAGTAATATTTTTATTAATACTGCAAAGATTTCCTAAATGTGACTTGTTGCAGGGTTTCTGGATTGCTGGGGAGGAAATGTGAAGGTGTGTCCAGCGTGGCTGGAGAAGATCACGTAATGAATTGCAGTGAAATCATGGGAAGCTTGCTAGATTCGTCTTCTGTTCCTTCTCTTTGTCTAGATGAGAGAAGTGTTTATTTAGAAATGTTCTCTCTGCCCTCGACTTAGAAACAAGTCATAAATTTTACAATTCCCATAGAAACCTTCAACTTTTTGTGTATTTTCTCTTTGCTACAAACTCATGGACACTCTCCGAAAATCAGCCCTGAATTCACACCACAGCTTCCAATGCATTTCAGTTACATAACGTGTAACAATTCTGAATCAGAATTTTTTGGCACAGTGATTTCATCCAATAGCAAGGGAAAGGAAATAACATGTTTGAGCTCCTGCCTTACAGCAGGTTCTCTACTCTCTACCATTTTATCCTTGGTCCAGGACATAGCAATCCTCAGTAAATAAATGTTTAATGAACATATGAATAAATGATATTAGGGCAATAGTGTGACTCTACTTATTTTACTTAAATTACTCAAGGTACCCATTAGAAAATTACTTTCCTACATATCATGAAAATATTTGTAAAAGAATAAAATCAACATCTTCTTCATGCAGAATGTGTTTTTAAAAGTAATGAGTTTTAGTCCTTTGTTTAAAAAATCAGTCTTTTCATTTCTCAAAAGAGGACATTCATACAGCCAACAGACACATGAAAAAATGCTCATCATCACTGGCCATCAGAGAAATGCAAATCAAAACCACAATGAGATACCATCTCACACCAGTTAGAATGGCGATCATTAAAAAGTCAGGAAACAACAGGTGCTGGAGAGGATGTGGAGAAATAGGAACACTTTTACACTGTTGGTGGGATTGTAAACTAGTTCAACCATTATGGAAAACAGTATGGCGATTCCTCAAGGATCTAGAAGTATCATATGACCCAGCCATCCCATTACTGGGTATATACCCAAAGGATTATAAATCATGCTGCTATAAAGACACATGCACACGTATGTTTATTGCAGCACTATTCACAATAGCAAAGACTTGGAATCAACCCAAATGTCCATCAGTGACAGACTGGATTAAGAAAATGTGGCACATATACACCATGGAATACTATGTAGCCATGAAAAAGGATGAGTTTGTGTCCTTTGTAGGGACATGGATGCAGCTGGAAACCATCATTCTCAGCAAACTATCGCAAGAACAGAAAACCAAACACCGCATGTTCTCACTCATAGGTGGGAACTGAACAATGAGATCACTTGGACTCTGGAAGGGGAACATCACACACCGGGGCCTATTATGGGGAGCGGGGATGGGGGAGGGATTGCATTGGGAGTTATACCTGGTGTAAAGGACGAGTTGATGGGTGCTGATGAGTTGATGGGTGCAGCACACCAACATGGCACAAGTATACATATGTAACAAACCTGCACGTTATGCACATGTACCCTAGAACTTATAGTAAAAAATAAAAATAAAAATAAAAAAATAATAATAATAAATCAGTGTTTTTTAAAAAAAAATTGTCAGATAATAGCCACTGATAAAAATTCATTTCTTCCCAGGCATGTTCATTATGGCATATTTATAAACCTGATTGCATAACCAGTAGATAGAAAAATAGTAAAGTGTATATCTTCTAAGAATTCAGTGCTTGAGTAGCATGAATAATTTCAAAACCCAAACCATGTTACAGATAAATAACTCATGCTGTTAACACTTCTACACTGATGGCATATAAACCACAGCAGTGACAATAAACACGAAAAAAATGCAACAGTCTTGCAATCCTTTGTAATGTCATATTTCTATTTCTACTGCATCCATTTGGGAGAAAATTATATTCTTAAATAATTTTGATGAATAAAGGAAATAATGACAAACAAATACCAAAAGATGTAATTTTGTTTCTTGGCCAAGTTTGTAAGAAAATTTTACAGGTAGGACTTTATTTTTAAAAAGATGACTTAGTTCTGGAATTCTTATGTCTTGACTTATTCTCTCAGTTTCTTAAATATTTGGGGGGAAATCAGAAACTTCTTTCAGAGTTGGAAACCCTCTCCTTAGAAGAATGTACATCTGGACAGAATTTTTTAATTTTTTTGATTTTTAGTTTTTTGGGTACATAGTAGGTGTATCTATTACAGGGTGCATGAGGAGTTTTGACACAGGCATGCAATGTGAAATAAGCACATCATGGAGAATAGAACTTAATTGTGCAATTAAGTTATTATTGACTATAGTCACTCTGTTATGCTAACTTGCATATAATCTCACAGGGTTAAACCGCATTCGAGCCTTAGATGTCCAGGTTCACTCCTTTCTATAGGACAGCAACAACAAAGCTAACAGGAGAGAAAGGAAGTTGCCCATGTGAACTCATGAAAACACCCAGTTTCAGCTTCAGGTTCCCACCAGCTGCTGCCATCCAACATGACCTTTCATTTTGGAGACTCCAAAAATACCTCAAGTTTCCAAATGAAAAACTTGAACAAATTATTTCCAAGAGTTCCTACAAAATATTGCTGTAGGAACTGTCTCCAAGACTGCTCCTTTTGGCAAGCAGGCCTCAGCATGCCTGAGTGTGCCATGGGTGAATAATAGCGCCAGCTCTTGTTTGTTGTGTGTGTATCATATGCCAGGCACTTGCAAAAGCACTTTACCTTAAGAGGCAGGTTCTATTTGCATTTTACAGAGGAAGAAACTGAGGCTTAAAGTGTCACATGACTTGCCTGTGGTCATACAACCTGGACACTCAGATCCAAGTATTCTAACTCCCCTGGCAGCCATGAGTACAGGCTGCCTGGAGGGGAAGGGATGGGGTGCCACTTGTAGAGACTGTGGACTGAAGATGAAAGGATACCTTTGCTGAATAATGCTTGGGGATGAGGCACACAATATTTTTTTAAAAAATGGCTTCATTGAGATATAATTCACATACCATAAAATTCATCCATTTAAAGTATATAACTCAATGGTTTTTAGTTCATTCACAAATATGAACAACTATCATGACGGTCAATGTTAGAAAATTTTCATCACCTCAAAAAAACCCTCCCTGTTCCCAGCCCTAAGAAACCATGAATCTACTTTCTGCCTCTGTAGATTTTACTATTCTGGACATCTATATGAAAAGAATTACATAATACATGTACTTTTTGTGACTGGTTTCTTTCACTTTGCATAATGTTTTCAAGGTTTATCGGAGTTGTAGCATGTATCAGTACTCTGTTCCTTTTCATAGTTGAATAATATTCCACTGTATGGATATACCACATTATGTTTATTCATGAGTCCATTGATGGATACTTGAGTCAATTCTGCCTTTTGGCTATTGTGAACAATGCTATTATAAACATTCAAGTTTATGTATGAATGTACACTTTTATTCCTCTTTAGGTATATACATAGGATGAGAATTGCTGGGTCATATGGTAACTCCATGTTTAGTCATCTGAAGAACTGCCAGACTGCTTTCTAAAATAGCTGCACCATTTCGTATTCCCATTAGCAGTTTCTGAGGCTTCCTATTTCTGCATGAGGCATGCAATCTTTGTCATGTTGTACCTTACTTAATGACTTCCTGGGTTGGGAGGGCTATGATGCATTCCCCTCACGCCTCTTGGGTTGGAAAGTGACAATCTTTTTTTGGAGGGGATTTAATTTTTAGTTTTTGTGTGTACATGGTGGGTGTATATATTTCTGGGTTGTATGATATAGTTTAACACAGGCATTCAACACATAATAATCACATCCGGGTGAATGGGGTATGCATCACCTCAAACGTTTATCCTTTGTTTCTATGCAAATTATCCTCTATTAGTATTTAAAATGAACGAAAAGCGACAGTCTTAACACTGAATTATCTCCCTTTCTCAGTCTGTCAGAACCTTAATATTGTTTTAATGGCACTTTTTGTGCTTGGTTTCCTTTTAGGTTTTTTGGTGGTGTTAAAACTCACACACAAAAAAAGTTCACATATAGACACACGCAACACACACCAATTCTTAGTTGTCAGTCACTGACACAAAGCCTGGGGCTTTGATGAGCATCCACAGATTTTGTCTGCCATCTCCAACCAGCAAATACTGTTTGAGAACCCACAAGTATAAGTGATTTGCATTCTTGTAAAACTTATGGTTCCCAAAGCATTTATTTATGCATACTCCTATTTGATCCTCTCTGACTGTCTAGTATAAAAGATTTTGACATTGGATTTGCACAGCTCAAACATAAAAGTGAAGACAACATTCAGCACTTGCTTTTGGGGTTTTGTACTCTCTGATCTGCTTTGCTCTACTTCCTTTCTACCTGATATAAATCTTTCCCTTTTAAAAATTTTTATACTTCAGAGAAATAGTCTTTTCCAATAGGGATTCCAAAATCCAAATTGTGGACCCTTGTCAGCAGCATTGAGCTCCTAACCATACCTGAAGGGAATATTACAAGCCCCTTTGCACTGATGCCAAGCCTCAAATTTGTCTGCTTTCTGTATTCATACCAAAGTGAGCATAAAGCCATAGGCTGATGCCATGCCAGGCTGTGCTGTCGGTGAAACCCCTAAAGAAGTATACCAACAAAGATACAACAGAACAATAAAATCAGGCTTGGTCTTTTCTCCAACAATAATTTCAAAACCTCTGGGTAGCTGGTTCTCTTCTGCTTCCGTTTTTTCTCCCCAACTAAAAAATGTATTTTTGCACCTACACTCTTAACGTTTTATTTTTACTGTCTTTGCCTTTTCAAATAATCTATTGTGTGTTTACATTTTTCAAATCACTTTGGTCCATTCAATAAATGTTTATTGAAGAAGAAATGTTATTTTGGTCCATTCGATCAATGTTTATGCTTTACACCTTGAGCATCCAGGCGGAACAAAATAGACACTGACCTTGTCCTCATGGAGTTTATATTCCAAGTTCTCTGATAGAATCCATGTGCTTTAAATGCTGCTATTGCCAGAGAGGTTGTATCTATACACGTTGTGGCTGCACAAACTTATGTCTCTCCTATCTCTGTCCTTTATTTACAAACCACTTCTTTGTTGTCTGATATATGTAAAGGCTACTCCATTACGAAGACCACAAGGAGAACTTTCTCTCTTGCCCTTTGTGGTTTTAGTTTCTTTTCCTGCCCATTGAGCATAGAGATGCTAATAACACAACATCAATTTATATTCATATTTTCTCACTCAATTATATTTTGGTTTATTTATTTGTACCTTTTTTGCAAAAGGAATTTGGTAGTTTTCAAAGACAAAATAAAATATGTTTAAATCATTTCATTACTCCGTTCTCACACTGCTATAAAGAACTACCTGAGACTGGGTCATTTACGAAGAAAAAGGTATAATTGACTCACAGTTCCACAGGCTGTACAGGGAGCATAGCTGAGATGCTTCCAAAAACTTACCATCATGGAGGAAGGCGATGGGGAAGCAAGCACACCTTACCATGATGGGGCAGGAGAGAGAGAGAACGAAGGGGGAAGTGCCACACACTTTCAAACAACCAGATCTCGTGAGAACTCACTATCATGAGAACAGCAAGGGGAAAATCCACTCCCATAATACAATCATCTCCCACCAAGTCCCTCTCTCAACATTGGGGATTACAATTTGACATAAGATTTGGGTGGGGACACAGAGCCAAACCGTATCAATCATTAACATCCAATAAAACACAGCAGTCTGACACTAACTCAAGGCTTAGGAAATCTGCAAATACTGATCACAGAACTTTTCTCCAAGTTTCCATTAGTATGATGACATCATCAAAAAAATTTTGCAGAAGCCCTTGAAGCACCAAATCCTTTTCCTGGTCCTAACCTTTATGGAAAGCTTTTTTTTTGTTTTTCTTTTTTCTGTATTATTTCTTTCTCCCTCTCTCCTTTGGCATGCTTGATAGTTTCTCAGAAGTTCCTCAACAAAAGAGACTTTCCCTGATCTTTTGGGAACATTCCCATATTCTTCTTTAGGATCCTTCTCATTTTAATCAGTCTTTACAGCCTATGATAGGCACTGCATATTTTCAGTCACATTCACTATCTAATATTTTCAGTGGAAAGAGCCACACTTTGGGGTCATAGAGAACTGGGTTCAGTTCTAGGTCTGCTTCTGAAAATAACTGTGTCCTTGGGTAAGGCACTTCCCTTCTGAGTTGGCTTCTTTACCCATAAAATGGAGTTAATGGCATCTTGAACTTGGAGTTCCCATAGGATAATATTTGTGGCAGGCACATTAATGACCCTCACCCAAATATATCCACGTCCTAATCCCCAGAACTTGTAAATATGTTAGGTTTCATGGCAAAGGAGAATTAAAGTTGCAGATGGAATTGAGGTTGCTAATCAGTTGACCTTGAGACAGAAGATTACTCTGGATTGCCTGGGTGGGCCTAATGGAATGACAAGCATCCTTGTAAGTGGAAGAGGGATACAGAACTGTCAGTGTCAGAGTGTTGCGATGTGAAAAAGTCTAGACTGACCTTTACTGGCTCTGAAAATGGAAGGAAGCCATGAAGCAATGAATACAGGTAGCCTCTAGAAACTGGAAAAGGCAAGGAAATGGATTCTGCCCTACAGCCTCCAGAAAGGAATGCATTCCTGACAACACCCTGAGTTTAGCCGAGTTGAGCCCATTTTGGATTTCTAACCTCTAGGACCATAATATCATACTTCTGTATTGTTTTGAACCACTTCATTTATGGTAATTTGTTACAGAAGCAATAGGAAACTGGTAGGCAGAATAATGCCCATGCCCCAAACGTCCACACATCAATCCCCGGAATCTGTGGATGTGTCAGCTTAGATGGCAAAAGGGACTTTGCAAATGTGACTATGCTGAGGATCTTAAGCAGGAGAAATTACTCTGTATTATTTGATGAACATATTGTTAACAGCAGGGATCCTCATAAAAGGGTCGCAGAAGGGTCAGTCAGAGAAGGAGATGCAACAATGGAAGCAGAAATCAGGGTGGTGTGGGGTCATGAGCCAAGAAACACATGCAGCTTTGAGAAGCTGGAAAAGGCAAGAGAACAGATTCCCCGCTAGAGCCTCCAGAAAGGAACACAGCCTCCCAACACCTTGATTTCGGCCCAGGGAGACCCATCTTGGACTTCTGACCTCCAGAACTGTATAATAATAAATTCATGTTATTTTAAGGCAGTTTATGAGTTTATAAGGTTGTGAGTTTATAAATGTTCCAGTTTATAAGTTTGTGACAATTTTTGATAATTTATTACAGTAGCAATAGGAAACAATACAATATATACTCCTCTTTCCATTTAATTATCACCCTTAACCTTCCTTATTACATCAAGCTTGTTCATCTCTTCTCCCTTAGACCGTCGAATTCTGCAATCTAAAATCTGCTCCACAAATATATACAAATATTATGTATCAATAGAAAACATTTTTTAAATAATAAAAAATAAAAACTAACAAACCAGGGCGTAAAGAAAAAAACTGTTCTGACAGCCCTCTGAAATGCACTGCTCCCTGGGAGGTCAGCAAATCCCAGGAACCCGTCTCTCCCCCCACAATCGAATCACGGTTTTCACATCTGGAGCTGTGGGCTCCGCTCTTAATCATGTTTATTCTTTGAGGACTCCATCTTTGTCATTCTCTTTGCTCTCTTTGTTGCCTCAGACAAGTTCTGGAAAGAAGAAAGACTCTCAGTTATCAAGATTATTTCTTGGCACAATTTTAATCCATTCTTTCTAAAGAGAATCCTTACCCTTTTTCCTCCCCACCTCCGTGGACTCTGGAATGTATGTATTAGGCAGTCTTTTGTTCTGCTTGATCTCTTTCTCCCCTCGTCACCTTGAACTTGATGGATATGTTTCAATGAATTTCTGATTTTCAGTATGTGCTCTCACAGTTCTTCACTTTCTTCTTCTCTTTTCTTCTGCTGTCATGCATATCTGTGTTTGTTCTTCAAAAGCATCAGCATTTCCTTTTATTCACTTGAAAGTTTCCTTTATATAGCACTCGAAAATTCCTCACTTATGATATATCAAGAAAAGAGACTATAGATTCCATGCTTTTGAGCTTCATCATTTTATATATTTATCTTTTTTCCTTTCTATTTCCAAAAGAGTTTGGTGGGATTTCATAGAATTTCTTAGCTTTTGAGAAGGTGAAATGAATTATTATATGATCAGAGATTACAGCGGCTTTCAAGTTATCTATCACAACCTTAATCGTTCATAAACAGTAAAAATTCTACTGGCTGACTTGTCAGCAAGCAAATACAAATCAGCACTATTTAGTCCTTTATTATTATGAGCTTTTTAAAAAAGATTTCAGTGTATGTCTTTTAAAATATTTTATATGCAACTTTCTTTTCCTACTTTGACATGCTCGTGAAATTCACCTGAGCAACAATCTTTTTGCTTGCATTTAAGTTCTCTGTACCATAAATTAATTTTTCAGTTTTATACATATTTATACACCTACATTTCTATTTTAAAAATACATAACCTTAACTTTTTTCCTCTCCACATATCACCCTTTAACAAAACTTCTAAATAGCTTATATTCCAACTTGAGTACTGTTCACATTCAACAGTTTCTCACCATAAGCCATAAGCTTCCCTTTGACCAACCACTATCAGTCCAGGCATTTCATAAGCAAAAATCTCCCCCTTTACATAAATTCACGTTTCTTTCATAACAATTATTTTCAACTCTTGAAGGAATAGAGGGTCTACAGGTATTTTATAACCAAATAAATTATACTCATCAACATTTGATTATTGACCACCATCTCCGGGCAAGGCAAAGCACTAGTGTTAGGGATAAAGTAGTAAGCAAAAAACAGCATCCCTGTCCTCAGGCAACTTACAATCTAAGTTTATAAATAAAATCAAGATATACTTATTTCAGCTTGTTTTCTCATGTGTAAAGCAGGAATTGAAGATATTGAAAATAAAATGCTTACAATATAATGCTTGGTACAAACTGGATGTTCCATTAATATCTACCACAATGACAGTGATAATAAGCATTATGATCATTATGGTGAAGAAAATTACTGGTCTCTTACTTCACACGCTATGGCTGTAGCCCCACAGCCTTTAGATTACCAGCTCCATGATGCTTTTCAGAGTAGGGGAAAAAAAGCTTACACAGTTCTGCTACTGTATTGCTTCCATGAGAGCTTAAGTCCTAGGATTAGATGGGTATGGATTCAAAACCTGACTCCATCCCTGAATGTGTGATTTTAAGCAAGTTACTAATTTTCAAGCTTTATTTTCCTCATCTATAAAATGTGTATGAGAGTTTCCATCCCATGGGGTTTTTATGAAGGTTAAATATGAAAATAAATACAATGCATTCAGCAGAGTACTTGGGATCTAGTAAAGTGCTTAATAAACAATTAGTTAAAAATAATGTTCTTAACTCTTAATTCTGGTCATCCAGGAATCTGGGGTCTCCAGGATGGAAAATATTACCAGAAAGATCCATTAAAGAGGTGAAGGCTTTTGTTTGTTCTTCGGGAGTGTGAATTGAAAGCAATTTTAAAGCAAACAAATATTTTGGAGGGATTAATTTGGAGGCATTCTTCAGAATAAACTAGGAGTACAAGATACAAGAGAGCAGTAAGAAAGCTATTCACATATAGAGATCTAAAGGGTCTACATTGATGAGTTCAATATTCCTTTAGTCAAATTGCTTGGTTGTATATAGTATAGTATTTCAGGACATTCTTTGAGTTTCTTTTCCTGCGGTTTTCCTTCTTTTGTTTGTTTGTATTTTGAGACAGGGTCTTGCTCTCTCACCTAGGCTAGACCAGGATAGAGTGCAGTAGTACCATCACTGCTCACTGCAGCCTCAACCTCCTGAGCACAAGTGATTCTCCCACATCAGTTCCACAAGTAACTAGGACTATAGGCGCATGCCACCATGCCCGGTTAATTTCTGTATTTTTTTGTAGAGACAGGGTTTAACCGTGTCACATAGGCTGGTCTCATGGTCTCAAACTCCTGAGCTCAAGCAATCCACCCACCTCAGCCTCGCAAAATGCTAGGATTATAGGTTGCCACACCCGGCCTCTCATGGCTATCTTGATTCCACACCTTAACCATACAGGCAGGTCAAAACTCAGTAAAAATGAATTGTAACCTCGCTTTTTTGTCATCAGTTGTCCTGGTCCTTACTTGTTCCCTCAAGTATTTTGTTCTTCTATTACTTGTGTGGTTCCTGTGCCTACAGTTATCTAATCTGTTTAACATAGACTTTGGAGCCAAGCAGTTTCCAGGGTAGAAACTGAAACCAAAGCCGGGAAAAGACGCAACTCAATCATCAATGTCAAGAGGCCAAGCTGAGCAAGAGATCCCAGGTACCAGGAAACAGGCCAAGAATCTGAGAAACCAGACATTTATTTGTTGCTCCATGATCCATCTAACTGATGTAACAAAGAACCTATACAGCTCCATAGGCTGTATTAGGATCTAGGTGTGCGATGATCTGCAAATAGGCATGGCTTTGTGTAGCCTACACACTATGGGAGAGGTAGGCACCAATAAAATCATTGTAAAATTGCACCTAGGGTAAGTGTTACACAGGCAATACATGTCCCCCAGGACTGTAAGAGGAGGACTTGACCTGGTCAGGGAGGTCACAAAAGATTTCCCCAAGGAAGGGATGACTGAATCGAAAAGGAACATTGACTAGTGTTGAAATACAGGACATACTAAGTGGTGTCTGGAGTAGTTTCCCAAGTCCCAGGTGCCTCTTACAGGACCTGGTGGAAGATTTGGTTGAAGGTGTGATTGGAAGTATCTAGAGCCCTTAGATGCTGTATATCTTTAAATCTGAACTCTCTTGACTTTGTCTGCTCTTCTTCCCTTAGACTTCTATTTCCTGGAATAGCAAACCAGGATTTGTACTGACTGTGGCCTTTCCAAATCTTGGTGGCTTTGGGAGGACACCAAACAAGGAACGAGGACAGGGAACCCAGCTCCATTTATCTAGATCTCACCCCAGCAGTGATCTGTCTGTCCAGATATTCCCTCTACCTGGCTTAGCCCTTGTGTGGAAGGGATTGTACACATTTGCTTTTGATCCATCTCTTATAACTCTTCCACTTATCTCACACTCCTATGTTTTCACTGTGAGACTTGGGTAAGGTCTGTACTTCACTGATATCCCTTAGGTATTGTCTCTTCTAATATTCTGTTTAGTTGTAAGCAGATCCCCTTCTCTACTGACTCTACATGCTAAAGAATGAGCAGCAAACAGAGACAGAGTCTATTTGAAACACATGGGCATTGAGATGCCCGATCATCTCTCTCTGATGTGCTGTCTGGCAACAAGGCAAGAGCAGCAAGCAACCAACAGATGAAAATAGTGTTCCTTTTACTCAGGAATAAACAGAGCTTCCCTGTCTTCTCTTGTTAATGCTTACATCTGCAGCTGTCAGTGAATATCCCCCAATGCCTTGCTGAACATGAGAGGAGAGGAGCTTCTCAGGGCTTGGCTTAATCTCAGAATTTTGTTCCTCCTGCCCTTATTCCTTCACCATCAGACTATGAGTGTCCTCATTACTACCCTTCTCCCTCTTCCTAAGTTACAGCACCTGTGGCTACTCACCCTCCCCATCTCCTTACCAGGGCTCCAGCCGTCTTTTCATGTTCACTACTCACCTGTACTGATAAACCCACTTCATCCACACAGCACCCCAGAGAAGGGAGAAGGGAAGATACCAACACACAGGGGTGCGACATGGCCAACCAAAGACTTTTTGGCAAGTCAGTAGCAAAGCTGGGACTAGATTGGAATGTTGGTCTTCTCAATTGTGGCTCTATGCTCTTTCTACTAAATCATGTTTGTTTTTGTTTGATTTTCAAATAGAATATTTTAGACAACAAACATGTGCTGGATATGTTCCATTTTCCTGTCTGAAAAGGTTCTCTGACCCCCGCCCTGGGACTATGTGCAGCCTCCACATTTGTTCTTGTCTTTTGGCTTCCTGTTAAGTTCGGCCAATGGGAAGCCCTGGAAGGAGGCAAAAGGGTGGGAAGATAACGAGATAGGGTAGCCGTATCCCTGCTCCCTTGTTGCTGGGCCAGGGGTTTTAGTCACAGTGTTCCCCCACCCAAGGCTTCAGTTCCTGTTCAGTGTCTCTCTCCTACACCTTTCTTTGTACTCAGATAACCACTCTCTCCCCTTACCCCATCAGATCTAAGGATGATAATGGCTCCCAGCTATTGCTAGCTCTTAAATGTTTTCCTATCCCTTGTTGATTTCCTTTAACTGTTCCACCTCTTTGTAAATATTTTTTTCATTAAATTTTCCTCAATTGCCCCACTTAAGAGTGCGCTGTCTTTTCTACAACAACTAGGAGTGATACAGAGGGTTGCAAAGGAGCCTTCTGAAATTAATTCCTATCAGCCATAGGCATCTATTTCCTGAACTCCTTTGCTGTCCTCAAGTTTGCTAATGGATATATTTCACATCTTGTAAAATATGCTTACTGTGGTGGAGCTCCTGAGAGATGAGCAGTACCCATAGAATTCCATCTTTTCAACACTGACATGACCCATAGAGCCTCTCGTGGGATTTGTACCAACTTCAAGGAGAAAATACTCCCTACACACATAAAGAAACAGGATGGGCATTCATGGACAGGATCCTTACTTCAGAGTAACAGAAAATAGATGGATTAGTGAAGGAAAGCCCTCCTGGACCTGTCTTTGGTAAGACCTAAAATTGGTCTTGTTGGTCCTGTACCTAAATTGCACACAAGCCCTTTAGTTTTAATGATTAAGTCTCCAGTTATAAAAAATGGTACTTGCCACTGAACTGGAAGTACTTGTTTTCTGTGGTTAGCCTGAGGCCATGGAACTGCAGGGTCTCTTTCAGGGAGGTCTCCATGGTATATAATTCCAGGCCACCCCCCCCCCACTCACTGCCACAGTAAACACCCTTGAAAGGCTCTAAAGGAATGCTCCCAGTGGCCACCTGGGGATCTTTGAAAATCTGTGGGAGGCTCCTAGGCATAGTGGTTTCAGGGTCTTCACACCACCATCATCCAGGACCACATCTTACTCCTCCCCACACTGTCTCAACCACTTGAAAAGTGTCAGTGAATGTGACTCCAAGCAACAGAGGGCCCATTTAAGCAGAAAGCCTGGACAATGTCAGTTTGCCATGATCACGGCCCACTCTCTCAAAAGACTGCTTCAAGACCATCACCTGGTTTAGCCATTCTGGCTCAGATAACGCCAATGTTATTGTTATTCTCTGCAAAACTATTTTAACTTCCCCAAACTTTTCCAAATCCTCTATTTCCTTAGATCCACCTTGCAAATCTATACTCTTGGCAGGATAACTACTGTTATCCTGTTTTTACAGAGAGATGAGGAAACTGAGATCATGATTTAAGTTCTCAGAGTTAGCTGTTGGCAGGACTGGAATTAGAAATCAGATCTGCCTATGTTCCCTGCCTTCCCACTCCCTCCTTTTCACTACATTACCTTTCATCCACGATGTTTATATGCACAGTTTATCAGTTTTCTTATTGAAAATGCTTCTAACAATATTTTAATGGTGTTCTTATTCTTGCTACTATGATATAAAATTCCAAATAAATTGTGTATTCAAAAAATTTGTATTCTTTAAGTTAAAAATTTTATTTACAACGCATTTTACCATTGCAAGTTTGAAAATACCGTGGTTAGAGTTTCAAAGTGGCCCACGAAACCCAAAGACAGTAGAAAAGGTAGTACTGGCTGTAGTAGTAGTAGTACAATCTACTTTCCTAGCCTACAGCAAGAACCTCTTCAAGTCCACAGCCCTGTTGAACTTGAAACTTCCCAGAGGGAACTGTAGGTTCACTGAGGATGAAGTGTCTCCATGTCACAATGCCAGCAGGGGGCCCCACAACAGCTTTCACGAGGACTGGTTTCTGCTAAGTCAAATATCATAAGTGGATAACCAGCCTCTGTAAGTCAGATCCAAGCTTCCTGCTTTGAAACTCTCCCACTCACAAAGCTGTGCATATCATGTGTCCTGTCACTAAATTAGCAAGGAATAAAGAAGCTTCATTGCTGTTGATTGTACTTCCCTTCTGTGATGGGGCCAAAAGGAATTACTTGTTGAGAGAGCTGGCACCTCCTCTAGAGATGCTCGCTGAGTGTAGAAGATATATGCATGAGCTGTGGGAGGGAAAGAAAGAAGGTATTTCCATTTAGCACCGGTTTTCTTTTCATTTCAGGGATGGTCACCATTAGAGAGGTGAAGTTCAGACACAAGCTCCACACACTCCTTAGTGTTCACAGCCTACATAGAATCTCAGGAGCTGGGAAGAGTCCCAAGCAATCCTCTCTCCACATCTGCACCAAAATAGGAAAACAGCTCTTCAGTATTCCTTGGTCATCAATAACGTACCCAACACTGTCCTAAGCCCTGAAATATACATAAAGGAGTTTCAGTCTGTGTTCTTGAAGAAGCAGTCTGTGTTCTTGAAGAAAGTGGTTTTGAGATGAGGCATCAGATAGAAAAATATAATAAAGGGAAAATAATTGCTATTTTTTAACCAAACCTGCCTTCCAAAGTCATTACCTGGAAATGCACTCCTCTTTGTTTTTCCTTCTGAGTGCTTCAGTTGATTTGCTTGAGCAAAGGTGGACACGGATTCGAGTTGAGGGAAAGGAGAAAGGCAGAATAAACATAAGAAGGTGAAAATAAATTAGATTTCTTGGAGCTAATCCCAGAGGGAATAGGTGAGGTGGAGGCAAGAGAGTCAGGGACAGAGAGAACCGCTACTGTGGCTGGTGCTGCACCTGGAGCACAACATGGGAGGCAATGTTGGAAGCACCTGCAGGGTGAAGTGGCTGAGGTTTTTAGAACTGAGATGTCTAGTGTCCACTTTGAAATTGTTTGCATTGCCGCAGAGCAAACTGCCTCCCTTCCTCCTTCCAGTAAAATTTGCTCTGCTAAGATTGCCTTGTGTGGGTAAGGGTTTTGAAAATACGGAGGAAAAGCCTGCATTTCCTCCTGTTTGGACTGAGGTGGTGCAGCACTGACTCTGGCACACACAGTATGGTGACAACCCATAAGCCAAGGATGCAGCCAGCTGAGCTCAGTGTGACTTCAATCCACAGAAACCCGCGAGACAACGGGGTGCGGTATGAACTCACACACAGAGTTGGAGGTTCAAGAGGATTTTCTGAGTTCTAAATGAGAAAGTAACCCTTGTTATTTATGCCTCTTTAAAAAGAAAAAAAGGTAAAATGTTGAAAGTATTTTAATAGAGATTAGGACATAATATTAGAGATTAGGACATAATATTAGAGCTTAGGACATAATATTACTATCACATAGGATCAAGAAACTAAAGCAACAAAAGAAGGGAAGTGGGGTTGAAAAGGGCTTCATAGAGCGGGGAAAATTAAAGCAGGGCTTGGAAGATGAATAGCATTTCACCAGTTTGAGAAAAGACGGCAGGAGAAAGGAAAAATGAAGGGTATTTTAGGTAGAGTTAAGTGCTTATGTCAGAGTATCTCTACCTTGGCACCACTGACATCTTAAGCTGAATAACTCATTGTTTAGGGAGAGGTCCTGTGCATTGTAGAATATTTAGCAGCATACCTGACCTCTATCCACTAAATTTTCAGTAGCACACTCCTGTCCAGTTGTGACAAACAAAAATGTCTCCAAACATTGCCAAACCAAATGTCCCCCGAAGAATAAAGCAAATGGCATGTTTGGGGAATAAAGGTCAATGAAGCTGAAACCCAGTGTTCATAGACAATGGTGGCCAAAGATAAGGTTGGCAAATAAATTATGACCAGGCGGTGGAAGGAGACTAAATGCCTGCCATGGAATTGCCATAATTCTCTACATCCTGGCAATTCAGATGTGAATTTTAAGCAGAAATAACACAGTCCAATCTATGTTATCAAAAGATAACCAGGAGTCATATAGGTAATGACTTAGAGGGGCAGAGAGTTTAATTAGACAATTGCTACCTGTAAGAAAACAAACACATCTACCTTGCGTCTTTGTCACTTTGGTCTGCAGAATGGTCTATGACTTTCCATGACTATTACCCTAGGAACTTTCTCTTAGGCCCAGCCAAATTTGCCCAGGCTTGACTCTGCACTAGTAGCTTGTTCTGAAGGCTGAGAACACCTGTAGCTTTGCCCCCCTTATTTTAGCAACCATTCTTGAAGCAGCCAGAGGCTCACACCCGGAAGCCCTTTGTTTGTTGTGTTGTTGCTAACAGAGCCTGAGGTTTAACAGGGGTTTCCAGGGCATGTTGATTAGCTATCTGCTACCAGGGGAGCCAGGGACATAGTGTGCGCAGGGGCTGCTCAGCTTAGGAGTCCACAGTCAGAACTGGTAGTTATTTAAAGCCTCCGAAAGTAGTGTCAGTGTCACTTTGGCATGTTTTTTTTTAAAAGGTGCTTTAAGGGGCCAGGAGTAATTGCTGGCTGATTCTTCCACTTTGCCTTGCTAATTTGGGATTTGGGTTGCAGTTATAAACAGCTGTTGCAACATCACCAGATTCCTAAGCACAAAAGGGGGTGACAGAAAATCTGCTTTGGGCCTGTTCAAGATTTTGATAATTGAATTTTCTCCCTTGGGAATGAGACCCTATGGGTAGTAGGCTCAGAACTCCTGTCACATTTGGAGCAAATAAAATGTTCCCTGATTGTGAAGAATACTTGCGTTCAATGAATATGTACTGAACATCTACCATGGTCCAAGCTGTGAAGACAACTTACTAAAAATCCCATGCTCTTAGAGTTTACAAAGATAGTCACCTCCAAATATGGCCCCCAAACGAGTCCATTCCTTCATTTACTCATTAAGTTATTTAATCAGTTATATGTTGAGCACATCTTCTGTGCAGGCACTGCAGTCCTAGGTCTAGAGAAGCTTATAGTCTGGATTAATAAACCTAGAGGCAAAAAAAGAGCTATTATATAAGGGAGTAATGATTATAATGGATCTGTCTCATATGTGTGGTGAATAGACAGGTCATAGAGTTGAAGTTCTTAAACTCTTCCTTGGAATCAAGGACAGCTTTCCAACATGATTGGCTCACTGCGAGCTGAGAGCAGGTCTGTTTTTATATACCACTGGTACTTCTGGTGCTTTGCATAGTGGCTCTTACACAGTGGGCACTCAAATATCTGTTAAAGAATTGAATTAATTAGTAAGTTAGTGATAATGCTGACATTTGAAGAATCCCGGTGGTCTTGGCACCAAGAAATAGTAGACTCAATTGTAAAGTCCTTCTAAGTCATCTGGTGATCTGAATCATCTAATGGTCTAATGCCATTAGAGGGGTACCCTCAAAAATGCCAAGAAGCCTACTTTCTCTAATAAGCTCAGATCAAAGTTGAACAGCCAAGATGCTCACGAGAGTGAATGCCTTTGAAATAATGCCTTAAGGCAACAAGTTTGTCATTTTGATCTTATTATAAAGCAAAGGAACATTTTCCTTGATTATCTTGTCCTTCAGAAATGGAGCAGGAAAAACAAGTATGTAAGTCCTTGATGTTCTGGAAAATACAAAATGGAACTCAAAAGTCTCAGCAGTGTTCCCCTTGGCTTAGAACCATCAGAATCCTCAAGGTCTTTTGCAACAAAACTCCACTCAAAGTGTAAGACACTTCACATCCTAATCCTTGTTGTGGAGAAAGCGCTAATGTAGTGAAAGCATACCGGACTGGGAATTATGAAGCTGTAGAGATTCTTGCTTTTAACCCCAGGCAAATCTCTTCTCTTTGTGCTTTAGCTTCCTTCTCTACCTTATCTCAATATCTTGGTCGCAGCGAAGTTCACCTGAAATCAGGCCAATGAATGTTTTGCAGAAGATCAAATGCTTCACAAATGCAATTCAATCCAATAAAAAAAGTGTTTTTTTTGAGACAGGGTCTCGCTTTGTTGCTCAGGCTGGAGTACAGTGGCAAAATCATAGCTCACTGCAGCCTTGAACTCCGGGGTTCAAGGGATCCTCCCATTTTTAGGCTCCCAAGTAGCTGGGACTACAAGCATGCACCACCACACTCAGTTAATTAAAAAAAAAAAAATTAGAGACAGAGTCTTGCTATGTTACCCAGGCTGGTATCGAACACCCAGACTCAAGAAACCCTCCCACCTTGGCCTTCCAAACCAACAAATATTTATTAAGCCCTACACTGCACTATTTAAGGAGGGACAATGGGAAGAACTAGACTCCATCTTCAGGTAGCTTACAAGCTATTTGGAAAGACACATGTGAAAATACATATCTATAATACCTGGCAGAGTTGGGTAAGTCCCATAATTCTGAAAGGCCATTGAAAATCTTCAATGAGACTGATAAGAGACTCAAGCAGATCAGATTAAAAATACTTTCTAAAGTTTCTATTGCTGCATAATAAATTACCACAAATATAGTGACTTAAACCAACAACCACTATTAATGTCACAATTTCTGTAGGTCAGAAGCCCAAGCACAACATAGCTAGCTTCTCTACTCCAGGCCTCAAAGGCTGAAATCACTGTATTACCTGGGCTGCATTCTCATCTGGATCTCACGGTCCTCTGGCTCACATGGTTGTTGGCAGAATTCAGTTGCTTCGTTCTTGCTGACTGTCGCTGGGGGTTTCTCTCAGCTCTTAGAGGCTGCTGTTACACCCTAGAGATCTCCCTCAGATCCTCACTACCTGGGCCTCTCTATCTTCAAAATCTCATATGGTATCTAGACACCAATCTAAATATTGTTAGGCAGATTCTTTCTTTACACGGTTAATGTATTTTTCTGATTGTGATTATCTGAGATCTTAAGGAATTGAAATACTTCATCAAGAAATATAAAGCTATTATCTAGATGAGCTAATATCAGTGTGAGTTATTCAAATTTAATGTTATCCAGAGAGGATCACCCAACCTAGTCCAGCTTCTTCCCCATACTTTTCACATCATGCTAAACGTAGAAAATCATGATACATGTAGGAACACACTAAAGTGGTTAGATAAGGCTGCTTACAGGAGGAGGCCACTGTCTCAGGGGCTTTGTCCGCTTTCGGACCAGCCTCTTAACGACTGAGGAAGGCAGTGTGTCTACGTATCCATAGCTCATTCTACATATAAACATACCGGGTGGGAAACTCTTCTTGACTCAATAGGGAGTGCTTAATCAGCAACTGAGCATTATCAGGTGTTCTGTTTAATAACTATTTACTGAGTATTATAACCATTTACTGAGTATTTATTATGTGTCAGCACTGAGTCTGCGTGCTAGGAACACAGAGGTGAATAAAACCTGTCATCACCCTTAAATAACTCACTATCCAATGTAAGAACATATATACTCCATTATTAGGATTAGAAAACCTTATTTTATTTTTTTGGAGAAAACTAACTGGCTGATAATGGCTACCTGAAGTACTGGTCAAGAAGGATTCAACCAGTAGACAGAGCTGTGAAGCTTTCAGGTACAGGCAAGAAAATACTGTGATTACTTAACAATTTTTGCCATGTGAGGAAATAGGGAAAATAGCATAAGCACGCAAGCCACGTACCTCCCAACTCCGTTCCTTTAACTGCAGTAAATGATATTAAAAGCCCATTATAGGTTCTACTTTCAATTGTCACATTTTATTTATATAACTATACTGTGTTTTCATTATCCTCCCTAGTAATTACCATTGTGTTTAGTAATCAACACCACTGATTTACGCAAGTTACTTTCAAGTCAATCACTCTAGCACTTAAAAACAATAGCTTTGAATGGGGTTATTTCCTGGGAGAATGTTAAATGTTTCCGAGTTCAGATATCCAAGGAAAGGCGGTTCCCTGCATGTAAGGGAAGAGAATGAAAGTTTTCTGGCAGCTGGACCAAGATAAAGTGTTCAAATAAGTGCTATAGTTGGTAGGGAGTGAATGGGAGTAACTCGCTGTTTCCTGCCTGAAAGTGTACTGTTGGATGCATTCAGCTGCCTAATGCAGCATGCTTTTAATTACTGATATAAATCCTGATAGGGTCCCTCAAGGGATCAGAAATAACCTTTAGCCATTCTGTCTGCAAACAATAGCAAGGCTGCAAAGGAAAGGTAGCTGGTGCAAATGGTTGCACAGGAACTCTGTTATGTCCAATTTATTGTGTAAGCTTCACACCCCTGAGCTGGCTGCCCACACATCTGGGTTCCAATCCAAGATTTTTAACTTACAAAGACAGACTCTAAAGTCTCATGTTTCAGCAGACTAAAGGCTGAACCTAAATCCTGGAAAGGGATGAAAATAAAAGTTAGACATGATAGTGGACAGAGCTGTGATCTTATGCTGTCACTGAAGGAGAGGAAGTGGGAGAAAAAATCCACTCCTTACTTAGTGTATACTTTGTACCAAGTGCTTTAGTTCTCACTCTAAATGTAAAGGGGTCGAGCTTTTAAGTTCAGATAAATGGTTTTTGAGGACATTCTCAACATGGGCCAGGAAAGAGACATGGCATCCCTTGTCCACAGTTGTGGAATAAAAAACCCTACAAGGAAGATATCAGATGCACCATCTGAGAAGGGACGCAAGTCAGAAACAAACAGATCATATGAAATCTAGACGCCAATCTAAATATGGTTAGGCACAAAAGCCAGTTCAAGTTTGCAGATTAAAATGGCAGGGAGCCATGAAAGTTCTTGCCAGATTTTCTATCTCTCACCATCCTAAATCTGACTCCTAGAATCCCAGCCAAGGCCAGAAGTGGCCTCCCCATCTTCATGTGAGAGAAAGTCAGTAGGTATTTGGCCCTATCAATGTAAAAACTTTTCAATGAGGCTGTAACTTTCTCAAGGGGAACGATGAAATGAATGAATACATATGCTTGTCTCATGAACAAGGTCAAACTTACTTTCCCATTGCATTTGACCTGGGGTGGTTGATATTTCCTCTATTAAAATCTTAGTAAAGATTGAATTTATTTTCTTCCTGAGGGAGTAATCCTTCAAAATAAAAACAATAACAACAAAAGACAAACCAATTTTAGAAGAGGAATGTGTGGGAAGAAGACTGTGAGAGCTATGTTTCTTTGGAGTTGATTCTCTTCGGCTTTAGCTAGGGACTCATAAAGTTGCCTTTCATCTTAAATATAAAAAAAAATAGCAAGTTCACCCCATCTATCGTCAGTTCCAGGGAGGCATGTGTTTACGAAAAGAGTTTATTAACTGGATGTAACTGGATTTTCTTGAAGAAAAGATGGTATTCTCATTTAGGAACTCTGTTCATTTATCCCCTAACTAGATAAAATCTGCAATATTAATTTTGGTAAACAGAAACTCTAACTCTACATTGGACAGGGATTCAACCTATTACCTCACCTTCGAAAATAAAATAAAAGCATCTCTTTCCCTGGCATAGAAATTTGCAAGGTACAAATGCCTTTATAACTTCCATCAAGTATAACACTCAGCATAATCCCCATGATACAAAGTAATTAAACTGGAGTTCATTCAGGCTAAAAAATGACTATTCAAGGTCACTTAAAGCTAGAACTTTAACTCAGTTCTTCAGACACTGCTATGGTCTAAATGTTTTGTGTCCCCCCAAAATTTACATGTTGAAATCCTAAGCCCCAATGTGATAGTATTAAGGAGTAGGGTCTTTGGGAAGTGAGGGAGTCATGAAGGCTCTGCCCTCATGACAGCCATTAGTGCAGTTATAAAAGAGGCCTGGGGGGGGTTTGTCACCCCTTCCACCACTTGAGGACACAAGTAAAAGGCCCCGTCTATGAGGAAAAAGACTCTCCCCAGATACCGAATCTGCTGGTGCCTTCATCTTAGACTTCCCAGCCTCTAGAACTGTGAGCAATAGATTTCTGTTGTTTGTAAGTTACCCAGTATTTCATTATGGGAGCCCAAACAGACTAAGACAGACCCCAAGTCTGGAGCTCTTTCCACCACAGCAGAGAGATCTGCAGAAATGTCTAGCATCCCATCTTCCCTGTCCCTGGGAACACAAGCAATTAATGAAATCTATATCTTTGTCATTTGCTATTTGTGCTAAATAAAATGGAACTTGGTCCTTCCCATTGAAAATTAAGTGTGAATTGAAGAGCTGATTTCCATTTAACTGCAAGCAGAAAGAGAAAAGATTGACTTCACCTACAGCTGCAGGGATTTACAAACTATAAGGTGAGAAGGGTGAATATAGATCACGAATGTGCTGAGGGCATGGTGCTTGGAAAGATTTGTGGTGAGTAAATCCACAGAATGTGGCATCTGGCAAATGGAATACTTTTGTTCTTCAGATCCTAAGGACTTATACAAAAACCCACACAAATATTGTCAGGGGCCATTTACATACTTTCAGTTATTATAGTAATTCAGGTTCAGAACAGTCAGCCAACTTGGGTGGACACAGGCCCAGTTGGGTATCCTCTCTTACTCTTGGGCTTTGGAGGGTTAAGTCCAAATGACTTTGGAAACCACAGGCCATTGTGCCCATTCTCCTTGGAGGATGCCGGCCAAGGAGCCAGGCCTTGGACACGAAGGGAAAATGGGGAGATGGAGCCAACAGCCAGCTGGGATGGGACATCCTTTGGACGTCTTCACTTGCCCCATGGCTTGCTAAGTATAGGCCCACACCTTGAAGGACTACAGGAGTTTTCCCAGAGAGCCCAAGCCTTACTGGTGGTAATAGGATTCTCAGCCTACTGGGAAGATATAGGTAAGTTATGCATTTCCCTCATTCCTGGGGTAGGTAGGGATAGTCCCAAATGATGACTTACATATCTGATCTTTTGCCTGGGGCACCCAAGAATACATTTCTTCTCCAGTGGCAACAGACCTAGGAAACAGAGCTGAGATATACATATCAAACCATCCTGATAACTCCACAATGTTTATCTTTAATCCAGTCCCTTTTTCAGCACTCTGGACCAAAGGTCAGCAAACTTTTTCCATAAAGGGTCACAATGTTTTAAAAATATAAAAAGCATTCTTGAACAGGCTCTGGCACTGTTGGCCCTCAGGCCATAGCTTGCCAACCACTGCTCCAGATCTCCTCTACCCCATTCCTCATTCCTCCCTCTTCTCCCTAGCTCATCTGCTTCTACCATCTGCCACTTTTTTTTTCTTTTCCTCAATAGCAGTAAATCTTCAAATCTGAAAGCAGCATGATTTTTAGAGGCACCACATGTCATGCCAGGACACGCTAAATAAAGTTGGGTGGTCGTATTAGTCATCTGTTGCTGTGAAGCAAATTACCCAAAATTTTGTGGCTTAAAATAAGAACTAACATTTATCATTACCATCCCTGACAGTTTCTGTGGGTCAAGGATGCAGAACTAACTTAGCTGACAGTTCTGGCTCAGGGTCTCCCAGGAGACTGCTGTCAAAATATTGAGCAGGTTGACAAGCAGATCCTAAAATGTATATGGAAATGCAAACACCTAGAATAGACAAAGCAATTTGAAAAAGAAAGTTAGAGGAATTTCCCATCCTAATTTCCAAGCTTACTTTAATAAAGCTATAATTATCAGGAACAATGCGGCACTGTTCCATAAATAAATCCTTAGATTTATGACCAAATCGTTTTTGACAAGGGAGCAAGGCACTTCATTGGGGAAATGGTAGTTCAAAAATGGTGCTGACACTGTAGGGTGACTATAGTTAGCAATATTATGTTACAAAATTTCTAATAGCTAGAAGGAGGATATTGAATGTTCCCAACACAAAGAAATGGTAAATGCTTGAGATGCTGTGTATGCTAATTAACCTTATCTGATCACTACACATTATATACATCTCAACATCACTGTGTATGCCAAATATGTGCAAATATTATATGTCAATTTAAAAAATTAAAAATTAAAAACAATTTAAAGTGGTGCCAAGGAAATTGAACTTAGACCCTCATCTCAAACAATACACAAAAATTAACTCAAAATGGATCACAGATTTAAATGTAAGTGCTAAAGCAATAAAATGTTTGGGAGAAAATATTCAAGCTCTTAGGTTAAGCAAATAATTCATAGATACAACACTAAGAACATGGTCCACAAAAGAAAAAAAAAGCATATATTGGACCTCATTAAAGTTTAAAACATTGGCACTTCAAACAAACGACATCACTCAGAAAATAAAAAGATAAGCAACAGACTAAGAGAAAAGTATTTGCAAAACACTTACCTGATAAAGGACTTGCATCAGGAATTTTCAAAGAACACTTAGAACTCAACAATAAAGACAAACAACCCAATCACAAAACAGATAAAAGATGTAAACAGATATTTCACCAAAGAAGATATATGAATAGCTAACAAGTGCATGAAAAGATGTTCAACATCATTAGTCACTAGGGAAATGCAAATTTAAACCACAGTGAGATACCATTTCACGGTCACTAAATAAGCTACGATAAGTTAGACAAATAATAATAAATGTTGGTAGCAATGTGGAGAAATAGAAACACTCATATACTGCTGATGGGATTATAAAACGATGCAGCACCACTGTAGAAAAGTTTTGTAGTTCTTCAAGTAGTTAAACATAGTTATATTGGGAAAACATGTGCACAAAAAGACTTACGTGAGAAAATTCATAAGAGCAAAAAAGTAAAAAGCCCAAATATCAATAAAATAAAATGTGATATATTCATATGATTGAATGCTATTCAGCAAAGAAAGAAAGGAACAAACTACTAATAAACACCACAACGTGGGTGAACCTCAAATACACTATGTTAAATGAAAGAAACAAGACGCAATTGACCACATGTTATTATCCCATTTATATGAAATGTCTAGAGAAGGCAAAATTATAGATGCAGAAAGTAAATTAGTGGTTGCTTAAGGGGAGATGCGGGAAGGGGTATTATTATAAATTGGCATGAGGAATATGACTGAGAGGATGAAATGTTCCTAAATTGATTAATTGTGATGGTTGTATCACTCAATAAAGCTACTAAAAATCACTGAAGTGTAACACCTGAAATGGTTCAATTTTATAATATGTCAAATATACCCCACTGGGTGGGGATTTAGTCATTAGAAGTATCAACTGAGACGGAAAGATTTACTTTCAAGGTGGCTTACTCATCAGGCAGGCAAGTTGGTGCTGGTTGCTGGTGGGAGGCTTAAGTCTCTCCACACAAAAGGCTCTACAAAAGTCTGCTTGAGGCTGGGAATGGTGGCTGACTCCTGTAATCCAGCATTTTGGGAGATCTGTGTGGGAGGATTGCTTGAGCCCAAGAGCTCAAGACCAGCCTGAGGAACATAGTGAGACCCCATTTCAAAAAAAATTTTTGATTTAAAATCTTTTAAATGCTGCTTGAATATCTTCGCAATAAAGCAGAGCAAACAACTCAAAAGAGAGAGTGCCAGATGTCATCTGTTATTTTAATGACCTCTCCAGAGTCAGAGCATCACATCTGCCACATTCTACTCATTGGAAATGAGTCACCCAGTTCCACCCTAAATTCTAAGGGAGGAGACCTAAGATGCACCTTTTGAAGTGTGTCATGTCGAAGAACTTGTGCACCCACTTTAGACCCTTTTCCCCCAGTCTCCCATCAGACCACGAATTACTTATATTCATCCCACACACAAAATACACAGACTCCCTTCCAGAGCATCTAGCATTTTCATCCCATAACAGCACGCAGGTCTAAGATTTTGTCATCTAAATTGTGTCCCAGTGCAGATGAGGCTCCCTTGGGTATGGTTCCTGAAGATCAGCTGCTCACTCAAGTACAGTTCCCCTTGATCTATACATCTGTGAACTATACAGACAAGTTTTCCCACCCCCAACACACAATAGCAGGATGATATAGGATGATCGTAATGGACTTTCCCATTCAGAAAAAGGGGTGGGGGGGAAGGAGGCTTACAGGAGTATCCATACAGAGCAATTCTAAAATTGATTAGAGCACATGTTAGCAGTTCCTTGATTAGGCTCTCGGTCTAATCCATGGTTCTTGGAGTATTATCAAGAGCCTTTGGACTCTTGATTTCTGGCCTTCTTTTTCGTTGAAAAATAGCTCAAATTTGCAATTGACTAGTATTCTCAGGCTGTTTTCTGCTTATAGATGTTTTGGGGTTCAGATGATTTTTTTTTCATTCTATATTATCTATTCCCCTTTCACGCTAAGCAAACAGTGTTTCTGACAATGTTATTATCTCAACAATGTTGTGGGTCTTCTATAAATTTTATTAGACTTTACTCCATTAGACAAAAGCCATACTCACAAATGTCTTCGAGATCAGTCGTTCTCTACCTTTGGCTCTGATGAAGTTCCTGAAGGGTAACAGCCTTAGAAGCACTATTGTTTGATGAAAGAGTCCTTGAACTTTTTTGGGATCTTAAAGAATTTCATAATTCCAGCCTCAGCTTCATGTTTAGATGATGTTTTCCTGGCAGTGCCCTAGATTTGATCTTGAAACCATGCCTTGATTTTAGCATTGATTTCCATTTGAAGGGCTGGTCATTTTAAAAGCCAGCAACTTCTGCCCATTTTTGCTTATCAGTCTTTCTTTCAATTTATCACTTTATAATTACATATAGTATCTCTTTTAGTAATGAGACTCATTATTCTTGTTACTATTACAATCATATTAAATTAGCTGAAAGTTCAGAGCGGAAAGCGTTATGCTAATTGAATCTGATCAGCATAAATTATGTATTGAGTTCTGACCACAGAGATTTTTCTGAATTTTATTATCTTGATATTCAAATATTAGACATTTTATAGTGCTTTAAAATTTACAAAGGCCTTCTTAAAAATCACTATCTCTTTGTTATGATAGGTGTAATTTTCTGTAGTTTTATTTATTCATTTCCTACCTCATAAGTTTTTCTTAAATTTTACTCATAGCCCTTTTCTTCATCTCCATTTTCAAGTGACTATAAATTGAAGCCATTTGAGTTCTCCTGGAAATGGATACAGGCTTTGCCAATTTCAGAGATTTCTGATTGATCAAATAACTTCCATTATGTAAAGTCAGAAGAATTTTAAACTAAGAAGAAGCAAAACCTCAAAGACCATTATAATTTCATAAATGTCTTAAATAGAAGAGATAGGGAGTGCTTTTGGTTTAAAGAAAACAAAATTAACCCATTAACATGTTTCCTTAAAGCTTTAGAAATCCAAACTCTGTAAGCCACATACTGAGTTTGCTGGATTCAAAATAAATCTCTTATTAAACAGACACAATAGAAATAGCCTCTTAAATTTAAATGGTGCCTGTATTAGTCCGTTCTCACACTGCTATAAAGAACTGCCCGAGACTAGGTAATTTATAAAGAAAATAGGTTTAATTGACTCACAGTTCTTCATGGCTGGGGAGGCTTCAGGAAACTTACAAACATGGTGGAAGGTAAAGGGGAAGCAAGGCATGTGTTACATGGTGGCAGGTGAGAGGGAGAGAGAGCAAAGGAGAAACTGCCAAACACTTGAAAAACCATCAAATTTCATGAGAACTCACTCACTAACACGAGAACAGCATGGGGGAAACCGCCTCCATGATCCAATCACCTCCCACCAGGTTACTGCCTCGATATGTGGGGATTACAATTCAAGATGAGATTTGGGTGGGGACACGAAGCCAAACCATATCAGTGCCTTAAAATTTCCCAAACACGTTTACAAACATTCAAAGCAATGTGCACATCTAAATATCTCTGGTTAGGTGTAATGGTTCACACTGTAATCCCAGCATTTTGGGAAGCCAAGGAGGCAGAAAAATCATGTGAGCCCGGGATTTGAGACTAATCTGGGCAACATAGGGAGACGCCATTTCTACAAAAACATTAAAAATTAGCTGGATGTGGTGGTACACCCTGTAGTCCTAGTTATACAGGAGGCTGAGGAAGAAGGATCTCAAGCCCAAGTGGTCAAGGATGCAGTGAGCCACCGTCATGCCACTACACTCTTGTCTGGGCAACAGAGAAAGGCCCTATCTCAAAATATAAATATCTCTGCTTCGGTGTTATATTCCCTCATTTTAAAGATAAAGAATCTGAGAATCAACCAGGCCATAGACGACTGTAAGTAGCTTGCCACAGATGCTACAATTAGGCCCACACCTTCTGACTTTTCCTCAACTCTGCTACTCAGAATTTGGTCCCAGGACCAGCAGCATGCAATCCCCGGAAGCTTATAAGAAAGGCAGAATCTTAGGTTCCACTCCTAACCCTGAGAATCAGAATTTGCTTTTCACCACCATCCCTGAGAGATCCATGTGCACACTAAAGATTGAGAAGGTGCACTACGCCATGCTGCTCCACTGTGATTGGACTCTGGGCTGTGAAAGCTTCTTCACCTTCACAGTAGGAGCCGTCTAGCCTCTCCCCTCACCAGGCACAGCCAAGAGCCTTCTTAACGTTCTTCCTTCCGTTGCCTCAGCTCCAGGAATCCTGTAATATCTCAGACCCCTGCTAATCCCACTGCCCTGACTCCTCAGCAGTTAGATCCTAACCAGATATTGGAAGTCATTCTGTGGCATAATCCCTACACGAATATGAAACTGCGGAAGAGAAAGGATACATCTCCTCAGAGCTTGGCAGATCATGAAGGAGACCAGGTCCTCATGAGTTAAAACAACTCTGAAAAATGGTTCCCCTCATTTATCTTCCTTCTTTTCCCAAGAGACTCTGGTCAGAGCCACAGAGTACCGAGGTGTATATTGCAAAGGAGAGGTGTGGGCCCTGCCTCCAGGGGTTCATTTAAAGGTAGATGCACCTTCTAGCCCAAAGATGTAGCCTGGCCATAAGACTAGTGTAACATTTTTATCACTGACTGAAATTTGAAGTGCATCTGCTGTCATGTAGGGTATTTTATGTTTGTTATCGCTACGTGAAAGGTGTTATTACCTCCATCTAGCAGGTGGGAAACCTGAGGTAAAGTCATTTGCCTGAGGTCTATAGATAATGTCCACGTTTAAGAAAAGCCAGATCATTTTTACCTCTTAGCTCATTCTAAGGCCTGATACATACCGAACCATGTGATAAAGGATTTCCATAGTGTGTGTATGTGTGTGTGTGTGTGTGTGTGTGTATACACTATGGATATATATATATATAACTGAAAACAATAAAATCTTCCCTTAAAAAGGGAACTAGGCTTGAGTTAGGTCCAGAGGTCTGGGTTGGAGTCCCAGTTCTGTGCTTTTTTACCCATGTGACCTTGAACAGACATCTTCACCAGTCTGATTATGTGCTACTTTATCTGAAAAGTAAGGAAGTCTCACCTTTACCTTTGTCTTAAGGCTGTTTTAAACCTTAAGCGAAATAGTAAGTCTGCATGTATCAATCATAGTGCCTGGAACATAAAAGACATGTATACATTAAAACCTAATCCATACATACAGTTTTGTTTTGTTTGTTTTTTGAGGCAGGATCTGGCTCTGTTGGCCAGGCTGGAGTGCAGTGGCATGATCTCTGCTCACTACAACCTCTGCTTCCCAGGCTCAAGCCATCCTCCCACCTCAGCCTCCCAAGTAGCTGGGACTACAGGCATGCACCAACACACCTGGCTAATTTTTTTAAAAACTTTTGTAGAGACGCAGTTTCACCATGTTGCCCAGGCTAGTCTTGAACTCCTGAGCTCAAGTGATCTGCACACTTCAGCCTCCCAAAGTGCTGGAATTATAGGCGTGAGTCACTATGCCCAGCCCATACATACAGTTTATACATTTATTGGGATACATTTTTTATTCTCTCCCATCCTCCATGCTCCAATCTTCCATCTTCCTCACCCAATTGACAGTGGCCCAAGATAACATTTTCCCTTGTATCTTAGTTTCATATTTGAAAAGTTGATGGGTTTCTCCTGGGTTCAACACCCAGGCCAGGGACAAAAATCTCTGGCCCACATGTGATGGTCCCCAGACAAGAGAGGTAACTGGATTCTCACTTCACATAAGCAATGAACAAGTAAGAGGCAAAGTGGAGTAACAACACAGTAGTCTGAAAAGTAGGCCTCCTGGGTTGCTCTGCCATGTACCGGCCTTGTGGTCTTGGAAAGGTGCTAACAATTTTCTGTGATTGAGATGCTTTTATCTCTAAAATAGAGGAACAGTTTAATAATAATACATTCCTCATAAGGTTGTTATGAGAATTAAATGAGACGCATCACATGTAATTGCTTAGCCTAGTGACTTACACATCCAATACATTTGGGTGTGGTTTTTCTTTGGTCCCTGAATTGGAGGCAGCCAGGAGACTTAGGCTGTATGTGACTCTGCTTGTCTCTGTTTGAAATGTAAATCTGTGGGGCCCCACAGCAGACACGGCTGCTAGCTGCTTACACACTTTCCAGATTAGCCCTACTAAGTATGCTTTTATCCCGTAGGTCAGAAAGGAGGGACTCTTCAGCCTACTCCTTGAATCTCCTCAGGGTCATCTAGAAGGAGATTGTTTTTATCTCAAAAGAAACAGTCGACTGTTCCTCCCCGGAGGAAAATATACAGGCAGATTTCTGGTTAAACATGTCAAACTCGACATCTATTTACTTCCCTGCCCTTTCAAAACCTTAATAAAATGATGGTAATGGGGGGAAAAAGTGAAAACTCATAAAAACAAAGAGAATAGAAAAAAGGGCAATACATTTTTTTAATGTTGACAACATCTTTGAAGATTAAAAAGGATAATTGTGTGGTTACAGATTTACTAAAGAGGAAAGTGAAACCGAAGACTACTAAGAGAAAATCAAAATAAGCTAAGCTGATTTGCAGTCCAGAAAGGCTCTGGAATTTGAGATACTAGATACCTCTGAGAGCAGAGTTGAGCCATAAGACTGAAAACAGGGTAGATTGACAGTCTGTATATAGGGCAGTTGGTTCCCCTCACCCTCTCCTTACTCCTAAGCAACCAGGGGAGTTCCTTCCCAAGTCAGACTAAAGACTGGAGGCTGGATCTCTGGAGCAGTGAACCACAGCAGCTCCGAACTGTGGATGTCAGGTGCAGATGGGAACAGGGTGAAGTGTCATATCGAAAACAGGACTATAAAAAACGAATGTCTGCATTTTGCTTGGTAAGACTGTTAGCTCTTTTGGACTCTGTAGCTCCCAGACTGTCTCTGTCAGACAGTCTTAAGATACTTCCTAGGCAGGATGTGAATATTTCTTCTCTCTGGGCTGATCCCAGAAAAGCACCTACAGATACTAACAATCTACTACTAACAACAGACAATGATTTACGCTTCAATTATGTTAGGTAATTGAAAAATGAGGCAAACACAAAATGTTGAAGAAATCTTTAATTCTAAGAAAAGCAAAAAGTTATAGAGGAAGCTTTTTCATCCGATGAAAAAGCTGGCCCAGGCCTCATCACCCTATGATAAAGCCTAATAGTCAACATACTTGTCCTTTGCACCCAGAGTTCCTTGTCAGCATCTAAGCCAAAGAATGCCAAAAGTTCGAGGGGAGTCTCTAACATAAAAAACAAATTGACAGAAAAATAATAGGAAAAAGGGGGAATTTGCATGGAGCAGAAGAAAACCAAAACTAACAAACTGCAACCTCCATCCTCAGATAATGTGAAAAAATATTGTGTCTATATAGCAAAAACTGTTGAGTTCAGGGACAAGTTCATGGAAATACACCAATATGGTTAACTTTTTTGTTGCTGTTAAAAGTCAATTGAAGGGCTGGAAAATAAAGTTGAGAAAATCTAAAACCTAAGGAAAGTCAGACATGGAAAAATAAGAGAGAAATATTTAAAAATTGGAGGAATCAGTGCTATGGTAGATTGAAGATGGCTACGGATTTTTTGCTCTTCCTCTCATTGAAAGGTAGAGTCTAATCCCCTGCCCTTGAAATTGAGCTGGTCTTAGTGATTTGCTTGATGAATAGAATGTGGTAGACATGATATTGTGGGACTTCCACGGCCAGGTCATAGGAAGCCCTGCAATTTCTATCCAGGCCTCCTGTAATATCTAGAACCCAGACATCATGCTCTGCGAAAGTTCAAGCAGCCCCATGGAGTCTCATGTGGAAAGTACCAAGGCCCCCAATCGAGAGCCACCACCACCCTGCCAGCCCTGTGACTGACCTATCTTGGAAGCAGATACTCTATTCCCAATGGAGATGCCCCAGTGATGCCACATAAAGCAGAGAAGAAGCTATGCCAACTGAGGAGTCTCTGAATTGCAGACTTGTGAGCCAAATAAATGATTGCTACTGTTTTAAGTTACTTAGCTTTGAGATGGTTTATATCAATAGATAACTGGAACAAGGGTCAACATTTGACTGATAAGAATTTTAGAAAGAGAAATGGGGGGAAAAAGAAAACAATAGAAGGAAGGAAACTTTCAAAATACAAATACAAGAGAAATTCCCAGAACTAAATGTCCAGATTTAAACCAAAAGAAAAACAAAATACTGAGTGCCTAACACTAACCCAAGCTACATCATCCTAAAATTTCAGAAACTAGGCTAAAGAGAAGATCCTAAAAGTTTCCAAAGAGAAGGGAAAAGCAACGTACAAGTATTAGGAACCAAATTTTGCATAGCAGTGCTGGAAGCCAAAGGACCATAAAGCAATTCTTCAAAGCTATTGGAGAAAGTATTCTGAACCCAGAATTCTATTCCCAAACTATCGATCAAGTGTGAGGAGAGAATAAAGACATGTTTGTACATGCAAGGTTTCAAAGATGTGTTCTGCTATAAGACAGAATAAATCAAGAATAAAAAATTCTGAGATCGAGGACACAAAGATGAGGCACCAGAGATGGGAAGGAATTCCCAGGAGGAAGATGAAGGGCAAACTCACTTTGTCTGCTGGGCAGCAAGCCCAGAGATCCGGCACTCTAGTGTGCAGAGTAGGGGACTCAGGGGCTGGAGGAGCAAGGTGAGAGGAGATGGAATCAGTAGGTTTCCCGGTGTTTTAACCTTATTGAAAGGACTTTTGCAGTTCTGACAATGATTTATGCTTCAATTATGACAGGTAATTGAAAAATGAGGCAAACACAAAACGTTAAAAGAAATCTTTAATTCTAAGAAAAGCAAAAAGTTATAGAGGAAAGAAATGTAAACACTGTATTCTACAGACTCAGCTATAATAATGCTTAAGGGGTTGTGATAATTTAAATGTAGACTAACCCAAAATTGTGAAATTGGGGTGTGATCACGTTGTAAGAATGTAGGAAGAAAAGCGTGTGTGCCTGGTGTAGGGGAGAGTTCTAAGTGAGCTAAACTGTCTTGTGCCCAGGTAAGAGATCATTAGCTGACATCTTAAAATGAAAAATCAAGAGAAAGCAGCCTACACATAGGATTTGCTTATAAAGCAGTGCATTTACACTTAGATCAATATGAGTCATAACAGTCTTTCTCAAGAGGATTTTTCTGGGACAGCAGGTCAGGATGAGGACGAGGCAAGTGAGATGCCCAGGGCTCAGACCTGAAGTGCACAACCCTGAAAGTGAGCACTTCCTTATGTCTTGTACCCTAGGCACCTCACTTGCCTGAACCTGGTTCCTACCCTAGGAGAGAGCACTCGATATCATAAAGCTGTTGGTAGAAAGAGCAAATTGTGGAAAAGATAAGGAAAACATAGAGGGAAGGAGGCTGAAGATTATGTACAACACCTCCTAAGGGATGGATTGAAGAAGGGTTCTTTAAGTCAAGCCTGAAGAGATGACTAGCCTTTTGCAAGACAAAGAGAAAGCCATTCTAGTTTCAACAAACAAAACCAAAGAAATGAGGATATATGAACACCTGGGTATGAGGTTGGGAAAAAATGAACATAACTATAAAGGTCAAGTGCAAGCATCTAATGGAATCCTACTATGCATTACAGAGGCTAAAACGCTATGCTGCATTCTTAATACATGATTAGATTCTTGAGAAAGAATTTGCTTCGAAAGCAGAAGGAACTAATTTAAGCATACCCTGTAGTTGATTGCCTTTCCCTCCAGGTCTGAAAAACAAAATCTAGAGATTTCAATTTGTCAGTATCAGTTGACTGGTAATATTAGCCCAGAGGGGGACTTGTCTTGAGGCATTTGGCATGAAAACCATCCATCCATCCAGATAGATAGATAGATAGATAGATAGATAGATAGATAGATAGATAGATAGATAGATAGATAGATAGATAGATAGATATGGTTTGGCTGTGTCCGCACCCAAATCTCATCTTGAATTGTAGCTCCCACAATTCCCATATATAGGAGGAACCTAGTGGGAGGTAATTGAATCATGGGAGACGGTCTTTCTTATGCTATTTTCATGATGGTGAATAAGTCTCATGATATCTGATGGTTTTATAAACGGCAGCTCCCTGCACACGATCTCTTACCTGCTGCCAGGTAAGAGGTCAAAGCTATTGGAGAAAGTATTCTGAACCCTTGTTAAGGTAAGACGTGCCCTTGCTCCTCTGTCACCTTCCACAATGATTGTGAAGCCTCCCCAGTCATGTGAAACTGAGTCCATTAAACCTCTTTCTCTTTATAAATTATGCAGTCTTGGGTATGTATTTACTGGTAGCATGAGAACAGACTAATACCTATATTTTAATATATATGAGATGCTTCCACTGAGAATCGAGTTTTATGAGCTTGCACAGTGGGACTCGGTGGACAAGAGCTTGCTGAGAAGAGCTCTATCCCTTGCCATGAGGAGCACAAGCTATTAGGTGCCATGGGGCTCTCCCAGCTCCAAAGCCTGGTTCTCAAGGGTCCCTGGGAAATGGATCAGGAAGTTTAGGTAGGAGAGGCTCAGAATTTGCGATGACTGATGATATCATTGTGAAAACAAACAAACATTTAGCCCCAGATCCTCTAAAGAAATGGAAGACAATGTTTTGTTTGCCTATTGAATGGCTTAACATAATATTTTCTCAATCTCGGTCCCGTATCAATTTCTGACAGTACAATTGAGGGCTGATGCAGGACTGCATTGTCTCCAGAGCCAGCCAAGGAAATCAGGAGTTTGGTCAGTGGCTGTAAATATCCTCTTGGTATTTCACTTTGTTTACGCTGAAGTACTCTCTCAGAGGCTGCGAGGGTTCTGGGACACACTGGCACCAGGTTTTCAGTGGGAAAGATCAGCTGCTGAGATAAGGATTGGGGTCCGCCTTGAGCCTTGAGACGTGCCATGAAAAAAGATCTGATTTAGCCATTAAATCCCTAGAAAGGGTGGTGAGTATGACTCTAACAATGGGGTATTCAGAAGAACACTTGGAAGGCAGGAAAGGGATTTTCAAACATAAATGCAGCAGAGTCTTAGGGGAGTGAAGTGTCACTCCCTTTTCTTACGGGGACACTGACCGAGCTTCAGCAAGAAGACTCTTAGAAGTAGGTTCCTACTTTCATGGCCAAGTGATGGCAAAGACCAAACACTAAAGCCAGAAGACAGCAAAGTCTGCTGATGATTTGTTCCCAGTGGAAATTTAGTCCCGATCCACATGATTCATCATTGGTGGTCCTGGCTGAATTTAGGGGGAATGAGCTCACTGATCCTTTTTGTTTATAACTGTCCTAACAGACTTGACTACTCCAGAAGCAAGGTCCTTGGCAAAAAAGAAAAAAAAAAAAAAAAAGACAAAGAGAGATATCAGCACATAAAGAAGTCAATGGAAAAACACATGTGCATACACAAAAAATATGTAGAAGGAGAAAGAACCCTGGAGGTACATTCACCAAGATCTATGCAGGGCAGCAGAAGGATTCACACATATCCTTACTGGGTGGTCCACTCTAAGTCCAAGAGATACTCTGAAACTACACACGTACACACATGCACGCATGTGCACATGTACACACACACACACACACAAACCCTAAGAACTAAAGGGATTATTCAGTATTTGCAATTCTTCAGTTTGAAATCTCTTGTTTGTATTTAGTGTGGAGTGTTTTCCCTAAAGGATATCCTGTTTGAGATTAGTATTGGCTGGTTCCTTTTAACATCCCTAAAGAAACATCCAGGGAAACTAAATAAACCCCCACCCCTCCGATAGCATGCCAAATGATTTGTTTAGAGGGGTCAGAGAGAGAGAGTTAACATGAAGCAAGACATATTCTTGTCTCCTCCTGCAGGTTCCTGGTATAACCCAGAATCCCTAACAGCTTCCCAAAATGAGAAGGAATCTCCATCTCAATATCGGTATAATCGAGGGAGGCAGTGTGGCATTGAAACTGAACCAATCTAAGACTCATTCCTGACTTAGCTACTGTTCAAGCAAATCTGTGCCTCAGTTACCTTGCAAGTAAAATGAGCATAAACGGACTTTTCAAAAGGCCATTGGGAGAAATCAAATGAGCAAATGTATATAATGTCACCCTATAGTTTATAATGTACTTTAACTCACATTATTATACACATTTCTCCCATCAACCTGAAAATATCATATTGACTTCATAGAATGAATCAACAAATGAATGAACAGCTGAAAAAATAAAATGATTAGAAATGCCATTTTTTACCACTTAACTCGGCAACAGATAGTGTATTCTTTATATGCTAAAAAATGTTGTTATTTTTATCAAATTTAAAATATCACATTTGTCAATCAGTGTTCCTATTGCCTCTTTTTTTAACAGTAGCCCTAACACTGCATAGGAAATAGAAATTAAGAACTACAGTGACTGATTCTATGTAGACCAGTAAGTTGTACATTGCTATTTTGAAGGTTGTACCTCCTTCAAGTCTTTTTTTTTTTCCTTTTTTTTTTTTTTTTTTTTTTCTTGAGATGGAGTTTCACTCTTGTTGCCTAGGCTGGAGATAATGGTGTGATCTCAGCTCACTGCAACCTCCACCTCCCGGGTTCAAGCGATTCTCCTGCCTCAGCCTCCTGAGTACCTGGGATTATAGGCATGTGCCACCATGCCTGGCTAATTTTTTTGTTTGTTTGTTTGTTTGTTTAGTAGAGACGGGGTTTCTCCATGTTGATCAAGTGGGTTTTGAACTCCTGACCTCAGGTGATCTGCCCACTTTGTCCTCCCAAAGTGCTAGCATTACAGGCGTGAGCCACCGCACCCAGCCTCTTAAACCTGGCTTTTCTCACTTTGCCCCAGCCATTAGCTTAGACTTTCAACAAAGTCTACCTGGATTGCAACAGAAACTTTGCTTTTTTCTCTGCCTTTGGATTTATTTATTTCTTGCACTTTCATAGGGGTAAAGCTGGACAATATGTCTCTTGTCCACCACCTCAGTCCCTTCAGCATTCCTCATAATATCTATGCTGAGTCTTACTTAACAACTTTCACTTTCCCAAATCACGCTCTCTACCTCTAGATTTTGCCTGAAATGAAATTTTGAAACCCCTTTTCACCTTTGCATGTCAGGTTTCAGGTCAGGTGTCCACTGCCATGGGAAGCGTTTCTAATACTCCCTCTGTGTCATCCATCTCCTCCCAAATCCTAGAAGATGCCCATGCTGTGTAATCTATAATAGACTGTGGGTATCTTTTTTAGCATAGCATGAATTGCATGGCATTGAGATTGTATTTTTTTTTGCAGATTTTTCCTATTTATGAGCATCTTAAGGAAGGGGATTATGTCAAACATCTTTTTATATTTTGAGACCTTGCCTAGTCCTGGCACAGTATAAGTCCAATGTATGTTTCGTCTGAATAGGCAACTACATGAAAGCACAAATCTGGCAAGGTGAAATTAGTTACCAAATAGTGGCAATTTGCTTGTTTGGAGATTTTTAAGACAAGGTGAGACAGCTATCATTTTAGGGCACTTTGGGGTACAGATTTAGCAGAGGTTGGGGAGACTAGATGGTACCTACATCCCTTCTGGTCCTCTGCCTCTAGGCCTGAGCCTGGCAGGGGGGAATAATTTCTTAAGAAAGGGAGGACACAGAGTGAGGGGAAAGTAACTGCTGTTGGGCACGCAGCACACCCGCAGGACTGCGATGGTCTAAATATACTATTTTGTTTTTGCAATAATCATGTGAGAGGTTGGTGTTTTTAATTCCCTTTTTACAAATGAAGAAACTGAAATTTAGAGAATTTAACTAACTTTCCCAGATCACATAATTCCTAAGTGACTCAGCTGGGACCGAACCCAATTTCTCCTGGGTCCTTTATCCATGCTTCTGCAACTGGAGCTTAAGTATTCTCTTACTTTAATAGTGTTTGGGTTACACAAAACAACAGGATGTGCCTAGGGCACATCTTCCTGGGACGTTTTGCTTAAAAATTTTGGAGAAAATATTATATCTGTGCTCAAAAACCACAAAATTAAATACGTAATTTGTATAAATGTTTAGGATGATGGGAGACATAAACCATTTTTCAGATCTAGGGTTGGCTGCTCTGGGATGGACTTCCAGACTGCTACTTTTTATACACGCCTGCTCTGAGGCCATCAGAACCACTGCGCAGAGAAGTTTTGAGACCCTCTGGAGGACGGTCAAGAAAGCAGCAGAGGATGCCAAGAGTGAGGAGGAGCTGATGACGCCATCGCCCTCCCAACTGTGGGACCTACTGCTGCAGAAGAGGCTCCTGCTGGGACACTCATGGCCCGGGGTGGAAGAACCAAACAGCAGGAGCTCATCTGGGAGCTTACCGGCTTAAGCTTGTCCAAGAAGACATTTCCAAACCCTGGGCCCAGGACATCTCCCCTTCCCAAATGAGCAGCAGACTCCAGCTCTGGGTGTGCTGTCTTGCCAAAGGGATGGAGCAAAGCCAGTGGTGTCTGGACCATTCAGAATGAGAACATTGAGAAGAAAAGTTTGAAATATCACTTTTTAAGCTGAAAGCAGATGTTTAGTTAGCAAATAATCTTCTACTGGAGTTCCTCTTTCGTTAATCTTTTATTGGTCACCTCACCCTTTGAGCAGAGTCAAAAAATTATCAAGCAAATCTAGGACTTTAATTCTAAATTGATACCTAACAAGTGTATGCCATATTTATTCCACATTAAGATGCAACTATTTTTCACATTTTAACATCTCTGATATTGGTATGCCTCTTAAAATCTATGGCATATCATATTTTAATGAGCCATTTTATTTCTTAGTGTCACATTGCATAATGATGTATCTTGTCATCAATGGCTTCTTGGAGTCAAAATAATGTATTCGGTTTTTACCACTGGATTTCAACATAAACACTCCCCGTGTATTTAAGTTTAGTAAGTTCTAAACATTATAAACTGTTGAGACTTTTCTTCATATAAAATCTTCAAATGAAATACTATATACAAAAGAAATAAGAGGAATTAATCATGGTTGAGGCAGGAATGGAGGCCTTCTACCTAAAAGGATCCACTGAGAATCCCCTGGTCTTCCCTGAGACAATTCCATGGCGTATGTCAAAGTAAGTAGACAAGTGGATGAAGGTATACATATAAAACACAGTATAAGCATTAAAGTTAATTTTATTGCCTATTTCCATATCTGCTTCTGATCATATGCCAGGAGTCGGAATTCTTTGTCATTAATAAAGCCTTGTATAACTATTTGACCATATAGATAACAGGAAGGCATAACTTTTATATATTTTAAAAATACAAATATTTATAAAACTCTCTATGATTTATAAAGCTGTATTCAGAACAAAATGACTGTAAAAATATTAATAAATATATTAATTAATTAAGCATTTGACACAAAGCAGTAGAAAATGAATAACTGAAAAAAACTTAAGCAAAGTGATATATAGGTATCAATAAAAGCAAAGGCAGAAATTAATTGATTATAAAACAAAAAGAGTAGAACTGATACATATACAATGTGATTCTTTGAAAGAAAACAGTAGTTAAAATAATAATAGGTAAACCACCTATTATTATTACCTAAATTAATCAAGAGAAAAAACGTGAGAAGGAATAATAATAGAAAAACAACTATGGAGAAAGAGGAAATGAAAATAATTACGTGAAATAGCTGCAAATGTCTACGCAACAGATTTTAAAACCTGGAAGAAATGAACTCTTTTCATGGAAAATAGAAACTGCCAAACTTGACTCAAGGAAGAGAAAAATAAACAGACCAATGGTGCAAGCTGTCAAAGAGAGTCTGGTTTTTTAAACCATGCTGGAATACACGGTTAGAAGTTTCCAAGTTATCATTTTACAGTCCTCATAATAATAACAAAAATATCAAAGATAGCGCTTAAGACCCAATCTAACTAGTGTGTATCAAAGCAAAAATTATAAAGTAAGTCTTACAAAGACAATTTAGCACTGTATTGTGTAACAATATATCAAGACCCTCTGAGACTTGTTTAGAAATCTAAGAATAGTTCAATGTTAAGAAATATGTTCTTACAAGTCACCACATTAATAGGCGAAAGGGCCAAAAAGCATACACTCATTTTAATAGATATTGAAAATCATAATGAAGTTTTCTTTAATATGAAAAAATTAGTATCTCAAACTATGCTACCTGTTTAATAGGAAACTGTTACAAAAATTCCCATTAAAGGAAAAAACAGAGTTGGAAGGGCCATTATCACCACCTTTTTGTAACATCTTTCTGGAAATATTTTCCAATGCAGTGTGACATAAAAAATAACTTAGAAGTTTAAAAAAATGAAGAAGGAAAAATGATCATTATTTACAGATAGTGTGATTTATACTTGGAAAGTTTAAGAGAGGCCATTTAAAAATATTTTTTAAAAATAAGAGAATTGATTTAAGTTCTGGAGTTCTGTTGCACAGCAGGTGACTGTAGTCAACAATGATGTATTGTTTACTTCAAAACAGCTAGAGGACAGGACTTTAAATGTTCTCACCACAAAGCAATGACAAGTGTTTGAGGTAATGAATATGTTAATTACCCTGATTCCATCATTACACAATGTATATATGTACTGAAATATAACTGTGTACTCCATAAATATGTACAATTATCATGTGTCAATTAAAAACAAGTAAAACATATAATAAGTTAAAGCCAAAAATAAATAAATAAGAGAACTGAGTCAATGGTTGATAACAATTTAACCAAAAAAAAGTTAGAAAAATGTAACAAAATTTTTAATCCAATTTACAAAAGGACAATGAAAGATTAAAATACTCAGGAATATTTGCTTAAGAAATGTGAAGGAACTTGACTTTAAAGTTCATCTAAGGAACATAAAACACTTGACTATTCCTTAACTGGAAGTTCTCATGTTCAAAAGAAATGAATTTCCCTAAAGTAATTTGCAAATGCAGTGAATACAAACACATCACATAAGTGACTTATACCATGGCACAAAAATGTGGGAAAATCAGGAAGATTCTGACAAAGAAAAATATTGAAGGAGCACTAGTGAGATGTTATTTTAAAAATTATAAAGCTTCATTAATTTACACTATTTGCTGTTAGTACTGAAAAAGACAGATAACACAGAGACCTCAAAAGTATGCCAAAATACACGTGGACATATAGTGAGTAATACATATGAGTAGGGAACAAATGAGGTATTCAGGAAATAAGCCAAATATCTATCAATAGGGAACACTTAGACCGTGACATATACACATATTGTGAGGCATCAATCAGCTATTAAAAAGAGTAAGATTGGTTCATATACGGTGATATGGAAAATGTCCAAGGTCTCTGATGTAACAAAGCAAGGAAAACACAAAACCCTGTTTAGCATAACTCCATTTGGAATTTTTTTAAAGCATACATAAATATGTGCAGATGCTTGCTTACACGGAAAAAATCTCTGAAAGTTAGGCAAGAAGGGGTAAATATGATTACCTCTGGGGGTTAGGACTTAAAGCAAAGGGTAAAAGCACTTTTACCTTTTACTTTATGGCCTTCTCAACTATGTAAATGTTAATCATGGTCATGAATTTTTTTATTTAAGAAATTATTTTTTATAATATATGAGACCTTATTTTCTTGTGGTCTTGAGTTTCTAAGACCCAGGACATTTGTGCTTCCCACATTATTTATTATTTAATTCTTATAAAGACAACACTGTGGGATGATACTCACTTTATAGATGAGAAAATCGCATTTCAGAAAGGTTAAATAACCTTCTCAAGGTCACAGAGTGCCTCTGTCATGGCCAAAATTTGAATTTGAATTGAAGTCTGTCTAACTTCAAGCCACTGTAAAATACCGGACACTTGGCTCCACTTCTTCACGATTGGTATGTGCATGAGGACACCCCTAGATCTATAAAGGCAAGCACCTTTCCCTCAGTCTTCCCTGCTTATCCAGGCTCTGGCAGAGCGCCACATAAACTATCCACTGAGTGGTAGATAGGTGAAAGGAACAATGGATTTAATGGCTTGAATCATGGATCTCACTTATTTCATTACAACAATTAGATAAAAATCAGAAAACAAAAAATAAGGAAGTAATTATAAAGCTTTTTACCTCTATTCTATCCTTATTACTATCTTGTTTTACGGTAAAAATCACCAGCTGTCCAGCAGGGTAGAAGCAGCTGCCTGAAGTAGAATCATCTTCCCCAGGCTGCCCGACTCCCTCGCATAAATGGAGCCACATGGCTGAGTTTTAATCGATGAAATATTGGGGGAAGTGAAAAATGCTCCTTCTTGGACTGGCTGATGGAAAATTCCTGTGCAAGTTTCCATCCTTTCCCTTCCCTTGTCTGCAGGCTGGATGCAGAGGTTTCAGCAGAAAATTCAAGGTCTCATGGCAGAACCACAAGTTGGAAGGAGCCAGGACCTCTCAATCACAGCCTGTGGAAGAAGTGCCAGCTGACCAGGACCTTCACATGAATGTGAAGTAAACCATTGTGAGCAGCCACTGAAATTTGAGAGCTTAACCATAACAAAGACTAGTCTTTTCTTAAATATATAATACTGATCTCTTCCACTAAATTACAAATTTCTGGAGGACTGAACTTATGTTTTGTATCTACATCATGCCTCGTATAACACTGAACATAAAGCAGATTCTCAACAAACATTTGCTGTAATGAAAGGATACTGAGATCTAGCAGGTAGAGATAGATGGAGCCTCTACACTGAACGGAATCAAAAAGGATTTCCATAAGAAAACAAAAATATTTTTTTAAATGTTAAACTCATCTCCCTGTTGAAAATATATTACTCCAACATACTTAGGATCATTTCTACCATGCTCCAGGCATCTTATATAAAAACAGACATCTTTAAAATATTTTTTATTAAATTTAACACTTAATAATGTGGATTATTATTTTCTTTTCATTGCACATATATAATTTTCTTTGTTATCATAAGAGGGATGATTGCTAATTAAAGGAAATTGCATATGTAGTAAAATATGCTAAGGTATAAAGAATGAAAATTGCACCCACAATGCCACCATTTAAGAGAGGTGTCCAATCTTTTTCCCCAGACCACACTGAAAGAAGAATTGTCATGGCACACATAAAATACACTAACACTAGTAATAACCAATAAGCTAAAAAAAAAAAAAAAAGACAAAAAAAACCTAATGTTTTAAGAAAGTTTACAAATTTGTCTTGGGCTGCATTCAAAACTGTCCTGGGCCACATGTGGGCCAGAGGCCGCCAGTTGGACAAGTTTGATTTAGAGGTTGCCACTGTGACCGTGAATATACGTTTCTTTAATATACATGTCATTAGCCACTGTGCATGAGCATTGTCATATATTATTAAATATTTATTCATATCATTTAATGGTCATAGAGCATTCCATTGCAAGACATATGTAATTTATTTAATCAATATCTGTTGTTGGAAATTTTTGCTGCTTCCAGATTTTTACATTCATAAGTAAAACTGATGAATAACTTGGGTACACTTTCTTACTGTTTTTGAAGGGTAAATTCCTAAAAGTAGAATGATTGGGTCAAAGATTATGAATATCATTAAGTCTCTTAACATAGGTGGCTAAAATGCCCTCCAGAAATGTTGTACCAATGCATTCCTGAGGAATATTCTTGTAAGCACATGTAATTTATAAGCACACACCTACTCAGCATATATGCCTAAAATGATTATGTCAGTGAAATATAGAACTACTCTGGCAAAGCCAGTCGAAACTAGAAGACTGTTAGAAGAAAAAAAGTGGCAGTGAGGTGCAGCTAAAATAGCCTCCCTTCAACAAATGACCAGTGTCAGGAGCTCTTAGGCAGCTTGCTCACATGCCGGGCTTCCTCAGTCAGCTGTGCCATTTAGAAAGCTAAAAAGGCCAGATACTTTTTGTGTTTTTCTGTCCCCTACCTTCAAGCCAGATTCTCAAAACAGCCAGATACTCAAAACATCTGGTCCCCAGGACCCATTTCAAAAGTAAAAAATTCTATATAGTGCAAAAGCATCAAGATCTGAAGACTGTTGGGAATGCAAATCTCATCCATAAATTATGTCGATTATCACAATACAGTACTGTATGAGGGAGGGAGGGAAAGGGCAGGAGGGAGAGAGGGAAAGGGCAGGAGGGAGGGAGGAAAGAGGAAAGAAGGAAGGAAGGAAGGAAGGAAGGAAGGAAGGAAGGAAGGAAGGAAGGAAGGAAGGAAGGAAGGAGGAAAAGGAAAAAGAAAAGAAAAGGAAAAGAAAAAAGAAAGAAAGGAGAGAGAAAAGACAGAAAGAGAGAAAGAAAAGAAAGAGAAAGAAAGAAAGAAAGAAAAAGAAAGAAAGAAAGAGGGAAAGAAAAAAGAAAGAAAGAAAGGAAAAGGGAAGGAAGAAAGAGAGAAAGTTTTGTTAAAATTTTTAACATAAGTGGCCAGACGTGGTGGCTCACGCCTGCAATCCCAGCACTTTGGGAGGCTGAGGCAAGCAGATCATGAGTTCAGGAGATCAAGACCATTTTGCCAACATGGTGAAACCCCATCTCTACTAAAAAAAAATACAAAAATTAGCTGGGTGTGGTGGCTCATGCCTGTAGTCCCAGCTACTTGGGAGGCTGAGGCAGGAGAATCACTTGAACCCAGGTTCAAGATCACGCCACTGCACTCCAGCCTGGCAAGAGAGCAAGACTCTGTCTCAAAAAAACAAAAAACAAAAAACAAAAAAACATTCTAACATAAGTGTTAAGAGGTGGTTATACCTTCTGAGCCTTGTAAATCACTTCTAAAGCAGCTTAAGTCCCTCATTGCTTTCTTAACTGCAGCCTGTGTCTGAGGATCACAGGATGTCAGCTACCCAGCAAGTCAGGCATTGAGCAAATCAGCCAAATCTGAGAGAATGCAGCCTCCTTCAGTTAATTTGCTGGATTCAATTTTAAAGTATCAGAGCTGGAACTCCTTAGAGGCCACCAAGTCAAGCTCCTTCAGTTGGTGGAGGTTGGCCTCCTGATTAATGATCAGCCTGGGTCCAAACTGACTCAGGAACCAGAAGATGCATAGAGCAAAAGTTAAGACAGGCCAGATCTGACATCCTCAAAAAGAGTGAAGGCTCAGTCCTTCCATCTGCTCAGCTGCTTAGGAAACCACAACAGCAAACAGCTACAAATACAAGTTACGACCTGGAGTTGTCTATGCCTTAAGTCCCACAGAATAAACACAGAAGAGAACAGAGAGTCACAAGGATTAGGTCACTGGCCTCTGTGGTCCATGTGTCCCTCCCTGCTGACCACAGGGACCTGTGGAAACTGACCGTAGAATGTACTTTTTATTCTGCCCCAGTGCTAAGAAGCCAGCCCAGCCCAGGCCACTTGGACAACCTCCAATATGTGAATGGATTCATCATACTCATTCAGTTCAAGGACTAGAGTCTCAACTACATCACTAACTTGTCTTCGCCTCCTAAGCCTGTTCTTCATCTTGGCTCTAACACTTTCATCTGTGTTTATGGAACTAAATTTATCCCTCAGGTCTGGTGTTTGACTCATGTTATCTAGAACTGGCCTCCAAATTCTACCCTTACACCCACGCCTGAGTTAATGCCTGTCTCAAAGCACTGTCAAGAAGCCTTCCACTCAAATGAGCCTGGTCTCCAGAACAAGCCCGTCATGGCTGTAGCAATAGTGAACTTCTCCCTTGGACCTAGTTAAGAGTGGGCTGGAATAGGTGATGGAAAGTAATGCAGAATACAGTGGGATATTAGGTTAGAATAGCAATTTGGGACCAACTTGTGAAGAGCCTTGAATGCTAAGATGTTTAATTTTACCCTAAAGACAACCAGGAGCTTTTAGAGGGTTTTGAGAAAAAAGCACCCTTGATTAGATCTGTCTGTACTTTTAAAAGACCACTCTGGAAGCAATGTGGAGAATGGATATGAGTGAGACCAGAGAAATGTCAGATCAATTCACAGGGTAGTAGAGTCACACAGGTGAATATTGCTCTAAGTCATGGCAGTGAGGATGAAGAAAAGTGAACATAGTCCCCCCAACATCCCGCAAAAAATTCATGTCTACCCAGAAACTCAGAATGTGACCCTATTTGGAAATAGGACCTTTGCAGATGAAGGATCACAAGATAATATCATACTGGATTTATTTGTTTTGTTTGTTTGCTTGTTTTTGTTGAGACGGAGTCTCACCCCGTCACCTAGGCTGGAATGCAGTGGCGTGATCTCGGCTCACTGCAACCTCCACCTCCTGAGTTCCAGTGATTCTCATGCGCCAGCCTCCCAGGTAGCTGGGATTACAGGTGCTCCCCACCACGCTTGCCTAATTTTTTTCTCTTTTGTATTTTTAGTAGAGATGGGTTTTCACCATGTTGGCCAGGCTGGTCTCCAACTCCTGACCTCGAGTGATCCTCCCGCCTTGCCCTCCCAAAGTGCTGGGATTACAGGCATGAGCCACCATGCCCAGCCTCATACCAGATTTAGAATGCACTCTAAATCAAATAACTAGAGTCTTTACAAGAAGAGGAGAGGCCACAGAGACAAGAGCGAAGGCCATGTGGAGACAGACAAAGGTGTTGGGATTATGCTGCCACAAGCCAGGAACTGCCAGAAGCCCCAGAAGCTGGAGGAGGTAAGGACGAATTCTTCCCTAGGACCTTCAGAAGGAGCAGGGCCCTGATGGCACTTTGATGTCAAACGTCTAGCCTCCAAAACAGTGAGGGAAAAAATTCTGTTGCTTTAAGCCACCCAGTTGGTGATATTTTCTTATGGCAGCCCTGGGAAGCCAATACAGTAGGAAAGTAGGAGAGAGAAGATTGACAGAATTGGCACAGATAATAGCTAGGAGCAGAGAGAAAAGATAAAAATAGTTGAAGAGATTTACTATATGAAAAGTATCTCTATTAAAAGTTTTACAAGATTGGTTTCATTTAATCTATAAAATAACCCTATTAGGTAGGTATCACTATTATCTTCTTATTATCTCCTTTTACCATATGAGGAAACTGAGAAATAATTAACTCATTCAAGATTACATGACTAGTAATCCAATTCAATATTTGAGTCCATATGACTCCAAAATTTCATGTAGTGCTTCCAGATAGAAGGAGATTGGAACTTGGGTTAATATGATTGTATCAGTGAGTCATTAAAGAAGAATCATGAGATATTAAATCTGAGAGATGTTTCTAAGACATTGTTAAATGGAGGAAGCTTTGAAACAAATAGGCACTTGGGTTTGGTTTATTTAAAAAGATAGTCAAAAGCCATTGTCATTTCCCACTTACTATTCTATGTTTACTTAGGTACGATTAACAGGCTGCCTCAAGTCATTCTTCCTCATACAGAGCACACAACCTTCTCATCAAGGGTGGGCAGGTGGCCAGGGGAGCAGTGTTTGTAAATGCAACAGAAGACTATGTCCTCTCCCCCACGTAAGCCCCAGGAAGTGGCTTCCAGGAAAAAGACCTCCACCAAGCCAAGAGGAACTATTCACATCTACAAACAACCCTCTTTGCCAAAATTCTGTTCAGTTTCTTGCTGCACACATACACACAAAGATAGATAAAATGAAGCAAATAAATTATAAAAGGTTACCTTAGGGTAAGGAAAAGGAGGCCATGGATAGAAAAATTAGAGGAAAAAGGAGTTAAGGACCAGCGCAGTGGCTCACGCCTGTAATCCCAAAGGTTTGGGAGACCGAGGCGGGCGGTTCACAAGGTCAGGAGATTGAGACTATCCCGGCCAACATGGTGAAACCCTGTCTCCACTAAAAATACAAAAAATTAGCTGGGTGTGGTGGTGGGCACCTGTAATCCTAGCTACTCAGGAGGTGGAGGCAGGAGAATCACTTAAAACAGGGAGTCGGAGGTTGCAGTGAGCCGATATCACACCACTGCACTCCAGCCTGGCTACAGAGTGAGACTCGGTCTCAGAAAAAAAAAAAGAAAAAAGAAAAGAAAAAGGAGTTATCTGATTGTCAACACACTACCTGCATGACATATGCACACAAAAATCATGTATGCCCATTAAACGCACATATAAGAACCCCATGTATGTGCACACATGAGCGCACACGGGGGCACACACACATGCACGCACACACACACACATACTCACACACCTGTCTTTCTTTCCTCCATGACTTATGGGATTGTTGTGGGTTTTTTTTTCCTGATGGACTTTTCTTCTTTGAAGGATGAAACACTTCTTATCTCAGAGCTGAAACTCTGGGACAGTTGTAGTGGGAGAGTGGGAAGCATGGAGGCTCAAACTGAGTTCCTGAGAGCCTGGCAAGCGTGTCCTCAGGTTCAAAACTCAGCCTGCTGGGGTTCTCAGCTTACCTCTCTCTGGGCTGGTATATGCATTTTCTAGTAGGGATTGAGTAAAAGGCATGTTATTTTTGAGAAGCAGGAGGAGGGAGGAGGTTGTCTCTTTCTACTAAGTGCTGACCAACAGCTGTAATTTTAATGGTAGTAACTGACAAAGCAAGAGGAGGGAGGAGATTGCCTCTTTCCACTAAGGGGTGACCAACAGCTGTAATTTTAGTGGCAGTAACTGACAGGAACAGCTTGATGGCATCATGTTTAATGGGAAGAGACCAGCTCACCTCATGCCCTGGTTGCTATGTACAGAGATCTTAGGAGTTCACAACAAAGGCTGTGAGAGTCACTGCTTAGAGTAGAAGGAAACAGGGGCTGTCCCAAAGAAGCAGGGGCTTGCTTTTGTCCAGCCCTGTTGGAATTTATGATGTCTGTAGAGTGGAGTTTATAGAGGTGACTTAGGAGGCAATGAAAGCCCCTATGAATTGCTCAGATATCTTTCACTCCAAGAAGCTTCCTAAGTAATTATTGAACTTGGGAGAACATAATTAAAGAACACATGTCTCCAGCGGCCATATTTAGACATAGTGGAAGACTTTCTGGCATTTTGAAAATAGCATCAGTTTCTATCTTATGCATTCTGGGAATTCTCTGACCCATCAGAAATTGGCCACTTCTTGGAGGAGAATGAGAAATGAGCCACACAATTTTAGATGTGAAAACCAAAGGGAAAATGGGTTTCATTAGCCCTGAGGGAAAAAAAGAAGTATACATTTCAAGAATAAATATGCATAAGTTTAAGAAATAAGAAGAAATATTTTCTTTGCTTCCCACTTCATATCCGCCCTGAGAAGAGAAAATTGAGGACACATGTTGCTGAGGCCCCACAGTGGATGTAGCTGACCATAATGTTGCCAGGTCCACTGCAGAAATCAATGTTGCTAACCAAAGTGGAAGCCAAGTACTCAGGGCAGGGGGTCTGACAATCAAGTGACTCAAAGTCAAGAGCTCTGTCCCCAAGAGCCCTCTAAGTAAGAGAGGAGGCAACAAGCATTTGTTCTGTTGCAAGCAGGTATAGAGTGCTGGAGGGTGCTAATATTAATACAGATCATTTGGAACTAGAAATGTAAGGCAAAGGTCCTGATCCTCCATCCTATAGTGAGGCATACTTTCCTTTAATGTCGAATCAGAATTTTCTATCTCCTGTCTTGCTACTTTAGGAATCGCAGTCTTTTATCATGTTCCCCATCCCAGGTATTTCTGAGAATCCCTGAGTCCTGTTGGGCTGCCCCACAGGTCCATCCTGTTTGTCAGCTCAGTCAGTCATCTGAGATTGGACCAGCTTTTCGTAGACTCTTCTTACCATCTCATGATCAAACTTCTCAAGACTCATCATCCCCAAAATGGACAGTTACATCTCTTAATTACCCAAGCACAAGAAAACCACTCTGTAGTGTATAATGTTCCTTTATTGAAGGCATTGGGCTCTAACAGAAAGGAATTGAAACAGACAAGAAGGAAAGTAAATGCTGGATCTGAATATGGCTATTCCCAGTATCCACAATGGTCACCCACACCATTCCTTCTGCTTCTTATCATGTTATAGGGGTCAGTTACTTCCCCTCATAAGACAGCTGTCAGCTACATCTCCATTTCCTGGAGCCTGGACCCCCAAATCCTCTGAGTGGTTATACATAGCCCCAAAGGAAAAACAAACAATCTCAGTGATGTTATCCTAAATACAGCAAAGATGACCTTTTAAATTAAGAGCACAGCAACATTGCATCCCATTATCCAGAACATCCCATTGCTGAATAGAAAGGCAGGCTCAGCTCTAATTTTCTGTTACAACAACAGTAAAAACAGCAATAATTATAATAGTAGCTATGGTTTATTGAATTTCTACTCTATGCCAATAACAGCACTAACCACTTTTATATGTTGTTTCTAATATTTACATCGATATCAAGGTTAGGTATTAGTCCCATTTTATGCTAAGAAAACTAAGGAGAAATAAAGTAACTTGTTCAAGATCAAACTTTTGGAAAAATTAGAAATAAGATTAAAATCAAGATATTCCAAAACACTGAACCAGTATGATGGCTGACTCCTTCCTCTGAAGTACTACAGAGGAAAAATACCTAGAAATTTGTTAAGAGAGCTGGAGTTATACTGTTTAGGACTGGTATACGAGTGAGGCTTTGCCTTTGAACAGTAGGAATAACGGCATACATTGGGAGAGTACAGTAAAATAGGAACCCTCGGTGTTTTCCTCTTGCTCTTCTCTGTTGCTGCCTCGGACAAACAATTTCTGTCCTCATCCTTATGGCTCTCAGTTCTGGTCCAGGTGTGTGAGGCAATACAAACAAAGCAGTGCAGAAGATATGTATTTGTGAGGCATTAATAAAAACAGGTGGAGACTAACTGAGCAGACTCCCCATTCCTCCCCTTCCAAACTCTCAAGATTGATTAACTTTTACAATCTCAGGATGCTACTTCCTCTGGGCAAAGAATGAGGCCTTGACCTGAGGGCCAGAAGTAACTAATTGGGTTTTCTGTACCTGGCCTTCTCCTGTGGCCATATTTAGGCATAGCGAAGACTCTGGCATTTTTAAAATAGCATCAATTTCTATCTTATGGCCCCTGGGAATTCTCTAACCCACCAGAAACTGGCCGCTTCTTGGAGGAGGATGAGAAATGAGCCACATCATTTTATTAATAGATGTGAAAACCAAAAGGAAAGCAGGTTTCATCAGCGTTGGGGGGAAAGAGAAGCATATACTTCAGGAATAAACACATGTGAATTTAAGATATCAGCAGACATTCCCCCACCTACCCTGCCCAAGGGCTTAGCTCCCTAATCTGAGCTAATTAGGGCTGTTGCAGCTTAAGGTCTACCCTTCTCTGACAAAGTAGCCAATATTTCCTGGGGAAAATGATCTCACAAGGCAAAATAAAAATACATTTGAAAAGCACAACTATTTAAAATAAAAACAACTTGCGGGTTACATATGGTGCCAAAGAAGAAACATTAGAACCAAAAGAGATGATAAAAATTATGAGAAATAATAGATATGAAAAAATCTAGTTAAAATGAAGAAAAAAATCAAATAAATAGCATGAATTACCTAAGGAACAGATTCAAAAATGTGAAAAACCGGATTGAGGAAAATCTCCCAAAAGGACGGATAAAAAGCCAAGAAAATACAAAACACAAAAGAAAATCTAAGAAGTGGAGGGAGAGAGAAATACAACTAGAATTAGTAATATGTGAATAATAGAAATCCCAGAAACAGAAAGCAATAATAAGAAGAGAAAACATTTGAAGAAGTAATGGAGATAAATTTTCCCAAATAAAAGAAAAGAAGGAAGGACACTTTACAGTAAAAGAGTCAGATAATTCCAAAGAGGAGATATAAAGAAAAACCCACATTAGACGTCTTATTTAAAGATGTAAGAATATCAAAGGCAAGGAGACAGTTACAAAAGTTTCTATAGAATAAAATGTAGATCATGCAATACTGATCAAGAATCAGATTAATTTCAGATATTTCAACACCAACACTAGAAACAACCAACAACAAAATAAAGAATTTCTAAAAATAGGGTAATATTTTAAAGTATTGGGGGGAAAAAGTATTTAGAGCAAGAAGTTTATATACAGTTAAACTGTCATTTAAGTATGAGAGGATGCTAAACATATTCTCAGGCGTACAAATCCTCAGAGTGACACAAAAATATTCATACTGAAATAAATTTTGTATTAAGTACTTTAATTAGAATACAGAACATTCCAGGAGATGGCACAGATTTATATAAAGTAATGACAATCAAATACCTTGGTAGATTTTGATGTTATATTAAAAAGTAGCTACAGAGTGACATCAGCAAGATGGTGGAATAGGAAGCCCAAGATCTCACTTCCCAGCAGAAACATTGACTCAACAACAATACATGCTCCAAAATGCCTTTATAAGAATGCCAGAAACCAGTTACGAAGTTGCCATATCCCAGGCAAACTGAAAGCCAAAAACATCTCCACTGAAACAAGTAAGAAAAGTCATTTCATGTCAACTGCATGAGACCTTCCCCAAAGCTAGCACAGATCATGATCAAAAGGAAAAGTCCAATATATAGCTTCTCTTTGGTAAATAAAAGAGAGAAGTGGAATGCACATTCAACATTTCAGCTTTTGAAGGGAATGCCTAGACTGTTTTTTTTCTTGCCTGGCACAGAGTATTGATGGGGAAACCTACATACTTTGAATTCCTGGTAGCCTCTGAGAACAAAAGAGAGCTCGACAACATAGAAGCAGCACCAGAGAACTTGCAATACTGCAGACAGAGCCAATATAGCTCATCAAGATAGGGAGAAAACACCAAAACCATGGCTTTTCCCATAGGAGGAAAAAAAGGAAAGAAATGTGTGTGCAACCTTCTGGCTTTTGTGGGGGGCTTCCTATGAAATTGATTTCTGTTTCACCTGGTTCAAAGCACTGATGGAAAACTTGCATACCTCGAAGGCCTGGGGGCCATTGAGAAGAGAGCGAGCTCAGGGGCTTGTGGAAGTGCCAGAAAACTGCAGTGCCATAAACATCCACCAGAGTGGGTAAGAGACTACAGCTCCTGAAAAAGAAACCGGCAAATCTACTAATACAAGCCCAGAGAAAATGCATCCCCAAGAAAGATTTGAAAGACTTCTGGAACCTCCAACCAGGCTAATCGATGAATGTCTTCTCCCATATGAAGCCAGTCCTTAAAGACTGGGAGAGGTGGTTATTTTTTTTCAAATGCAAAATCACAACAAAAATTACAAAGCACACAAACAAGGAAACATGCAATCAAAGAAACAAAAAAACTCCAGAGACTGACTCTCAAGAAATGGAAATCTATGAATTAGCCGACAAAGAATTCAAAATAATCTTCTTAAAGAAGTTTGGTGCACTACAAGAGAACACAAATAGACAACTAAACAAAGTCAGAAAAACAGTGCATGAACAAAATGAGAATATCAAAACAAGATAGAAACTAAAAAAACAACAAAATATATTGGAACTGCAGAATACAATAACTAAATTGAAAATTTTACTAGAGGGTATCAATAGCAGACGTGATCAAACAGAAAAAAAGAATTAGAAAACTAAAAAAAAGTTCATTTAAAATTATAAAGTCAGAGGAACAAAAATAAAAATAATGAAGAAAATAAAAGTAAGCCTAAGGGACTTATTGGACACTATCAAGCTGACCAATAAATGAATTATAGAAGTCAAAAAGTGAGAAAAGAGAGAATGAAGCAGAGAATTTACCTGAAGAAATAATCACCCCAAATTTCCCAAATCTGAGGAAGAAAGTGGATGTCCGAATTCAAGAAGTTCAAAGGACTCTAACTAGGATGGACCCAAAGAGGCCCATAGGGAGATATGTCATAATAACACCTTCAAAAGCCAAAGACAAAGACAATCTGGAAAACAACAAGAGGAAAGCAACTTGTCATTAAAAAGTGAGCTCTCATAAGGTTATCAGCAGATTACTCAGCAGAGATATTTTAAAAAAGAATGGAGTGGCATGATATAGTCAAAGCACTGAAAGAAAACAAAATTACCAAAGAATTCTACATCTGGAGAAACTGTCCTTCAAAATGAAAGAATAAGACCTTCCCAAACCAATAAATGCTGAGGGAGGTCATCACCACTACACCTACCATATAAGAATTGCTAAACAGAGTCCTTCAAGTTGAAATAAAAGAATGCTAACACTAGCAGCACAAAAGTATATGAACATTTAAAGCTCTCTATAAAGGTAAATATATAAATAAATACAGAAACAAATTGTAATGCTGGTGTATAAATCACTTTTAATACGGGTATAGAATTTAAAAGAAAGCATACAAATTAACTAGCTATAAAACTATATTAATGAATATAAAATATTAAAATATGTAATTTGTGACATCAATAACATTAATGGGTGATAGAGAATGAAAAAGAGTAGACTTTTAAATTCTATTGAAGTTATAATCAGTTTAAAATATATCTTATAACCAGAAGATGTTTTATGTTATCTCTATGATAACCACAAGAAACCACCTATGGAATATACACAAAAGAAAATGAGAAAGAAATCAAAGCATGTCACTACAAAAAAAACAATGAATCACAAAGGAAGGCAGCAAGAAATAAAAGCGGAGAGAAAACTATAAGACATACCAGAAACAATAAAATGGCAATACAAGGTCTTTCTTTATCAGTAATTGCTTTAAGTGTAAATGGATTAAATTCTCCAATTATAAGACATAGAATGACTGAATAGTTTTTTGTTTAAAAAAAAATCCAACTATATACCATCTACAAGAAACTCACTTTAGGTATAAACACATACATTGGCTTAAAGAGAAAGGATAGAAAAAAAAATTCCATGCAAATGGTAATCAAAAGAAAGCAGAAGTGGCCATATTTATATAAAAAATAGACTTTAGTCAAAAACTGTCTTACAAGAGACAAAGAATGATATTATATAATGATAAAGAGTACATTCACCAGGAAGATGCAGCTCACAGTAGAGTACCCAAATATAAAAAGCAAACATTGACAGAATTGAAGGGATAAATGGACAGTAACACAATAATAGTAGGATAATTCAATATTCCACTTTTAATAAAGGATAGATCAACCAGACAGAAGATCAACAAGGAAATAGAGGACTTGGACAAAATTATGGACCAAATGAACTTAGCAGAAATATACAGAACATTCTATTCAACAGCAGCAGAATACACATTCTTCTCAAGAACACATGGAATATTCTCCAAGCAGATCACATTTTGAGCCATAAAACTAGTCTTAACAAATTTAAGAAAATTGAAATCACACCAAGTATCTTTACTAACTACAATGAAATAAAACTAAAATTTAATAGCAAAAGGAAAACAGGAAAATTCATAAATATATGAAAATTAAACAACACACTCTTGAATAATCAAAGAACAAATCACAAGGGAAATTTTAAAATATCTAGAGACAAGTGACAATGAAAACACATTACACCAAAACTTATGGGATGCAGCAAATGCACTACTAAGAGGAAAGTTTATAATGTTAAACACCTATATTAAAAAAGCAGAAAGATCTCAAATCGACAACCTAACTTTATGCCTCTAGGAATGAAAAGAAGAAGAAAAAATTAAACCCAAAGAAGGGAAAAAAATAGCAAACATTAGAGAATAAATAAATGAAATAGAAAAACATTAGAAAAATCAGTGAAAACAAGAATTAGTTCTTTGAAAAGATCAACAATATTGGCAAATCTTTAGGGACACTAAGAAAAAAAGAGAGAAGAATAAAATAACAAAAAGGAGAAGACATTACAACTAACATGATAGAAATAAGAAAGATCATAGGACTACTATGAACAATTATACAGCAACAAATAACCTAGAATAAATGTATAAATTTCTAGAAGGATGTAATCTACTAAGACTAAATAATAAAGGATTAAAAATCAGAACATACTTATAACAAGTAAGGAAATAAATCAGTAACCAAATCCTCTCAACAAAGAAAAGCCCAGGATCATAAGGTTTGATTAGATAATTCTACCAAGCATTTTAAAAATTAGCACAAATTCTTCTCTTAAAAAAAAAAAAAAAAAAAGATGAGGGAACACTTCTATGAGGCATTCCATGAGGCTAGTGTTACACTGACACCAAAATGAGACATAAATACTACAAGACAAGAAGACTATAGACCAATACCCCTGATTAATGTTCATGTAAAACCCTCAATAAAATACTAACAAAGAAAATTCAACAGCACATTTAAAAATTATAACTGATAATCAAGTGGCATTTATTACTGGAATGCAAGGATGGTTCAACATATGAAAATCAATCTAATAACCACATTAATAGAATGAAAAACAAAAACCACATAATCATATCAAATTGACGCAGAAAATGTTTATGGCAAACTGCAGTACCCTTTTATGATTTTAAAAAAAGCAATTAACGAATTAGGACCAGAAGAAAAACTGAAAACTCTCCCATTACAAAAAGGAACAAGTCGAGAATGCCCATTCTCAACACTTCTAGTCACACTAGTACTGGAAGTCCTAGCCAAAAAAAAAAAAAATTTAATCAGGCAAGAAAAGAAATGAAAAGTATACAAATAGATAATGAAGATGTAAAATTATCTGTACTCTCATAATCACAGATGACATGATCTTATATGTAGAAAACCCTATAGATTTCACAAAAGACTGTCAGAACTATTAAATAATAAGCAAATTCAGAAAAGTTTCAAGACACAAAAATCAATTGTGTTTCTATACACTAATAATGAACAATCCAAAACAAATTAAGAAAACAACCCCATTAACAATAGCATCAACAAAAATGAAACACGTAGGAATAAACCTAAACAAGTAGGCAAAAGACTTGTACACCGAAAACTACAAAACATTGCTAAAAAAAATTCTAAGGACATAAATAAATGGAAAGACATCCACTGTACATGGATTGAAAGACTTAATATTTTTAAATGTCCATATTACTCAAAGCAATCTACATATTTAATGCAATCTCTATCAAAATTGCAATGGCATTTTTGTAGTAATGGAAAAAAAAATTCTAAAACTCCTGTGGAATCTCAAAGGACTCTGAATAGAAGAAATAATCTTGAGAATAAAAACAAAGCTGAAGGTCTCACACTTCCTAACTTCAAAACATATTACAAATCTACAGTAATCAAAACGGCATGATACTGACATAAGGGCAGACACATAGACCAATCGAACAGATAAGAGAACTCAGAAATAACCTTCACATACATGGTCAAATGATGTTCAGCAAAGGTGCCAAGGCTACACAATAGAGAAAAGATAATCTCTTCAACAAGTGATGTTGAGAAAACTGTATAACCATGTGTATATCCTTGCCTTACACCATATATAAATACTAACTCAAAATGTATTGAAGACCTAAACATAAGACCTGAACTTACACAACTTCTAGAAGAAAACATAGAGAAAAACCTTCATGACTTTGAATTTGGCAGTGGTTTCTTGGATGTGACACCAAAAGCATAGATATCAAAAGCAAAAATAGTCAAATAAGACTACATCAAACTTAGAAACTTCTGTGCAGCCATGGAAATAATCAGCAGAATGAAAAGGCAACCTATGAAATAAAAGAACATATTTACAACCATATATCTGATGCAGATGGAGTATATCTTATTTGAAATGTTGAGACCAGAACTGTTTTTCATTTCAGATTTTTTGAGATTTGGGAATATTTGCATTTACATAATGACATATCTTGGGGATGGAAACCAAGTCTATATATGAAATTCATTTACATTTCATGTATACCTTATACACATAGCTGGCAGGTAATTTTATACAATATTGTTAACAATTTTGTGCATGAATCAAAATTTTGACTGCTTTTTGATAGTCACCAGTCACATAAGGTCAGGTGTGAACTTTTCCACGGTGACACTATGTCAATACTCAAAATGTTTCAGATTTTGAAGCATTTCAGATTTTGAATTTTTGGATTAGGGATGCTTAACCTGCAATAGGTTAATAGCTGAATATGTTCAAAAAACCCCTGCAACCCAACAACAACAAGAAATTCAATTTAAAAATAAGCACAGGACTTGAAAGAAGATAAACAAATGAACCAGAAGCACATGAAAAGATGTTCAACATCACCAATCATTGGAGAAATGCAAATAGAAAGCAGAATACTATATCATCTCATACTTGTTAAGATGTCACTTGTTCTGTGGTGAACAGGTCTATGCAAACCTACCTCCAAAAGTCTGAGGAAGCTGAGAGGCAGAAGAAAGAGGCTGACATATCCAGTTTCTCAGAAAGAAACATTTAATAGGGATTTACAATGCCATGTCTGTGTCTCAGGCAGCAAGACAAGATGGTGGATCCTGGCACCATCTCTTTTAAGATCCAGGGCTTATGTACCATAAAAAAATGGTATTCATGGTTCCGAAGAGATGTGTAGGGCAACTGAAGTATGATAACATCAAGGTTGCTTTGACCTAAGAGCAGGATTTACAAGTACATGCTCTTATACAAGGAACAATAGATAAAATGAAAATCTTTGAGGCCTTCCCAAAACTGGAGCTAATTAGAAGTCAACATGGCAGATTAGCATCCAAGATGCAGTTGCTTTTGCCCCCATGTCATTATCCACAAATAAGCAAACAAAACAAACAAAGAGAAAAGAGAAAATAGCAAGTTTTGGAGAAGATATCAAGAAACTGGAATCCTTGTGTGTTATTGCTAGGAATTTAAAATGGTCACTGGGCATGGTGGCTCAAGCCGGTAATCCCAATACTTGGGAGGCTGACGCAGGTGGATCATTTGAGCGCAGGAATTAAAAACCAGCCCAGGTAACATGGCGAAATCCTGTCTCTACTAAAAATATTTAAAAATTAGCTGGGCCTGGTGGCATGTGCCTTAATCCCATCTACTTGAGAGGCTGAGGTGAGAGGATCACCTGAGCCTGGGAAATCGAGGCTGCAGTAAGACCTGATCATGCCTCTGCACTCCAGCCTGGACAGCAGGAGTGAGACCCTCTCTCTAAATACATAAACAAAATGGCGAAGCCACTTTGGAAAACAGTATGGAGATTCCTCAAAAAATTAAAAACAGAATTGCCATGTGATCCAGCAACGCCGCTCCTCAGTACAGATCCAAAAAAAAATTGAAAACATGATCTTGAGAGAATATTTGCATACCCATGTTCATTATAGCATAATCACGATAGACAAGAGTTGGAAGCCACCTACAATATACATCAACAGATAAATGGATGAAGAAAATGTGGTATATACATACAATGAAATTATTTACCTTAAAATAGAATGAAATTCTGCCATATGCAAAAACAGAAGTGAACCTTGAGGACATTATGCTAAGGGAAATAAGCCAGTTACAAAAAGACAAATACAGCAAAGTTCCTCTTATATGAGGTATCTAAAATATTCAAACTCTTAGTAACAGAAAGTTGAATGGTAGTTTCCAGGGCCTGGGGGGAAGAAGAAAGGGAGAGGAGTTGTTTCATAGATACACCGTTTCCATTTTACAAGATAAAAAAAGTTCTAGAAAGCTCTTGCCCAAGATGAATACAGTTAACATTCTATACTGTACACTTTAAAATGGTTACAATATTAAATGTTATGTATTGTTGATCACAATTTTGAAAATAGCTACAATTGACTGGGTGTGGTGGCTCACACCTCTAATCCCATCACTTTGGGAGGCTGAGGTAGGAGGATCACTTGACATCAGGAGTTTGGGACCAGCCTGGCAGATGTGGTGAAACCCTGTATCTACTACAAATAAAAAAATAAAAAAATTTGCCGGATATGGTGGTGCCGCATGCCTGTAGTCCCAGCTACTCGAGAGAATGAGGGAGGAGAATCGCTTGAACCCAGGAGGCAGAGGTTGCAGTGAGCCAAGATCGTACCACTGCACTCCAGCCCGGGTGACAGAGCGAGACTGTCTTGGGAAAAAAAAAAAAAAAAAGGGTGTAGCTACAATCAAAGACAAAGAGAAATTACATCCATAATAACCCAGAATTAAAAGTCTAAATCAGTGATTCTCAAAGTATAGTTCCTAAACCAGCTGCATCAGAATCACCTAGGAATTTACTCAAAATGAAAATCCTCAGGTTCCACCCCAGACCTACTGAATCAGAAACTCAGGTGGGTTCCCAGCAATCAGTGATTTAACAAGCCCTCCAGGTGATTTGAATATACCTTTAAAGCTTGAGACTCACTAGTCTTGGTCAGCTATTTTTAAAGTGTGGTTTGTGAGACGCCTTCAAGTCATCCATGAGAGCAAAACCATTTTCATAATGCCAAAATGTTACTTGTCTTTTGGCTCTCTCCCATGAGCATGTAGTGGAGTTTTCTAGAGACTATATAATTTATGAAATTATAAAAAATGGAATGTAATAGCATATATGCGAATCCAGCTGTTTTCTCTAAAGCAGAATATTTTTTTAATTGGCTAAATGCAAAATGATGCCACTTTTTGGGAAAATACAGATATTTTTAAATAAAAGTATATTATGCTCTCATGTAGTGATTTTTTCAATGAATTAATAAGTCCTTTAAATTTTCTTAGTTTTACTTTTTAATATAAGTTTTCATAGCTATAACTCTCATAAACAAAATGTTTTTGGAGTTCCCAATACTTTTTAAGGGGATAAAGAGCTTCTGAGACTAAAACTTTGAACTATTGGTCTAAGTATTATCAACATAATGGAAGATGGGAAACAGTGTATATGAGAGTAAGCTAACATCTGTTATAATGGGATACAAAATAAGAAAGGATTAAAAAGAAACTTTAGTGAGATATACTGAAATTTAAAACTTTGATGGAAAAACAGATGCAAGTATATTAATAATTGCAACAAATGGACTATTCCAATTAAAAGACAAAGACTGTCAGACAGGATAAACAAAAGGTACAAATCTGTGTTGCTTATAAGAAACACAGATAATACCATGCTAATATTGAAAGTACAAGAATGGGGCCGGGCGCGGTGGCTCATGCCTGTAATCCCAGCACTTTGGGAGGCTGAGGCAGGCGGATCATGAGGTCAGGAGATCTAGACCATCCAGGCTAACACGGTGAAACCCCGTCTTTACTAAAACACACACACACACACACACACACACACAAACTAGCTGGGCGTGGTGGCAGGCACCTGTAGTCCCAGCTACTCGGGAGGCTGAGGCAGGAGAATGGTGTGAACCCAGGAGGCAGAGCTTGCAGTGAACTGAGATTGCGCTACTGCACTCCAGCCTAGGCAACAGAGTGAGATTCCGTCTCAAAAAAAAAAAAAAAAAGAAAGAAAAGAAGAAGTACAACAATGGGAAAATACCATGCAAACAGCAAACACTAACCAAGAAAAAGGTGACATGGCTATATTCTCATCACTCTAATCAGATTTTAAGGTAAGAATAATATTAGAGATAAAAACATTTCTTAATGATAAAATGTTCAGTTCAACAGGAAGATATGCCAGTTCTCAATCTGTATACACCTAATAATTGAGCCTCGATATAAAACCAAAAAAATGACAAGACTTGCATGCAATATCTAAAAATCTAAAATTATACTAGGAAATTTTAACACGCATTTTGCAGTAAATGATATCACAGGCAAAAATAAATGGGTAAGAATCTAAGTGATTTGAAAAATGTAATTATCAAACTTGTCCCAATTTTTATACTTGAACAATTACTCCAAAATTTTCCAAGACCCACTCATTCTTCCTGGTTTTCTTGGAAATTTAACAAATATTGCCATATGCCAGGTTACAGAAAAAGTTTCGAAAATTTCAAAGGATTGTAGTAATCTATAGTATGATCTCTGGCTATAGTGGACTTAAGTTAGAAATATGTAATAAAATCCCTATATGTTTGGAAATTAAGCAATTAATTTCTACATAATTAGTGGAGCACAGTCAAAATCACAATAGAAATTAGAAAGTATTTTGAAATTATAAAATGAAAACATGACATATCAGAATTTGTGAGATGAAGATAAGACCCTATTGAATAGAAATGTACAACATTAAATGCACATATTAGAAAAGAAGAAAGGCTGAAAATCAATTAGCTAAGCATTAAGTTAGTTTTTAAGACTAGCAAATTAAACCCTCCCAAAATTTTTAAACACAATTTTTAAAAGAATAGAAATTAATGAACTAGAAAACAAACAAACACTAAAGAGTTTCAACAAAGCTACAGGTTGATTCACTGAAAATACTTCTTAGTAAGATTGATAAATGCTTAGCTGGGTCAATTTTTTAAAAGATTAAAAGCAATGGGAATATTAAAATGGGCATTGCTACATATCACACAGCTATAAAACAACTACAAAGAACTTTATACCAATATATGTGAAAATTTAAATAAAATGGACAATCCTAAAAAATTATATTGTGCAAGCTAGTATAAGAAGATATAGTTCCCAAAATAAATGCAAGAAAGATATAGAAAGTGTATCTTCAGGACATTGGCCTAGTCAAAGAATTTATGACTAAGACCCCAGAAGCAAATGCAACAAAAACAAAAAATAAATAAATAGGACGTGATTAAACTAAAAAGCTTCTGCACAGCAGAAGAAATAATCAAAAGTGTAAACAGACAACTCACAGAAAGGGAGAAAATATTTACAGACTATGTATCTGACAAAGGTCTAATATCTAGAATCTACAAGGAATCCAAACAAATCAGCAAGAAAAAAACAAATAATCCCATGAAAAAGTGGGAAAATGACATGAATAGACATTTCTCAAAAGAAAATACATACAAATGACCAACAAACATGAAAAATGCTCAAGATCACTAATAATCAGAAAAATGCCAATTAAAACCACAATGAGATACCACTTTACCCCAGCCAGAATAGCCATTACTAAAAAGTCAAAAAACAAGAGCTCTTGGTATGGATGTGGTGAAATGAAAATGCTTATACACTGCTGGTGGGAATGTAAGTTAGTACAGCCACTATGAAAAACAGTATGGAGATTTCTCAAAGAACTAAAAGTAGATCTACTATTTGGTCCAGCAACCCCACTACTGAGTATCTACCCAAAGGAAAATAAGTCATTATATCAAAAGATACCTACACATCCATGTTTACGGCAGCACAATTCACAATTGCAAAGCTATGAAAGCAATCTAAGTGCCCGTCAACCAATGAAGGATTAAAGAAAATGTAGTATATATATACAACATGGACTACCATACAGCCATAAGAAATAATGAAATAATGTCTTTTGCAGCAACTTGGATGGAGCTAGAGGCCATTATTTTAAGTGAAGTAACTCAGGAATGGAAAATCGAAGACTATGTTCTGCCTTCTAAGTGGGAGCTAATCTATGGGTATGCAAAGGCATACAGAGTGGTACAATGAACATTAAATACTCCGAAGTGAGGAGAGTAGGAGGGGTGTGAGAGATACCAACTTACATGTTGGGTACTGCACTCATTAAACAAGTTGAGTACTAATTAATAAATGAAGAAAAACCTTAGGCCCTGGTATCTTCATCAGTGAATTTTTCCAAACATTTAAGAAAGAAACAAAACTAGTCTTAGCTAAACTCTTGTAGAGAGTAGAAGAGAAAACAATTATAAACTCATTTTTAAGCCAATAGAATCTTGATATAATACTAAGCTAAATGCACCAAGGATTTATGAAAAAGGAAATGTATAGGCCAGTCTTTTACTCATGCACACAGATGCAAACATCCTCAACAGAGTATTAGTAAATCCAGTTCTGCAATCACCCAAAAAGAATAACCAAGTTGCATTTATTCCAGGCATACCCTGTTGTTTCCTACTAAAGTTAACCAATATGATTCCGCAAATTAAGAGAATAAAGAAAACCTCAGCCGGGCGTGGTGGCTCACGCCTGTAATCCCAGCACTTTGGGAGGCTGAGGTGGGCGGATCACAAGGTCAGGAGATCGAGACCATCCTGGCTAACATGGTGAAACCCCGTCTCTACTAAAAACACACACACACAAAAAAAAAATTAGCCAAGCAGGGTGGCGGGCGCCCATAGTCCCAGCTACTCAGGAGGCTGAGGCAGGAGAATGGCATGAACCTGGGAGGCAGAGCTTGCAGTAAGCCAAGATCATGCCACTGCACTCCAGCCTGGGCAACAGAGTGAGACTCTGTCTCAAAAAAAAAAAAAAAAAGTAAAGAGAATAAAGAAAAACTCATATAATCACCTTAATAGATGAAAAAGATGTCATAAAACTTTTTAATATTATATAAATAATTTTTAAATCCTTAGCAAACTAAAATAGAGGGGAACTTCTTTAATCTGATAAAGGCTATCTAGAAAAATGAGAGAGGAGCATCTACCATACACGGGGATAGGAGAGAAAAATAGTTCATAATGCCAGCTATGCAGTTTGGAACCTTAAGTGGGTGGGACTTATTCTCAGTCAACACTCAGTTTTTCTGGACTCCCTTTTCATCTCATTAATTCATATCCCTTCAGAAAACTCAAGGCCACTTGGATGTAAGGTCAAGTGACCTATTTCTCTCTAGTCTTATACATACCTGACCCATGCTTCACATATAGTCACATCATGTCTGTTAGAAACAGTAATTCAGTAGATCATAACCCTAAAACATCACTACTAAGTTTTATTATTCTTCCCTACCTGCTGTCATGGCAGTGGAATTTTTTTTTTTTTTTTTTTTTTTTTTTTTTTTTGCCAGTGGGAGTTAAATCTCTCATCTGGACCATAGTGTGTTGACTTCGCTCTTCCCTGTACCCATTAAATTAACTAAGCAATAATTTCCTGACTGGGGAAGTAATCGGGATAGCTTCACTTTCCCAGGTTTCCTCCCTCCTTTTTGGCGTTAGGTTTGTGTTTTGCTCTTTTCCCTTCTCTCCTCTTGTCCCTCTATCTGATTTGGCTGAAGATTACTTTTACTTTTTCCCATCATTCTTTCAGCTTTATCTACTTGGAAATATCAGTTAACCAAAGTTTAAGTGAACGCAAGTCTTAGCCTATGATTCTAAAACTTTCATAAGCTAAAGTTCTATGCCCAACATTATTACATTTAAAGAAAATAACAAAAAGTTTGAAATTACAAGAGAGAGTGTAATCTTCCCATTCCTAGGCACCATAACTCTGGAAAAATACACATCTTTTGTTCCAGATTCAAAATATTAATTTCCTACAGAGCTCCCAGTTTCATAAATTCACAACTTCCTTGGGAAAATCCCCATAACACTAGAAAGCCACTTTATCCTATTTCAGTGAACTTAGTTCTTAAGGAGGCTTGCATAAAAAAAAAGGAAACCAAAATATTTAAGGACTGGTTTTAGCATTAATTACATAATTTATAAATTACCTTACATAATTATGAATTCTGAACAATTCTGAAGGGCCTAATCCTCTTAGACCTTAACTCTGCTAACATGTAGGCCTACTTATCTATAAAGAGAGACAACAATTTCAACATTGCTGTGGACATCTGTAGACATCTTTCAGTGGAAAGCTGAAAAGTTTTCACTATAGGAAGACATTATCATTTCTGATGATGGTCAGATCACCAGATTCCTGGGGGAGGTCAGGGAAGTGGACTTTTCTTTTTCTCTCCCTCTTACCCACTCCTTTTCTCTCTATCCCAACTCCACTAATTGAAAATGGTAATAAGTAGATACCTTGGAGCCTCTAGCCCTCTGACTACAATAAGTCCTGAAATCATCTTTACATCACTAGAAAAGAGATATTTGCCTCCTGGCAGTTTAAAGCAACAGCATCATGACAGCATCTCTCCTCTGCTTTCTTTGAGCTCTGTACAACTGGAGTCAGATTCCTTGAGGAGGAGGGGAGAGAGGACCAAACAATGAGTAGACAGACCAAAGTCAGATCATAGGAAGGCAAGTTGGTGCAAATGCTTCCTCAGCCCTCTCTTCATTTCTTCTGCATTTGAAGATTTTGTTACAATTCCAGTTCCCTTTCTCTCAAATGAAAGCCTAGTGTGGAGCATAGGTTTTTCAAGATATGAGGGCAAAAGCATACTAATTAAGCCCAGCTGTTGGCCTCTGCACTCCCTCCATGAATCTGGCCTTACATCAGAGGTCTTACGTTTGGGGAAAGGAGGGCTGGTAACTCCAAGCGCAGAGGGGAAGGGAAGTTTGATTTTCATGTAAAAAGCACAGAGGGATTTTTGAAGCCATGATCCTTTGTTTAGCTGTGTTGTAATAGATAGTACAGTTGCTTTGCAGCAAAAGGATTTAGGGCTTTCCAAAGGGTTGAGAGGTCTTAGAACATGTCTCCACTGCAGGCTACAGAATCATGTTGTCAAGAAACTTGAAATAATATAAACAATGATTATAAAATCCAAATGCCACTTGGAAAAGGGATGTGGTAAGAAGAAAATGAGATAATATCAGTTAAGTACTTAGGAAGTAACAGGGACCTGTAATAGCAGCAGTAATTGTCCCTATTGTATAAATTTAATGTTTATTTTCCTATGCTGGTCTTCATCAGAGGTAACAAGTCTTGATATTTTGTTAATACTAACCTTTCCAAAGTCATCAAGATATTGTACATAACTTCTGTTACCTCATCATCCTCATGTCCTTGGCCATACTCATGAATTCATTCAACAAATATTTACTGAATACCTATTATATACCAGGCTAAGTACTAAATGCTGGAGATTCAAAGATCTGGTCCTTGCTCTTAAAAGGCTTACAATTGAGTTACAGAAACAGACACACGAACAACTAACTTGAACATAAAGCTGAGAGAGATAAACACACCAATAGTGAAGAGGTTAAGGTGAAGATTCTTGCAAAGCAGCGCTGGAGAGTTACAAAGTAGGCAGCCAGTTCAAACTAGGAGGGGGCAGGGAAGGGAGTTAGAAAAAAACTTGCAGGAATAGAGGAAGCTTGCACTACCTTCCGAACTGAATGAGGACTTGGTGTCCACCAAATCAAAGAGAGAAAATTGGGTAAGAGAGTAGCCTAAACAAGGTAGGGAAAGCCACAGGACCGTGGGTCACCAAGATGTCTTAGTACAATGGCAAATCATATCTGTGCCTGGTACCAGGGAAGCTGAGGAGTTCAGGCAGGAGTGGAGGAGTAGGCTGGAACCAGATCATAAAAGACCTTGTTTGTGCCTTGTTGTACTCCCATCTCCTCATGGCCAAAGGAGGCGGCCAGCCAGATACTAAGGAGCAGCTCGAGGCGTGAGATCACAAGCACATAAAGACAGAAACCCCATTATACGAGCTTCCAGAGGGGACACCAGACAGTCCAGAGATACTCCAACTCACAAGTCCAGTTCTAAAACTCGGGAACTTGGACTTTTGTTTTTGCTGCAGGGCTGGATTCAGAGAGCACACAATGCCCAGTGTTGAAAGCCCCTTTTTGGAAGGAAGAACAGTTACACATCTGGGAAAGGTTAGGGTCATACATATAAATGAGGGGAACGGAGCACATTACTCTGAGACACTCCGTCTGTGACGTCAATCACTGCTGGGTTTGGACAGAGGCTCTCTCTTGTGCAGCAGTCAGGGACCCATTAACTTTGCCCAGTGCCTGAGTGTTTATGTGGAAAATGTGAGGCCAGGAAGTTTCTCCTAATTATGATTTGGAGGTTGTCAAGCAGCTATTCTTTAGTAATTGGTTTCTGTCTTTTCTACCTTCCCAGCACCACTCAGTTTCTATTTTCTTTTTTGTTCTAGCCCTATTTCTCTCTTTCTCCTTCTCATCTGCTCTTAAAAAAAAAAAAAAAAATCCGTTATGGACCTCGGTGATTGCCTCCATCCTTTTCCTCTCCATGGCTGCAGGCCCAGCTGGGAAGTGAATTTTCAGAGCACATAGTCACATATAACATAGTGAGTGTTTGACTATCGATTACTTTCTTTTTCAAACTTCTGGGAACAAGCCGTACTCTACACAGGCACCAGCATGGCCAGTCTCCACTGCCAAGTCATAAAGAGACAGGAAATTGGACCAGCACCATCTCTTACCCTCTCTGGTATCAATCAAATCTAAAGAAAAGGATGGCAGATGCCAAAATCTGTATGCAGGAAAGTGTTCTCAGCCCGCATTTTTCCTCCCTCTTCTTACCTCTATCCTATTCCCAACACATCCAAGGCCATGATCACCTACTCAAATAATAACTTGGAGAACTAAAAACCTGCATCTTGTAACTACCATTATTCTATGTAATTCTGGGCCAATGTGAGACACCCCAGTGCTCCACTGCCAACTCCAAGGGAAAAAATAATTAACATCCCCTTATAATAAGTGATTATCTGTATACAGATGACCCACTTTAAGAATGACTGATGATTGGCCGAGCACAGTGGCTCACGCCTGTAATCCCAACACTTTGGGAGGCCGAGGCGGGTGGATCACAAGGTCAGGAGTTCAAGACCATCCTGGCTAACATGGTGAAACCCTGTTTCTACTAAAAATACAAAAAACAAAAAAATTATCCGGGTGCGGTGGCGGACCCCTGTAGTCCCAGCTACTTGGGAGGCTGAGGCAAGAGAATGGTGTGAACCTGGGAGGCGGAGCTTGCAGTGAGCCAAAATCGCGCCACTGCACTCCAGCCTGGGTGACAGAGCAAGACTCACTCCGTCTCAAAAAAAAAAAAAAAGAATGACTGATGATTGACAGTGCAGTTTAAGTTCAAGTCTACTTTTATGTTTGCTCAGCTACTTTCCCCACCACCCATTGATCAGCCTCCTCCTCAGTAAGTGCTGCTGGGAAGCCTGAGAAAGGCAGAGAACAGTAAAAACACTTGGAAAATACAAACAAAATTTAATCATACCAGCCTCAACGAAGCATGAACTGAAAGTCAAATAAGCGAGAGAGAGAGAGAGAGAGAAATATTATTATACATATTTCAATATATATACAATATACATTCATATATACAATATACATATATAGTGTGTATATATACACATACATATACACACATGCATATACACACACTATATATATGTATATATACACACTATATATGTACATTTATATCTATAGACACTATATATGAGAGAGAGTGAGAGGTCTGTATAGATACCGATACAGTTTGGCCGTTTCCCACCCAAATCTCATACTCAATTTTAATCCCCATAATCCCCACTTGTCAAGGGAGGGACCTGGTGGGAGGTGACTGGATCATGGGGGCACTTTCCCCCATGCTGTTCACATGATAGTGAGTGAGTTTGCATGAGATCTGGTGGTTTTATAAGGCAGTTTTCCCTGCTCTGGCTGGCTTTTCTCTCCTGCCGCCATGTGAAAAAGGTCCTTACTTCCCCTTCACCTTCCGCCATGATTGTGAGTTTCCTGAGGCCTTCTCAGCCATGTGGAACTGAGTCAATTAAACCTCTTTCCTTTATAAACTACCCAGTTTCAGGTGGTATCTTTATAGAAGTATGAAAACAGACTAATACAGATATTTATTACCTCATTTTTAATTTATATTTTATTGATGTAAATGTTACATTTGATAATGTACACGTATCTTCAAAAAACACCTTGGTAACTTTTGGCATGTGAACATGCATGTGCGTGTGTGTGTGTGAATTAAACAAAGCTGTTTATCTACTGTTTATCTAACTATAAAGCTTCCTTCATAACCTTCTCAGTCAATACCCACCCCTGGAGGGAACCACTATGCTGACTTCTATCATCATAGATTAGTTTTGTCTGTCTTTGTCATCATATACATTGAATCATACAGTTTGTACTCTTTTTGCCATCTGGCTTCCTTTGCTCCACATAATATTTGCGAGATTTCCACTTTGTTAAATTTAACAAGATTCTTTTTCATTGCTGTGTAGTATTCCATTATATGAATACACCACAATTTATCCATTCTACTGTTCAATCACTTAATTTTGAAAATACTATTAGTTCTTTAGGACAACCTGGGCTGCTCATCTTCTTCAGTCAGGTACTAACTACACTACAGTAGACTCTACACAAGTGGCTTACAACCTCAGTTACATATTGGCATCATTTGAATACATTTTTACATTACTTGTGGCTTTTAACTGTAGCTAGATGCTCATGGGGATCCAAAAACCTCTGTGAGAAGACCTCCCAAGAATTCCTAAAATAATTCAAGGATTTATTTATTTTGATTGAGATTACAGAATTTAAAATGTAATTATTTTATTTATATTTTATATAAATATATTTTATAGAAAATGTATTTATTTTATTTATAATTAATTTATTGAATTATTCTGTGCTTATGTAGCATAACATAGAGATGATGATGATGACGACATATATTACATGTTGATGCTTCCTGTATACCAGGCACTGTGCTAAGCACCATACACTTGCATTCTCTAGGTGGCTCACTATTGAAATCCCAGTACCTTGCACTATGGCTGGCACATAGCAGGTATTCAAAATTTACTGTGTATGCAAATTTAAGTTGATCTCCACAACAACCTTTTGAAATGAGTTTCTTTCTCCTTTTAGAAGAAGAAAATTAAATGTCAGAAATTTAAAAACTTACCTGAAGATACTGAGCACAAATATGGGGAAAAGTAGGAATCAAATCCAGGTTCTAACCATTCTACTAGTGTATCCTTGCATGAGACCTAAAGATATGGTCTTTCTGGTAAGGTAGGAATAGGAGGAGAGCAGTGTTGATCCCAGATCAGAATTTGGATGACCTGGGCGGAATCTGAAAGAAATTCAGATACAAGGAAAAAGTGGGATGCTTGTTTTCATTAACAATTGACTATTGGCAAGACACCTTGCTCACTGGAGTGGGAAGGGTGAGGATATCTATTACTTTTCAACAAGCTCTATAAGTTTGTTTTATTATCTCCACTTTATAGGTAAGGAAACTAAGGCTTCAGAACATTAAATATTATACAACACAAAGCCATGAGTTCACAACAATTGTGTAAGCACAGTTCTAAACTAGGTCTATCTCATTTCCAAGTCCATGCTCTTTCTACTGCATCCTGCTGACAAGAAGGGAAAGTGTGGGAACTGATGGAGGTTCAGCAGGCTCTGTTGTCAGCCCAACAAAAGCACCAAAGAAGGCAGGAGGAAAAGAGAAACTGAAATAATACATAAAGTTACAGCTTTTGTTTACTGAACACTTGCGATATGCTAGATAATGTACTAGAAGTTTTCGTGCATTATCTAATTAACCTTCACAACAATCTCTGAGGAAGGAAGTATTTTTATTCCCACATTATAGATGAGTCACTCAGAGTTAGAGAGGTCAAATCACTTACACAATCACTGTTACTAAACAGCCAAGCCAAGATTAGAAGTCAACCATTTGGCACCCAATTGCACACTCTTAACCCCTATACTACCTGGACTCTTGAGGCAGAGATTGGAGAAAAGTAGCCGTGTGGGTAGAAGCAAAGTACCAGGAGAAGTTCTAGGAAGCTGTAATATACCAGATCTAAGAGAGCTCTAGGTCCAAGGCCAATCCATGGCATGGAGGTTAAATCTGTAGACCCGTGGTCATGACCTAAAGGTGATAGGTGGACCTAGGGACCAAGCAGTGTATTTCCAGGGATCAAGATGGTTGAAAATGAAACATAAACAGTATGAATACATGTTCAAGAATAGATAATGACCTTAAAAGTTGCAATTAGGTGAGGTTCCAGCTCCCTGGTTCTCCCAAACAAGAGAAAATCAGGAATAAGTTAAAGAATGTTTTAAGCCTAAACCAATTTACTGATTGCTGTGAGATGCTCAACTGAGGACACTCCTTTACGCCACCTAGTAGAAGTGGTGAGATAACCTTGTGTTGGTCACCTGTGCTTCCCAGACTTAACAATTTGCATTTTAAAATGTCAACCTTACCTCAGCTAGACTAACTACTAAGACATGTATATTTGTAACAGGCAACCTTAAGTAGCTACATTCCAGACACTTCCTGGGGTTTGTAATCTTGAAGTAGTAGTCTTGTGGAGCACTCTGCTGCCAAATACCTACCAAAAGCACATCAGAGCAAAACAAAATTTGAGAATTATTTTTAGAAATAAAAACAGATTCTTTAATTAATCTGATTATTAAAATAACACATTTAGTGCATGCATACAATCCTTGTGTCAGCTGGGGTCTCCTGTATTTTAAGATTTAAAACAGATTGTGTGAACCCCTTATCTTTGCCTTGGTAAAATCCATTATTTTCCCCATGATTTTAATGAAATACTACAAGGCTTACATGCTTGTAATTACCAAGGGCTCTGTCGTCTGGCTTTCTCTGAATCTTGGTTCTTTACTGTGCCTTACTCTAATTCCAGTCTGGTGTTGACCTAAATGCAAAAATCAGTTACATTCTTCCTGTACAAGTTCTTGGTGTGTGAAACAGACTGTAATAAACAGACATGGTAGCAATGTAAATAACTGAAATCCACCACATCACTCAGTCATGCTCATTTCTCCTTTCTCTTGCTCCCACTCTTTTCTCCACTCTTCTTCCACCCTCAAATTCCTTTGCATTTCCAATGCACAGCGAGTTAGTTGTCTTTTGTGTGATTTTGTATCTTGCTAACCCAAGTCCTCGGCGCCACACCTTCTTCTCCTAGCAGCTTATAAAGGTATTTTATGAAAGAAATATACTTTTTTAAAGATGAAATCTAATGCCTGCCAGTATGATTTTTTTAACCTCACTTTTACAGCTATGCATTGTTAATCTCCAAGAAAGGAATCACATGTGGCTATTTGCAAATATTTGAACTTTTGCTTCCTTAGAGCATCCTTTAGGCCTAATGATGTACCGTGGAAAACACTGGAAAATGCTGGATGAATCCCATTAGTAAATAAAACAAAAATCATAGAAAGAAACAGTTTTTTTAACAGTGGTATCCTATTCTCATGACCAATCCCTTAGACAAAAGGAAATTTGCTCACACTCAGTAGCATAGCCAAGTGACAAAAGCATTGAGAAAAATCAAAGGCACTATTACCTCTCTAAAAGTAAAATACTTAGAAAGGAAACATTTTTCTAAGCCATATACAATGACTATGACCTAGGTAAAATATCCTTTTCTTACTGGCTGGGATCTACTCAGTCTTAAAACTCTGGGAAGGTGATTTTCTTAATGAAGTCATCGTAGAATTCTCTGCTTCAGAAAGGTTAAGTGCTATAATTTCTTACCTCTACACTCCTGTTGTGTGTTACTCATACAGCTAGCAGGGCCCTTAATGAATTGCAGTATTGTTCATTATCTGTTCCTCCTCTGCCCTCCTAACTAGGTGGAGAGTAACCTGATGTCAGGGAATGTGGTTCTGCACTTCTCAATTGACATGAATGAAAATTATTATTTGGATTGTCCAGTTAAATGAAAGTATAGAAGCTACTTTTACAGGCTGGGCACAGTGGTTCACGCCTGTAATCCCAGCACTTTGGGAGGCTGACGCAGGTGGATCACCTGAGGTTAGGAGTTCAAGACCACCCTGGCCAACATGGTGAAACCCCATCTCTACTAAAAATACAAAAAATAAAGTAAAATAAAAGAGCCAGGTGTGGTGGCACATGCCTATAGTCCCATCTACTCTCGAGGCTGAGGCAGCAGAATCGCTTGAACCCGGGAGGCAGAGACTGCAGTGAGCCGAGATTATGCCACTGCACTCCAGCCTGGGTGACAGCAAGACTCTGAGAAAGAAAGGGAGAAAGGGAGGAAGGGAGGGAGGGAGGGAGAGAGGGAGAAAGGAAAGAAGGAAGGAAGGAAGGAAGGAAGGAAGGAAGGAAGGAAGGAAGGAAGGAAGGAAGGAAGGAAGGAAGGAAGGAAGGAAGGAAGGAAGGAATTTTACAATAAGTAAAAAATTTTTTTAAACTTTCAGTTGCCTAGAAATCTCCACATCTTTTCAGTTTTCCATAAACTTTCAGTAAGCTTTTTTGAGGAATCAAAAAATTCAGCAATTAACTTTTTCAGCTTAGAAATGACATGATAAAGTCCAAGTGGAAATAAAAAAGAAAAACTTGAACTTTCAAACGTTCAACTGTAAGCCAAAAGAAATATATTTAGCAACAGATCAAATAAAAACAAGAGCAAGAGGAAGAGGTTGGAAATGCTAAATTATATGATTTTTAATTACCTCAAGGATTAATTTTGCTAAACGCGTACAGACATCATACAGTATAAATTTAGTAAACTAATAGGAGAAATTGAACAGAGATTTTGAATAGAGGAATACTAATAATTATGTAAAACACATATAACCAACAGCATCTATTTTTTCATTGTTTAGAGAAGATAAATTATTTTCAGACTTCCAGAAAACATTTGGATTACACAAACTAAAATATTTTAAAATAAAGAAAAAATTATGAAACAATAGTTAAAAGAACACACGAATGGAGTGTTAAGATTATGTAAAGGATTTACTATAAAAATTAGTAGTAGTAGTTATATATGAAGAATTAAACACAAGCTCCAAGTCACTAAAATGTCCACATTAATAAGGGAAAAAATGAAATACCCACAGCATAAATGACAAAAATAAAATCATTTACTTAAAATTCGTGGAGAAATCTCAGCTCTCTACATTTACTGGAGATGCAAATCAAATTTGTAAAAAGCTGTCACTAATTTGCAGTCAGAACTTTCAAAATTGGTGCATGGAGCAGTGAAATGACAGTTTCACAGTCATAATAATATGTCACAATAAATAGTTTAACGTGGCTGTTGTACAGAGGGCAGAGTGGCGGAAATGGGACTAATACTTTCTGTTTTTCCTCTCTTCCTAAGTTTCCTGGCTGACATCTTACTACATCATCATGTAGGTTGAACTGGATTGTGAAGCCCTTAGATGCCATTGGAAGCGGTTTAGATTTCACTTTCTAAGGCAATGCGAGTCCATTCAGAGATTGTGAACTGGAAGAATATCACGATCAAAACTGTGTGGCTGGTGAATAGAGACAAATCTGATGTCTGGGGTTATACTATCGAGATTCAATAAATGCTAATTCTATACTTACTTATTGAGTGCCTAATATGTGCAAAACTTCATACTGAGGAATAAGCCTAAAGAAAATAGATGAAGTCCCAATCCTCATGAATCTTCTTGTCCAGTGGGGTCATTACTGTAGTCCATAGAAAAGATTAATTAAATCAGATGAGAAACCCAAGAATCAAATAATACTTGGCCTAACCATAGTGCCAGTGATTATTTTGTGCAATCCTCTCACACTTACAGAAAATAAAGATGCAGCTAAGAAAGAATCACAGTTCTAACTTGAGTTTAGCGGCTGCATATTTGGATATGGGCTATAATTTCAGATAATCTCAGATTTGGGAATCTGTGATTCAGAAATTTAAGCATGAACCTTAAAGAAAGTATTCCTATGAATTATAGTTGCTCAGTAGTATTTATCTTATCAGAATTTCTCATCAGTGAGGAATAATACGCAAGATGCAACAAAGAGCAGTTTTGAAAAGGCACCCAATGGTGCTATCTTTTTACCTTAAAATTACCTAACGATAAAGGCTGGGCATGGTGGCTCACACCTGTAATCCCAGCACTTTGGGAGGCCAAGGCAGGTGGATCACTTGAGGCCAGGAGTTCAAAACCAGCCTGGCCAACATGGTGAAATCCTGTGTCTACTAAAAATACAAAAATTGGCCAGGTGTGGCCAATTACTGGTGTGCACCTGTAATTCCAGCTATTTGGGAGGCTGAGGCAGGAGAATCACTTGAACCTGGAGGCAGACAGAGGTTGCAGTGAGCCGAGATCGCACCACTGCACTTCAGCCTGGGCAACAGAGAAGACTCTGTCGAGAGAGAGAGAGAGAGAGAGAGAGAGAGAGAGAGAGAGGGAGAGAGAGAGAAATGTAGATATGGATATAACTAGACTTTTTATTTGCATGGTAACATGATGATTGTAGAAGGCTATGCACAGAGAGGCTGCGTCAGCCAGGAAGCTAAGAGAGAAAATACAGAAAGAGCATTGGAACATCAATAATATGTAGCACTGTAACAAACTGTCAACTGCATACAAGTGAGTATCAGCAAAAGTGTACCCTGAGGTCTGAAAGTTCCATGTGAATTTTAAATTCTGTGTTCACTTCAATGATAATACATCACTGAACTTAATCTAAAAACATTCTGCGTGTTCTAGATGACCACTTGATAACAGAGTTTTCCCATGCAATTTCGGGGCCCTTGCATTTGTGATGCTAATTGCATTAGTACTAAGTGAAATCCAAATGACCCCACAGAGCACTTTTTAATTGAAGGTTTACAGTTGTGCAGAGAAAGGAATTGAAAGAACTGAAACACCACATAGAAGAACATCACATAGATATCTTAAATGCAAAACTCCTGTCAGTAGTCTGTTAAGGTTGTGAGTGGATGCTATGATATCCACTTCTCAGTATAAGTAAGAGTAATAGATTCACATGAAGAAATGTCATTCAGCTTTTTGGGCTGTAACGCCTATAATAATTACTAAAAACAATTAAAGGTTGAGTGCAGTGACTCACGCCTATAATCCCAACACTTTGGGAGGTCAAGGCAGACCAATTGCTTGAGGTCAGGAGTTTGATACCAGCCTGGCCAACATGGCAAAGCCCCATCTCTACTAAAATTACAAAAATTAACAGGGTATGGTGGCACATGCCTGTAATCCCAGCTACATTAAGAGGCTGAGGCATGAGAATTGCTTGAACCCAGGAGGCAGAGATTATGGTGAGCCAAGATTGCACCACTGTGCTCCAGCCTAGGTGATAGAGTGAGACTCTGTCTCAAACAAACAAGAAATTATAAATATTTATTTTTATATTTAACCCAGTTAGAAGTTTCTCCTGGATATATATAATATATATGTATATAAATTATGTATACATATAAATTATATATATAAAATAAACCAGGAACACACACACACATATATATAGTTATATATATATAATTACATATACATATAATTTCTTTACTTCAATAGCTTTTGGGCTACAAGTGGTTTTTGGTCACGTGGATGAATTGTATAGTGGTGAAGTCAGATTTTAGTGCACTGGTCACCAAGTAGTATACATTGTACCCAATATGTGATTCTTTTACCCCTCACCCCCTCTCACCCTTCCCACTTCTGAGTATCCAACGTCCATTATACCTCTCTGTATGCCTTTGTGTTCCCATAGCTTAGCTCCCACTTAGAAGTCAGAATATATGATATTTGGTTTTCCAGTTCTGAGTTACTTCACTTAGAATGATAGCCTCTAACTCCATCCAAGTTGCTGCAAAACACATTATTTTGTTCATTTTTTCTGGCTGAGTAGTATTCCATGGTGTATATATAACACATTTTCATTATCCACTTATCAATGGTCCCTTAGATTGATTCCTTCATTTTGAATTGTGCTGCCATAAATACATACATGCAGCTGTCTTTTCAATATCACTACTTCTTTTCCTTTGGGTAGATACCCAGTAGTAGGATTGCTGGTTTGAATGGTAGATTTACTTTTAGTTCTTTGAGAACTCTCCATAATGTTTTTCATAGAGGGCTGTACTAATGATGGCGCCTGCAGTCCATCTGGAGCAGCCGCTGCCATTACGCTGGCTGCAACAGCGAAACTCAGCCAGGGCTGCACACTCCGTGAAGCTGGCAACAAGCGGGAACCCCAACACTTCCGAGTTGATGGGGGGGGAATTCCCCAGGTGCAGCCACAACAGCCCAAGTCGTGGCTGCAGACTCAGGCCTCCCACTCCACAGAGCAGGAAGGGGCCCCACCCCCTTGGGCATAGCTGCAGCCGCCCAACCCAGGCTGCACAGCCAAGCATCTCTGCACTCTCAGGGGCACGGGAAGGGCTCCCCTAAGAGGAGGAGAATCTCTTGAACCTGGAGGCGGAGGTTGCGGTGAGCCGAGATTGCACCATTGCACTCCAGCCTGGGCAACAAAGGCGAAATTTCGTCTCAAAAAAAAAAAAAAATTTTGAAGTAGGGACTATTATTATTCCTATTTTACAGATGATGAAACTGAAGTCTTCAAGGAGATTGTATAATTTGATTATGTTTACACAGCTACCACATAGAAAATCTGGGATGCTATGCAGTCTGACTAACAGCTTTCATTTTCAACCGCATGTGATACTGTGATTACTGCTAGGAAAGAAATAATGTTAATTTCTTGGAGTTACAGTTCAGGGAACTATAACAGTGGGCCCTGACACAGTATGGTGTGCGGAGAGAGTCCAAGAAGGCTTTTTCTGAGGAAATGAGGTTTCAGCAGAGAAATGAAGGGGAAAAAAGGAGTTAACTAGGCAAGTGGAAGTTGGCAGAGCTTTGTATGTAGAGGAAACAGCAGGCAGGGCAGGCCTGGGTTGGAAAGCAGCAGGATGCTCTTGAAGAAGTGAAAGTTCATTTCATGGGCTGTTGTTCACTTTATGGTGGCAAGGCTGGAAGTGATGATGCCTGTGTGTGTCATGGGGAGAGAAATGAATTGATGTGGGTCAGTGCATTTCTGCTCTGACTGTACCCAGGGGCCCATCACTACAGTGGTGGCCTTATTTCTTCTATTAAGTCTCTTTCAGTGTGAGCTCAAGATCACTAGCATATTATCCCTTTCTCAGTCCTGTGTCTGCCTTCTCATTAGTCTTTGGATGAAGATGAAACTCCTTAAAATCCCTCTGAGTGCTGTGTGGGCTGGCGGCTTCTGGTTCTCTGCTGTCCTTTTAACCCTGCTTCCTCCTGCTCTCTGTGCTCCCAGCTTCTCACTACGCTGATTTTTTTTTTCCATCTTTTATGCTCCTTCTGTCTCCTTTTGACTGAGTGATTGTCCTTTCCCTCTTTGCTTGTTCAAGTATTCAAAAATTATTTTCTAGCACCTGCAATGTGTTGGGCACTGTTGTGGGCACTGGAGTTACAACTAAAATTCAAGACATGCATGGAGGAGTTGCGTTGGGAAGGGCAGAGAGAAAAAAAAAGAGGCAGTAAACAAGAAGAAATAACAGCTCATGATGACATCATGCAGATAATTAAAGTCAAAAGATCTGATGGAGAGAAAATAGGCGTAGGTTGGACGGGTGGTTAGGGAAGACCTTTCTAAAGATGTAACATTTGGCCGGGCGCGGTGGCTCAAGCCTGTAATCCCAGCACTTTGGGAGGCCGAGGCGGGTGGATCACGAGGTCAGGAGATCGAGACCATCCTGGCTAACATGGTGAAACCCCGTCTCTACTAAAAATACAAAAAACTAGCCGGGCGTGGTGGTGGGCGCCTGTAGTCCCAGCTACTCGGAGGCTGAGGCAGGAGAATGGCGTGAACCTGGGAGGCGGAGCTTGCAGTGAGCCGAGATCGCGCCACTGCACTCCAGCCTGGGCGACAGAGCGAGACTCCGTCTCAAAAAAAAAAAAAAAAAAAAAAGATGTAACATTTAAGCTTGAGATCTGGATAATGAAAGGCGATAGACAGGCAAAAGTAACAAGGAAAAATATGTCAGAAAGAGAGAACTACAAGCTCAAAGGCCATAAGCTGGGAATAAGCATGGAATGTTTGAAGAACTGAAAGAAGGATTGTGCGACCAGAGTATAGTTAGGGGTGGGGCTCGGGGTGGGAGTGGAAATGGTAACAGTTGAGTCAGAAGGTACGAATGTCGAATGTCGGATGTCATAGGGCTGTGTGAGTCAGTGGGAGGAGTTTAGATTTCATTCCGGTTACCACTGGAGGGATTTTAGAAGAGCGACAGGATGGGATTTACCTTTCAGATGAGATTTACCTTTTGGCTGCAGAGTGGAGAATGAAGTCTTGATGGAAAGACTGAAATAGTTCACAAGAGTGAGGGGATGTTGATGTCTTGGCCCTGAGTAGTGGTGGGAAAGTGGTGGATTTTTCATACTATAAGGGAAGAGCAGGCAGTGTTAACTGATCAACTGCTTTGGCGTAGGGGGAGTGAGGGAAACAGAAAAATCGGAAAGAATTTCTAAACCTTTGTTTTGATCAATTGGAGGGATGGTGGTGCCACTTACTAAAACAGAAAAGCTATGAGAAGAGTTGATGTTTGGTGTGAGCAGGACTGAGAATCCTGCTTTGGACATGCCCATGTGAGATGCCTGTGAGGGATCCAAGTGAACTCTCAGGTCTGAATTTTTGAGGAGAGGAAGGACTAAATGTGTACGTGTGAGAGAAATTGGCACATACATGGTGCTCAAAGACATGGAGAGATGTGTGGATAGGGAAGAAAAGAGGGCCCATCTGGTTCACTGCTGCTCAACATTCCCCAGTGTCTCCCCCTCTGGTGTCTCCTTCCTCACTGCTTACATAAATCCCTGTTGTAAACACTCGTAACCATTGTGTACCCTCCTTCACAGTTCTTGACACAGTTGAAATATGCATGTATTTGTGCAATCGGTAATGCAGTGATAATGTGACTAGGTGATAGATCCTTAAGTGTAGAGACTCTGTCTGCTTTTCACGTGAAGAAAGATCACCCAAAACTTAGAAATAAGGAAAAAAGGATGACTGCGTGTTCTTTCCATGTCATAGAGCATTGGGTAATAAGCCTGTCCATGGGTCAACTGGTTTTCATTTGATGTACTTTTTACTTTAATAAAGGACCAGACTCTGTGAAGTTAGGGCTGAACTTGTAGGAAACTGATAATATATAAATGACTTTTGTCTAGTAGAGAGAATTATTACCCCTAAAGTTACAGTTTTACTATACTGTAGAAATTGACTGCTTTTTTAATCCAATTTAGAAATCTTATTCCAGCATTTTTTTTTTTGCTTAAACTGCCTCTCTTCTTCTCTCTCTCTCTCCTTTTCTACATACACATACATATTCATATGTGTATGTATATCATATATTTATTTTTATCCTGTATCTTTCTTTGAATCGGCTTATCTTGATGAATCCCTCATAAATGACTCAAATACAACTTTGACATGTGCTCACTATGTTTTTCATGAGAATTATGTTTTTTTGCTTTTTTTTTTTTTTTTTTTGAGATGGAGTCTCGCTCTGTCGCCCAGGCTGTGATCTTGGCTTACTGCAAGCTCCGCCTCCCCGGTTCACGCCATTCTCCTGCCTCAGCCTCCCGAGTAGCTGAGACTACAGGCGCCGGTCACCACGCCCGACTAATTTTTTGTATTTTTAATAGAGATGGGGTTTCACTGAGAGCTATGTTTTTAACATTTTGAAAATTGTACACTGACAGGCATTCACATGGTCTCCCAGCACTTTACACAGTAAAGCCCCTGATGCAGTCTATACTCAATACGTATTTGCTAAATGAAAGAATAAACTGGCCTAGGACCTAATGAATATAACTAAGGTTTATGAGGTGAACTCTTATCTCTGCTAAGTGTTTGGAAAAATATATGGTAATCAGACTCTGAGAAAGGGCCCACGCAGGTCACCCTTCAAGTACCTCTGCAATGTCTAACTCATCCAAGAGTGATTATCCTTGTCAAGGCAACAGTCTTCAGGGGGCACTGCTTAGCTTAGCAACAGAATCTTCAATATAATTTTTTTATAGTACCTATTGCAAACAAGTGACCTGGGTATGGATTTGATCTGGGACTCCTTAAAGATCACAAAATTATTAGTTAAGAATGACTTAATCCACAATATGGGAGAAACAACATTCCCTTTACTAAGTTGTTAACCTAAGCATAAATCTATACATATGATATAAAAGAAATGTGTTTCAGTATTAAATTTCATTTCCTCCTTATTAAGAAATTAGTGAATTCTTATTCAGGTGTAGCTCAGGGCAAAATCTCTGTCTTGATATGTCCTAGAGTCTCTTTTTTTCTCCCCTCTTTCCTTTTCCCTCTCATCTCTCTCACCTTGTTCATGTTGTGAATATTCTCCCCTCTTTCCTTTTCCCTCTCATGTCTCTCACCTTGTTCATGTTTTAAATATTCTCCCCTCTTTCCTTTTCCCTCTCATCTCTTTCACCTTGTTCATGTTTTGAATAGTCCATTGATCCCATTCTTTGTTTTAATTATTGATTCCTATATTACTTGTCTTAATATATATGTATCCATATATTACTTATTGTCTTAAAACATGGATCCATTTATCACTATTATTTTTTTTTTCTTTTTCTGAGACTGAGTCTCACTCTGTTGCCCAGGCTGGAGCACGATCTCGGCTCACTGCAACCTCTGCCTCCCGGGTTCAAGCAATTCTCTGCCTCAGCCTCCTGAGTAGCTGGGATTACAAGCACCCACCACCACACCCGGCTAATTTTTGTATTTTTAGTAGAGACGGGTTTCACCATCCTGGTCAGGCTGGTCTTGAACTCCTGACTTTGTGATCCACCCGCCTCAGCCTCCCAAAGTGCTGGGATTACAAGCGTGAGCCACTGCGCCTGGCCACTATTACTTTATTCTATCAGTGGCTTTATACAAAATGCAGAATATTATTTATCTATGTGCAGCTGCTAAAAGTACTGAATTTAAGTGTATCAACATCATTTCTGTAGTTTCAACTACTATGCTCTTGCTAAAAGTCTGAAATTCTAGAGGAAGAGTTCACCTTCAAAGCACTCAGCAGAACACAAGCTGTGGCTGTTGCTTCTCTCTCTCTCTCTCTCTCTCTCTCTCTCTTTTTAAACAACTGGAAGAACTACCTCCTCTCATTTTCTTTTTGTATTCACTGCTTGCTTCTACTTATCATTCGTAAATCACTTCAGAAACAACGTGTCCTAGTGTTGCCTCTCTGCTAAACCTCCTCCTCCTCTTGCCCTTCTCTGTTCTGTACTGTAGAACAAGAGGTTGTTGGTTACCTCCATGGCTTTTATTGAGAGAGAGAGTGACATTCAGGATGAGTTCGGCATGAAAATCCATCTCTCACTGCTTAAAGATGTAAACTCTTACAGAAAATTCATTTTCTATACCTTCTAGTGATAGCAGTTCAGGGACTTGCTATTTAATCATCTATGCCCATGTGGGATGCCCTTAGTCATGGTCGTTCAGTCACTTGTGTGGGAGCCTTTTGCATTTGTCTCAGCATCTTTGGCTGTTTTACCAGCTCATTCACCTCTGTGCATCTGAAGCAGTATGTCATATATTTCTGGATGATACAGCATAAGGGCATGGACAAGAGGATAGTTGCCTAGAGAGGAAGAATTAATAAACTGGGTTGTAAATGAAGATGGTATAAGAAGGAATGTTGGTGCAGAAGAATGAGGAGCATTTTAAAAAATTATAGTCTAGGCAAAGATGCAAGGACAACATGTCTTTATTCTTCATGGTTTAACAAATATGGATTGACCACTTCCTACATGTTTGGCATTTGTTCAAGGTAATGGGGAATAAAGATCAATAATGTACCATTCTAGGCAAATTCATAGGGAAAGAAAGTAGATTAGAGATTACCACGGTATTGGGGAAGAAGGGAATAGGGAATTATTGCTTAATGGTTACAGAGTTTTTGTTTGGGGTCATGAAAAAGTTTGGAAATAGATAGCGAAGGTGGTTGCACAACATTTTAAATGGAATTAATGTCACGGAATTGTACACTTAAAATGAACAAATGACAAATTTTATTATATATAATCACAATTTATACAGAGTAATAATGCTATAAGCACAAAACCACTGAATTATGCAAATGAGTGATTTACAGGATATGCGAATTATGCCTCAATTAAAGTTGCAAAAAATTAAGACACTATTTTTGCTTTACAAGAGTTCAAGTCTAATGGAGCAAATCAATCTATACGCAAATTATAGGTATTACTAAAGGACAAGGTATCAAAAATTGATGGTTAAGAGAACATATAGAGAGTTACATTGTTCCAGTTTAATCCCTTCTCTGTGTCACTAACCCTATAACCTTGAACAATTCACTTACTATCTTTGAGCCTCACCTTGCTTACCAATAAAATGGGTCCAATATTAGTGTATACTTCATAGAGCTATTGTTATAGTTCAGTGACGTAATTTGTGTATGTACCTGAAACATAGTAGAAATGTAGTATATTTTAGATAAAATGTTGATAAGTGCAGTTATAGTGAATATGCATTTCAAAGCTAAAAGTATTGCATAGATAGACTGACACATGTCATGCATATGCACTATGCATTTGAAGGGGAGAGCTTCGAAGTGATTATTGGTCAAATGACAGTCATCGGTATGTAGTGCCAGTCATTACATCATTGATGAGTAATTTTGATATAGAAAAATTAAAATAATATTCTCATCATTTCTCAAAATTCAGTAACAAATAGTCTCTTATAAAGAGGGGAAAAAAGTTTCACAGACACTGGTGTAAATTACTGGTGTAAATCACTAGTGTTGATTTATAGTATTTTATTTTTATCATAAGGTTTCTTAAATATCTACAAATATAAAACAAGCATAAGCTCTTTATACTTATACAACAATATAACATACTCGGATTTATATAAAATAAATATGTCAAACTCTACTCATCTGATAAAGTTCAAATCAGAGGCATTAATTTAATGTGACGGGTAATATTGTTTCGCTGATATTAAATCAGTAATCTTAAAGTTAAGAGTGGAAAAGTAAATGTTGTGTTTTATATTTTAATTGTGGCATTAGTTCTCTTGTATTTGAACATGATGGGCCGTAGGATTAATCACCATTAAATCATTCACCAACTTTCTGTTTCAAAAATATACTAGCTTTTCTCTTCTGGACATTGGCCTAGGCAAAGAATTTATGACTAAGACCTCAAAAGCAAATGCAACAAAATCAAAAGTAAATAAATGGGACCTAATTAAACTAAAAAGCTTCTGCACAGCAAAAGGAATAATCAAAAGAGTAAACAGACAACTCGTGGAGAGGGAGAAAATACTTACAAACTATGTATCTGACAAAGGTCTAATATCCAGCATCTACAAGGAACTCAAACAAATCAGCAAGAAAAATAATAACAATAATAATCCCATCAAAAAGTGGGCAAATGGCATGAATAGACACTTCTCAAAAGAAGATACATACACATGACAAACAAACATGAAAAAAATGCTCATCAGGGAAATGCAAATTAAAACCACAATATGCCACCACCTTATCCCAGCCAGAACAGCCATTATTAAAAAGTCAAAAACCAAGAGATCTTGGCATGGATATGGTGAAAAGGGAATGCTTATGCACTGCTGGTGGGAATGTAAATTACTATTGTGAGGTCTTTGGGGTGTCACTTTTCTGGCTAGAAACCTGTGGCCAGCGACACCTTTGCCCGAGTTTTACTCAGGCCTGCTGGGCTTCTTCCTCTGTTTTGGCCTGGCAGGCTGCACTCAGCTCATGCTACCAGCCTGGATCCCACGCCTCCAAGGGAGACTGAGAGTCAGGCATGGAGCAGCAAGGGGTGTGTGAGCGAGCCTGGGGTCCAGTCACTGTATAGTCAGACATGTCTGCTGTTGCCACAGGGAGGGCAGCTCCAGGTGCCAGCATGGGCACTGGCTCTCTGTGAGGCTGTGGCTGGACCAGGCACACCGCAAGCAGCTTCCCCAGCTGGCACCGGGGAATGCAGTGGCGCCTGGAAGCTTGGAGATGCCAGGAACTGCAGGGCCCCAAAGAGGGAGTCACAGCCCTGACTCAGGGAGCTCCCAGGTCTGGGCCCCCTGAAGGGCTGCAGCTCTTATCTCCTTCTCTTCACCCACAACGTGGTGAGCAAGGGGCATGTTTCAGCCATGTTTGTGTTACAGCTCTTTTAGTCTCGCCATTTGGTGGGTCCTGAGTTCTTGTCCAGCAACCAAGAAAAATGAGGTATGCAAACATGTGGAAGGTGAGCAACACGAAGAGAAGCTTTACTGAGCAATAGAATAGCTCAGAGAAGACCCATAGTGGGCAGCTCCTCTCTGTAGTCAGGGTGTCCTGACAAGAGTTCAGCTCCTAGCAGAGACAGTAGCTCCTCTCTGCAGGCAGTTCATCCCAACAAGTGTTCAGTGTTTTCCTATTTTTAGTAGAGACTGGGGTTCTCCCTGTTGGTCAGGCTGGTCTCGAACTCCTAACCTCAGATGATCCGCCCACCTCAGCCTCCCAAAGTGCTGGGATTACAGGCATGAGCCACCACACCTGGCTACCCGGCTACTTCAACTTTAAGAATATTAAATAACACACGCAAAATGCTTAGCACAATCCCTACCATGCAGTTATGTGTTCAGTAAATGTTAGCTACTATTGTCATTATATTATGATTTGTAATGATATATTCATCCATTTGACTAAGTAATGATGCCTCTCACTTCCACCAGACTGGAGTCTCCATTAGGGAAGGAACAATGAGGGCTTACTCCAGCAGGCTAGAGTGCCTGGCTCAAGTAAGAGCTCAATTAATATTAGTTGAATGAACAGATTTACAGTCTCTTCTTGAATGCAAAACTAATTGCCATGTAATATTCCTTTGCTGGGCTGTATCTAGCAACACCGGAGTCTGGCATTGCAAGATGCATATTGCAGTTGTGACTTAAGATTACGATTGTCTAAGTCTGTTCCGGCTGCTATAAAATTACAAGAAATTTAGAAGGCCGGGTATGGTGGCTCATGCCTGTAATCCCAGCACTTTTGGAGATTGAACCAGGAGGATTGCTTGAAGCCAAGAGTTGGAGACCAGCCTAGGCAACAAACAAGATGCCATATCTACAAAAAATGTTTGAAAATTTAGCCAGATGTGGTGGTATGCACCAGGAGCATGGTATGCACCAGCTTACTCAGGAGGCTGAGGAGGGAGGATTGCTTGAGTCCCGGAGTTTGGAGGCTGCAGTGAGCTATAATAACACCACTGCATTCCAGCCTGGGTGACAGACAGAGATCCTATCTATAAAAAATAATAAGTAAATAAAATTTAGAAAATATTTCTAACAAGCATTACTATGAAAGAAGATTTGGTGCTGGAATAGATGTATTCATTCAAATTAATTTTATTGAGTATCTAATATGTTCAGTATGCCTAGGAAGAATACTAGGCACTGGGGATGCAGCAAGAAATCAAACGTATCAAAACCCCTAACCTAACAGAGTTTTAATTCTAGTGGATAAGACTCTTGTAAAATTGTTTCTTAAGTGTCAGATACATAGATTTCTTTGTACTCCTGCTCTTCCTTCTAATTTGCAGTCATCTGAACATCTTTGTAAGTCTAAATGAAGCCATTTGTAAATCAATCTATGTGTCCTTCTTCTCCTGTTAGCCCGCAGGTCAAGTCTTCAGTTCTTTCCACAGACCCCACAGCACCCAGCTCATTACTTAGCGCCCTCAGCACTCACATGCAATCTGAACTCAAACAATACGCTGCGCGGGCTCCATGACAAAATAAAAAGAGAGCTCATGTTCCACCAAGTTGAATCTAGGACTAGGAAATCTACAGGCCATTTAGATCAAGTGAGGAAACCTGTGGAGGAACCAGTCTCCAGGAAACATGGGAAATTTACATTACTACCCCTTCTTATTCCTTTTTTTTTTTTTTTTTTTTTTTTTTGAGACAGGGTCTCAGTCTGTCTCTCAGGCTTAAGTGCAGTGGCGCAATCATGATCACCGCAGCCTCAACCTCCCAGGTTCAGGCGATCCTCTGACCTCAGCCTCCCAAGTAACTGGGACTACACATGTGTGTCACCACCTCCAGCCCCTTCTTATTCTTTTAACCTCCTCAGCAGGGCTCTCATTGAAGTGACAGATGTCCATCTTTGCCTTTGCATAGCTGTCTCTGCTTTGGAATTGCCCCTAGTTTTGCTCTTAGGCGCTGATGAGGACTCTGGGTGAGAACAAAGCCCTATTTTTTTCAGGTCCATGGATCTCTCAGCTTGAAGTCAAGGTCTCATTTTCTTCTTACAGACCTGCCCCTTCCCCTTTCCAGCTGGCGAAGAAGCAGGCTGCTCCCGCCAGGTTTCAGAAACTATGGTTATTTGATGGTGCAAGAAGTCAGACTGTTTTGCTACAAGTGGCAGAAAGCTCTGGGGATCCTGCCTGGGGGGAGCTCGGCCAAAACACTGGGTTAGGAGGGGGTGGGAGGGGTAATCGTTTGGTCCCACGTCAAATCCCACCACTGACTCCTTTGAACAAGGGCTATGGAATGAGGCCCTCTCCCAGCGAGCTGTATGAAATTGGAGACTCCACTTAGCTTCTGCCTGTTAAAATTAGACAAGCCCACCACACAGCAAGAGAATAAGTGGCAAGCGTGTGGACAGCTCTTTCTGAGCTGGATGATTTAGTGAAGCAGCTGTGGGGGACACAGGATGGGGGATTTGGAAGAAGGACCCACTGGGCTGAGGGAGGACTGTTCACCCCCTATTTGTAAGGCTGGTAAGAGCAATATTGTTTGGGAGGTGGAGGGAGGAGAGTTTGCTGTTTCCAAGGCTTTGAGCTCTTTGCCATGGAGTCAGTGGGGAGCCTTTGAAGACAGGTTCCCCCACCCTATTTCCCACTCGGGGCCTGGAGAGGGACTTAAGTTAATACAATGATCTGGGAACAGCCAAAATCCAGTTGCTATTTGGCTCTGCACTTTCAGGGAAATGTGAGCTGTCTGTTTCTCATTACTTTGCTCTTATCACATCAGGCTGTTCTTGTGGGGAAGCAGCTTCATTTCCAAGAAACCTGTTTTGATTCTCCTCCCTTGAAGTCCTCCAGGCTCTTGCCTCCTCCCTCTTCCCACCCCTCCCTCATCATCTCACCCCTTACTCCATCTGCTAGTGACCCAATTTCTTCCCCATCTAGGAACTAAGCTACTACCTGCCCCCCGCTAACACTAGACCTAGAAAATAAAAAGATTAAAGTTTGGTCAGTGACCGCAGCAGATGGCAAAATATAACTCCTCTTCCTTTGTGTTTCTAGGTTATTACTTTCTTGTTTATGGTGTTAAAGGGACTGTGAACCTCAGCCCATTTTGCGGCCATAAATCAGCAACTTGGAGAAAGTACCTGGTATGTTTGCAGGTGGGAGACTCCTTGTAAAAAAACACCTGGTGGCCCAGTCTGAAAGGCAGGACAAAGTAAATCCTGTGGATAAGTCCAGCCACCATGCTCCAACACCATCTCCTTCAGGACACGAATGGGTATGGACAGTTAAGTCCTCTATTGTTGCACATGCTCCATGAGGACCTGGGGATGTTCTCAGCCAGCAAGGACCAGCTGGATGGCTGCTTCTTGCTCAAGCATCCCTCAGTGAGACCTTGGGGAACCCCAAGTGCCTCTCTCCAAGTTCTGCTCACACGCATTTGCCTTTATTCTTACTTCCTTCTTTCTGTCTCCCTCACATTTTATCTATCCCTGCTTTTCTTCTATTCCCACCTTGTAAAAAAGAAAAAAAAATAGAAAGGATGAATAAGACCTACTATCTGATAGCACAATAGGGTGACTATAGTCACTCAAAGGATAAATGCTTGAGGGGATGGATACCCCATTCTCCATGATGTGCTTTTTTCACATTACATGCCTGCATCAAACCATCTCATGTACCCCATAAATATATACACCTACTATGTATCCACAATTTTTTTTTAATGAAAATATCTTCCCTATCTTTTCCTAGAGTTTCACTCATGACTGTCATTGAAGGGTTTACTGAGTCCCACGTCACCCAGGGTCCACTGAGATCTCCCTGCTCTTCAGCTTTAGGGAAGATCGCCTCAATTCCACTCACGCTTATGCCCTGCCCTGTGAAGATCCAAAGTCCTCCTCAAGTTGTCGTGAATTCTTCAAGAGGTAGATCCTTTTGGTCTACTCTGACTCTCAACTACTGTTTCCACTGAGCTAACCAACCGTGTAGGTCATTGATTCTGTGCCTGCTATGCTATTTCTTTCTGTGCCAGAATCACCAAGGATAAGAACCTGACACCTCCCTCAGTTTAAAAAACAACTCTCACCAGGCCCATGTATGTGAGTAGATGAAGAGGTTCACATTAGAGAATCTCACACAACTTCAATTGCATATAGATACATCCCTTTTTGTGAAATGGTCCAACCACACTTGCAGATTTTTCATACACTCCATGGCCCCAGGAGCCCCAGCCTCACCCACTTCTCTGCCCACTCTTCCTCCTTCCATCTCTCTTCTTCAACAGCTCATTTGTGGAAAAGCCTTTGTAATGACAAAAGGACCATCCATTTTAATGGGTCTATCTTCCTTAGAAGGCTGTTGTAAATTTTATTTTTTTTAATTGTGAATTGACAAATTATAGTTGTATACATTTATTGGGTACAATTTTACTTTAATTATTTTTTTTTTGAGAAAAAGTTTTGCTCTTTTTTTTTTTTTTTTTTTTTTTTTTTGAGACAGAATCTCACTTTGTCGCCCAGTCTGGAGTGCAGTGGTGTGATCCCAGCTCACTGCAACTTCCACCTCCCGAGTTCAAGCAATTCTCTGACTCAGCCTCCCAAGTAGCTGGGATTACAGGCATTCACCACCATGCACAGCTAATTTTGTATTTTTAGTAGAGATGGGGTTTCACCATACTGGCCACGCTGGTCTTGAACTCCTGACCTCTGGTAATCTGCCCACCTCAGCCTTCCAAAGTGCTGGGATTACAGGCATGAGTCACCGCACCTGGCCTTTTTTACTTTAGTTTTTAATTATAAAATATTTCAGGAATTTAGAAAACTACACTGGTATATTTTAAGATTTAACAGATTTAAATAAGATATAATGGATGCTAAAATGCTGCTATTTTTGCTTCAGGTATCTCTCTCTTCCCCACCCCCACTACCTCTCCTCCTGCAAAATAAAATGCTTTTCATACAGCTAAAGCCTGGAACCGATCCCTTTCCTTCCCTCTCACCCCCTTTAGGATTAACCAGTATCCAAAAGTTGTTGCATCATTCTCATGCATGTTTTTGTACTTTCATTATATATGAATGTTTCCATAAACAACATACAGTATTGTTGGGGGTATTTTTAAGTATTTGCTTAAATGGTGTATCGTAGTCGATGCTGAGAATGAGCTTTATGAGCAAGAACATTATCTTATTCTAGTCTCTATTTCTTACAATCTCAGTCAGTGGCCCAACATCTTGTAGGTACCCAATAAATACCTTCTGAATAAATTGCATTACAAAATAGCCTCCAAATTATCAATAATAATAAAGCATGCCAAGTTAAGTAGTGACCCAAGATACGTGGTCATCTATACACTTTTTAATTTTTGGCCTATGAAATTTCAATAACTATGAATAACTGTTCCAACATAGGTACATTCTTCCTGAGATTAAACAGGGGCTGTATAAATGCCTCACTAAGGAGCCTTCTATCACCAAGGCACAATGTGTCTCCCTTTACATGACCCTAATTCAAGGAGATCCCCCGAGACTGAAGTTCTTAGCCCATGTCCTCCTATTCCCCAAACTGCTGACTTCATGGATGAGTACAGCCTCTCCTCTTCTCCTACCCCAAGTTCATCCCCTCAAATGCCAGGAAGACTACTTGATGTTACTATCTCTGGAGCAGCCAAGGACACCAGCAGTCATTCAATAATGGGTAGGGCTCACATCCCTATGGCACTATTTATTCATCCAGACTGTGAAGAGGCAGAATCCTTCAGACTCTTGGCTGCAACTCCCTGTGAGACAGAAACCTCACTCAAGGCAATGGGGCTGGGAGCTGCTCTGACCTCTCATTACTCTGACCTTCAGTAGAGAAACCATATAATTTATATTCTAAACTCTTATAACTTGGGAGTAAAGATGGTGCCATTAATAATTATGCCAGGTTAATAGACATAAAGATCCCTTTTGGCAAACCAGGATGTATGATCATCCTAAATCAGCAATCCTGTATAAAGCCAAACACAGTATCCCTTCTTATAAGGTGCCTCAAGTGATATACTATCCAGAACCTCAGGAAAAATTCCCTCATTCCCTTTTCCAGGATACATCTAATGATGGATGAGTCCATTCTCTTACAGCAGCATGTGAAGACCTAATCTTCATATTGTTAAGTATGAGGAGAAGAGACGGCTTTTTAGCAAAGAGTAATTAAACTCACTTTCCATTTCTTTTTTCTTTCTCCACTAGGATGAAATTAGAGCCTAGTCTTCCCTCCTAGTCCTCTGAAAGTTTGCAGAGAAATGACAACATACATCAGACATGTATAAATCAGAGGAGAAAAAAAAAAATAAGACTAGTGGATCAAAACTGTGGCTCTGAAGCAGAGTTTATTTGGCATCAACGGCAATGTTTACTGGGTGACCATATGGTTTTATAAATAAGAGCTTTAGCATTAGATAAATTTGTGTTTGAGTTTCAGCTTCACCAGTAATCTTCATAAGACAGACAAGTTACTACTCTAAATAACTTGTTTAACTAGACTGCGAGAGTGGTATTATTCCCACCCCGATTTTACAGATAAACTGATAACTCAGTTTACAGATAGACCTATCTGTAAAATGAGGGTGGGAATAAGATCAATCTCACAGTCTAGTTAGAAATCTTTCAGTGAGATAATAAATTTAAAGCCCAAGGACAGTGCCTGGCACATTTTAGGTGCTGGGCAAATATTAGCTATAATGATTACTCATACTATTTAAATCTGCATTGTATTTTTTTTTCAGCATTTTCTCTACTTCCACACATATTCTCTCTGTCCCATCAAACTGGCCATTTAACTTTTCCAAAAACTGCCTTGCATTTGCCACCTCTTCATTTTTGTTCCTGCCCTGCCTCTTACCTGGAACACTTGCCTCTTTCCTCTCTATTCTTATCCTTTTGGTTCAGTATAGCCCCATCTTACCCCTTTTTCACAGCCTACTTCAACTGCCACATCCTCCATGCAGTCTTCTGAAAGGTGAATTCTCCATCCCTGAATTCGTTGTTTTCTTATCACTTTCCACTATGCATTATAGGAAATTAGTACTTTTCTAGTACCCTGCAAATTTGGCGAGGACATATACCATGCCTGATTAAGATTTCTCTTCCCTACGGTGTTTATCATATTACCTTGAAAAATGTGCTCAAGGAATATCTCCTGACCATAGTAGAGCTTAGAACATAGCAGTTAACAGCTGGAGTCAGACAGACCTGAGGCTCAATCATAACTTCTTTTTTTTGAAACAGAGTCTTGCCCTGTCACCCAGGCTGGAGTACAATGGCTCGATCTCGGCTCACTGCAACTTCCACCTCCCGGGTTCAAGCGATACTCCTGCCTCAGCCTCCTGAGTACCTGAAATTACAGGCGTGCACCACCACGTCAGGCTAATTTTTTGTATCTTTAGTAGAGATGGGGTTTCACTATGTTAGCCAGGCTGGTCTTGAACTCTTGACCTTGTGATCCACCCTCCTCGGCATCCCTAAGTGCCAATCATAACTCCTAATTGCATAATGTAAAGCAAATATTTAACCTCTTCAAATCTTGATGCTCCCCTCTACAAAATGGGCACATGGCTACACAAGTAGGGTTGAGGACCCTGGGTTTACACTTGAGCAACCAGTGAATATTCATGAGATCATAGCCTTCTGCTGCATTTATTAGCTTAGTCACTGTTATCGTGAAGTTTCATTATCGTCAGTAATACCCTTTCAGAATGATGCATACCTATTCCCAAAGTGCTTTTAGATCTTTTATTTTGTTGTTCAAGTCAGTTCCAATAAATGCCAGAGACTTGCGTAACAAAGACCTCTCCTACATCTTTCACTCGGGGCCAAATCTGACATCTCACAAGCTCCCCATTACAACAACTGCAGAATTCATGTGTTTTCATATTTTTCACCATGAGCACTATGACCATTAATCTCACCCATTGTGTCAGCTGTTCAACTCAAGAACACATAGAGATTTTCTCTTATCTGTCACAACACATACAAAAACTGAAGCCTGATCTTAGCCATTCACAAATATCTCCCTTCTGGATCCACATTATGAATAATTTCTTTTGTGACCGATTGGTTCATTTCTTCGCCCCTCACTGCTGGTTCCCATGCATAACTTACTCATTCCTGCCTCTGAGCTGTGTAACAGGCCATCCATCCACCTTTTTTTTTTTTTTCTTTTTTTTTGAGACGGAGTCTCGCTCTGCCACCCAGGCTGGAGTGCAGTGGCCGGATCTCAGCTCACTGCAAGCTCCGCCTCCCGGGTTTACGCCATTCTCCTACCTCAGCCTCCCGAGTAGCTGGGACTACAGGCGCCCGCCACCTCGCCCGGCTAGTTTTTTGTATTTTTTAGTAGAGACGGGGTTTCACCGTGTTACCACCCAAATTTAACAGTGTGCTGTAGTGATTGAGGATGGGCTCTAGAGCTTAACAGAACCAGATTCCACTACTGGCTGCATCGTTGATAGACTGGAAATGTTGGAAAATGCACTTACCCTTTCTGAGCTTTAATTTTCTCCACTGTCAAATGTAACTGGGTAGGAGTGACTTCAGACTTCACGTGACGCCGGTGCCAGGCGAACATGGCGGCGGCCACTGGACCGTTGTTTTGGCTGGGGAAGGAAACCCTGAAGGTGCCTGCCACTGGCGCTCTTTGCCTTGAACCGGCAGCGCCGCTGTGCGCGGCTGCGGAAGAACCCTGCTGTGCAGGCCGCCTCAGTGGTGGTGCGGCCGGGAGGCACCTACGCTGGGGTCCTCTTTCGCCAGGAGTCCTTCTTTCACTGGGTGTTCAGTGTCACCGAGCCAGGCTACTACGGCGTCATCGACGCTGACACTGGGAAGTCGGCCCTGTTTGTGCCCAGGCTTCCTGCCAACCATGCCACCTGGATGGGAAAGATCCATTTCAAGGAGAAGTATGCCGTGGACGACGTCCAGGATGCAGATGAGATTGCCAGTGTCCTGACGTCACAGAAGCCCTCTGTCCTCCTCACTTTGCGTGGCGTCAACATGGACAGTAGCAGCGTCTGCAGGGAGGCCTCCTTCGAGGGCATCAGCAAGTTCAAAGTCAACAACACCATTCTTCACCCAGAGATCGTTGAGTGCCAAGTGTTTAAGACGGACGTGGAGCTGGAGGTTCTGCTCTACACCAATAAAATCTCCAGTGAGGCCCACCGTGAGGTAATAATGAAGGCTGTAAAAGTGGGAATGAAAGAATATGATTTGGAAAGGAAATTTAAATATCCAGAATAATAGAAAGTATAATGAACCCGAAGTCCCCATCAGGTTTTTGTGTTAGTTTTGTTTGCTAGAGCATTTTAAAGCCAAACTCCAGATATCATGTCATGGCACCTGTAAATACTCCAGTAGGTATCTCAGTTGATGAGAACTTTTTTTATTTTTCCATAACCACCATGCCAATATCACATCCTTTATCACAAATGAACCGTAACTCCTTAATGTCATGGATATCTACTTCATATTGATCCTAAACTCTTTTTAGCATTGGTTTGTTCAAGTCGGGATCCACACAGAGTCCATACATTGCACCTGGCTGCTGTTGGAAGCAGGATGTCGTGAAGCTGAGCTGTGGGGAGATCGCACCCCTGTCTACAAACTGCTCGACTTTCCCTCCACCCCCATCCCAAGACCCCAGATTGGCCTTGCTGCCGCCTCCTGTGTGGACCAGGGTGGCTCTTGGAGAGATGAGCTCGAAGCCAGAGGCCACAGCCCAGTGCGCCAGGAAGCTGTCAGCCAGGAGCAGCCACCCGCACGAGTGCGCCTGAAAGCTGAGTGGCATCGGGTCAGCGTGTATGCCTGCTGTGCTCATGCTGTGCACCTGCCGTGCGCGCCCACCTGCGGCTCTGGCCACAGGACATATAGAGGGGAAACAGTGCTGGCCAGGGAAGCCATCTGATCTGTGGGCCCCTGAGAGCTTAGAGCAGGAGGGGTGGGGATGAGGACTGAGATAGCAAAAACGAGAGATGGAGTCTGTTCCTGAGGGGACCGAGTGGGGAGACAGGGGTCACGCCCTCTGAAGATGGTGGGAAGATGGGTCTCTGGGGAAAGTGTCACATCATAGCGTGTCCCTGGCCAGATTTGAGGAGGGCGCCCCCGATTGCCGGTGCCCAGGCTAAACAAAGCCCCTGGGACATCTGTAGCCAGAGAGATGTACTAACACTTCTGCCTCCTCGAGCTCCCTCTCCAGGGCAGGATCACTTTGTGATGCAGTTTTGTTGTGGTCCTTGTCCTGGAGAGCCTGGAGGTGCCTTCTTGGGGACCACGTCTCATTTATCTGCGCGCTGTCTGACCCACTGTGGGTGTCAGGAAACGTGTGGGTGGATGCGATAGATGGATGGGAAAAAAGAAGAAAAGGTTTTAAGCTATTTTTCCGCCATCTTTTATGCCACTGGGGACGTGAGAATTCTTAACTAGTGGGGGAATAAAAATCTCTTCTAAAGCAGGAAAAAAAAAAAAAGCGACTTCTGGTGACTTCTGATAATCTGGCAAGGTTAGCTAAGGTGGAAAGGCTGTCCCTCCACATGATAAACATAGAAACACTGGAGAAAATACAACAAAAAGAAAAAATTAAATATGTAACCAAACTCATGAATAATAAAAGCAGCCAGGCACAGTGCCTCACATCTGTAATCCTAGCACTTTGGGAGGCTGAGGCAGGCAGATGGCTTGAACCTATGAGTTTGAGACCAGCCTGCTCAACATGGTCAGACCGCATCTTTACAAAAAATATTTTTTAAAAAAAATTAGCCAGGTATGGTAGTATGTGTGTGTGTAGTCCCAACTACTTATGAGGCAGAGGTGGGAGGATCACCTGAGTCTGGGGAGGTCAAGGTTGCAGTGAGCCTTGATCACACCACTGCACTCCAGCCTGAGCAACAGAGTGAGACCTTGTCTCAAAAATAACAGTAATAACAATAATAAAAGAAAATTCTCGGACGGGCGCGTGGCTCACACCTGTAATCCCAGCACTTTGGGAGGGCGGATCTCGAGGTTAGGAGATCGAGACCATCCTGGCTAACACGGTGAAATCCCGTCTCTACCAAAAAATACAAAAACTAGCCGGGCGAGGTGGCAGGCGCCTGTAGTCCCAGCTACTTGGGAGGCTGAGGCAGGAGAATGGCGTAAACCCGGGAGGCGGAGCTTGCAGTGAGCTGAGATCCGGCCACTGCACTCCAGCCTGGGCAACAGAGCCAGACTCCGTCTCAAAAAAAAAAAAAAGAAAACAAAATTCTCAGGTCGCAGGAATAGAGCAGGAAATCAAAGTCAGGGTAGGGAACAGCAGACAAAGCCTAAGAACTCCCACAAGGATCAGAAACTGGCAAAAACCATAGGGACAAGAGGCATTCCTATACTTCAGGTTCCTACAAGACAAGGTGCTGAACTTGAATCCCTACTAAAAGCTAGTGATGACAAATGCCATCAGACCATAAAATTGGACTCGAAATACTCCTCTATTGGCCTGGATACACAGTAAGAAAGCTACCCATCAGGTGTCATGGCTAAAAGTTTAGACTCAAAAGAAATCATTGGCCTTAAATTGACACACTCCAACTGGTGGGACACTTGAAGCCAAGAAATTATCACCAAAAAAAGATCCAGAATTGGTAAAAATCCACTGAGATTTGGAAGAAGCAAACTCAAATCATCCTATAAAGAAGAAGATAGATCTCAAGTCATGGAGACTCGACTTTTGCTAAGAATGAGTTTACTACAGAAAATAATTTTGAACCACACGAGTTAATAAGCCACATAAAAGAAAGTCAGAAGATGAAACAAATAGTAGGAATTTGCAATAGAAAATGGCAAATAAATCAGTATAAAAATGTTAAATAAATGTTTTTATATTTAAAGAGAGAAGAAGCATAAACACAATGCATTATTAAAATATTTTAAATTGTTGTTTTAATTTAAGAATTAAAAACATTTTTTTAACCAAATAGAAATCTTGATAATGAACACATAGTCACTGAAATAAGTACACACAAACCTTCATATTTAATGGTTGGGCCAAAAACAGATTATTCATAGCTGAGGAAATAATTAATGATTTAGAAAATGGAGCTGATGAAGATGTTAGAATGCATTATACGTGGCAATAAAATGGAAAATACAAAAGTTAAGGCCTGCATGGTGGTTCATGCCTGTAATCCTATCACTTTGGGAGGCCAAGGCAGGAGGATTGCTTCAGTTCAGGAGGTTGAGACCAGCCTGAGCAACATAACAAGATCCCATCTCTACAACAAAATTTTAAAAATTAGCCTGGCATGATGACACGTGCCTATAGTCCCAGCTACTCAGGAGACTGAAGTGGGAGGATCTCTTGAGCCTGGGATACTGAGGCTGCAGTGAGTTGTGACTGTGCCACTACACTCCAACCTGGATGATGGAGCAAGACCTTGTCTAAGAAAGAAGAAAGAGAAAGAAAGAAAGAAAGAAAGAAAGAAAGAAAGAAAGAAAGAAAGAAAGAAAGAAAGAAAGAAAGAGAAAAAAGAGTTAAGAGAACTGAAGTAGAGAGATAGACAGGCCCAAATGGGTCTAAAAGAAATTGTAGGCGAACACAGAAAGTGAGGGGAAAAGCAATATTGAAATAGAAATCGAATAATAACTTTTTCAGAACTTAAGAATGACTTAAATTCTCACATTAAAAGATTATTCCTAGCACTGAAAAGAACAACAAAATTCTCCTACATATACTATAGGGAAGTAACAAAATATGAAATGCAAAGAGAAAATATCCATATCACCTAGAGAAAGGATATTACTCAAAAAGAATGACCATTACATCAAAAAGTCTCCCCATTCGTTATCATAGATACCAGAAAACAATGGAACAATTTCTGCAAAGAGTTAAGGAAAAATATTTGGCCATCTATATTTGTACACTCAACTAAATTCTCATGAAAAAAAAGAGGGCAAAGTAAATATATCTTCAGGCAAAAAAAAAAAAAAAAAAAAAAACTGAGTTTCTAAGTCCTCACTTAAACTGCTTCTAAAGAATATAGTTCAGCTAAAAGAACCCAAAACCTAGATGTAAAGAGGTGGATTAAAGAAGCAAGGAAAAGAAAAAAATTGGCAAACATGAGTAAAGTTAAGTATTGGTATTTAAAAAATAATATTGACCAATGTTGGTGGAGGTGATGAAAAACAGTTCAAACTAAGGAACCAAAACTTGGAAATAAAGATGGAATGAAGCTAAGAATCTTTTACTGTTTAAAAAGAGATTAAAGACATTGATTTATTTTAGACTTTGCAATGTATATATGTTAAAGGGTAAAGGCAACTACTAAAAGAATAGAAATAGAATGTAAAATTTCTACAGAGAAGCAAAAAACGAAATAAGTAAAATGCGATTAATCATATAGATGGAAGAAACGGAGGAAGAAAAAAGGGAAGGGGAGAAGGCAAAGAAATAGAAAACACAAGGTAAAATGATTTTTTAAAGCAGCACAAATATACCTCAATAAATGTTAATAAACATAACTTTCCTCTGAAAAGACAAACTATTAGATTGTACTGCTTTCTATCCCAATAGATGCTGTTTACAAAGGACATGCCTGAAAGTAAGGACACAGAAGGATTTAAAATGAAGGGATTAAAACATTGTATATCACATAAATATTATTCCAAAGGTTTTCTTCATGGCATTAACAGGCTAGTTCTAAAATTCACATAGAAGAATAAGGGAACAAGAAGAAACATGAATATTGTGAAGATAAACTGGAGAAGGATTTGCCTGACTAAGTATCAAGACTTATTTTAAATCACAATAGTTAAAACACTGTCATATTGGCATGGCAATAGACAAATGAACCAATATCCAAACTACACACATATGGAGATTTGGCAGTGTTACTAATCAGTGGGAAAAGGAAAGACTAGTCAGTCAATGGTGTGGGACACTTGGCTATCCATTTGGAAGTTAATAAAAGTGGGTACATCCTTGTATCAAGCCATATGCAAAAAAAATGAATTCCATATGAATTAAAAACATTAATCTGAAAAGCAAACTTTCTAAACATTTAGAAAAGATTCTAAATTAGGGGAAAATATCTTCATGACATTGGGAGAGGAAGACATAAAAAATCAAAACCCACAAAGAAAAAGTTTTTGAACAGAATATGCCTAAAAATATTAAAATAAAGAAAAGGTTTGATATATTTGACTAATGACAAAAAGAAAATGTTAGAATGACAAAATAAAACATAGAGATAACATTTCATGAATTTGCGTGTCATCCTTGCACAGACAGGAGCCATGCTAATCTTCTCTGTATCATTCTAATTTTAGTATATGTGCTGTCAAAGTGAGCACAAAACATAAAGTTAACACAGGAGAGACCAGAAAAAGATGTCTGCAATGTGTATGACAAATAATAGGTTAGTATCCAAACTATGTAAATAACCCAGACATTTGTTTGAGTGCAGAGTCTCAATTCACAAGGAAGGAATATGAAGCGGTCTACCTAACACTCAATAAGGGAGCAGTTGGTAAAGCATATAAGAAGGATGCAAAACTGGTAATGGAGTATCTCACCATTTGTGATGAATGTTACATTACAGAAATTGAGATGCTGTTGAATGAGAAAGGGGAATTTACAATTGAAACTGAAGGGAAAACATTTCAGTTAACAAAAGATGTGGCCAAACATGATGAGATTCCAGAAAACACTCTATGTGGAAGAAGTTATTCTGAATGTAACTGAACCCTTCTTCAGCCTGAGCAGGATCATGAACATATATTCCATGTAAGAGAAGGAGATGAACAGAGAACATTCCTCAGTTTCCCTGCTGTAGTCACTCTATTCAAATGTTATGCCCTCTCACTGAGCCAAAACCAGGAGTTCATGCCATTTGTCAAGGAATTACTGGAAGCCCTGACCAGGCACAGGTTGTCTCACAAAGTAGATGATTCCTCTGGGTCAATTGGAAGATGCTATGCCAGGACTGATGAGATTGGTGTGGCTTTCAGTGTCACCATTGACTTTAACACAATGAACAAGGCCCCCCACACTGCAACTCTGAGAGACTGAGATGCAACGTGGCAGATAACAGCAGAGGTCTCTGAGCTGCCTAGTGTAGTCTGAGATCTGACCAGTGGCAGCATCATATGGGCCAATGTGGAGGCCAGGTATCCTCTCTTTGAAGAGCGATGATACAGGAGGTAGAAAGAAATTATTTAGGCAGATTTAGGTAGAAAGAAATTATTTAGGCAGATAGTGAGGGCAAACGAGTCCTCAGCAGAGCTTCCCTTCAAACAATAAGCAGCCCAAAAAATCATTTCTTTTCCTACAAAGAACAGCCTGAACAATCAAGCTGCAAATATAGATAAGCAAGCTGGAAGCTTACACAGGGGAATGCCAGCAGCTGTACCAATAGGAAAGGGCTACGTGGGGGACAGGCGCGTGCACCATGGAAGCTCCATCTTCCCTTTTTTGTTAACACGTGTACAGTAAGAAAGAAATGGGCAATATGGCACAGCTCAGACAGAGAACCCACTTGCATAATAAAGATTGAGGTGGGGGTGGCCAGAGATTCGTGCCCTATGCAAATAACACACCTGGTCCTAACCGGTTTTTTGCACCCTATGTAAATCAGACACCACCTCCCCGTCAGCTCATCTATAAAACCCTCTGCATTTTGCTGTGGACCAGCAACTTATTTTTTCGGATCCCTCTCTGTAGCAGAGAGCTATTCTCTTTCTTTTCCCAATTAAATTTCCACTCTTAACCTCACTCATTGTGTGCCTGCATCCTTGATCTCCGTGGCTGTGAGACAACAAACCTCAAGTATTACCCCAGACAATGAGGCCACTTCAACAAGAGACTGGTAAAAAAAGAGACAATCAAGGAATAAGGACAATTTTTGGTGACGTACATTAATTAAATAAATAATGCTTATCATATCCACTTTATAAAAGAGAACAGCATTGTGATTATTCCCAGTAACTGTATTCTATCTTCAGTGGCTGTCAGATTTTTATCCCCACAATTAAAATTGAAGGAATTCTGAAAAAAAAAAAATCTTAACCTTGGGGATTAATATTTCAACATACGAATTTGGAGGGGGACAAAAACATTCTGTCTATTACAGGGTCTAAAAGCACAATTGCCCACTTCATCTCTAATTGATGGAGTAATGTTAATATTTAATATGCAGTTTACTTGTTAAATGCAGTTCCAAGCACTTTACATGTTTGGATTATGGCACTCTTGTATACTGGATTCTTTCCTTCAGCTCATACAAACACCTTCTAGTATCTCTCATTAAAAACAATAGCACACCCTTTTTGAACTCTCATAACCCTCCAGATGATGCTCCATTTCTCTGTACTTTTTCATTTGTTTAAGGGTTTTCTACAAACGTTATGTCCACTTACTCATTTTCCACTTACTCTTTACTCACTACAATCTGAGTTTCACCTCCACTACCACACAGCAATTACTCTTGTCTAGGTCACCTGTAATCTCCATGTTACCAAATCCTATGAGCACATTTCTGCCTTCATTTCAGTTGATTCCATAGTAGCACTGCACATAGTCAATCACTCCTACCATTTTGGAATTCCCTCCTATATTGACTTCTGTGACACTCTTCAGTCTTGGTTTTCATTGTATACCATTGCCTATTCCTTGCCTGTCTCCTTTACTCCTCTTCTACCCAATCTTTAAATGTTGGCACTTCTCAAACCCCAGTGGCAGTACTCCTTTCTCTATACTCGTTCTCTTGATGTAACCCAGTCATTCTCAACAGGGTGTGATTTTGCCCCCTAGAGGACATTTGCCAATGACTAAAGATATTTTTTATCATGACAACTGGGAGTATGTCACTGGCATCTAAAGGACAGAGGCTGGAGACACTGCTAAACATTGATGGTGAGTATACAATCCTAAACCTAATATACTGTAATATATTGTATAACTCAGCCTCTCGAGTAGCTGGGCTTACAAGCACACACCACCATGACCAGCTAATTTTTGTATTTTTAGTAGAGATGGGGTTTTGCCGTGTTGGCCCATCTGGTCTCAAACTCCTGGCCTCAAAGTCATCTGCCCATCTTGGCCTCCCAAAGTGCTGGGATTACAGGTGTGAGCCCAGGCCACCATGCGTGGCCTGAAACTTGAGTTTTATCACAAAATAGAACAACAAGAGTTTTATATATAACCAAGATGGAGTGACAGGTGATTGGATTTACTCTTTGACTAAACAACCAAGAAAATAAACATGTAACAGTGGTTTTCAAGCAGCAGACATCAGGCACGATAGGACAGAGATACTTGAAACTCAGAGAAACAAACAAGGTAATCACTGTTGCCCTAGTTTACTGCCTGGACAGATGTTTCTGTCCAGGCAACACTGCAGGGGTGTAGAACCCACACAGAACCCAGCCATCACCCTGAATTGAGGAGAGAGAACTGGGTGTCTGAGAAGGCAAAGGTGGTTAGAATTTGCAAGACAGGTCCCTGGAGAGAAATTATACGCGCAGAGAAAAAGATTGAACTCCAGAAATATTCAAAAGGTCCCCCTCAAATGTTCAACTGAGTATTGACCAGTGCATGCATATGAGAAAACTGTATGAGACTATGGAAGGAACATCCAGAAAAGAGCACGAGTAGCCACTGCCAGGGCTTACTACTCCAAGAATAGTCTGTGTTCTCACCAGGCAGAGTAGAACACCTTGTAATTCATAGTCCATTAGGTGGAGCATTCAGAAACGTATTGCCTCAGTAAAGGGAAAATTTAGCTCAGGACCAAAGGCCACTCTAGTCCTACCTTAAAATGCTTAAAAGCAAACCTCAAAAAGACCAAACTACTTGCTAATAATGTAACTGTGTTCCAAAACCAGGTAAAAATATTTATTATAATATAAAAATATAAGATATAGAATATAAAGATAACCAGCACCAAACAATTACGCAATGTCTGGGATCCAATCAAAACTTACCAGGCATGCAAAGAAGCAAGAAAAAAATAGCCTATGCTAAGGACAAAAATTAAACCATCATTCTCAGCAAACTGTCACAAGAACGGAAAACCAAACACCACATGTTCTCACTCATAAGTGGGAGTTGAACAATGAGAACACATGGGCACAGGGAAGGGAACATCACACACTGGGGCCTGTCAGTGGGTGGGGGGCTAGGGGAGGGATAGCGTTAGGAGAAATACCTAATGTAGGTGATGGATTGATAGATGCAGCAAACCACCGTGGCACATGTATACCTATGTAACAAAACTGCATATTCTGCACATGTATCCCAGAACTTTAAGTGTAATTAAAAAAAAGAAAAAAAATTAATCAATAGAAACAGACTCAGAAAAGACAAAGATAATAAAATTAGTATAAAAAGATATTAGAATAACAATTATTAATGATATTCCATATGTTCCAAGATGGCAGGTATAAGACTAATCATGTTTTGTAGATATATAAAAAATATTTTCCAAAAGACCCAAATTAATCTTCTAGAGACAAAAATGACAATTTCTGAGACTAAAAATGTACTATATGGAATTAATAACAGATTACACATTGCAAAAGGAAATACTAGTAAGCTGTGAGATACAACAACAGCAACTCTCCAAAATGAAGTACACACACACACACACACACACGCGCGCGCATGCACGGCAGACAAAAAATAAACAGAGCATTAGCAAGTTGTAGGACAACTTCAAGAGGCCTAATAAAATGTAATTGGAATCTCTGAAGGAGAAGAGAGAGAGGAATAAATAGGAAAAAAAATCTGAAGGAAAAAAAGTGCAATTTTTCCCAAATGTAATGAACATTATAAACCCACAGATTTAAGAAGGTCGATGAATCCAAAGCACAAGAAATATAAAGAAAAGTAAACCATAAAACATCATAAACATGAGGCTTAAAACCAGTGACAGAAATTTTTCTTTTTTTTTTTTTTGAGACAGAGTCTAGTTCTGTCGCCCAGGCTGGAGGGCAGTGGCGTGATCTTGGCTCACTGCAACCTCCACCTCCCTGGTTCGAGCAATTCTCCTGGCTCAGCCTCCCGAGAAGCTGGGATTACAGGTGCCTGCCACCACCCCCAGCTAATTTTTGTATTTTAGTAGAGATGGGGTTTCACTGTGTTGGTCAGGCTGGTCTCGAACTCCTGACCTCATGATCTGCCCACCTCGGCCTCCCAAAGTGCTGCAATTACAAGCATGAGCCACCACACCCAGCAGTGATAAAAAGAATCTTAAAAGCCCCCAGAGAGAAAAAGACATGTTATATATAAAGTAATATAAATAATAATAGCTGACTCCTGTTCAGTAACAATGCAAGCTAGAACACAGTGGAACAACATCTTTAGAATACTGAAAGAAGAAAACCTTCACAACTTAAATTTCTACCATTCACAAAAATTTACAATAAAGACTTTCCCAGACTTACAAAAGAGGCCTGACACAGTGGCTCACACCTGTAATCCCAGCACTTTGGGAGGCTGAGGCAGGTGGATCACCTGAGGTCAGGAGTTTCAGACTAGCCTGGCCAACATGGTGAAACCTTGTCTCTACCAAAAAATTACAAAAATTAGCTGGGCATGGTGGTGCACACCTGTAATCCCAGCTACTCAGGAGGCTAAGGCAGGAGAATCGCTTGAAACCAAGAGGCAGAGGTTGTAGTGAACCGAGATCCCATCATTGCACTTCAGCCTGGGCAACAAGATAAAAGATAAGGCAAGGAGGAATGGAAATATACTGTTGTAATAACACAAAAGAAGACACAAAATAGGAATAAAAGAAAGATAATACAAATACAAAATAAACAGCAAGATGGCATGTTTAAACTGAAGCATAACAATCATTAATCATCAATTACTAAATGTAATTCATGTAAGCACCTCAATTAAAGAGATCGTCAAATTAGAAAAACAAAAGACAATTTTATGTGTATACATATGTCTAAAATTTTCAAATTGTACACTTTATATTCTTGGTTTATCATATGTCCATTATAGCTTAATAAAGATTTTAAAACAAATAAATAATCTAGTGTTTGGTAGCAGAATAGGGTGATTATAGTTAACAATAATGTATTGTATATTTCAAAATAACTAAAATAGTAGAATCAAAATGTTCCTAACACAAATAATAAATTCTTGACGTGATGGATATTCCGATTACCCCAACTTGATTATTACACATCGTATGCTTGTATCAAAATATCACATGTAGCCCTATAAATATGTACAATTATTATGTATCCATAATAATTACAAATAACTACAAACAATATTTTTAAATGTATAAAATTATATTTAAAATTTAAAAATAAATTAAAAATAAAAATTAAATAGAATAACATAAAGGAAAAGTAGACAAGAGAAAAAGGCTGAGAATAAAAAATGTGATAGGGAAGGTCTTCAATGAGGGACCCGCTATTGAAAGCTGTAGACCAAAAGTCAATCACATCATTCATGAATTCAAGGTGACCGTAAGGAATCTGTTGAAGACAAAGTAACCTCATGTTTTCTAAATTAAGCCAAGTCACAGGAAGCCATAAATGTTTTCAAAGGCACTTTTCCAACAAGTTATTCATTAAAAGGATGTTGAAAGGTGATTCAAATGTTCGGTGCAAAATCTCACCTCAAAGAGGAATATTTTCAAGAGTCTATCTTCCTAAGAATTCGTATCTAACAGGAGAGCGCCTGTTAGATATGAATCATTAAATTCATCTTATTTTTGACCTTTGGAATGAGACTAAATTAATCTGCTCCCTCTCCCACTTATAGCCCTTCAAATATTTTAAATCATATTATCTGTTCTCCAGGCTGTCTATGGTAAAATTAACCATTCCCCGTGGGACCTGCTTCCAGAAATTGTCACCATCCTAAATGCTTTTGTTTGGATATACTTCTGCTGAAAATCTCCCTTTTAAAAATAGAGTACTATACTCAGAATGAGCACAAAATTCTAGGTGTGGTCTGATCTTTTAAAACTTAAATTATATACTTATACATTGCAACCTATAAACACATTTGTTTTCTTAATAACGTTGGCAAAATGTGTGTCACATATATCCTTTAAACTCTCGGCTTGTTTTCATGTGAACAGCTAACCATGATCGGAGTCTTCATCCTATCTTTTATAATCAGCATTTTGAACCTCAGTGCAATATTTTATATTTGGTGAGATTATGTGCTTTCTCATATGTGCAGGTTTACTTCACATCTTTTTATTTTAATTGTTTGCATTTTTGTTGTTTGTTTTTTGTTGTTGTTTTTGAGACAGAGTCTCGCTCTGTTACCGAGGCTGGAGTGCAATGGCGCGGTCCCGGCTCACTACAACATCCGCCTCCTGGGTTCAAGCGATTCTCCTGCCTCAGCCTCCCAAGTAGCTGGGATTACAGGCGCCTGCTACCACACCTGGCTAATTTTTTGTGTTTTTAGTAGAGACGGGGTTTCACCATGCTGGCCAGGCTGGTCTTGAACTCCTGACCTCGTGACCCACCTGCCTCAGCCTCCCAAAGCGCTGGGATTATACTTTCAATGTATTATCTATTTCTACTAATTTTGCATCTTTTTTTTACTATGACTTGCAAGAAAGAAGAGAAATTAGAAAGAATTCTAATCAGAAAAGCAAGTTAAGCAGCCAGGTACAATATTTCTCTCAATAGCTATTTGATATTACAATGTGGAGGAAACATTAGAGATTAGCCTGCCAAAACAAATCATTGAAATCAAAAATAAAAGAACTGAGTCAAGTAGTCAGCACATTAGGATCAAGTCCTGATTCCCCTAAAGAATAAATATGGTGGAAGAACATACCTATTTATCTCTCTTTCCATCAATCTTCCAAAAAGGATGAAAATAAAAGAATTAAATAGATATAAATTAAAATTATATAAATACACAGGAATAAAAAGAATGGTAGAGATGATAATAGTATATAAAAGATGTCAGCAAAATATTGGAACTTGAAAAGAATGATTAACTAGTAATTGGCCTAATGGATTTCATAGAAATCTAGGTTATAGAAGAGAAAGCCAAGAAGATCCAAGCAACTCATTTCATAGAACCCCAGAGAGGCTCAGAATATTGTGTCACTAGCTGTCTCAAAACATCAAGATGAAGGGTGGGATTTCAGGATTATATAAGAAAGAGTTATACTCCCCAACTTCCTCCACCATTCAGCAAACTGGTTACCTATCCCTTCTTCAGTCTAGCAAAAACAAACACACACACAGGAAGTTTGTCATTTGGAGAATAACCAATCAGCTCTCTTCTTCCACTTGGTTTCTCAACATTGGTAGCCAGGCTTATAACACCTAGTCAGGAAATTGGAGAGTTCCTCTATGTGGAAACTGAGAGGCTCAGGAGTTTTGATAATTCCCCCAACAAATTAGCTAGGTCCATTCCTAGTCTCTCTAAAATGAAGTCAACCAGCCCTAGCCCACCCATAGAGATTCAGGTTTTCTTGGAGAGAGAAGTTTAAGAAATAACTCAAAATGCCCTGGTACTGAAAGATAGAGATCTATAGATTATATGGAACCTGCCCAAATGCCCGCCAATCAATGAGTGGATAAAGAAAATGTGATATATACACACACCATAGAATACTACTCAGCCACAAAAAGGAACAAAATAATGGCATTTGCAGTAACCTGGATGGAATTGGAGACCATTGATTCTAAGTGAAATATCTCAGGAATGGAAAACCAAACATTATATGTTCTCACTCAGAAGTGGGAGCTAAGCTATGAGGATGCAAAGATGTAGGAATAATGCAATGGACTTTGGGGATTTGGGGAGAAAGAGTGGAAGAAGGGGTGAGGGATAAAAGACTATACATTGAGTACAGTGTACACTGCTTGGGTGATGGGTACACCAAAATCTCAGAAATCATCACTATTCATGCAACCAAACACAACTTGTTCCCCCAAAACCTATTGAAATAGAAAAGAGAGAGAAATCTACAGATTAAAATATTGCACTGAGTATCCAGCACAATGAATTTTTTAAAAACCCACATTAACACACATCATTGGGAAAATTCAAATTCAGGGGAAAATAGTATATATAAAATATTGTGAATAATATTAATATTAGCCTTCTTTACAGGAACCCTTGAAGCTTAAAGACAAAGAAGTAATGTCTTCAAGATTCAGAGAAATAATCAGTTTCCACATAGAATTCTCTACACAAGCACATATGCATGTACACACATGCTTTTAATCACATAAGAGGGTAGAATAAAAATGTTTTCAGATATGTGAAATATTGTCTCAAGAAATTTAATGGTCAAGCACCCCCTCTTAACAAGTGCCTGGAAAATATACTCTACAAAATGAGAAAGTAGCCCAAGATAGAAGATCCAGGAAATAGAGGATCTCACACAGGAAGGGGAAGAAATTCCAGTATGAAGTTAGGGAAGTCGCAGGATGTTTGCTGGTCATCAAGCCTAGGGACCTGTCAAGATTGGCACAAGAGAATAGAAAGTTCCAACAGGGCTGATTCCATAAAAAATAAAAAAAGAAAAAAAGAAAAAAAAGAAAAAAAAAGAACTGATAGATTATCTGAAATGTTTGATTGTGCTGAAAAAAGATATTCAACTAGTGGAATATAGAATGAATTAGTGACAGAAATATGAGAAAAAGGGTTAATCAAAAATTTAGGCAATGATTAATGCTGGGAAAAACAAAAAGTTGTTCAAAAGAGAAACATGTAATTGTGTATTTCTTTGATTTAAAATATACATTTTAATTAAAAACAAATATATTCATCAAGGAGCAGAATCTGCCCAGTAATTCCAGTAATTCCATTCCTTTTCTTTCTTTTAAATGCTCGATCATTATTTTCTTATTTTAGATATTATTTCATCCATTGATGATGGAAAAAAAGAATTTAGGTCCATGTATACTAGCTGAGCATGGTGGTGTATGCCTGTAGTCGCAGTTACTTGGGAGGCTGAGGCAGAAGGATCACTTGAGCCCGCTGCAGCGAGCTATGATTGCACCACTGCACGCCAGCCTGAATGAGAGTAAGACCCTGGCTCAAAAAACCAAAACGAAACAAAAATTTAGATCCACATATACTGAAGTCCCTTACTTACGCACATACACATACTTCTGCTAACCCCATCTTCCTGATGTTATAATTTTTGGATAAGCAAAAAGTCATCATTCATAATACTATGACTATGCAAATACTGTCACAGCTGTAGCTCAGGGAGTTGGGAAACTGTGTACAGAAAGTCAATCAATAAAATAATGTCTACAATTGAAAAAAATTAATACTTTTTTAGCACATTTAGAAATATGGGGGTAAAATTCAGAAGAGTCAGCTAAGAGTTGAAAGTTTATGTTTCTAAGGAACATGACTCAATGTTAGGGAGCAGGACCCCTGTAGTTCTTTTTTTTTTTTTTTTTTAACAATATGATTCTGTTGTTCTTTGATAATAATTTTAATTATTTTTTTAATTATAATCACCAAGGATCTTACTTAACATTACAATAAAAGCTCTTTTTTATTGTTTAGAAACTTGTTCTTGAAATTAAAAATATTCATTTGAGAATCAAATAATTTATTCTGTAGAATTGAAAAAGCAAATTAATGTCATATATATTTAAAAATCAGATAAATTACAATCCAGGAATTCAGAACTCCAACCCCAGACCATTTGACCAAGGAAGGTTGGCACATTACACTTACTTTTTTTTTTCATTTTCCTGTTTATTGTCATGCTTCATTTCCCAAATTATTTGGAATTCAGAATGCATATTGGAATTTAGCATCTTCGGATCAGTAAAATCTCCTTAGTCATATTTCCTCTGTTCGTTATGAACAATGAAAAGAGAAAGATTGAAAGAGTACTGTGCACTTATAAATCTATGAGCCAGTTTTTAACTTCTAATCTAAAGCCTAGTTCTTCTTTGAGTCTTTCTTCATGGAGTGGGGAAACAAGGATAAAAGGCATTTTGGATCATGTATTTTTATAGTTACAACACACAAAATTATAATATGGAAATTTGTCCTTACAGATATCTGAACAATTTGTAGTGAAGAACAGATTTGCTCCAAACTAAAATGCTATTTGTTTGCTGTTTTTTCTTCTATAATTAAGAAAATTTAAACCCTGTCCTCTGTCAAAATAGTAGTTAGAAAACTTTTTTCTTTATTACTTACTCATCTATGCTGCTGAGTATGGCTACAGGTAAGTTGAATTAGCCAGAGAATTGTACAAAGAATTTATACTAAGTGCCTGAAAAAAAAATTATACTGAATAAGTAAAGTCCAGATGTTAGGGAAAAAAAACAAAACCAATTTAAAAACTAGTGAAAATAGGCTGGGTGCAGTGGCTCATGGGCACAGTGGCTCATCCCAGTACTTTGGGAGGCCAAGGCAGATGAATCACTTGAGGCCAGGAATTTGAAACCAGCCTGGCCAACATGGCAAAACTGCCTTTCTACAAAAAATACAAAAATTAGCCAGGCATGGTAGTGCATGCCGGTAGTCCCAGCTACTTGGGAGGCTGAGGCAGAGAATCACTTGAACCCAGGAGGCAGAGGTTGCAGTGAGCTGAGATGGTGCCGCTGCACTCCAGCCTGGGTGACAGAGTGAGACTCTGTCTCAAACAACAACAACAACAAAACTAGTGAAAATATAACTACCTAGCAGTACTATCCTATGTTTTGTGAATCCTAGTTTTTATAAAAGACTGGAATCTAGGATTTTAGTCCTGAATCTGCAACTCATGTGTCATTTGACAACAAGGCTAGTCACTTCTCCTCTCTCTGCTTCATTTTCCATCTGTAAAATGAGGGGATCAGACCAGATGATCCATCAAGTTTCTTTCAGGTCATAGGAGAATACAAAATTTACATTAAGAACATAAGAAGAAATTTCTCTTTCTCTTTTTGTGCATCCCCTAGATTGATTTCTATAATTATATGGAAGCAAGTGAAAACCCTACTGTTTCCAAGGATCTGACCAACAATTACCGCAGGAAATGTGGTCACCTAATTTAACTCTTAAACATCATCAGCAAGACTAACAGCTTGGATGCATCCCAATTATTCCCAGAAATTAATGGTGTGGTATCAAGAATAATCGAAAACACTTCCACTTAGCTTTGGGATTCATTATATTTTTTGGTTTACTGTAGATTCCAATTAACATTTTGGTTTATTCAGGCTGATTTTAAAATATGTTGTCTTAATTACATACTCAAATCAGCTAGTCTACAAATATGCCTCGTTAGATAAAAGAGATAATATCCTTGAATTTGACATAGTCCTTAAATTTCTAAGGACTGGTTTACACTGAGACCTAGTTACGTGGTCATATGGTTTAGCTGTGTCCCCACCCAAATCTTATCTTGAATTATAGCTCCCATAATCCCCACGTATTGTGGGAGGGACCTTGTAGGAGGTAATTGAATCATGGGGGTGGATTTTCCTGTGCTGTTCTCGTGATAGTGAATAAGTCTCAGGACATCTGATGGTTTCATAAAGCGGAGTTCCCCTGCACAAGCTCCCTTGCCTGCCGCCCTGTAAGACGCCTGTAGTCCCAGCTACTTGGGAGGCCATTGCTCCTCCTTTGCCTTCTGCCATGATTGTGAAACCTCCCCAGCCATGTTGAACTGTGAGTCCATTAAATATCCTCTTCTTTATAAATTACACAGTCTTGGGTATTTCCTCATAGCAGTATGAAAATGGACTAATACACATGGTAATAGCAGAGAACTCTGTGGTGTCTGCCCAGCTCATAATTCCTTCTCCTCTAAGAACAGCTCTCCATTCTAGCCCATGGGTGACAGGAATGGTACCCTAGAAGCCATGTTTTAGTCACATAACACCATTGCCTAGAACTCAGCTAACTGGACAATGACTGAGCACCAGAACCAAACTGAGCCAATCAGAGCCCCTTCTTGGGAATTTACAGTTGTGACTGAAAGCAAAATCTCAATGAGAGTTCTCTTATACAGACACTATATTAACTTGAGAACTGGGGCTCAGCCATTGTCTTAGGAGTAGATGAGTAATAGAGATAGATTTGCAAAGACATTTGAAGGGAGAAATGGAGGACAAAATAAAGCAAGCCTGTTTTCTGGGCTCTTCATGGCTCTCCATCTCTAGTCCTTTTTGAGTCATAGCTCCATCTCTGCTGCTGGCTTCCAGAATATATTCATATCTTCTTTCATTATCTTAAATTCTCCCTTCCTGCTTAGACTAATTAAAATGGATTTCTATTATTATCAACAACAAAAAATTCCTGCTAAATAGACTTTTTTTGTAACTGAATTGAAAACTATAATGGGGATATCTTTTTAATTGATTTTTTTTGCATTAACTTGCAGCTTAACTATACAGAGAAGTGGCTTGGCACCAGAGACTTCAGATAACTAAAACATGATTCATATTGAGGAAATTTTATCTTATTTTCTACATCAGTTTCTAGTCTATAAAGCTTAAGTTTTATTTTATAATGAGAATGATGCACTGAATTTATGAGGTTAAATGGAGGGTCACAGCAGTAGGACTTTTTATTGTAATGTACGACTGCATTCCCGAATCAGGCACAGGTTAATACATAATAATTAATTATTCTCTGGAAACAATGGCAAAGCATTCCTAGCAACAGACAAATCAAAAAGCTACTGGAGTATTATGGCTGCCATTTGTTAATTACTCCCAGATAGCTGCAAAACACACACCGTCTTCAGCAAAAACTGAAACTCCAAACCCCTTAGAGAAAATAAGGGGATCAGGTGCTACAATGCAAAGAGCACCAACATGGGTGTTCGCTGATGTGAATCCAAGTCTTTACAACTATCTTCACTTCTGTGAATTTTAGCTTCTTCATCTCATTTGAAAGAGAGAAAATTCAGCATGAGATCCAAAGACCAAAAGTAGCTCAGTAGACCATGCACTAAGTCCTTCTTTTTCTGAACATGTTGTTAAACATTTTATGCCCCCATTTCCTCAACTGTATAAGGGAAATGCTACTTGTACCTACTTCATAGGGTTGTCGTGGGGTACTTACTACATAGTAAGTGCTTGGGAGAGTATCTAGCACATAGGAGCACTCAATTAATGACAGCTATATTGGATTTTTACTTTTTTATTATTCCTGAGGATTTTTTTAAACAAGCTATAACCAGTTATAAGCGTCTCATTGGTATATTTACTTTGACCATTGCCAACTATATATTTCATGTAGCTTGTTAAATTTATAACTGTCCTCAAAGCTAAATATATGTAATGATAGTATTTTAAGACATTTAAGTTAAATTCCACTAAAAGTAAATCACTAAACTGGCGTGACATAAAGCATGAGTGAATAAGGAAGAATGGGTCTGAAGAAAGCCTGCCGATAGCATCTGACTCATTTTTGAATTGTGGTCAATTTTTATGCTACAAGAATAGCTTACCATGTTGCCTTTACACTTCTGGGTTTCATACCATGAGGGTCAACTGCTGAAAATGTATACACAAAAGAAAAAGAAAACAAAAAACATATATATTCTATTTGTTTGAGTTCTAATGTTGCTTTCAGGTCAGACATTCTGGATTTTCATGGTTTTGGCTTCAGAAAATTCTAAGTCTAGAAAGCAGTTGTTTCTATGGGTGTCCCAAAGAAGAAAACTGCTATATGAAACAAGAGCAAACTGTGGTCTCGTCTGCACATTTGCAGAGTAGCGTCAGATCTGTGGAGATGCTGTTCGCTGAAAAAGTAACATTCATTGTGTTGGACCTCACCTATGTGACCCTTTCCACGGCACAGTCTGGAAGGACATGGAAAATTAAAAGAGAAGTTAAGCACTGCACGATTCAGTGAAAAGAACTTTGAATCTCAGTGAGCAACCCAGGCAAGACAATAGGAAGAGAATGGAGATAAGGAGAAGGTATGAGCTACAAGAAGGAAGGTCAGCCGTCCGCCGAACCAGCAAGATATTCCCTGTGGTGAAGAATGGCTGATGACTTTCAGCACAAAGGTATCTAATGTTCAGTTTCGAGTTGCTGTCTACATGATGCTATGCCATCATCCCTCCATTACTGCAAAGCTTCAGTAAAAGAGAAAAAGAAAGTTAACAGAGAAATGAGGAGCAATATTTAGGAAGCATAATGGAGCATAAAGACATGTAAACTCTACAAAACTACACAGGTGAGACTTTTCAATAGCAATATCTTATTTCAATTTTAAAATTCAGGCTCAGACTAGAAAGTGAGGGTACTTGGGGTCACCCACACAACTGACACTTGGGTGACATATGTATTCCTACACAATGGAGAAATACCTCTTCCACATGATGGCAAATATCCCTGTGAATGTTATCTCCTTATCTTTCACTTTATCTTACCATTGTTCGGTTTGTTTAACTCCTACTTGGGGCCTATCCCGTACTATTGTGTCCTCCTCACTTATTATGGTTACATTCCACTTCTTAAACAATTATGTCTACTACAGCTCCATGTTTATGTAAAAAAGTGACTGTGTACTGATGTTTAGTCACAATAAAAGTAGCCCACACAAAGTAAAAGAGAGTTGGATTCCAAAGGAAAAACACAATTTAAGACTTGTTCTCTTTGACATTTATTTCTTTCAGTACGTCAGCCAATACATAAAAACATGCTCACTTTATCAAGGCCAAAGGTTAGATACCAAGAGGTTCATTGATTCCACAAATATTTATTGTTCATCAGTCCTATGACTGACATTACTAGGGAGTAGGGCCACAGTAGGAATAATAAATGGTCACAGTGTAGTTAGGGAAAGAGAAATGAAAACAAAACTGGAAGCTGGTGTATACACCAGGCTAAGACAATATAAGGAGGTTATCAAAGCCTCTGGCATGGGAAGATACAAAAACTTCAAAAGAAGGTGACAACTGGAGCAAGTTTTGAAGAATCCATGAGGGTTCACCAAGCCAACAGGAGGGCAAGGGCATGAACTTACAAGTAACAGCCACATTATTGAGGGAAGCCTGGGCATGTGGGGAGGTCAATGGAAGAAAAGGGAAAGGCAGGCAGCATTGGGGTTATAGAGATGTTTGCATGCCTGAGATGTTTGGCCTTTAATAACCATGGAGAGCCACTAAAAGTTGATAATGATAGGAGTGCTTAAGAAGATATCTTGCTTCAGAAGGATGGCTTGGAAGGAGATAGAAGTGGAACCTGAAAGTCCACAAAATCTACAACTTTTGTCATGACTATGGGGAGGAGAAGGGAAATTAAATCATTATTATTAGGTAGGTTCAAATAGGAAATTTTATTTATTTCCCTGTGCCTGGCTGCCTGAATCTAATGGTTGAACTTGCCCAAGGGAAGAGGGTCAAAAAAAACCTGTCACTTATTTCTTCCTGCTTCCCCCCAGACAATTCCCAAATGAGAATTTCTATATCCAAGCAATTCCTTCTGCTTTCCTGCATTTTTATTTATTTCTCTATTTATTTATTTATTTATTTATTGAGGCAGAGTCTAGCTCTGTCACCCAGGCTGGAGTGCAGTGGCGCGATCTCAGCTCACTGCAACCTCCGCCTCCTGGGTTCAAGTGATTCTCCTGCCTCAGCCTCCTGAGTAGCTGGGATTACAAGCGCCCGCCACCACACCTAGCTCATTTTTGTATTTTTAGTAGAGACGGGGTTTCACTGTGCCAGCCAGACTGGTCTCAAACTCCTGACCTTGTGATTCGCCTGCCTTGGACTCCCAAAGTTCTGGGATTACAAGCGTGAGCCACCGTGCCCAGCCTTTCCTGCATTTTTAACTGCCTTTGGGGCAGTCTGTATTAACCAGCTTTACAATCTCTTAGATTCCCATCCCAGTTGCAAAAAGGGAAACCTTCTGCCTCCACTAATATTTCAATTGCCAAAGGAGGACCGTAGGGTGTAGTGTGTAAATGGCAGAGAGGAGGGTGAAGTCCACATCGTTCTGAGTTCCTAGAGCAGCACCAACTATTTTCACATCCCTGGGCTGGATTGATTTGTAATCCTCCTCTCTCCTACCGCATGACCTTTTAGCACCTCAGTCAATCTCTGGAAGCCAAATTGGGTTCCTATCCTGGCTACGTACAATCCATTCCAAATGACCTTTTGCCAAATCCCCATGGAGTTTAGAGATCCTTCTGGGGATTTATGAAGCTTTGTTGTTTTTAGATCAAACTTTCTCTTTTATTTCTCTTTCCTCAGTAGGGTTTTGGAGGAGAACTCAGGTTTCGGTTTGATGATGAAATATTAGTTAAACACATCAACTCCAAAGGGATCTCTTTGCGTCTTCTATGAAAAATGACGGAAACAGTCTCAGTTGATCAGCAAGATGGCTGAGGATGTACTCACCTAAATGAGCAACGAAGATTTATGTGCTACAGCTGAGCTGTATTTGCATGGGCTAACTTACTGAGAAGTTAGGTTTCAATATTATATAAAATGTGTTTGTTTTGTTTCTTTGTTTGTTGTTTGTTTGTTTTTCAAACAGGGTCTGGGTCCATCACCCAGGCTGGAGTGCAGTGGTGCCATCACAGCTCACCACAGACTCGACCTTTGGGCTCAGGTGATCCTCCCTCCTCAGCCTCCCAGGTAGATGGGACTACAAGCTCGTGCCACCGCATCTGGATACTTTTGTATTTTTTGTATAGGTCGGGTTTCACCATGTCACCCAAGCTGTTCTTGAACTCCTAGACTCAAGTGATCCACCCATCTCAGCTTCCCAAAGTGTTGGGATTACAGGCATGAGCCAATGCTCCCAGCCTGGATATATAGTACGAAATATTTTTCATGGTAAATTAATTATGAGTTGTTGGGCAAAATCCTCCTGCTTCTTTGTAAAACTAGCATTTTTAAACCATATTCTGAACATCTAGAAGTTCTACTTTACACAAGTTTAAATAGTTAGTGCTAGACAGACCCAGAACAAACATCTGAAGGAATCCCCTGAAAATATGAGTTCACTAAAACCCAAAGAGGTTAAGTGACTTACCCAACATCACACAGGCAGTTTGTGGCAGAGCTTCAATTCTACCCAGATTTCCTGGTTCTTCATCCAAAGCTCTTTAGCTACTTTTCTTTATATGCAAATTGCATTTTCTTCCATCTTAGCAGAAAGAGTTAAAACAATTACGTTATAGGTTTAAGACTTCCCTGAGGCTGGTGCAGTGGCTCACGCCTGCAATTCCAGCACTTTGGGAGGCCGAGACGGTCAGATCATCTGAGGTTAGGAGTTTGAGACCAGCCTGGCCAACATGGTGAGACCTCCGACTCTACTAAAAATACAAAAATTAGCCAGATGTGGTGGTGGGCATCTGTAATCCCAGCTACTCAGGAGCCTAAGGCAGGATTGCTTCAACCCGGAAGGCAGACTACAGTGAGCCGAGATCATGCCACTGCACTCCAGCTTGGACGACAAAAGCAAGACTCCATCTCAAAAAAAAGAAAAAAAAAAAAAAGACTTCCATGAATAGCTGTGCTTGGTGGTGTGTGCCTATAATCCAAGCGACTTGGGAGGCTGACGCTGGAGGATCACTGGAGACCAGGAGCTTGAAGCTGCAGTGAGCTATAATCACACCACTGAACTCAGGCCAGGGTGACAGAGCAAGTCCCTATCTTTAAAAATATATATTATACAAATTGAAAAAAAAAGAACTTCCTTGAATAATACCACCCACCTGTGATGTTATCCTGGTTCGTAAATAATCGTGAGCGATGGTATTGATTTATTTGTTCACATAGGCAACGAGCACTTGTCAGGCATTTATTATTGTGCCTCACATGAGGCTAGGCAGTCGGAGAACAATGAGATAACACAATCTAGATTTTTAAGGACTTCATAGTGCAAACAGTAAGACACACTAAAATAATGGGTAAGATGTACTCTAATCCTGGCATGTGAAAAGTTCTGGAATATAGAGGAGAGAAGGCTGAAAAGTGACCGGTGCAACCTAAGACTCTGGCCAGTGACTAGCAGTTTTCCAGAGGAGGAAGAAAGGGAAAGGCATTTCAGGAAAAGGCCAGCATGAACACGCACATGAAGCTGCACGCAGGTGCAGAAAAAGGGGTAGCTGTTACTCTTCTGGGGCTATGTAGGCAGACGCTGGTTTCTGCCACCCCTGCTAAGTTTAATGCTTTCTGAGGACAGATACAAGGTGTCCAAACCTAAGTTGATAGTTCCCTTCTCCCCTGATCTGTTGAGTGGCAGCCTATTTTTTCTGACTGTAAAATGGACTACAAGAGACAATTCCTGCTCAGAGGGTGCCCTCTCTCGGTAAGCGTGCACATGCAGTGTTTCTCTCCAAGAAGGAAAAAGATACTTCAAATTGCCTATAGGGTCACCCTCATGCAAACCTATAAAGAAAACACAGTTTCCCTGACAGATCACTTTAGTTGACAAGAAGAGTAAAGGTGAGGGAAAGAGCCATAGACTGAGTAAAACTGGATCCCACAGGCCTAGTAACCTGATCATAAAATCAGTGGATTGCACCAAATGTTCTTAGTCCCTCCTTTCTCTGATGTACCCTGACTTCTAGAAGCTATGGCTCACTAGATCTTGGCTAAATTTTAAATTCTCGCTACTTAAACCATATTCTGAGAAGTTAAGGACTGTGAAGAAACCAGAGAATCCCCACCAGGAGAGAAATATTTTTTCTGGCTGTGGGCAGCTTTCATCTCTGAATGTTCCGTAGCAGCCAGAGATAATTGGTCCAAATAACTTTTCCTTTCTCTTTTTCTCACATTCTAGCAGTAAAAATCCTCTTTGAAGATGATCAATAACATGAGGACATAGAGCAGAATCACATTCTGTTCCTACAAAACACCCGCACCACCATTTTAAACTACAAATCTGCCAAACAAAAGATCATCCAAAAGATACTTTTTGAGTGCATTGCAGAACTGGGAGGGTATCTTCTTCTGAGGTGATTTCATTTTTCAGGCTTGCAATAATAAAATGATCTTAAGAGTGCTGAGGGCCAACAGCTGAGGGGAGTAGAGTCACCGTTGAGCCCTGAGGCTTGGTGGTATCCTGGGACTTGGAAATTCCCCACAGATAATTCCAGCAAATGCATTATTATAGGGGAAAACAGTTTCTGGAAGTGGGGAAGGAGACTGAGAGTGTGGGGAGGGGAGAGAAATGAGCCAGAGGCAAACTGTGTGTGGTCATGTGGGAAAAAATTAGCTTATTTTTTCAGTTGTTGCCCAAAGAATGTCACTGGTGATATAAAGAAGTGGAAAATGAGAAAACTCCATGATCATCCAAAAGCCATTATTGTCCATTTCCTGCTCCTGATGGGAAGGAAAATTGGACCATAAATCTTAGACTTACACATGGTCGTGGTCTCTTAATGCCCTCTGCTGGCAGGGAGGCAGACTGCAGCTGCCTGCCCTGTGTTACTGTGGACAAACTGCATAGTACCTCTAGGCTTCATTTTCCTCATCTGTAAAATGGGGATAATAATAGTATTTCTCGGCCGGGCGCGGTGGCTCACACCTGTAATCCCAGCACTTTGGGAGGCCGAAACGGGTGGATCACCTGAGCTCAGGAGTTCAAGACCAGCCTGGCCAACATCGTGAAACACCATCTCTACTGAAAATGCAAAAAAAAAAGAAAAGAAAAGAAATAGCTGGATGTGGTGGCACACACCTGTAATCCCAGGTACTTGGGAGGCTGAGGTAAGAGTATCGCTTGAACCCGGGAGGTGGAGGTTGCAGTGAGCCGAGATGGCACCACTGCACTCCAGCCTGGAGGACAGAATGAGACTCCATCTCAAATAATAATAATAATAATAATTAATAATAATAATAGCATTTCTCTTACAGAAATGTTGTAAAGATTAAAGGAGCTAACACATATAATTCGTTCAAAATGGTGCTAGCTATAAATTAGAATGGCCTTGTTGGCCACATTTATTTCCTTCCTCTATCTCCACTGTTTTTTGTTTGTTTTCTTAAGTCAAAACAAATCAATTACAGCTCTGTAATGGTGTGGTGGCTCACGCCTGTAATCCCAGCACTTTGGAAAGTCGAGGCAGGTGGATCGCTTGGGTTCAGAAGTTTGAGACCACTCTGGCCAACGTGGTGAAACCCCAACTCTACTAAAAATACAAAAATTAGCAGGGCATGGTGGTGTATGCCTGTAATCCCATCTACTCAGGAGGCAGAGGCTGGAGAATCGCTTGAACCCAGGAGGCAGAGGTTGCAGTGAGCTGAGATCGTGCCGCTGCACTCCAACCTGGGTGACAGAGTGAAACCCTGTCTTAAAAAAAAAATCAATAAATTTCTGTTACACTTTCATTATGTACAAAGTATCATATATAGTAGATATTTTGTCCCTATCCTCAGTGAATTAAATCTATTTTGAAGACATTACACAAAACTGGTGAAAAGTTAAGTCTTAGGAAGATTTGTATAGAATATTGAGTCATCAAAATAATTTTAAGAGAAGTATATTATTCTAAATTAGTTGTACTTACAATGAAATTTTCAGAGGAGAAGGGTAGTGTAAAATTTTATGGGGGAGGTAGGATTTGGACTTGGTATTAAAGATGGATTTCAGGTAAGGATAAGCAAAGAAGGCATAAGAAACTAGAACAGCAATCAATCAATCAATTAATCAATGAGGCAAGGTAATGGGAAGGAGAGTTTAGGAAAAGTGGAGAGACAAAGAATGACACAGTTTTTCTAAATATATGTGAATAATGAAAAATAAAGCTGAAAAGTAGGTTGGTGCTAACAGAAGGCTGAGCTAAGAACTAGCACATCTAAATGTTACAGAAAAAAAGCCTTCTGTAGACAGGGGAACATAGATAAAAGGAGGTACAGTATAGAAGTCACAAGTGCAGGTTCCATTGCCACAGACTAGATTCAAGCCTTGGCTCTGCCTCGTAAAAACATACGACCTTGGGCAACTTCCTCAACCTATCTGTGCCTCAGTTTTCTCATCTGTAAAATGGGGTGATAAATTTCCATAGAGTTGCTGGGAGGATTGGATGGCTCAGTGCGTGTAAACCAGTTCAAAGAGAACTTAGCACATAGTAAGCTCTCAGTCCATGTGAATTGTAATGATGACAATGTAATGATAGTCTGCCTCTTAGGTGATCCTCCACTAATCCAGTATTGAAGTCAATCCTAGCTTTATACAACTGCTACTAGTAATAGGGCACCTTTTTCTCTAGCTTTATACAATTGCTAGTAGGGATAGAATACCATTTTCTCTTAGTAATAATGGACTTCCTGAAACCATTGGACCCTTAGAAACTTTTAGTGAGCTAGAGAAATGCAAACCAAAACCACAGTGAGATACCATCTCAGACCAGTCAGAATGGTTACTACTAAAAAGTCAAAAAATAACAGATGCTGGCAAGGTTGCAGAGAAAAGAGAATGCTTATACACTGTTGATGGGAGTGTAAATTAGATCACCTATTGTGGAAAGCAGTGTGGTGATTCCTCAGAGAGCTAAAAAACAAATACCATTCAAGCCAGCAATCTCATTACTGGGTATAAAACCAAAGGAATAGAAATCATTCTACCATAAAGACACATGCTGTGTATGATCATTGCAGCATTATTCAAAATGGCAAAGACAGGAATCACCCTAATGTCCATCAATGACAGATTAGGTAAAGAAAATGTGGTCCATATACACCACAGAATACTGTACAGCCATAAAAAAGAATGAGATCATATCTTTTTCAGGAACATGGATGGGGCTGGAGGTCATTATCCTTAGCAAACTAATGCAGAAACAGAAAACCAAATATTGCATGTTCTCACTTATAAGTGGGAGCTGAATGATGAGAATTTATGGACACAAAGGGGAACAACAGACACTGGGGCCGACTTGAAGGTGGAGAGTGGGAGGAGGGAGAGGAACAGAAAAAATAACTATTAGGTACTAAGGTGAGTACCTGGGTGACAAAATAATCTGTACAACAAACTCCTATAACATGAGTCTACCTACGTAACAAACTGCGCATGTACCCCTGAACCTAAAATAAAACTTAAAAAAAAAAGAAAAAGAAAAACTCTCTTTGGAGGTTAGATATTAATATGTTATACTCAAAACTTGAAACAACTTTTCTGAAAAAAGAAACTTTTAATGAGCTTATGTTTTCCATTCGGCTTCATATAAATAGAGCCAGGCACTTTGAAAGCCCAACTCAAAATATTGCTTTTCCCTAAAGCTGGATGTATTAGTCGGCCAAGACTGCCATAACAAAATACCAGGTATTAGGTGGCCTAAACAGCAGAAACCTATTTTCTCACAGCTCTGGAGGCTCCGGAAAGTCCAAGATCAAGATGTCTGCAGGTCTGGTTTCTTCTGAGGCCTCCGTCCTTGGCTTGTCTACAGCTGCTTCCTTGCTTTGTCCTCACATGTTTTTTTCTTTTCTGTGTTTTTTTGTTTGTTTGTTTGTTTGTTTGAGATGGAGTCTCACTCTGTCACCCAGGTTGGAGTGCAATGGCACAATCTCGGCTCACTGCAACCTTTGCCTCCTGGGTTCAAGCAATTCTCCTGCCTCAGCCTCCCAAGTATCTGGGACTACAGGTATGTGCCACCAAGCCCAACTAATTTTTATATTTTTAGTAGAGACAGGGTTTCACCATGTTGGCCAGGATGATCTCAATGTCCTGACATCGTGATCTGCCCACCTCAGCCTCCCAAAGTACTGGGATTACAGGCGTGAGCCACCATGCCTGGCCCCTCACATGGTGTTTTTGCTGTGCATGCATATCCCTGCTGTCTCCCTGTGTGGTCTAATTTCCTCCTCTTCAAAGGACAACACCTTAATGGCCTCTTGTTAATTAATCACCTCTTTAAAGACCCTCCCTCCAAATGCAGTCACACTCTGAGGTCCTAGGGGTTAGGGGTTCAATATATGAATTCTGGAGAACACAATTCAGCCCAGAATGTTAGATTAGGACCTCTTTCCTCATTATAATATTCTCTAATCCCCTGTCAAGATCGTTTTTATTACTGTTATCTCCAAATATTGGAAGAGATATGTTTGTGAATGGTTTATTCATCTATTCATTCCCCAAATATATATTCAATGCTTACAATGTGCCTTCCATGCTCTGGGCCCATGTACAGGGATACAATGAATAAAACAAGCTCCCTGCCCTCATGGAACTTACTTTCTAGTGGGGAGAGTCATATCACAAACAAAATGCATGACAACACTAAGAATATGTCAGATTGGGATGAGTGCCATAGAAAATAAGCAGAATAAAGGAGTGGCCTAGGGAGGGAGGTGATGTGACTTGGCTGTGTCCCCACCCAAATCTCACCTTGAATTGTAATAATCCCCACATGTCAAGGGTGGGGCCAGGTGGAGATAATTGAATCACAGGGGCAGTTTGCCCCATACTGTTTTCATGGTACTGATTAAGCTTTCATGGTACTGATTAAACCTCACGAGATCTGATGGTTTTATAAATGGAAGTTCCCCTGCACAAACTCTCTTGCCTGCCCATATGTAAGACGTGAATTTGCTCCCCATTCACCTTCTGCCATGATTATGAGGCCTCCCCAGCCACGTGGAACTGTAAGTCCATTAAACCTCTTTCCTTTATAAGTTACCCAGTCTCAGGTGTGTCTTATTAGCAATGTGAGAACAGACTAATACAAGAGGTTTTTCTTTTACAAGGAATGGTCATGGAAAGCCATAAAAGTCATAGTCGAGCAATGATCTGAAGGAAGCAGGGAACCAGCTATGCAGATAATTGGAGAGAGAACATCTCATGTAGACAGAACAGCAAGTACTACGATCCTGATATGGTAGTGGCTTGGAGTGTCTGAAAAACATCGAAGTGGCTAGAGTAGAACAGGTGAGGGAGAAAGTATTTGAAAATGAGAGGACAGGGGTAGGTTAGCCAGCTTGTGCAGTGCCTTACTGCCCTTGTAAGAATGCTGGCTTTTGATGGAGTGAAATGGGGAATTATTAGAAGGTTTTGAGCAAAGGAATAACATGGTTTGACGTGTGTTAAAAGGCTCGCTCAGGTTATCGTGTTGAAAATAGACTAGGTGAGGGGCGGTGGGGAAATCTAAGCAGGTATGCTAGTTGCATTTGTCAAGTCAGGAGGTAACAGTGAGTTGGCAAAAAAAAAAAAAAAAAAAAGTCAAAGTGGTGAAGATGGTAAAAGAAGTTTTCATTCCCAATATATTTTAAATGTAGAGCCCCCAGGATTTTCTGCTATTCCATATGGTGCTCATACCTCCCTCTCCGGGTTGCTTTCGGCATCCTGACAATTAACACTGTCAAAGTTTTAGTTGCATCTGAGCATTCTCTACATCTTGGAGCCAAGGATACATCTAAAATCCACGCGTGTCCTCCCAAGTCCGATCTACACATCAAATAAATGAACACTAACATTATATAAATCCTACATAGGAAACTAGAGAGAGATAAAGTAGACATCTTTATTCATCTATACCCTAATCACAGGTTATAAAAAGTCCAAAGCCAAAAGGAATGCAGAATGCCTCCAGATGGTATGATATTCAGATAAGGAAATACAGAATGTCATCATGGGTGTGAAACATTTCTAACCAGAAAAGGGAACAAGAGCAGCAGAAAGGAAAGCAGACCAGGGAAGTGATCACATTTGTTATCCCTAAAACAGGGTAGCTAGCATGGTACAATTATTTTTTGTAAGGGTTCTTGTCAATACTTTCAAAACCAAGCTACAAAACTCTCCTCTCTAATTGCTGAAGTTAAGAGGAATTGGTGTCATTTTTGTTTTTCTTATTTAAGATAAAGAAATTAGCCGAGCTCCACTCATCTTTTCCTTCCTTGATTTTCTTTCCTACATTCTGAGATGTTAGTTCACGATATATATATATATATAGATATATAGATATTTTTTTTTTTAGATGAAGTCTTGCTCTGTCACAAGACTCCAGTCAGGCTGGAGTGCAGTGGCACAATCTCAGCTCACTGCAGCCTCCCACTCCTGGGTTCAAGAGATTCTCCTGCCTCAGCCTCCCAAGTGGCTGAGACCACAGGCGTGCACCACCATGCCTGGCTAATTTTTGTGTTTTTAGTAGAGACAGTGTTTCACCATATTCTCCAGGATGGTCTTGGACCTCAGGTGATCCACCCGCCTTGGCCTTCCAAAATGGTGGGATTACAGGTGTAAGCCACAGCACCTGCTGGTCAAGATAATTTTTATTAAGTAAAAGTTATTATTACTACTATTGCAGTGGCTTCCTCTTATCCAACACCTTGTTTTTGGTCCAGTAGTACTCGTTTCGGACTTCTGGCCTCTAGAATCATGAGAGAATAAACTGCCACTGTTTTAAGCCACAAAGTTTGTTAGAGCAACTGCAAAAATGTAATATACCCACATACTTCAGGACCTACAATTTAAGTAGGTGATTTACAACCCTGAACAGCTGCTTCTAAACATTTTTTCACCTTTCTCCATCAAAATCATGAGCTGGCGTGGTGTCAGACTTACTCGCCAAATGCCTCTTCTTTTCACAATCGTCTAGGAACCTCCTGACCAGCATTGTCTCACCAAGGACTTGAGCACTTAGCTCACTTCATTCTCTTCCCTCTTACACTTTTGTTCTTCTTGACAATTTCAGCAATGCTCTGACCCTGCAGATTTTTTATTATCTCAACTCCAAAGATATGCCCTTCTGCTATACACTCTCATGGTCTTCCCTACATCTTGTCATTGCAAATAATTTCAGAATCTCAATTCCCGTCATACTCCTCTTCAAGCACCACTGCCAGTCCTCCCAGTGTGCCAGCTCTTCTTCTCGCTCCAACTGTCTTTTGACCATACAGGGACCACAGTTGCAGTCAATCCACCATTGATCACAATTTCCCGCCACATTCCACCCACATACCACATGCCTTCATATCCCTCCTTACCCAATGTACAGGTTTTGGTGTAGTATCAGAACTATTTCCTTCCTAACACCCTCTTGCCACCACCTTCTGTTTTGTTCACTGACTAACCTCCAATCTGCTTAACCAAACTATCTGCCTACTTTGAACCAATATCTCACTTTCAATTCATGAAAACCCATGTCAAAGGAGAATTCAACACTGCCCAGCACTCCTACCCTACTTCTCTAGGATATTTGTCTTTCTTTTTGCCAAAGTAACTATTTCAAAAATTCTCCTCTTTTAAAATACACAGTACATTTCCTCCACTCAAATTCTGCTAATGATCTTAACTCTTTCCCAGGTGAGAAGAAAAGAAAAAAACCTCCAATAGCAGATGAAACAAACCTCATATTCTCACCACCAAAGCTATTCTAAACCTACTTATTTTTCCTCTCTCTTGATAAATGGAAGCGTTGTCCTTGCCTCTAGTTGGGACCCACCTTTCCATGTTTCCTCTGGATTTCATCTCTGTTCAAGGAACTTTTCCTTTTCTCTCTCATACAACTTTTCCTTTTCTCTCTCATATTATCAATTGCCCTTTCACAACTCACAACCCATGGGCTCACATGATGCTTTAATATCACTCATCTAAAACAAAAACAAAACAACTTTATTTCACTGTCACCCTGCTTTCCAGCTATTGCCCATTTCTCTTCAATATTTCACAACCAAACTCCTCAAAATTATTTTTACTCGCGGTCTACTTTTTTACCTTCTTTTCTCCACCTATTTTTAGGGGTTTTCTTTCTCATCCCACCCTATGAAAACCCCTTCTGATTTTAGCGAAATCTCAAAACTAACAGTCAACTGTCTATTCTCATGTTACTTGATCGATCACTCAGCAGCTTTCAACCTAGTTGGTCACTGCCTTTGTTGAACCCAGTGCTATAGTTTGAATAGTGTTCCCCAAGGTCATGTGTTGGTAACTTAATCCCCAATTCAACAGTGTTGAGAAGTGGAAACTTTAAGAGGCAATTTGACCATGAGGGCTCTGTCTCTATGAATGGATTAAGGCTTTTATTGTGGGAGTGGGTTAGTTATCAAGAGAGCAGACTCTTGATGAAATGACAAATTAAGCCCTCTTCACCCCGCCCTGCTCTGCTCTCATGTTCTCTCTTGCCCTTCCACCTTCTACCATGGGATGACACAGCAACAAGGCCTTTACCAGATGCTGGCCCCTCAATCTTGGACTTCCCATTTTCCAGAACTATGAGCCAAGTTACCAGTTTCAAGTATTCTGTTATAGCAGCACAAAACAGACTAAGACTCACACTTTCCCCTGGATTTCCATGACACTATGTTCTTCTGGTTTTCCTCTTATCTCTCTGTTTGCTCCTCTTTATTATTTGTTGATTTCTTCTTCTCTGTTTAACATCCAGATGCTGGGATACTGTAGGCCCTGTCTTTATCCCTCTTCTCTTCCCAGTGTACACCTCCTTTTAATGTCATCTCATTCAGTTCTGTGACTGTAAATACTACCTATATATTGATAACTCTAAAATCTATATCTGCAACACTAACTTTTCCACTAAGATCTGAATTCACATATTCAGCTTTCTTCTCAGCATCTCAAATTTAATCCTAAGGATTAACTCTTGATACTCCTCCCTCGTTTACTTTTCCTCAGTCATCCACATCACTAAATGATATCTCCATATACCCGAGTTTTTCACTCTGTGACCTTGGTAATAAGAACCATGGAGTCTTTTCAATCAGACATCTCTCAACTTCTTGTTGCTGTTGTTGTTGTTGTTGTTGTTGTTTTTGAGACAGAGTCTCACTCTGTCGCCCAGGCTGGAGTACAGTGGCGCAATCTTGGCTCACTGCAAAACCTCCACCTCCCAGGTTCAAGCGATTCTCCTGCCTCAGCCTCCTGAGCTGGGACTCCCTCAACTGGGGCTGGAGGCATGCACCACCATGCCTGGCTAAGTTTTTTTGTATTCTTAGTAGAGATAGGGTTTGACCATGTTGACCAGGCTGGTCTTGAACTCCTGACCTCAAGTGATCAACCTGCCTTGGCCTCCCAAAGTGCTGGGATTACAGGCATGAGCCACTGTGCCAGGCCCATCTCTCACCTCTGGCATCTCAATCCCATTTCAGAGACGTAGAAACTCTATTATTTTCCCTGCACTTAGTATGCCTTCAATAATAATGTAGCCCTAGTTTACCTAATTAGCTACCTTTTCAGACATTGTTCTCTACTATTCCAGCATATTGCTGTCAGTGTTATATATGGCATGAGACTTCTCCAGGAACCTGGTAGTCTTTCAGGATATACTGTATAATCAAAGCCCAAGCCTTTCTGCCTTGGAGTGTCCATCTAGGTGATTCCATAGTCTTCCTCCTAAGAGATGGTATAGGTAGTGTTGGGGAGAAGGGTCTTCTTAGGGATATACTAACATGTACGCTCTTGTCACCTTCCTCTTGGAATTCCTTTTTCAAATCTTCCTTAAGAATAGGAAGACTGGCCAGTCACAGTGGCTCACACTTGTAATCCCAGCACTTTGGGAGGCCAAGGCAGGTGGATCACCTGAGGTCAAGAGTCTGAGACCAGCCTGGCCAACATGGCGAAAACCTGTTTCTACTAAAAACAGGAAAAATTAGCCAGGCATGGCAGCAAGCACCTGTAATCCTAGCTACTTGAGAGGCTGAAGCAGGAGAATTGCTCGAACCCAGGAGGCGGAGGTTGCAGTGAGCCAAGATCATGTCATTGAACTCCAGCCTAGAAAACAGAGCGAGACTCTGCCTCAAAAAAAAAAAAAAAATAGGAAGACTGTTCACATTCCTCACTTTCTCTTTCCTGTATTTTGGCCTGTTATATAAACTTTATGCTTTTGGTCTCTTGATACACATAGCCAATATTTTGTAATTCTAAAAATGGCCTTTGCTTTCCCCACAATGCCTGGCTCAAAGTCTATGGACTTTGTTATAAGTGTACAGAATTCTACAAAGGAGCTCAAGAATGATGAACTTGACTCTTCCAGGCTGTATCTCTCCTGAGAGTCAATACCCTTGGAAAAATCTTGGATGATGAAGGAGAAGAGAAATTGGTTCAAATAAGTCTTGGGAAGGAGAGAGAGAAGCAATACCATAGCGTCTTAAAAATTTTATTCCCAGCTACGTTGTTTTTCATTGTTTTGTAGATTTTTATTTCTTTTTTTTCTGTGTCTTCTGAGGAATTTTACTGGGAAGATATAAAAGGCTACATCAGGGGCTTCCAGCCAAGTGCTATTTTAAACCAAAGGTCTCTATTTTTTATAGAAGTACATTTTACATACAGTAATTTTCTTTCATCCCATGCATTTTCTTCATGGAGCCATACCTGAGAAGAAAGAGCCAGGAACCAAGCTCAGGTCTACAAGGGGCAAGCGCCAAAATAAAGTAGAAGAGGATCTAAAAGGGCTTGGTATATACCTCATGGTTTACTCCAAGCCACATCTGGTTTTATCCACACATTAGATAGGTGGTATGTTAGTTTCCTAGGACTGCTACACCAAAATGCCACAAAATGAATGACTGAATATAATGGAATTTATCCTCTCGCAGTTGTGAAGACTGAAAGTCTGGAATCAAGGTGTCAGCAGGGTTGTTTACTTCTGGAGGCTCTGAGGGAGGGTCTGTCCCAGGACTGTCTTCCAGTTTCTGGTGGTGGCCTGCAGTCCTTAGCATTCCATGGCGTGCAGGATGCCTCGCTCCTATCTCTCTCTATCTTTCCATAGCATCTCCTCCCTGTGTGTCTCTGTGCCCTCACATGGCCTGCTTACCAGTCATTGGATTCAGGGCTCACCCTTCTCCAGTAAAATCTCACCCTTAACTAATTATATCTGCCAAGACCCTATTTCCAAATAAGGCCACATTCTGAGATTCCAGGGGGATGAATTTGAGGGGAGACATTATTCGACCCAGTATAGATGGAAGGAAAGACTTTGAAGTTGTGACAAAATATGGCAGTATTTCTCCAGAGGCTCCCAGATGAGGCTCCCAAGTGAGCCACCTGCTTGACTACAAGTAGGAGGCTGAGAAGGTGGTAGGTTGAAAGTTAGGTTATGTCCTCTTAGCACAAATTTGAAGGACAAGTGGACTTTTGAAAATCTAGATGGCTAGCATTTGGTTTTATTCATTATTGCCTTTCTCACTTTTCTAGCATCTACAGCATCTTTCCCTCTTTCACTTTCCATTCTATCTAGTCAATAGTTCCAGCGGAAAAAAAAAAAAAACAACCACTAGACTAGAATTCAAGAATATTGCCTTAACGTCTTGCTTCTATCATTTGCTATCTGTTTGGACATGAGAAAGTCACGTCCCTGTGCCTGAATGTCCTCAAATGTGAAATAATCAAACTCCCAATGATTTTTTAAGTAAGTTTATGACATTTTTGCCTCTGAAGTTGACACTTCAATAAGACACTAAGACTTTTGGAATACCATATTTTATCAAGGAAGCAAGGCACTCTGAAATGCCAGAGACAAATTTTCGTCCAGAATAGTTGATATACAAAAATATGTTTATGTTTTAAGTAATAAACTCTACTTACCTGAAAATGTATTTATATGGGACACATATTTATTTGATATTATTAAGTAATATTCCAGGCCAGCCATCAAAATGGACTACACTGCAAATAAATACGTAAACAATTGAAGACCCATGGAATACCTGTCCAATGGGTCTCGAATGCTCTATAGAATAAGTTATGCATGTACATGTTTTATTCATATTTTATGCAGTAGAAAAGAGAGATGAGAGGGTGAGAGGGAAAAAGGGAATGAGAATAAGCTCATTAGAATTCCACTGCCTCTTTAAGCTTCAATTTTCTCGTTTTAAAAAATGGGGTTGATAATTCCTTTTTTCCTCTGGGCTCTACATTGGTTATATAGTGTGGTTTCAGTATCACATTTTCAAGCTCTAAAGTGCTTAGTACCTTGTTAGCAGATGGTAAGTGCACAATTCATATTTGTAATAAACGAAGGAACTCGTATTCCCAGACCACCTCAAGGGGTTCTTCTGAAATGCAGCTTGTTATTTTTTTACCTGTGTCACCCTGTCACGCTGATTAGTAACAGCGGTCCCAGTTTGCCTATTGCCAAGTTTTTTCTTTATTTAGCAGCCCCTGCTTTGGCCACTAGATGGCACAAAAGGAAAGTTCCTTAAAGACAGCAAAAGAAGGAAACACGGGTGAGGTTAGCCCCAATATGAATAAAGGAGCCATCCGGGTTAATTAAGTAAAACAAGCACCCAGCATTTCACCGAAGACACTGCAAGGAAGTGAAGCCTTCATGAGACTGGACTTCAAATGAACTTTGAGCACTGGTGGAAACAGAAACAAAAAACTCTCTGCTAACAGAAATAAGATACCGGAACCAAAGACAATAACCTTGAACAAAACATTCTGGGACACCACGGATATCAGCAGAATGGGGGCAATCTAAGAAGAGAGGCCAGACCAGATCACACACCATGATTAAGGATTATCACCATTGCACAGAGAAACCTAGATCTGATATGAAAACTCCACTCAATAGAGCAGATCTGCTGCATATATTTCAGTTTAATTTAATGTGGACTAAACTGTATGCAGTTCTCATTTCAGAGTCAATTTTAACCCATCCTTGTGTCATCTATTTAAAGTCACCAAATAACTCCCCTAAATATTGTTACATGGAGGCACCTGGGCTATCCAGACTCAGTTTACTATAGAAGTCACGAATCTAGAGTCCCGAGTGGGCAAAAGAAAGTAGGCATCTGGTGCATAATGCTGCCTTTTAAAGCCTCGCTTTTCGTCTGGTGCATTGCACGTGACTTACAGATGCAACAGACAACTCTACTTGCTGTGTGATTCTGTGCTTACCAAGAAACTTTCCAATTATAAATGGACTTTTCCTGTAGATCTGCCTTCAGGAAGAAAAAGCTATGTCCTTGCAAGCACAAAATTAATTCTCTGAATCTGTTGGACTCAAAACCTTGGACAGTGTTGAATTTTGCATTGAATGCCCCCCGGAGTAGCTCTTCACAGATCACCAAGGCCCTGGTGACCGCATATTGGCCCATTTTCTTCGCATCCTTTTTTTCTACTTTTATAGCCATGATTCTCCATCCTAGTAAGAGATCAAACTTATCCATGAAGATTTTTATTAATACAGATCCCCAGACTCTAGCCCCAAAGATTCTAACTCAGTAGATTTAGGGTTGATCCAGGTATCTGTAATCATAAGAGACCCAGTAGATTCCAATAAGGCTGACCCTAACTCTATGGTGTTTCAGCATCATGCGTCTTCTGGAGTATAATTCCATAAGTTAGTCCAGGAACATAGAATCATGGAAGACATTATTTGGAAAAAGGTATCCAGATGCATAAGAACCCCATACTACAACATCTTCAAACCCTCAGGTTCCCATGGAAGCTCTGTATAAAGGAGCCTGACAGGAAACCACTAGCCCATTGAAGCTTAACACTAAGAAACCAGCAGACCTTTGGGAGCTTCAGCTTTCAACTAGGAGTATCCAAAAAAGTCCTATTCGCTATTGGAGAAAAGGCTACTGATGCCCTATCTGGTCAAAAATACTTATCTGAGACCAAGACCAAACACGTAATCTGTGGGTCCCAGTGCAAAGTTTAAAAGTTAAGAATTTCAAGATGGCAACAGCAGAGCATTAAACCAAGTGTGAGCTCTTTCTGAGCATGGAACGTTGTGCAGCTGCACAGGCACATGCCCATGAAGTAGCCCTATGCAGGACTATTGGGACAGGGCTAAAACTGAGGCAGGACAGTGATTTGTACATCAAGGAATAACTGTAATTGGTATCTGATCTTCTTCTCAATCTGCTTGTTTTTCTGCAAAACAAGGCCTTGAGGGAGCCTTGGGGAATCTCTTTAAAATGCAAATTCAATAGTGTCATTCCCCTGCACAAAAGCAGCATTGCATCCCATTGCTCTAGGATCATATCTAAAGTCCTGAGTATGGCCCACAAGTGCCTGTGCCTTCTGGCCCCTGCCTACCTCTCCAACCTTGTGCTCCCATTCTCTTTATGCTCCAGTCACACTGCCCTTGTTTCAGTGCTTGCAATTTTCCAGGTTCCTTTCTGCTCGGGTCTTCACATAATGCAGTTCTTTGTGGCTAGAAGAATCTTCCCTGTCTCTTCTCACTTAGCTAAATTCTACTTATCCTTCAGGTCATAGGTTAAATGTCGCTTCTGCGTGGAAGCTTTTTTGACCCACACTGGGACATGCTGTCCTCTTACCCTCTATTTGTCCCTTATAAACTGATTTCCACTGTTCTTAAATGGCGAATTGTGCAATTATCTGTTTAAAGGCTATGTTTCCTGCTAGACTACCTGCTTCTCTGTCTTATCACCGCGATATCCCCTTTGCTTAGTGAAGTGTCTGAAACACAGGAAGTAAGTACTCAAAAAGTAGCTTTAAATTAACTAATGAGAAATATGGCAACAAATGCAGAAAGGGTGGAAATATCAGGCACCAGTATCTTCTTCTTGTTGAAGAATCACATCTACTTCCAAAGCCTACTGACCTGATCTTCCAAATCACTCCATACATGGCACTAAACATGCCTTATACAAAGACAACACAATTGTCCCGGACAATCCAGTTTTTTAGCTGTCATCTTGGAGTGCTTATTAGCAGTACTTACTTTTGCTCACCAAACTGCCTGTGTGGGTGCTGAATTATGTGAATGCTCTACTTATATACCATGATCCAGTAACTCATGAGCCATCTCTCTCTCTCTCTCTTTCTCTCTCTGTAGGTGAACTGATGAGAGACAGCTTCTGTGTTTTGGTGGCTGTGGTATTAACAGCAAGCTTAAGATATTAAACCGAGCAGCTTTAATCCTCGAGGTCTCCTGGAGCAGTAGGGATTAATGTATTTTTACTCCAGAGCCAATGTAGCTGTTCCGATGCTCTAAGATCTGCTCTCTGCAATGCCCGAACTGATCCCAGTTGCCTTTCTCTAGACCCGCTTCTTCGCCTTGGGAGAAGTGATGGAATTCTACTTGGAGATCGACCCTGTCACCTTGAACCTGATCATCCTAGTTGCGAGCTACGTCATCTTGCTCCTGGTCTTCCTCATCTCCTGCGTGCTATACGACTGCCGAGGCAAGGATCCCAGTAAGGAGTACGCGCCCGAGGCCACACTTGAGGCCCAGCCCTCCATCCGGTTGGTGGTGATGCAGCCAAGTGCCCCTGGGCCCCACTGGCCAAAGGGGCCTGGACTTTCTTTGGGGGATCCTGCTCCACTAGGGAAGAAAAGCACCATGGTATGAGGCTGGCTAAAGGACACTGGGGAGAGACCACTAGACTTTCCATAGAGACAAACTGCTCCCTATCGTGGCTCCAATTCTCTCGGTACATGTGTCCCGCTTGGGAAAGAAGGTGAGAGTTCTGTCTTACTTGCTGTTTTCTCGTCACTTTCTTTGTGACAAAAGCAACTGTTTAAGGTAAGAAGCCCAAAGTGGTCTTTAGTCAAATTCTTCAAATGCAAAATGTCGGCAATACGATAGTATAATGGAGTTGGTTATTGATACATTTCTGATGTTGCTGTCCTTGCAACTCACAGGAGAGACTGACTTGAGAAAGGATGCAATAGAGTGTGGGGGTGTGTGTGTGAGTGTGTGTACATGTCTGTGTGCGTATGATGACGAATGAGACTAACTCCAGTCAAGCTTATTCTTTGCAAATTCTTTCTTTTCAAGGCAACCACTTTTTTGTTGTTGTTTTTCTTTTCTTTAAGAGACAGAGTCTTGCTCTGTTGCCTATGCTTGAGTGCAGCAGCATGATCATAGCTCACTGAAGCCTTGAACTGGGCTCAAGCAAACTTCCCGCTTCTGCCTCCCATGTAGCTGGGACTATAGGGTCATGCCACCATGCCAGGCTTTTTTTTTTTTTTTTTTTTTTTTTGTAAAGATGGGATTTCACTATGTTGCCCAGGCTGGTATTGAACTCCTGGCCTCAAGCAATCCTCCTGCCTCAGCCTCACAAAATGCCGGGATTATAGATGTAAGCCACTGCACCCAGTCAAGGCAACCCCACTGAACTTGTTCAGACTTCAGAACTGTAGTTACCAGCTCTTCACATTCTATTCCCAATTCTGAGACAGAATAAGGAATACATACAACTAAAGCAACAAAGCTTGGAGCCTGGATTCAAATCCCGCCTCTTCTACTGGCTAGCTGTGTGGCCATGGTTAAGATGAGTCACCTCTTTATGCCTCAGGGATAGTGATTGGACAGCGAAGGTTTGGGGCTATTTAAATGAGTTATTTCACCAAAAGCGCTTGAGACAGTTCTTGACACACAGGGTTAGCTATGATGATGATCATTGATAATATTTCCTTCCATATGCCTCATCAAAAAGTTTAGTCTCCAATCCTCAAAGCCAGCCTGATCCAATACAAAGTTATTGAAAACTCATTGAAATAATTCTCAGGTCCCACAGCTCGGTGTATCTGTCCCCAGAACACTACCTACTCTCTCTTCACTCTCATTGTTGATGTTGAATTGTATGTTTTTCCCCTGTTCATTAGTCTATTTCCAAATTTTTTTAATTATTATCTCCATTTTGTGTATTTTTATTAACCCTCCCTTCCCTGAGCTCAGAGAAACTTATGTACTTACTTCGAGATTTACTAAACCCCTTCTTTCCATCAGGACCTCTGTGGAAGGAAAGAGAAAAGTGTCATGACCCTGCCATCTGATCTTTGCTGCCCAACAGAAGGAAGCAGGTTCAGGCATGACTTAGACAATGAAAGATAAGAAAGCTTTGCAGATCCTCTGCTAGAAGTCTGCATAGGATGCAGGAGTCCACAGAGACATGAGTGTCTGGCACACAGAAGATACTCAAGAAATATTCAAATAATGTTGAATGGCCAATTTCATCTTAGACTCAGGTACCAAAGATAAGATGATTTGTCTTAAAAGATAAATAGTCATTTTTCCAGAAGAACAAAAGTATGTTGGAATCTTGAAGGGTAGGGCAGGAGATGGCTTTTTAGACAGAAGAAATAACAAAAACAAAGCTTAAAAGCAAAAAAATTATAGAGTCCATTGATTGTGAAGGTCTGATGGTGTCCAACATGTGAAGAAAACATGAGAAATTCCGTTTCTGTTTCTCCTGTAGAAAACTGAAGAGGAGGGCCTGGCCAGCCTGCCCTGCCAGCTTTGACAATGAGCAATGTTTTGCCTTTGGATTGTTAAGTATCTGTAACAAATGTGAAGATAATCCCAGTTACTTTGTTTTAAGGTTTTGATGTTTATTTTTAATTTAATTTGTTTCTTATTTTATCAGAACATTCTATTTTCTCTTAAATACATGATTTGAAAACTATATTGAAAACCATTCAGAGGATATTTGTTTCTTTTATGAGCAAGAAGCCATCTTCACTTTTTTGTTTTTGTTTTTGTTTTTTTCTGAGACGGAGTCTTGCTCTTGCTCTTATTGCCCAGGCTGAAGTACAATGGCACAATCTCGGCTCACTGCAACCTCTGCCTCCCGAGTTCAAGCAATTCTCCTGCCTCAGCCTCCCGAGTAGCTGGGATTACAGGCATCTGCCACCACACATGGCTAATTTTTGTATTTTTAGTAGACACAGGGTTTCACCACATTGGCCAGGCTGGTCTCGAACTCCTGACCTCAGGCCTGCCTCGGCCTCCCAAAGTGCTGGGTTTAACAGGCGTGAGCCACCGTGCTCGGCCACCATCTTCACTTTTATAATGAAAATACAAACTGAATGAGGAAACACCATAAATTCACAGGCAGCTTCTAAGAACCTACCCTTTATATATTATATACTTATATTTCCATGAAAGGGAAAGAAATAAGGTTAGTTCAGATGAAGCTCACATTAAGGGCAGGTTCATATATATATATATATATTCCTATGAATATATATATAAAATATGTATATATTTTATGGGAATATATAGAGAGAATACACATATTGAACATATATATTTCATGGGACTATATATAAACACCCATAAAATATATATATTATACATTCAATATATATTAAATTTCTCATTACATATATTAAGTGATATATTCACTGATTTTATATCCAACCAGTGAATATATAATTATTATGTATATAATTATATATAATATATGTATGTAATTATATACCTATAATCATATACATATAATTATATACAATATTATATAGCATATATAATATGTATAATGTATATATAATTTTATATTATGTACATATATAATATATAATATACATACATATATAGTATATAATTATATATAATATAATGTATAATAATATATGATATATATTATATAATATAATATATTATATAATCTAATTATGTATAATATATTATATATAATATATAATATAATGCATAATTATGTATAACGTTATTATGTATGATTACATATAATATGTAATTATATATTATATTTAATGATAATATATAATATATGATATGTAATTACATACTATATATAATTATATATTATATAATTATATATATTATTATTATAATTATATATTATATAATTATATATATTATTATTATAATTATATATATTATATATCATATAATAGTATTATATGTAATTACATATTATATGTAATATATGTAATTATATATTATATAATATATTTTATATTATTATATACATTATATATTATACTATATATTATATAAAAGTATGTACATAATAATTTATGCATAGTTACATATAATTATTATATAATCAGCAAATATGTGATCAGTGAATATATATAATGAGATATATAATATATAATAAGACATATATTTGTCTATATATTTGTTAGACAAAATATATATGTGTCTATATATATTTTGTTAGACAAAATATATATGTGTCTATATATAGACAAAATATATATGTGGAGAAAAAAATTAGTGCACCACAAGCAAGTAATGAAAATAATAATAATGAATTCAGCTTTTTCCGAGAGAGAAATATAAAATGTTCAATGCATCTAATATTGAAGTTAAGAATATAAAATATTCTTCTCTCTTGGATGCCTATTAAAAATAAAATTTTCAAAATTCTTTAAAGAATATGAAGTAAACATTCATTTAAAAGTATTTCACTTATGTTTCAGTTCCACATTGGATCCAACTAAAGAGGAAAGATTAACAGAGATGGGGGACAGAAAAATAAATTCTAAGAGAAAGAAAGAGAAGGAGAACAAAAACCGAATAATAACAATCCTAGTAACAACAACAACAAATAAGGTGAACAGAAATAAAGTCAGGGAAGAGAAAAAGAAGAGGAAAAAAGGGGAAAAAACTAAAAATACTCTAAAGTGAGTGTTGGAATAGATGGCATTGAGTAATTCCAAGCCTCTGGTTCATTTGATTTGTAATCCATTCAACTTGTTCTTCAAGAAGGAACCAACTTCTCTGTATTTAAAACAATCTTTTCAGTATAAAATGAAGTTTTAGAATCTTGTAAGGACTACAACTAAGAATTTTACAGACCAGGAGCAGTGACTCATGCCTGTAATCTCAACACTATGGAAAGCTGAGGCAAGAGGATCACTTGAGCCCAAGAGTTTGAGACCAGCCTGGGCAACATAGCAAGTGCCCATCTCTATAAGAAGTGAAAGAATTAGCTGAGTGTGGTGGCTGGCACCTGTAGTCCCAGCTACTCAGCAGGGTAAGGCAGAAAGATCGCTTGAGCCAAGGAATTTGAGGCTGCAGTGAGCCATGATCACATTACTCCCTACCCTCCAGCCTGGGTAACAGAGCAAGGCCCTGTCTCTAAAAAAAAAATAAAAAAATAAAAAATAAATACCAGCAAGGAAATAAACCCAGAAGAAACTGTGATTTCTTCCCAAAAATATCTGACCTCAGAGGTAAGAGAAAGAAAGAAGAAAACAAACAAACCAAAATAAAAACAGGAACTGAGGTCCTATTATCACCTTTTTCCTATTTGCCCCCACCACTTACCTTTCTGCAGCATGATCTCCTTACTTGCTTTTATTTTAAACCTTCATCAATTGTGTCTTATTTTAAAATATAGCTTTATCTCTTAATGGAATTATAAGTTGCACAACTGCAAGGTTCTACCTAATGTTTTAATATTTTGGTATTAAGACCTGGTGGAACGGCTTGCCAGCTAGAACCAAGAGGTTTATGTGACATTCAAATACTGCCTTATTTTTCTTTCCTTATGGAATTAGGACTCCCTTTTCCCAGTATATTTTAATTCACTACTCTTCTATCATGCACATTTGTATTAAAGCAAATGTAGTGTTTTGGCTTAATTTGAATGATAGCTTTGGGAAGGACCCAAACCAAACACTTTCAAGGCAAGGAAAGGGAGGGAGATAAATGGGGATTTATCAAGAATTCGCTACATGCCAGATACCTTTTATTCATGATATCATTTAATCCTCATGCTCCCCTATGAGATAGTCACATCTAAAACTAGTTCAAAGATTAAGAAGTGGAGGCTCATAGAACAGCTCGAGTTTGCATAAGGCCACGCAGTTTACCCATGTAAGAAGCAGGATTTGAACTCAATTCCAGATGTGTCACCTCCTACCACCTGTTTTTTCACAGCTATTAAAGAGCAAGAGTAAACCCATGGTTGTTCCACCAACCCCATCTCTCTCCTCTGCTAGAATTGGATGCCTAGGAAGTTGCTCCATAATCATCTGTTTAATCCAAAGGACTTTCAGATTTTCTCCTCTGAGTAAGATGTCACATCAGAAGAAAAATAAATTATTGTAATTTGGCTGGAACATCTCCTGATATTCCAGAATGTCTTCAGGACAGAGTTGGACTAAGTCTGAACTTTATACTGGAAAAGCCTCACTCAATTTCCCCTCTGTCACTATCTGCTGTTTAGCATTTTGTGTTTTTTGTTAATTAGTTTGTTTTTTCTTTTCTTTTCTTCCTTTTTCTTTTTTTTGATGGGAGTTTCACTGTGTCACCCAGGCTAGAGTGCAATGGCCTGATCTCGGCTCACTGCAACCTCTGCCTCCCAGGTTCAAGTGATTATCCTGCCTCAGTCTCCCCATTAACTGGGATTACAAGTGCATGCCACCATGCAGGCTAATTTTTTGTGTTTTTAGTAGTGACGGGGTTTTGTCATGTTGACCAGGCTGATCTTGAACTCCTGACCTCAAGTGATCCACCCGCCTCGGCCTCCCAAAGTGCTGGGATTACAGGTGTGAGCCACCATGCCCAACCTGTTTAACATTTTGTGCATCAATTAACTTCCTGAGCCTTTTTCCTCAACTAAAAAAATCATATGTACCTTGAGCCCAGGAGTCTGAAACAAGGCTAGGCAACATAGCAAGACCTCATCTCTTTTTTTAAAAAAAAAAAAAATGAATATAATCTTAAGATGGACAAGGTTTAGAATCACACACTAAAGTATCTGGCATATAGTGATATTTCAAAAAAATGAAAGCCACTACCAGCAAATAAGATGAAAATAAGTAGAAGACTTCATGACCTGCTGGCTAGAGATGGCTCAGGACATTTGTGGGGGTGTTAAGGGGAAGGGGAGTGAAAGGTTAGACAGCTGTCACGTGCTGTAGAAATTTAGAAAGAAAAGATAGTGTCTGTTACGGGTTGAATTTCGTCCCCTCAGAATTCATATGTTGAAGTCCTTAGCCACTGTACCTCAGGATGTAATCTTATTTTGCAATAGTGTCATTACCAGTATAATTAGTTAAGGTGAGGTCACACTGGAGTATAGTGGGCCCCTAATCCAATAGGACCGTGTCCTTATAAAAACGAGAATTTTGGACACAGACATGCATACATATGAAGAATGGAGTTACACAATCACAAGCCAAGGAACTACCAGAATGTAGAAGACAGGCTTGGGATACATCCTTCCCCAGTACCTTCAAAAGGAACATGGCCTGGCCGATGCCTTGACCTCAGACTTTTAACCTCCAAAAGTGTGAGGCAACAAATTTCCATTATTTAAGCCACTTGGTTTGCAGTACGTTGTTAGGACAGCCCTAACAAACTAATTCAGTATCTAAAATGAATGTTTAGGATGTGCAATGAGTTGTTTAACAGGTCAAAGCTCTTTAGGGTCAGTTACATGATTCTATTGGATGTGACACTACGCTGAGTTCGAGTCTGGGGGAGAAACTAAAAGGCCAAACTTGATAGAGGTTGCCTAGGAAATAGATGCTGTAAAAGCAGAGTAACCATTTATTGTGGGGGTTTTGTTTTGTTTTGTTTTGTTTGTTTTTTTGTGTGTTTGTTTTAGAGACAGGGTTTCGCTAGGTTGGCCAGGTTGGTCTTGAACTCCTAGGTTCAAGCAATCCTCCTGCCTCAGCCTCCCAAGCAGCTGGAATTACAGGCACACACCACCATGTTGTGTTTTTAAAGAGGGTAGGCTGGGCATGGTGGTTCACACCTGTAATCCCAGCACTTTGGGAGGCCAAGGTGGGCAGATCACCTGAGGTCGGGAGTTCCAGAATAGCCTGACCAACATGGAGAAACCCCATCTCCACTAAAAATACAAATAATTAGCCAGGTGTGATGGCGCATGCTTGTAATTTCAGCTACTCAGGGGGCTAAAGCAGGAGAATCGCTTGAACCCAGGATGCAGAGGTTGTGGTGAGCCGAGATCACGCCATTGCACTCCAGCCTGGGCAACAAGAGCTAGACTACGTCTCAAATAAATAAGAGGGTAGAATACAGGAGAAAAAAATTCTTGGTAGAAAAATGTGCTTGTGGTTTTGCCAGATGGAATGTAAGGTATAATTGAGAGGAATAGAGGCAAGAAACTCTCTGTTCCATAGAGGAGGACTAGGGACAAATCACAAAGACAGGATATTATGGGGTTCAAGCACAAAACTATTTGAGTGAAACAAAGACAGTTTGGAATTATCCCTAAAGTATCCAAGTCTCTTCCGATACCCCATATGCACTTCAGAAGCCACTCAATGAGTGCCAGGCACCTCATTTAATCATCCTGAAGATTTGTAAGAGGAGGAACCATTATTTTTATTTTAGAAACAAGGCAGTTTCAGACTGTCATGCAAACACCTTTAGGTTGAAAGGGTGGGATTAGCAGAATCCAGGGATCCTGACTTTCAGTCCTGAGTTTACACTATAACTTTATAGCTGCCCAGAATCCATACAGAGCCACAGGATGATTCAGCAAGGTGGGTACAGAAAAGTCACACTTTCGAGATCTGTCTCTCCCTGCCATCACTTTCGGGGAGTGCAAAGTAACATAATCTCTTTGATTAGAACAATTCCTGAGAACTAGAGGGCAGACACAGACAAGTATTGCCCAAGAGTAGCAAGAACAGTCTCTTTCTCATTACGCCATCTTCCCTGAAAACACTAGTGACTGAGATACAGAAAGTATGAGATCATTTATTATCTACCTCTGTTGCACAGTTACTTTGACTTTGACTTTCTTGGGCTGCCAGTGTTCCAGATAAGGGTTTTGTAACACCAGGATTAAGAAAGATTTTAGCTATTTCACATCCTCCCAAGATAGTAGGAAGTTGTCTGCGCATGGTTTTTTTTTTCTCAAGGCTTCTCTGTACTCAGCCATTATTTAATTAAACACCAGCCATATGCTGGGATCTGCTGGTTCTCTGCTTGACGCATTGCCAGCCTGGTGGCCTCAACTGCAATTTGAAGTTGACAGGCATACAATACAAAGCTCAGGAGACACTAGGAAGAAAAGGACTTGACTTGGAGGAAACAGGAAGACCCGGGGAGAGAAAAGTGTGCTGCTCCAAGGGAGGACTTAAAATTGCCCAAGACTGGCTCAGTGGAAACGTGGCGGTGGAATTTGGAATCTGGATTGTTTGTCAGAATTGATAAAGACATTCTCATACGGAAATGTATCTGTGAAAAGCTGTCTGCCACTGGGGCAGGGAGAAAAATGAGTAGTATAGAATTTTGGAGACAAAAATGTATATGCAGCAGTCATTATACACATAATCAGGAGGAAACCAGAAGATCCAGGAGCCAAAGGGGAATAATTGGTTTCTTAAATGGCAGCAAGACTGGATTTGACAACTCTCACCATCAAGAATGTTTCTCTGTATTTAACCTACATCTCTTCTGCTCTTAGACTTTATATTCATTTTCTCTTTCTTATCCATTATTGGTCTTTTCGGAAAAAAAAAAAAAAAAACTGAGACAGGGTCTTGCTCTTATAGCCCAGGCTGGAAAGCAGTGGTGCAATCGTAATTCCCGGCAGCCTTGAACTTCTGGGATCAAGTGACCCTCCCGAGTAGCTGGGACTACAGGTGCTCACCACCACCCCCTCATAATTTCCTTTGTAAAAAAAAAAAATGTATAGAGACAGGGTTCTCACTGTGTTGCCCAGGCTGGTCTCAAACTCCTGTCCTCAACCGATCCTTACCTAGGCCACCCAAAGTGCTGGGATTACAGGCATGAGCCACCACACTCAGTCCATTATTGGTTTTATAAAGAAGCACTGTTTACATAGAAATTTTTATGAGTGTGTCTCGTGAAAGAATCCAATCAGATTAGATCACCAAGTATAATAAGTTATGGTTAGAGCAGTGGTTCAAATCCATGGGTCTGTAGCATGCTGGTGAATCACCATCAGCTGTCAGGCGTGTTGTAAATAGTTTGTTTCTAATAATAAATTACCCAAGTTTGTGAATGATTTACCTATTATACAGAGGGTGAGTTGAAGGTCATTTCCATCATAATGTTATTCTCAGTTGTGTGTACTCCAATTTTGTTGCTTGTATAACATAGATGCAGGTGGAGTCCAGTTAAGAATTGGATATACCTACAGACCACTCATCTATTTGACAAATATTTGTAAAGCACCTACTTTGTGCAGATGCTATGCCTGGCCTGAAGGATACAATCACTGCACACAACAGACATGAGTTTTGTCTTTGTAAAGCTTAGCAAGTGGCAGGAAAAAACTATACCAAGCACTTTGCATACATTGCCTGAATTTTCACTGTAACCCTGAGAGGTAATGTCATTTTCCCAACTTCATATATTTTAGGCAACTGGAACTCTGAAGCTCATTCTCTAAACCAGTGGCTTTCGAATGCCTTTGATCATGCATGCCTGTCAGTGAAGATAATTTTAGTACTCATGTGTGTGTGTGCATGTGTGTGTGTGTTCAAACAAAATATACAAAAGTATACATTTGTATATACTTATATATTACATATACACATATGCATATTCTTACAACTTATATGTACATTATTTGAATCTTCTTGTACCCCTCACTTTGAAGACCAGCTCTGCACCACTCCACCATATCACCTTGGAGTTTGTCTGTGTGTAATGGGAGTAATCCACCTCCAATCTTACACATCTAACCCCAGGTTTTGGTCTAGATGGGTAGGGATGGGAATTTTGCCAAGAACTTGATCCAGGAAGTTCTTTTAAAAAATTAAAAAACAGTGCATTTCAAATTTGGTTTTTGTATTGCTAAGGATGCTTTGCAGAATTCCTTGTTGAGTTTTTTAATACACAAAGGAAAGCTCTTCTGTTAGTTTGTAAATCCGAGTCATTTCTCCTGTGTTCTTTTTCCTGGCTGGATCTTAAGCACCTCAAAAAAAGAGTGCGTGTCTCATACATCTATTTCAACTCCCCGCAGCACCCAATAAACGACTGAACATGTCAGGAATTCTGCATGCTTTGGAGACGACTTTGTTTCTCATGGGAAAAAGGAGAGAGGCTTTTTACAATCCACTGTAGCATAACAATACTACCCTATGGAAAGAAACTGTTCCTAGACACAGTAGAGAACAAGCTGGGCTGTTTCGATATGCCCAGGCATAGAGGGCTGGGAAAGTGCAGCAGGTAGTCTTGGGATGAATGAGGCTACGGAGAGAAAGCCAGGATTCACACTTAATTCCACAGGCACAGGGAAGGTGAGGGTTGAGAAAGTGAATCAACAGATGAGTCCTTCTGTCTCTCTGCCCACTTTAGCTCCAAATTACCCAAGCTGCTTCTTTTTTCTTTTCTTTTCTTTCTTTCTTTTTTTTTTTTTTTTTTTTTTGATGAGAGAGAGAGAGACCTCTGCTGCCCAGGCTGGAGTGCAGTGGTGCGATCGCGGGTCACTGCAGCCTTGACCTCCCAGGCTCAAGAGATCCTCCCACCTCAGCCTCCTAAGTAGCTGGGACTACAGGCGTGCACCACCACACCTGGCTAATTTTTGTACTTTTTGTAGAGACAGGGTTTCACTATGTTGCCCAGGCTGGCCTCAAACTCCTGAACTCAAGCAATCTTCCTGCCTTGGCTTCCCAAAGTGCTAGGATTACAGGCTTGAGCCACCACGTCCAGCCCAAATTTCTTTTCCTCAGTGGAGGTGCCTCTACTGAACTACCAGGAAAATAGCTGCAACCCTTGACTTGATACTACCAACAGCTCTGCATCAGTTGACCCTGTGCTTGGTTCTCATCCATATTCCTGATTCTACAGACTACACCTTGGAGCAGCAGCCTGGGGTTATGGGGTTCTAATTCTTAGCCCAGACACTAACTTCCTAGGAGGCACTAGCCTCACCTGCACAAAAGGAGGAGTGGAGTTAATTAACAACCTGCCAAGGATCTTTTGGCTATGACATATTTGACCCTGCCTCTTTCTTTGTTCCTGATCTTTCCTCATTTCCAACCTGGCCTCGCTGAATGAGGAAACTAGTGACAGGAGGATTTGTCCCGAAAAACTGCCCGTGGCTACAGCAGTGTTGTTGATTAGGGAGCTGCAGCAGGAAGCTTAACAGGGGGCTGAGGCCTTTCCTTTCACAGGATATACGCACACACCCCATTTGCTAACATGTTTTCCATCTGATATTTCAAGTAACTGTCCCCGCGTTGGTGCTTCTACAAGTCAAGGTCTGTTCTGCACTCTTTAGAAAGAACATAAACCATGACAAATGGTCTCAGTTCAGGCATATGGTGATGCATTGACTTCCTAGTTGCTGGCATGTATTAACAAACTTATTGTCCCCAAATGTAAAAAATAATGAATTTGCCACCGTGCATGGAACTTTGACAATGTAAAACATATTAGATGTATTGGATCTTCAGGGACCATCCTTAATTTTTAGTAGAACATTGCCTTTTATTTCCTTATTTTTAAGTGAATTTCAATTGCATTGCCCCTAAAACCTTTTTATAAGATGTTTGCAGTAGTTAGGAATTAATGTGTGTGGTTTTTTCTTTTTTTTTTTTTTAAGTGGGTGTATTCGTTAGAGATTGTGCTCAGCTATGACTAACAGCTACAGTGGTTGAAATACCAAGGGGAGGCCGAGCGCAGTGGCTCGTGCCAGTAATCCCAGCACTTTCGGAGGCTCAGGAGGGCAGATCATGAGAAAGAACGTATGAGGTCAAGAGACGGCGACCATCCTGGCCAACATGGTGAGACCCCGTCTCTACTAAAATATCATTAAAAAATTGGCCGGGCGTGGTAGCGAGCACCTGTAGTCCCAGCTACTCAGGAGGCTGAGGCAGGGGAATTGCTTGAACCCGGTAGGCGGCGGTTGCAGTGAGCGGAGATCGCGCCATTGCACTCCGGCCTGGTGACAGAGCAAGACTCCATCGCAAAAAGGAAGGAAGGGAGGAAGGGAGGAAAAAGAAAGAAGAAAGAAAGATCAAGAGGAGTTTGCTGTCTTTCTCTCGTTTTTTCTTTTTTTTTGTTTTTTGTTTTTTGCTGGTTTTTTTTTTTTTTTTTTGAGATGGAGTCTCGCTCTGTTGCCCAGAGCTGGAGTGCAGTAGCGAGATGTTGGCTCATTGCAAGCTCCGCCTCCCGGGTTCACGCCATTCTCCTGCCTCAGCCTCCCGAGTAGCCGGGGCTACAGGCGCCCACCACCACGCCGGACTAATTTTTTGTGTTTTCAGTTGAGATGAAGTTTCACCGTGTTAGCCAGGATGGTCTCGATCTGCTGACCTCGTGATCCGCCCGTCTCGCCCTCCTGAAGTGCTGGGATTACAGGCGTGAGCCACTGTGCCCAGCCGAATTTGCTCTCTCTCTTTCACTCTGATGTTGAAGGAAAGTGGCTGAGCCAGTTGCAGCGGCTCCAACATGCCCCTAATATTGCAGGCACCTTTATTTCTGCTCTATCAGCTCTACTTCATCTTTGAGGTTGTCTTCTCGTTAAAGGTTGGCCGCTGCAGTTCCAAACCTTACATCTGAGTCAGAGGCCAGGAGGGAAGAAGGAGGGCATAGGCAAACAGGCACAAGCCCATTTAACTAGCTGAGATGCCCACCCAGCAATGCGTGCTTATATTTCGTTAGCTAGAACTTAATTAAACGTCTACTTCTATCGACAAGGAAGGCTGGAAGGTACAGATTTTTGTTACATTGACATTTCCAACGAAATCAGGGCTCCAACAAAAAGAAAGAGGGAGAGAATGCATTTGGGGTAGATAGCTGCCCTAGTGCGGTTGTTTCTCTTTCTAAAATGAATACATATTTGTTAAGGCAAACTTGAAAACTGGAGCAAAGGAAAAGAAAGAGAAGATAATGATGATATTAATTCCTCAAAGTGATCTCTAGTAGCATTTAGTGTAATTATTTGCTTATTTTTTATTAATATTTGAAGATTTTTTTCTGACTGCACTTTTTTTTTTTTTTTTTTTTTTTGGTGAGGGGACAGAGTCTTGCTCTGTCACCTAGACTAAAGAGCAATGGTACAATCATGGCTCACTGCAGCCTCAACCCCCCAGGCTCAAGTAATCCTCCCACTTTGGTCTCCCCAGTAGCTGAAACTACAGCACCACCACATCAGGCTAATTTTTTGTAGAGATGGGGTCTTACTATGTTGCCCAGGCTCATCTTAAACTCCTGGGCTCAAGAGGTCCTCCTGTCTCAGCCTCCCAAAGTGCTGAGATTACAGGTGGGAGCCCAGCACCCAGCCTGATTGTATTTTTCTGATTCTAAAAGTAATGCCCATTCACTTGGGAAACTTTGAGAAAATACAGCAAAGTATAGAGAAAAAAAAATAGAAATCACCCATAATCCTATTACCCATATTATACTATACCATTTTGTTGTATTTTCTGCTGTTCTAAGTATATATTTTACATACTTAATGATCATAGCATATGTACAAGTTGACACCTTTTTCTCACTTTCTAAATAAAATAAGTAAATTTACATATGACCCTACTTCGAGCATTCCTGGGTCCTCATAACAGCATTTCGAATCTCGGTTGCAAATCTGTTTGGAAAGTGCTTGAAGTAGGAAAGAACAAATAGCATGGACTGATTTTCCCCTGCACTGTTTCTGGGAGACCATACGGCAGATTTGGCTCACTTCTCACTCTCACTCTGAGACCATATCATATGCTCTCCTTTCTTTATTTTTCTATCTCAAAAAATGTCAAGTGTACAAACCAAGAGTTAAAATTATTCTTGAGAGAACATGAGCTGTCAGGCCCATTCTTACCGTATGGCTCACAAAAGTGGGTTTTGCTCTGGCTTATAAATTCATAAGATGTCAAAGCTAGAAAAAGCCCCCATGGCTGTCAGTCCAAACCACTAATGTAACAGCAAAAAGAAACAGAAAGGAAAAGCGCCCTGCTCAGCATACCACCTGGCAGAATCAGTGCCAGAACCCAGGACCTCAAGTGCCTTTCTAGTGATTTTCCACTCTACTTTAGATGCTTTTGATGATGCAACTAACTGGTAAACTTCAAAGGTGTTATGACTCCCACAAAAATACTCATCAATGGCCAAGCACGGTGGCTCACACCTGTAATCCCAACACTTTGGGAGGTCGAGGCGGACAGATCACGAGGTCAGGAGATCGAGACCATCCTGGTTAACACGGTGAAACCCCGTCTCTACTAAAAAAAAAAAAAAAAATGTAGCCAGGCATGGTGGCAGGCGCCCGTAGTCCCAGCTACTTGGGAGGCTGAGGCAGGAGAATGGTGTGAACCAGGAGGCGGAGGTTGCAGTGAGCTGAGATCGCGCCACTGCACTTCAGCCTGGGTGACAAAGTGAGACTCAATCTCAAAAAAATAAGAAAAAAAAAATACTCACTAATAAGATTCCCCAAGATCCCCCCAACCCAACTGCAGCCAGTTGCTAATGGTATTAACTAAAACCTAGAGATTTATAATGCCCGAAGTAGGTTGTCTCCAATTAGCAGTTTCATTTAATACACTTGGGTTTTTGGTGAAAACATACAATGGAAAAAATGAAAAAACAACTTTTTCCATTCAGTGTTCACTTGCTATGAGCTCAGACTTTTGCTAAGAGCCATAGGATTGCTAAGAGCTATAGATGTGCAAAATTTATAGTGTGGTTGGGAAGATGAGGGAGACACATGAACCAATATGGTGTATTCATACAGTGGAATGCCGTGCACCTGCAAATGAGGTAATCTGCATGAACTGCCATGAAGAGATGGCCATGACATATTGTTACAAGAAAAATTCGGGTTGTAGAGGAGTGATCTCTGCTCACTGCAACCTCCATCTCCCGGGTTCAAGCGATTCTCCTGCCTCAGCCTCTTGAGTAACTGGAATGACAAACATGCACCACTACGTTCAGGTAATTTTTGTATTTTTAGTACAGACGGGGTTTCACTACATTGGCCAGGCTGGTCTCAAACTCCTGACTGCAAGTAATCTGCCTGCCTCAGCCTCCCAAGCCTCAGCCTCCCAAAGCGCTGGGATTACAGGCATGAGTCACCATGCCTGGCCTTACATTTCTGTTTTCGGAATGTAATTATGTACTGCAGTTTCCCTGTATATGTTGAATAACCATGGTATCTATCACAGACTTGTGACAATTAAATCAGTTGTTCTGAATAAAATGCTTGGATATTTGCCAGACCCATACTAAGTGCTCATTAAACATTAGCCATGATGATGATGATGATGATGATGATGATGATGGAAAATGAGTACTCTCATACTGCTACCAGGTGTACACATTCATACAAGTTATAGGGCCACTTAATCAGATATATATGTGTAAAGCCTTTAAAATTTGAAGATATTTGACCCAGCAGGTCCACTTTCAAAAATTTCCCCTATGGAAAAAAATTTAAGAAGTGTATACAAAGATGAATAAAGAGAAAAACCTTGGCAACAAGCTAAATGTTCAAAACTGAAAATAGTTTAATAACATATGGTGCATCTTTACAATGGAATAGTATGTCCTCACTGTAGCAACAAATATACTGACATTGTAATAGGCTAATAATCATATAATATTAAGCGAGAAAAGCTCACTTCTGAACAACATACACAATATGATCCCATGACAGTACAAAAAGTATAATGTACATATGTATGTCTAGAAGCACATGTCCTAAAATTGCATGCACAGTATTAAACCCTGGGAAATTGTAAAAATTTTCTTCTTTATGCTTGGGTATAATTTCCAATTTTTCTACAATGAATCTCTGTTCGTTGTGTAAGTGTTTGAAAGAAAGGCAAAGGGACTTTGGGAGAGCATTTCATGATGTAGCCTCCACGCTAACAGACTACAATCAGGATGCCTCTGCCTGGAGCCAGAGCAAATGCAAGTGCTTCCAGCCTGCAAGGATCAAGTGGGCACATTTTTCCAGTCTCTACTGCAGAATCAGCAGACATGGGACTAGTGTCCCGGCCTGACTCAGGAGACTGACTTTGGGATGTTGGCTGAAGGCCAAAAAAGTAAATAGTAAGGAAAACTAGGCAATGTCATTGCCAGCAGCCAACCTAAGAAAGCTTTAATTTTCCAAGAACTGAAGGTTCAATTTCCAAAGATCAAGGGGAGACAAAGACAGCTACTCACCTCGCCTCTTACTGGGGTTTTCAGAAGTTTCCAGCAGCTTCCCATCAGACTCAGCTAGCAGCCTCGTTTGAGGCTGGTCTAGAAACCCCACTCTGTGTAGGCTCCTTTTGGCCATTTGCCATGGAACAGCAAAGACTGTCAGCACTCCTCCAAGTAGTCAGCTGTAAGGGGTCTCAGCCTTGCATCTCCTAATTTCTCAAGGAAGAAAGGAACTGAAATTTTACTTAAGCCACGCTCTCTTTTCTATGATGTTTTTCTAGGCTCCCCAAGGGTGTGTGATACTGCTGGAGGGAAGAAAGAAAAGCCCGAGTGAGCTGAACGTCCCATTTACTCACAAGGACTGACCCGGGCATCCCTCAGTTCCTACAAAGGCCCCCACCCATGTATTCAAGCTTCATTTGTTGCTATCCTCCCCCATCTCACTCTGTTCTGGTGTTTCTTGAGTATTCTGTTTCTTACATAACCCTCCCCTTTTTCAGCCTCTGGAATTTTTGCTGGCAACTTCAGAGATCAGCCAATGTGCCTTCTCAGTGTAGTCTTTCCTGATCTCTTGCCTTCCCTGCCACTCCGGATTAGGAAACCCTGTTCTGTGACCCCATAGAACCCTGTCCTACACTCCATAGGGACACCTTTTTATTTATTTCTTTTTTATTATACTTTAAGTTCTAGGGTACATGTGTACAACATGCAGGTTTGTTACATAGGTATACATGTGCCATGTTGGTTTGCTACACCCATTAATTCATCATTTATATTAGGTACTTCTCCTAATGCTATCCCCTCCCTGCCCCCTACCCCATGACAGGCCCCAGGGTGTGATGTTCCTGGCCCTGTGTTCAAGTGTTCTCATTGTTCAGTTCCCACCTGTGAGTGAGAACATGTGGTGTTTGGTTTTCTGTTCCATATGGACACTTTTCCACTATGCTAGAATCATTTGTTCCTGGTCTCTCTTCCCAACCCTAGTGTAAGCAACTCGCAGCCAGAGGCCATGCCTTATTCTCCTTTGTATGCTCAGTGCCCAGCACATGGTATGTGCTCAACACATGTTTGTCAAATAATTAAATAAATGAGTTCATTCATCCATCAATTGATCTTTAAATTGGTTGCAAATTATCTTCTTTTTAAGAAAATGCAAACAATTCTGGGAATTTTGAGGGAGCTGATATTAGTTATTCTCGTTTCAGTGTGAATTCATTTGTCTGATTCCATTGCTTTCCTTTCATGTTAAAGTAAGGAATAGGGAATCGAAATTTGACTTGGAGATGAAATTCTTAGAATGGAGAACGGTAGTTCACTTTGGATAGAATATAGGGTAGGGTATGAATGATGCAGGCTTATGGATAGTGAAACACCAGCCCTGTTTCTAAAAATGTGACAAGTTACATCAAAATCTCCTGAGTGCTTATTAAAAATGCAACATCCAAGGCCCCAACCCAAACCCACACTACCTAGAATCTAGTGAAATGGGCATGTGGAGCTTCATTCATCGTCAGCCAGTTCTGATCAGAGGAATTAGAAAGGCCTAAAGTTACTAGACATTTAGGGTCATGAGGAGAGATGCAGATGGAGGTAGGAGCACACAGAGATGGAGAGAGGAACATGCCAAAGTAAACCTCATATGTTCTGAAATTTTGCCTAAGATTCCCCATAAAAGAAAGCTCTTTCTGGGCGGGGCGCCATGGCTCACGCCTGTAATCCTAACACTTTGGGAGGCTGAGGTGGGCGGATCATGAGGTCAAGAGATTGGGACCATCCTGACCAACATGGTGAAACTGCGTCTCTACTAAAAATACAAAAAAAAAATTAGTTGTATGTGGTGGTGTGGGCCTGTACTTTCAGCTGTTCAGGAGGCTAAGGCAGGAGGATCACTCAAACCCAGTAGGCAGAGGTTGCATTGAGCCAAGATCGCACCATTGCACTCCAGCCTGGGCAATAGAGCAATAATCCATCTCAAAAAAAAAAAAAAAAAAAAAAGCAAGCTCTTTCTTTCTTTTCTTCATCTCAATTCATTGTTTTATATCACATAGGAATTAATACTACTATATTCCTGGAAATTAACATTAAGCATAAACTAGTAGAATGGATAAGAATACATATGGATGCTAGAGATATACTGCCTAGTTCAAACTCTAGCTTCTAAACTCACTTGACATGTAACCTTGGGTGACTAATTTTTCAGTGCCTCCGTTTCCTTATATGTAAGATGGGAATGATAACAGTAGATACCTGCCTTCCAGGGCTTATGGAATTAAATTAACTACAACATATAAAGTACTTAGAACTTCATTAGCAAGTACAATGTATATTAGATATTAACATTACTCTATAAACTATAAATAGGCAAATAGTTGTGTTCTTAGACCCAACAACCACAGACTATGCTTGTTTTTAAGAAATGTTTTTTTTCTGCTGGACACAGTGGCTCACGCCTGTAATCCTAGCATTTTGAGAGGCCAAGGTGGGAGGAACAATTAAACCCAGGAGTTCAACTCCATCCAGGGCAACATCAGGAGACTTCATCTGTACAGGAAAAAAAAAAAAAAATCAGCAGGGTGTGGTGGAACACACCTGTGGTCCCAGCTACTTAGGAGGCTGAAGTGGGAGGACTGCTTGAGTCTGGAAGGTTGAGGCTGCAGTAAGCTGTGATCACACCATTGCATTCTAGCCTGAGCAACAGAGCTAGAAGACCCTGTCGTAAAACAAAAGAGAAAAACTATATTTCTTTTCAGATTTAGTTTTTTATTTTGATTATGAACATTTTCAGATATACTAAGACGTAGAGAAAATGATAGACAGTCTCCATAAAATTATCACCAGTAATTATCAAGATTTTGCCATATTAGCCTAACCTATCCTTTAATAAAATATTTTAAAGAAAATCAGATATATCATGTCATTTTACCCCTCTATATTTCATTATGCATCTCTAAAAATATGGATAGTTTCTCACATTACCTTAACGTTCTTACAGTATCTGTGACATACGGATTCCTTGGTATCAGTTAAACCCAGTCAATGGCAGCATATTTCCCTAATAGTTGAAATCAGAATCCAAACCAGGTCCATCGTCACATTTGGTCCTAATATTTCTTAACTCTCCTTTAATCTAGAACAGTCTTTCTTGCCTCATGCCGTTGACTTCTTGCAGAAGCCAGGTCACTCGTCTTTTAGAATGTACCACATACCTACAGTGACCACTCCTCAAGTTTTGCATGAGACAGCCCCAGTTTATACCTTTTGTCCCAGTACAATTATGTGTAACACTCCTCTACTCTTAGTTGCCTACCCATTGGGAGTTTGTTGATTTGTTTTACTGTCTGCTTTAATTTGTTCTATCTGCCGTATTTCCTATACATTGACATTAGCGAAAGGCCTGATGCAGCCTCATCTTTTTTTATAAGAATTCTTCCTAGATGGTTCTGTTTGCTACAAATATCCTTGTGCTGGGAGGTTTATGTGTGACTGTCCCACTTTAGTGATACTCAAATTGATGAATGAATTCAGGGAATATCAGCATGATCGAGCCATTGTAAAGTTCTTCATCTACCTTTCATCTCATGGTTTCATTCCTTGTTGATAATTGTTTGAATCAATTATTACATTAGATGTTAGAAAACAGTTCTAGCACTATCAGTCCTTCCATATTTATTGACTGGAATTTTTTGTAAAGAACTTCCCCTTCTCACTTGGTTACCCTGCAGTACAATGTATACAGGAAGGGCACAATGAATGCTTAACTCTTTCCTTTTAATGGTCAATTTTCAGAATGGGAAGTTGAAACCTTAGTTACTTCAAGAGGTGTCCAATTTATTAATTTTTTGAGGTTTTTTTGTTGTTTGTTTTTTGCTATGGTGATTTTTTTCTGTTTAAAAAATTTTGTATCATAAATTCATGGGTTCTTACATGTAAGCTTAAATACATTTATAAAATAAATTATCCTCATAAATTAGGAGCAGTCTGTATTAGTCAGGTTTCCCTGGAGAAACAAGGCTAACAGAATGTGCAGAGAGAGAGAGAAAGAAAAAGAGAGAGATTTATTTTAAGCAATTAGTTGACACAGGCCAAGCACAGTGGCTCATGCCTGTAATTCCAGCACTTTGGGAGGCCGAGGCAGGCAGATCACTTGAGGTAAGGAGTTTAAGACCAACCAGCCTGGCCAACATGGTGAAACCCATCTCTACTAAAAATACAAAAGTTAGTGGGTGTGGAGGTGCACGCACATAATCCCAGCTATTCGGGAGGCTGAGGTTTGAGAATCACTGGAATCCAGAGGCAGAGGTTGCAGTCAGCCGAGATTGTGCCACTGTACTCCAGCCTGAGCGACCGAGCAAGACTCCATCTCAAAAAAAGAAATTAGTTCACACAATTGTGGGGGCTGGCATTTCTGAAATCTGTGGGGCAGGCAGGCAGACTAGAAACCCAGAGGAGAGTTATTGTTGCAGCTCAAGTCCGAAGGCAGTCTGGTCCTCAGTTCTCGTCTCTTAAGCTTTTCAGCTGACTAGAGGAGGCCCACCCACACGGTGGAGGGTCATCTGCTTTACTATTCTACTGAATTAAATGTTAATCTCATTTCAAAAGTACCTTCCTAGCAACATCTAGACTTGTTTGACCAAATATCTGGGTACTGTGGCCTAGCTAAGTTGATGCATAAAATAAACTATTACACTGTCTCTATATTTTAAAATAACAATAGCATCTCAGGGTAGAAAATGCAAAAAGTGGTAGAATCAATGCTTACTGTGAGTGTTCATATGTGGGAGAGAGAACTCAGGCCAAACCAAACAAGAAACATTTGAATTTGTAATTTCTGAATGTTCTACTGGTTTTCACGCTAGACAGAACTGACAAAAAATGCCTCTGGTTCTGCTGCTTCCCATGTAACCTTGAGGAACTCACATTAGTTTAAGGAGCCTCAGAACCTTCATCTAAAAAGCAATGATAATAGCATCTATTTGGCCTGCCATTTGACAGCCAAGAGTTTGTGCACATTTTGAAATCTCTGTATGTTACACAAATATGTTATTAGACTACTTTTGTTAAGACCCAGTGAACCAGAGTGTCAAACAAATGTGCTTTGAAGCTATAGTGGTAAGTGTAATGCTGCATTACAATGTTCAATGACTTTCTCTCTATTTGACAGAGGCCTTTACTCTCAGGTCTCACATTTTAAGAAAAAGAAAAGTTGTTATTCTCCTAAGGGAAAAAGAGTAAGAGCACTAATTTTCCATATGAATGCCTCTATCAGTAAGTACATGTTTTCCCTGTAGTCCCTAATTCTCTATGTCAGCAATGTAAAAATGACAAATGCAAAGGATAAATAAAGGTAGTTATCAATGTAGTTATAACAAATATGAAGGCTGTCTCTTTGTTATCCATTCAACAAACACTTATAAAACACCCATTAAATGTGAAAGACTATGCCAGGTGCTATTGAAGACACAGAAATGAATCAAACCCAGATTCTGTCCTCAAGCAAACTACAGGTTATTGAGAGGAAGAAACCATAATTAAAAAGGAAAAATCTGTAAGATTTGAATTGAAAAGTACAATGAGAGAGCTCGGTAACAGCCTATGGAAGTCTGGAGAAGGAGAGATGAGTTTCAATTGTAGGTTCCAGACAAGTTCTTGGACAAGGTGGCACTGAAGCTAGACTAAAGAATAGGAATAGATTTGGACCTGTGAGATAGGCAAGGTGGGGGCAGATGAAAGGTGGGCGGAGGGGGGGATGTTGCGGATGTGGTGGGAGTATAAGATAATTGAAGGGTCTAAGAAGTAGGAAAGAAGTATGGACATGTGCTATGTGTGGCAATCAATGAATTCTTTCCTTTACCTCTAACTTCTTTCTCTGCAATTTTAGAAAGGATCTTAGGATTCATCTAATACTAGGATGGCAAAAAGTCTTCCTCTGTCTAGCTCATCAACTTCAATTGATGGGTAACAGAAGGTCACAGCTGGTTGGTCAGCTCAATGGAGAGAGTTATTGTCCTATACCACTTCGTAAATTAAAGTTTTATTAAAATAATGATGCTTGACTGGACACGGTGTAATCCCAGCACTTTGGGAGGTCGATGCAGGAGAATCGCTTGAGTCTATGGGTTTGAGACAAGCCTGGGCAACATAGTGGGACCTCATTTCTACAAAAAAAAAAAAAATAAACAAAATTAGCTGGGCATAGTGGCATAAACCTGTAGTCTCAGCTAGTTGGGAGGCTGAGGTGGGAGAATCACATGAGCCCAGCAGGTTGAGGCTGCAGTGAGCCGAGGCTGCAGTGAGCCAAGACTTGCCGCTGCACTCCAGCCTGGGCTACAGAGTGAGACCTTGTCTCAAAATAATAATAATCATTATTATGGTGCTTTCCAACTTTAAAACTTTATGATTCCCAGAAACCAAATCTTGTTTGGAAGTTTTGAACATTTTAGATATAAATTTTTCTTAGCTAGAATACTTACACCCATGCTTCCTAAACATAAAATACAGAACTTAATCTAGCTTTCTTGATGATTCAGATTTGTCATGATCGAAAACAGAAGGGATTGTACTGTGCAATATCACAGCATTGCCAAGATCCATGGAGGCACAAGGGATTATTTACTCTTAAATTTAGTGGCTCCAAAGTTCTCTCTACTTGGTATATATAATTTTTTATTTTTCTTCTGCCTGGTTATTGGGCATTTAGCTCTCAGATTTTGGTGCTTTCAGTATATCTACCTATTTTGCCCACTTCTGTTCTGTCTGTTTGCTGTTCCTATTCTGTTTGAAGCTTGGAAGTTACATAATGAAGTTCTGTTAGAATTACACATAAAATAAGAGTAAATAAGCTCTGAGTATGAGTCTAAGAGGATTGCCTACATGTAAAGTATCTTAGTGCCATCTGGTCTGGCTGTTTAATTAAAAGGGTGTGTGTGTGTGTGTGTGTGTGTGTGTGTGTGTGTCTGTGAGAGAGAGAGAGAGATAGAGGGAGACAGAGAGAAAGAGACAGAAGGAGAGAGACAGAGAAAGAGAATAAAGAGAATGTATATATGTATGTGCACATAAATGTATTTTTCCCTTCTGGTTTTTTACTATGACTGTAAGATACCTAAATTCAAGATAAGTAAAATGTGACAGTTTATAATATGCCTAGAAAAACTGAGAAGCATAGAAAAATCTAAGATAACAAGAAATTTTGTCCCACTGCATACAAGAGATAATCATGGTTGCCCCTGCTGTTGTACAGACCCTGTGATGATCATGAGGCAATGCAAAGAGCACCCATTATCTCTGAGAAACAGCAGCTACATGATTAGGCCAAGCTCCTGTGGGGAAACTGAAAGAAAATGATTATTAGACTTGAGGTTTCTTGATCCCAAACCAGACTTCCTTCAACTTCTATGAAATTCTGCTTATACGATAATTATTATTAGACATCAGAAGAAATCCTGTACTTCCGCTCTACACTGAAGGAGCGTGTATCCAAGGGATGTGGGTTTGGAGTAAGTCAGTGCATCCCCCCAAAAAATCAACCAATGAGTGGCTGAACAGAATCACCTGGTGAGCTTGTTTAAAATATGGATGCTTGGATCCCATTATCTAGAGTCTGTTTAGCAGCCTGGAGATTGAAACCAGAAGTTTGAGAGGGGTTTTCATCCTTAAATACTTAAGCATTCAACTCCATCATAACTATAGTACCATTTTCACACCCAGGTTTGACTTGAGAGAAACTCAAATTGTCTTTGTGCTTGCAAACATTTAGTATTCAGGCCTGGGGCTTTAGGTAATCCAAAGGTCATGGCTTTTTTGTTGTTGTTGTTGTTGTTTTTTTCCAGAACACTCCTTTTTTTCTGCCTCTGCCTTTCCTGTCCAGCTCTCTATGTACTTCTCAGCCCCTTCACCCATGCCTGTGCCAAAATAACAGGCCATCTAGGCATGCTTGACATCCCAACCAATTTCTTTCTGTTCTACCTCTGCTCCTGGTGCTGAACTGGAAGTGGTGGCAGGGTTACTATAGGACATCCTAAGAGCCTGGCCCTGCTTCACAGATGAGATGGGGTTCGGGGAGTAGGGTGAGGCTTTCTGCAGATGTTTCTGAAGAAAAGGTCAAGTGGTCAAAAATAATGTTCACAGTAAAAATTGTGACAGGGTCCCAGCTAGGAAGTAAAAGTGTTCTCCAGGGTTGAAGGGACATCTACCATCTTCTGCAACAGCAGCAACAGGGGTTCTGACTGAGAGTAGACACAAGGAAAAGTGTTTTGGCTCATATCACCTCACTTAATACTCACAACAGCTCTAAGATGAAAATATTATTGTCCTTACTTTATATATAATAAAACTAAGGCTGAGAAGTCATTTAGTCAAGCTTGTACAATAAGAAAGAGACAACGCTGGGTTCAAAATCATCACAACAGATGCAAAGTCTGAGTCGCAGCCACTGGGCTATATTAGCACACAACCAGATTTATTTATTTATTTATTTAATTTTTTGAGACGGAGTCTCACTCTGTTAGCCAGGCTGGAGTGCAGCGGTGCAATCTCAGCTCACTGAAACTTCCACCTAGTGGTTCAAGCAATTCTCCTGCCTCCGCCTCCCAAGTAGCTGGGATTACAGGCATGCACCACCATACCCAGCTACTTTTTCTGTTTTTAGTAGAGACAGGGTTTCTCCACGTTGGCCAGGCTGGTCTCAAACTCCTGACCTCAGGTAATCTGCCTGCCTCAGCCTCCCAAAGTGCTAGGATCATAGGCGTGAGCCAGCACACCCGGTCACACAACTAGATTTAAATACATATTCAGGTGTTATAAGAATCCTGATACCTGTCTGTGGTCCTAAGCAACGCTATGGAGGATACGTTCCATTCCTATACTTTCAGGTCATTGTAGCAATACTGGATCCTGTGGGAGCAGGAGCTAGAAGCTTTGAGTGCACCGAAAGGCTGAGAATTCCTCTGTCCTTGGCAGTCAGTGTCAGGATCTGCAGCTGACTCAATGCCTGGGAGAAACGTGTGGTTTACGCTATCCCGTTGGGAACGCACACAGCCCTCTCCATCAGAAAGATGGAGCACTATAGCGGTCACAAGAAACCACAGGAAAGCAGCTTTCCCATGGGTCTGCAGGACTTTGGGATCCCTGCTGCTGCAGAAAGATTTCATTCTCCTTTCCGAGATTCAAAATTAGACACCAATCTGACAGACCTAGGTATAAATAGCATCTTCACCAATGAATGTTTAACCCAGTGGGTTTTCTTAACTCTCAAGGTGGCTGAGGAGCTCCACAAAGGTGTCTTAAGAGACATTGCAAAGAAACAAGGTAAGTGCAATACGTCTGAGTTTTCCCAACCAATCCCATTTCAACCAGAACAGGGCTGCTGAAATGTGTTTTATATGTTGGGCTTCCTTGTAAGCTTCTGTTTGAAGGAAGGATTCCATGTGAAGAACCATGTCTGTAAATGACTGTTTCTATCCTCTTGAATTTGACTACTGTTATTCCTAAACCCTACCGGATGGATGGAGATCTAAGACTAAATAAAATAAGGAATAGGCCAGGTGTGGTGGCTCACGCCTGCACTTCCAGCCCTCTAGGAAGTCGAGGCAGGCAGATCATTTGAGCCCAGGAGTTCAAGACCAGCCTGCGCAACATGGCAAGATCCTGTCTCTACTAAAAATACAAAAATTAGCTGGGTATTATGGCACCTATAGTCCCAGCTACTCGGGAGGTGAAGGCAGAAGGATCACTTGCGCCTAGGAGGTCAAGGCTACCGTGAGCCAAGATCACACCACTGAACTCCAGCCTGGGCAACAGAGTGAGACCTTGTCTCAAAAACAAAAAACAAAACAAAACAAAACAAAAACGAGGAATAACCTCCCCACAGCATAAAAACGGGTACCTTTTTTTTTTTTTTTTTTTTGGGACAAGGTCTCCCAGGTTGGAGTGCAATGGTGCAGTCTCAGCTCACTGCAACCTCAACCTCTGAGATTTAAGTGGTTCTCTCACCTCAGCCTCCCTACAGGCACATACCATCACACCCAGCTAATTTTTGTATTTTTTTGTAGAGACAGGATTTCACCATGTTGCCCATGCTGGCAGGGCCTCATCTCCTTTTGTTTAGGCTGAAAATGTAAAATATTCACTTTCCCAGCTTCCTTGGTAACTAGGACATGGGAATATGTCCCATTTCTCCAAAAGTCTTCTGGGAAGAGCTTTTCTCTCTATATATATATATAAAAAAAGTAAGAGGTCCATGAAAATGCCCCTTTTCTTCACTTGCCAGGCCCTTAGAAAACATTATCCCTTTTTATCCTCATAGCAACCCTATGAGGTGATTAATAATATCATTCCAGCCAGGCGCGTGGCTCACGCCTGTAATCCCAGCACTTTGGGAGGGCGGATCTCGAGGTCAGGAGATCGAGACCATCCTGGTTAACATGGTGAAACCCCGCCTCTACTAAAAATACAAAAAATTAGCTGGGCATGGTGGCGGGCGCCTGTAGTCCCAGCTGCTCGGGAGGCTGAGGCAGGAGAATGGCATGAACCCAGGAGGCGGAGCTTGCAGTGAGCAGGGATAGCACCACTGCACTCCAGCCTGGGTCAAGGTTTTTTTGAGACTCCTCTGTCTCAAAAAAAAAAAAAAAAAGTCATTCCGAGTTTAAAAGTGGAGAAACTGAGGCTTAGAAAAGTGAATAACTTGACCAAGATCCTATCTAATAAATGGTAGGGTCAAGATTTGAACCCAGATCTGTGTGACTCCTATTATGGGTTGAATTGTGTCCCCCTAAAAAGGTATGTTGAGGTCCTAGTCCCCAGTACACAGAATGGGACCTCATCCAGAAATAGGATCTCTACAGAGGTAATCAAGTTAAAATGGGGTCATTAGAGTGGGCCCTAATCTAACATGACCGGCCTAATTATAAAAAGGGGGAAACTTTGCACAGAGAGAGACACACGTAGAAGACGGTCTAAGGCACGTAGGGAGAAGACAGTCATGTGTCTGGACTGATGCATCTCTAAGCCAGGGAACCCAAGAATTGAATGCAAACACTGGAAGCCAGAGAAGGCAAGGAAGGATTCTCTTCCCATAGAGCCATCAGAAAGCATGGCTCTGCCATCACCTTCATTTCAGACTTCTAGCCTCCAGAACTATGAAACAATACATTTCTATTGTTTGAAGCCACCTATTTTTTGTTTGTTCATTTGTTTTTTTCCTTTGACAGAGTCTAGCTCCATCGCCCAAGCTGGAGTGCAATGGTATAATCACAGCTTACTGCAGCCTCAGCCGCCTGGGCTCAAGCAATCCTCCTGCCTCAGCCTCCCAAGTAGTTAGAACCACAGGTGAGCCACTGCATGTGGTCCCATTTTTTGGTACTTTGTTATGGCAGCCTAGGGAACTAAAACAACTCCTAAACCATTAAAGAGGTTATTATTAGAATGCCTCCCTGAAAATGTGCAAATTTAGGTATGTTTGCCTGAGAATGGTACTGAAGTAGCAGAAACAATCCTAAAAAATAGTGACTGTCTTGGCCGGGCATGGTGGCTCACGCCTGTAATCCCAACACTTTGGGAGGCAGAGATCAGTGGATCACTTAAGGTCAGGAGTTCAAGACCAGCCGGGCCAACATGGTGAAGCCCCGTCTCTACTAAAAATACAAAAATTAGCCAGGTGTGGTGGCACATGCCTGCAGTCACCTACTCCGGAGGCTGAGGTGGGAGAATTATTTGAACCTGGGAGGTGGAGGTTGCAGTGAGCCGATTTCATGCCACTGCACTCCAACCTGGGTGACAAAGCGAGACTCTGTCAAAAAAAAAAAAAAAAATAGTAACCATCTTCATGAATGTACAAAGGCAGAGCCAAGCAAATCTGTATTGGCCTGTTATGTATGTCCCATGTGAAGAGACCACCAAACAGGCTTTGTGTGAGCAATAAAGCTTTTTAATCACCTGGGTGCAGGCAGACTGAGTCCAAAAAAGGAGTCAGCAAAGGGAGAAGGAGTGGGGCAGTTTTATAGGATTTGGGTAGGTAGTGGAAAATTACAGTTAAAGGGGGTTTTTCTCTTGCGGGCAGGGGTGGGGGTCACAAGGTGCTTGGTGGGGAGCTCCTGAGACTCATTATCCAGAAGAAGGAATGTCACAAGGTCAATTGATCAGTTAGGGTGGAGCAGGAACAAATCACATGGTGGAATGCCATCAGTTAAGGCAGGAACCAGTCATTTTCAATTCTTTTGTGACTCTTCACTTGCTTCAGGCCATCTGGATGTATACGTGCAGGTCACAGGGGATATGATGGCTTAGCTTGGGCTCAGAGGCCTGACATTCCTGTCTTCTTATATTAATAAGAAAAACAAAACAAAATAGTGGTGAAATGTTGGGGTGGCGAAAATTTTCGGGGGTGGAATGGAAAGATAATGGGTGATGTTTCTCAGGGCTGCTTCAAGTGGGATTAGGGGCAGCATTGAACCTACAGTGGGAGAGATTAAGCTGAAGAAAGATTTGGGGGTAAGGGGTGATATTATGGGGTTGTTAGAAGAAGCATTTGTCATATAGAATGATTGGTGATGGTCTGGATGTGGTTTTGTACGAATCGAGAAACTAAACCAAAGACACAAGGTCCAAATAAGAGAAGGAGAAAAACAGGTATTAAAGGACTAAGAATTGGGAGGACCCAGGATATCCAATTAGAGAGTGCCCAAGGGGGTTCAGTGTAATTATTTGCTTGGTTGGTGAGTTTTGGGGCTCTATCTTTGAGTTTTTTATGTTGTCATATACCAGGCCAGATTGATTTAGGTAAAAACAACAATCTACATTTAAAAATATACAGAGTCCTATTTTTTCAGCAGTAAGTCGAGGCCTCAGCAGTTCTGGAGGAAAGAGAAATGCAAAGCCAGCGATTGTTTGTTAAAGAAGGATTAGAAACAGCTAGGAGAGAGTGAACGAGACTGATAGTGTGGTGGAGATAGCTGGGGAGAGGTAGAGGGTGGCATAAGAACAGGAATGAGAATAAGAGTAAGTATAAAAGTTAATAATAGGACTTCATCAGGGTGAAAGTATTAGAGGGTGCCTTGCCAGCAAAGATCATCTATCCACTCCAAGAGGGAATCAAGAGTGGCGGTCTAGGGATAGTACCAGGAGATATCTGCTACGAAGGTTTGGAGAAAAAGTGTAAACCAGCAGTATAAATAGGGGCAGGGCATTTATGAGTAGTTAAGAATGGTGAATAGGAGGATGACAAGACAGAAGATAGTAGGGATGAAAAGTTTTTAGGGCATAGTCCAAGTAGTGGGGATGACTGCAGTACTAGTACTGCTGCTGCCTGTCCTCTTAAACACTGCGGTGGGTCCAAAACTAGCTGTCACCAAGAATGTATATACAGGAACTGATCTGAGTGCCCTGACTTACAGGTTACCCTGTGCCATACCTTTGAGACAAGGGACCTGTCCAGGCTTCCTTCTGATGGCCAACCCATCTCTAATGCTGGCCAGTCTTTCTCACACAAAGTTCTAAGTTTTCCTGGTGTCATAGTAACTCCATAGTCTCCCTTAAATCCCTTTTTGAAATTTTCAACATAATTCCTAGTGGGGTGAGTTTACTTTGTGCCTGACCCATGTTTCCGCAAGACAAAACACCACACTTACACCACACGCACACCACAAAACAAAGAACGGGTAAAAAGGGCACACATGCATTGTTTCAGTTTACACCAAACCAGAGTCAGAACCAAAATCAGAGAAAATCCAAGAAATCCAAGAAATCCAAGCCAGGTCAAAACCAAAACCAAAGTATCAAGCAATCCAAGTCAAGTCAAAAACAAAAAAAAACAAAGTGTTGGTATGGGCACACCGTGGGTGATCAGGCCATGCTTCCACTCAAATGGAGTAGGCAAGTTCCAAAGACTAGTCTTACCAAGTTTCAGATGTCCAGACTCCAAGTGCCAGTTCCTTTCTGGTGTTCAGCCACTGCGTTTATCCTCCACAGGGGCCTGCCACGTGCTGCTCTGGCAAGGTGTTCCACCGGGGCAGGGCAATTGCCTAGCCAAGAGTGCTCTGAGGATCTGCATCACTCAAGCTGGCCAGAGTCCCCACAGGGATGCTCCACAGGGCAGGCCTAAGCCACCTAAGGGGTTGCCTTGACCATCCGTTAATCACCTCACTTCCCGGTGAGGGAACCAAGAAATGTAGCAGGACAAGCTGCCGACAAAACCCTTCAGACACTTCCTTCAGAGTTCCTTCAGAGTTAAAGAAGGAAGGGTTTTATTTGGCTGGGAGCTTTGGCAAGACTCACGTCTCCAACAACCAAGCTCCCCAAGTGAGCAATTCCTGTCCCATTTAAGGGCTCACAACTCTAAGGGGGTCCACATGAGAGGGTCGTGATTGATTGAGCAAGCAGGGGTTACATGACTTGGGGCTGCATGCACCACTAATTAAAATGGAACAGAACACGACAGGGATCTTCACAGGGCTTTTCTTATGCAAATAACCAGTTAGGTCAAGGGTCGATCTTTAACTACCAGGCCCAGGGTGTGGCACTGGGCTGTCTGCTTGTGGATTTCATTTCTGCCTTTTAGTTTTTACTTTTTCTTTCTTTGGAGGCAGAAATTGGGCATAAGACAATATGAGGGGTGGTCTCCTCTCTTATCTGGAACAAGGTTGGGGCCGAGCAAGAAAGTGCATCCGTATAAAAGTACAAATGGACTATACCCTGTAGCTTCTTGAGGGCAGGCTCTAATTCTGAGAAGGGCAAGTGATAAAAGTACTGTCCAGTCCTTTTTAAGTTGGAGGGTGAGTTTGGCGAGGTGTGTTTTAAAACACCATTAGTCCTTTCTACCTTCCCTGAAGATGGAGGATGGTAGTGGGTATGACGTTTCCACTGAATACCAAGAGCCTGAGAAACTGCTTAGGTGATTTGACTAATGAAGCATTAGTCAAATGGACCATTGTCAGATTGAATAGAAGTAGGGAAGCCAAATCAGGGAATTACGGCTGTTGAAAGGGAATAAATGACTGCAGTAGCCTTTTTGGAGCTAGCAGGAAAGGCCTCAACCCATCTGGTGAAGGTGTCGATCCAAACCAGGAGATCTTTAAATTTACGGACACAGGGCATATGAGGAAAGTCAATCTGCCAATCTTGTGTTGGAGTAAATCCACAAGCCTGATGCATAGGAAAAGGAGGCCTGAGAAAACCTTGGGGGCTGGTGGCATGGCAGACAGAGCATTGAGAGGTGATGGTCTTAAGGATGGATTTCCATGAAGAGAAGGAGATGAGGGGCTGCAGGTGAGCCAGAGGTTTGTATCCCACATGGAAGTGGTCATGAAGGGAAGAAAGAATGGACTGAGCTTGCGAGGCAGGAAGAATGAATTTTCCATGGTCTGAGAACCACTTGCCCTGAATTGGAAAAGACTGGTAGAGCAGGTTTTCAGAAGAAGAGTAGGTGGGAGTGACAGAGGAGAAAGAAAAATACTGGCCTTCTGGAGTCGGGGCTGGAATATTAGCGGGCATGGAGAAATTGGCTATTTATTTTGCTGTCCTGTTGGCATAGGCATTTTCTTTTTTTTTTCTTTTCTGTTCTTTTTTTTTTTTTTTTTTTGAGACAGGGTCTTGCTCTGTCTCCCAGGCTGGAGTACAGTGGCCGATCTCGCCTCACTGCAACCTCTGCCTCCCGGGTTCAAGCAATTCTCCTGCCTCAGCAGGAGTAGCTGGGACAGGCATCTGCCACCATGCCTGGCTAATTTTTGTATTTTTAATAGATTCAGGGTTTCACCATATTGGCCAGGTTGGTCTCGAACTCCTGACCTTGTAATCTGCCTGCGTCGGCCTCCCAAAGTGCTGGGATTACAGGCATGAGCCACTGCGCCCGCCCGGCCAGCATAGGCATTTTCTTTTGTGATAAGATCAGTAGGTTTCTGGTGTCGTTTACAATGAATGACTCCAGCCTTGGCTGACAGGAGAGCAGCCTTAAGGAGGGCCTTTATTATGAAGGCATTGATAATGGAAGAGCCTTGTGTGGTAAGGAAGCCTCTTTCAGCCCAGATGACAGCATGGTTATGGAGGATGTGGAAAGCATATCTGGAGTCAGTATAAATGTTAATGTGCATTCCTTTAGCAATAGAGAGCGCACAAGTTAAAGCAATCAGTTTGGCTTGTTGGGAAGTGGTGGAGGGAGGAAGTGCAGCAGCTTCCATAATGGAGGTGTGGGACGTGACAGCGTATCCAGCTTTAGCTGGTGAAAATTGATTGGGTTTAGAAGAACTGCCATCAATAAACCAAGTGTGGTCTGGGTTTGGAAATGGAAGAATAGAAATATAAGGAAAGGGGAAGATGCTATGCGTATTAGGGAAATACAGTCATGCAGTTCAGGAGTTGTGTTGGGTGCTCAGTGAGAAGCTGGGTTGAAATTCGGCCTATGGGTAAGAGTTACTGTTGGAGTTTCAACAAAAAGTGAATAGAGCTGGAGGAGTCGAGGGGCAGACAACAAATGTGACAGGTGTGAGGAAGATATGAATGCTTGAAAGTTGTGAGAACTGTAGAGGGTAAGTAGAGCAGAGTCTGTGATTTTGAAGGCCTCTAGAAGTATTGAAGAGGTGGCTGCCACCGCACGCAGACATAGAGGCCAGTCCAGAACTGTCAGGTCAAGTTGTTTTGATAGAAAGACAACAGGTCATGGGCCTGGCCCCTGTGTGAGGACTCCAGCAGCAGAGCCTTGTATTTCAGCTGTGTGTAAGGAAAAAGGTTGGGTCGAGTCGGGGAGTGCTAGTGTAGGAGCTGTCTACGGGGCCTTTTTGAAAAAGCGAAAGGATGAATGGGGAAAAGACTTAGGGTCTATGGGATCAGTTAAGTTACGCTTTGAGCTTGTAAAGTGGTTTGGTTAGGGTAGCAAAGCCTGGTATCCAGAGTCAGAAATATCCAACAATGCCTAGGAAGGAAAGGAGTTGCTGTTTGGTGGTGGGGTTTGGGGTCTGAGAGATTAATTGAACATGGTCTGCAGGAAGGGCACGTATATGTTGATGGAGGATTATACCAAGATAGGTAACGCTAGGGGAAGAAATTTGTGCCTTGGAGGGGGATACTCGGTACCCCTTTGAGTAGAGATGAGGAAGAAGCAGGATAGTGTCCTGCTGGGAAGATTGGTAAGAGGGGTGGCAAAGAAGAAGATTATCAAAATATTGAATAAGGTGGGAGGCAGACAGTCGAAAAGAAAGCAGACCATGAGAAAGGTCCCGGTCAAAGTAGTGTGGGCTGTCCCTGAAGCCTTGGGGCAGAACAGTCCAGGTGAGTTGTTGGGATTGGTGGGTATCAGGGTCAGTCCAAGTAAAGGCAAAAAGAGGCTGGGAGGAGGGATGTAAGGGGATAGTAGAGAAGGCGTCTTTGAGGTTGATAACAGAATAGTGAGTTGTGGGAGGGGGTATTGAAGATAGGAGGGTATACGGGTTTGGCACTATAGGATAGATGGGAAGGACGATTTGATTAATAAGGTGAAGATTCTGAACCAACCTGTAAGACTTGTCCAGTTTCTGGACAGTTAGGTTAGGGGAGTTGTAAGGAGAATTTGCAGGCTTTAAGAAGCCATGTTGTAATAGGCAGGTGATAATAGGCTTTAACCCTTTTAAAGCCTACTGTGGGATGGGATATTGGCATTGAGCAGGGTAAGGGTGATTAGATTTTTATGGGATGATAAGGGGTGCATGATCAGTCGCCAAGGAGGGAGTAGAGGTATCCCATACATGTGAATTAAGGTAGAGAGACACAAGGGGAGGATGCAAAGTAGGCTTTGAACTGGGGAAAAGGGTGGCAATGTGGTGTGGCTGTAGCCCAGGAATAGTCAGGGAAGCAGATAATTTAGTTAAAATGTCTCGACCTAATAAGGGAGCTGGGCAGGTGGGGATAACTAAAAAGGAGCGCATAAAAGATGTTGTCTAAGTTGGCACCAGAGTTGGGGAGTTTTAAGAGGTTTAGAAGCCTGGTCGTCAATACCCACAACAGTTATGGAGGCAAGGGAAACAGGTCCTTGAAAAGAAGGTAATGTGGGCCGGGCGCGGTGGCTCAAGCCTGTAATCCCAGCACTTTGGGAGGCCGAGACGGGCAGATCACAAGGTCAGGAGATCGAGACCATCCTGGCTAACCCCGTGAAACCCCGTCTCTACTAAAAAAAAAATACAAAAAACTAGCCAGGCTAGGTGGCGGGCGCCTGCAGTCCCAGCTACTCGGGAGGCTGAGGCAGGAGAATGGCGTAAACCTGGGAGGCGGAGCTTGCAGTGAGCTGAGATCCAGCCACTGCACTCCAGCCTGGGTGACAGAGTGAGACTCCGTCTCAAAAAAAAAAAAAAAAAAAAAAAAAGAAGGTAATGTGGGGTGGGTAGCCTCCACATCAATTAAGAAGGGAACGGACTTACTCTTCCACTATAAGAGTTACAGGAAGCTTGGCATCTGTGATGGTCCAGGGGGCTTCTGAGGCGATGGGGCAGTGTCAGTCTTCAGCCACTAAGATGAGAAGATCTGGGAAGGAGTCAGTCAGAGAACCTTGGACCAGAGTTCCAGGGGCTCTGGGAGTGGCTGCCGGGCGAGATGGACAGTCCGATTTCCAGTGGGGACCTGCACAGATGGGACATGGCTTAGGAGGAATCTCAGGCTGCGGGCATTCCTTGGCCCAGTGGCCAGATTTCCAGCACTTGAAGCAAGATCCTGGGGGAGGCGGTCCTGGAGGAATGCCTGGCCGCTGCAGTTTAGGCGTTTTGAAGTTCTTGTGTGCTGGAGTTGTGGCTGGGGTTTCTCTCACAGTGGAGGCAAGTAATTGCAGCTCAAAAATACGTTGTCGCTTGGCTGTCTCTTCTCTATTATAGTACACCTTGAAGGCGAGGTTAATTAAGTCCTGTGGTGGGGTTTGAGGACTCGATTCTAATTTTTGAGCTTTTTCTAATGTCGGGAGTGGACTAGGTAATAAAATTCATATTGAGAATAAGACGGCCTTCTGGCCCCACTGGGTCTAGGGTGCTAATGTGTCTAAGGGTTGTTGCCAAATGGGCCATGAACTGGGCTGGGTTTTTATATTTGATGAAAAAGAGCCTAAACGCTAACTGATTTGGAAGAGGTTGAACAAAGAAAAAGGAGCATTAACCTTGACTATGCCTTCAGCTCCAGCCACCTCTGTAAGAGGGAATTGTTGCGCAAGTGGGAAAGAGAGAGTTGTGGAATGAAACTGTGAGCCAAACCGGGTGTGAGGAGGGGAGGTGATAGAAGGATTATAGGGTGGGGGAGCGGAGGCTGAGGAAGAATTAGACCTAGTGAGGAGCAGCCTAGGGAGGAGGGGAGAAGTCAGATGGGTCCGTAGAAAAGGAGGATTCAAAGGACTCAGAGCTTGGGGTGGAGACTGAAGGAACAGATAGGAGAGAAAGAAGAAAGATTTGGGACGAGTGGCATTGGGAGAAGAGGCTAGGGAGGGACTGATGTGTAAAGAATGCCTGGATGTCAGGCACCTCAGACCATTTGCCCATTTTACGACAAAAATTATCTCGATCTTGTAGGATGGACAAATCGAAAGTGCCATTCTCTGGCCACTTGGAACTCTTGCCAAGTTTGTATTGGGGCCAAGCAGTATTACAGAAGAAAATAAGACATTTAGGTTTTAGGTCCGGTGTTAGTCAAAGGGGTTTTAGGTTTTTAAGAACACAGGCTAAGGGAGAAGAAGGGGGAACGGAGGGCGGAAGGTTGCCCATAGTGAAGGAGGTAAGTTTAAAGAGAAACGTAGAGACATGGAGAAGGGGGTGGGTGAGCAGCCCTAGGCTGTAATGTGGGTGAGCATCCAAAGCAGGTGTCCCCGCAACTGACTTGCCACCAAGGGAATATGGGTGAATGACCAAGGCAGGCGTCCCCGCGGTGATCAGACACCAGTGAAATGTGGGTGAGTGATCAAGGCAGGCGTCCCTGCTATGATCAGACACCAAGGGAAGTCTGTCTTCTCAAATCCGTGACCGATGTCGGAGTTTTTGAGTTGACGGATAAAATGTGTCTCCTTTGTCTCTACTAGAGAGGAAAAAAGAACTGGAACTGGAAGGACAGGGAGATTGAAGGGTAGCAAGAGAGGCTGGAGAAGAGAGTGAAGAGACTGCTTACCCGATTTGAAATCCGTGAGATGTTCCTTGGGCTGGTCTGAGGACCTGAGGTTGTAGGTGGATCTCCTCACGGAGTGACAGCAAGCACAGGGGACCGGTCTCCCGAAGGAGTCCCTCTGTCCCAGGTTTTTGGCACCAAATGTTACGTGCGTCCGTGTGAAGAAGCTTTGTGTGAGCTATAAAGCTTTTTAATCACCTGGGTGTAGGTGGACTGAGTCCAAAAAAGGAGTCAGCAAAGGGAGATAGGGGTGGGGCAGTTTTATAGAATTTGGGTAGCTGGTGGAAAATTACAGTTAAAGGGGGTTTTTCTCTTGTTGGCAGGGGTGGGGGTTGCAAGGTGCTCAGTGGGGAGCTCCTGAGACTCATTGTCCAGGAGAAGGAATGTCACAAGACCAATTGATCAGTTAGAGTGGAACAGGAACAAATCACAATCACAATGGTGGAATGTCATCAGTTAAGGCAGGAACTGCCTATTTTCACTTCTTTTGTGGTTCTTCAGTTGCTTCGGGCCATCTGGATGTATACGTGCAGGTCACAGGGGATGTGATGGCTTAGCTTGGGCTCAGAGGCCTGACACAGCCCAGCAGGAAAACCAGGTTGCAGCAGAGACAATCACAGACTCAACCTGCATTTATCAAACTAAAAATATGGTCGAAGGTGCTTCCTATGTAAGGCTCCAACACCCTTTGAGGTTGGTGTCTCTGTTTTCATTCTATAGGTGATGGAACTGACTGGCCCTAAATCCCACAGCTAATAAAAAGAAGCCTTTGAGTCTATAGCTCCTAACAAAGCCCACTGCTCTTTCTGCCTGCTGTGACTTACTCTCAAGGGAAACCATCCTCAGGGACATTTCATGGCCTCTGGATGTGGTCAGACATTAGAGCAAACACTGTGTAAGTATAATATTTGCCTCATCCTTTGTGTTTCTATTTGGATGGAGCAGGTTTTGGTTTTATTGTTGTTGCTGTTGTTTTTTTCTTTTTTCGGACTTAATTGGTGAGTGTAACGAATTACAGTTCCTCTGTGTGTTGTCTCAGAACACCCAACTGCATCTCCCTGATGGCCTCATTTCCCCCTTCTGTTACTGTGCATTCCACTGCAGCAGAGCTAATAATTGAAACTAATTAACTTAAGAATTGCCTTGAGATAAGAACAAAAGCACTTACACGGAGGAACTCAGCAGGTTGGACTTATGCAAAAGAACTTGCTCCTTAAGAGGAAACTCTGAATTTTGGCTTCCAGCCCTTGGCACCTGTGATACCACCAAGTCCATGATCGGTGGCTTTTCAGTTAAGCAGACCCAGGGTGCTTCCTCTACAGCTGAGAGAATCACTTCAGTGAAAGCTCCACCTCCTGCCCACTCCCTGGGCCTGGAAAGGAACAGGAACGTTGTAGATCATCACCACCCACAGTGTGATGAAGAGGAGCTCCAAAATGAAGAAAACGGATGACAACTCAAGCTACAGGTTCTGTGCTTGAGAACTCCAAGAGGGAAGAAATACGATGTCTGGACTTGTCTTTATTCATCATTTAGCTCAACTTTTCAGAATGTGATTATTTGTAACTTCTTTTGTCCTACATTTATCATGGATCCCTGCTTGGTAACCTGCAAACTCCCATGCCTAGCATCTAAAGCTCTCCATATACTTGCCCTAACTTCTCATTCAAACCAGACTCCAGCCGCTCCCAAACTTGAAGCCTCTCTTCTAACCAAATTACTCCAAAATATGTGTGGCACTTTCTTTTTTTTTTTTTTTGAGACCGAGTCTCGATCTTGTTGCCCAGGCTGGAGTACAGTAGTGCAATCTCGGCTCACTGCAACCTCCGCCTTCCAGGTTCAAGCGATTCTCTTACCTCAGCCTCCCTAGTAGCTAGGATTATAGGCATGTGCCACCATACCTGGTTAATTTTTTGTTTGTTTGCTTTTTGTATTTTTAGTAGAGACGGGGTTTTACCATGTTAGTCAGGCTGGTCTTGAACTCCCGACCTCAGGTGATCCACCCACTTCGGCCTCCCAAAGTGCTGAGATTACAGGCATGGTGAGACACCATGCCCTGCCAGCACTTTCTTATCTTCCTGTCTCCTGGCTCAAAGCACTTCCCTACTGGAATCCCAACATAACAAAATGTAGGTGAAAGGACACCCATCCTGCAGTCCAGTGGATGTAAATCACCTATGCAGAGACTGGCTTCATCAAAACCATCTAAGGACCTTATTAGAGACCCTGAGCTCTACTGCTAGATGGTTCTCTTGCACAGCCAATTTTGGGAACCCGTGATAGCCCAAACTCATTTGGCCAGAGCAGAACTCTCCTATATACCATTCTGATACACAGAAACCAGTCTCTGCTTGAACATTCACTGTGGTCTGGAAATCACCACCTGATGAAAGAACTGAATTCCATTTTTAAACAAAGTTAATTGTCAAAAATTTATGCCATGTGTTGAGGCAATGTCATCTTCTCTGCATATCCCACTATTTGACCTAATTCTGTCATATGCATCTACCCACCATAAGCACAATAACTCCTCCAACAGCAATTGTTCAAATATCTAAAGATAGACATAATATCCCATACACCCCATACCCCAACTCCTAAGTCTTCAAATCGTCTGGCTAAACAACTCTAATTCCTCCAAATGTAAATGATAATTGATTACCATGATCATAGTCCTTGGCATAATCCATGAAATAGATACTACTACTATTTCCATTATATAGACAAGTAAACTGAGGCTGTGAGAGGTTAAGTAACTTCCCCAAGGTGACATAGTAAGTGTCAGAACTTGGACCTAAATAAGTCTGTCTGATTCCAAAATGATGTTAGTGCACTTTGCTGTGCTGTCCCTAATTTGTTCATTTTGTCTGAACAATCTCCAATTTTAATATTGCTCATTCAGTGTCATACTAGAATAGAACAGATTGTTTGTGAACTCGTCTGCCCAGCACAGAGCACAGAGTTCTCTTGCTGCCCACTCTACACTTCTATTCGTGTAGCCCAAGGTGATCTTGGTATTTCCTGGCAGCTCCATCACACGGTTGACTGATATCAATTAAAATGCTTCAATTTATTTTCACGTGAACTGCTATAAAGTCAGATATTATTTCCATTTTATCAATTGCCTATTGTTTGCAAATCCAAGAATAATGGACTAAAGACACTGGAATGGATACAATGTTAGATAAGGCACACCTGCTCTCAAAGGAGCAAATGAAAGAAAAGGGAGGAAAAGATTGAGTGGAAAAGATGAGGGAACTGGTTCCCATCTTTATCAATAGGATTTGTATAACTGTCAGGTGGGGAGAGCTTAAGGAGGCCCAATCCTTTTTCAACTCTGTGATAATTGTTACTTTGTGACTATGTAATCCCTATAACTAGAACCTGAACAGAAGAACAGATCAGATGCTTAAAGCTACCATTCTGTTTCTTATCCTGTGCCTTTTATACCTGAGTTGAAGACTTTCCTTCCATGTGTACTGAGTTGTATCTTATGTATTTATCTTGTGAGCCTTGGCCCATCTTTCCAAACTCTAGAAGTTTTTTTTGTTTTGTTTTGTTTTGTTTTAATTCTCTTTTTTAACCTGATTCTGCCATACAATATCTTGGTCAACAGTACCAGATCTGAACTTCCTACAAATGGAATTAACATGCCCTCTATGTTCCAGATGAAAGCATTGAATGGGAACTGACCCTAGACAAGTAGCACTGCAATAGATATAAGCTCAGTTCAGGAAAGGCCTAGGTGGAGGTTGTTCATTAACTCTCCAGCACATGGCACAGGGCTCCACATGGAATCAATACCATATTGAGCCTTGTATAAATCGATTAATTAATTAAGTTCCTTTTCCAGTTTCAAACCATAGAATAGTAGAATATCCTAGCTGGACAGGACCTTAAAAGTCATTTAACATCCTCTTTTTTTGTTTTGTTTTGCTTCAATTTTTTGTTTCATTTTTTGAGACAGGGGCTTGCTCCGTCACCCAGGCTGGAGTGCGGTAGCACGATCTCAGATCACTGCAACCTCTGCCTCCTGGGTTCAAGCGATTCTCATGCCTCAGCCTCTCGACTAGCTGGACTTATGCAAAAGTCTATTCTACCATGCCACCACACCAGGCTAATTCCTGTATGTTTAGTAGAGTTCGGGGTTTGCTATGTTGACCAGGCTAGTCGAATTCCTGGCCTCAAGTGATCCCCCTGACTTAGCCTCCCAAAGTGCTGAGATTACAGACACCCGGCCTTCAACATCCTCTTTTCTTATAGTCAGAAAATGAAACCCCAAAAGGGGCAACCAATGACCTCAAGTACCTTCTTTGGGGGAAAAAAACACAGATCAATTACCCAGGCTTCCTGTTTTCGAATGCAGAGCACTTTCCGCCACACCAAGCCACAGACTTACTAATCAACACTTTCCTATTATTACTTGTCTACACTTTAACTGTACTACAGTGGTCCCCTCTTATTCTCAGTACAGTATAAGAGACCACATTTACATAACTTTTATTACAGCATATTGTTATGTTATTATTATTTAGAAACAGGGTCTCACTCTTGTCACCCAGGCAGGAATGCAGTGGCAAAGTCATAACTCACTGCAGCCTCAAACTCCTGGGCTCCAGCAATCCTCTTGCCTCAGCCAAGTAACTGAGTTAAAGGCTTGTGCCACCATGGCTGACAGTTTTTTTTTTCTTTTTTTAGCGATGGGTTCTCACTCTGTTGCCCAGGCTGGCTTTGAACTCCTAGGCTCAAGCAATCTTCCCACCACAGCCTCCCAAAGTGCTGGGGTTACAGGTGTGAGCCACCGTGTCTGGCCTTATTATTAATTATTGTTGTTAGTCTCTTACTGTGCCTAATATATAAATTAAGGTTTATCATTGACATTACAGGAAAAATAATAGTATATATTGAGTTCAGAACTATGTAAAGTTTAACATATCCACTGGGGGTCTTAGAACATATCCCTGAGGATAAGGGATGGGGGGCAGTTACTGTATTAATATATAGCCTGGAGGATCATGTGGAACTCCAATTAGAAAAGAAAAATACCGCCGGGCGCGGTGGCTCACGCCTGTAATCCCAGCGCGGAGCTTGCAGTGAGCCGAGATAGCGCCACTGCACCCCAGCCTGGGCAACAGCGAGACTCCGTCTCAAAAAAAAAAAAAAAAAGAAAAAAGAAAAGGAAAAATACCTTTTCCTTCTGACTCAGAGGCCAAATGTTCTTCCGTAAATGCAGATAAATCCCCAGCTTAGATATTAAATTTATGATCATGTGGGAAAGGCCTCTTTAACAGAGTTATCCAGCTTTTTGGGGGTTGGGAGGAGTCTTCTTTGATTCGTCAGACATAGTAATTGGCCTTCAAAGGACCCCTCCACACCTGAGGCTCATAACTCCATAGGCCTGAGTATTCTGTCTCTGGGCCTGACCTATTACAGATTGTGCATTCTAACCCACAGTAAATATTAAAGTGTTATGAATTGTTGAACACCTATTAAGTGCCAGTCCCTTAAAAAACTAAAGTATGGGAGGCTGAGGCAGGAGAATTGCTTGAACCCGGAAGGCAGAGGTTGCAGTGAGCCGAGATCGCACCACTGCACTCCAGCCTGGCCACAGAGTGAGAATCCAGCCTGGCCACAGAGCGAGACTCCGTCTCAAAAAAAAACCTAAATTATGGTTTTAGTTCTTTATTTCAAATCCTCATGACAACCCTGCATGCCAGATTTTTAAAAATTTGTATTTACTTATTTTTACTTACTTAGAGACGTAATCTCACTCTGTTGCCCAGGCTGGAGCACAGTGGTTCTATCATAGCTCAATGCAACTTCAAACTCCTTGGCTCAAATGATCCTCCCATATCAGCCTCCTGAGTTGCTAAGACTACAGGCACATGTCATCTGGCTAACTTTTTAAATTTTTGTAGCGATGAGGTCTTGCTATGTTGCTAAGACTGGTTTTGAATTCCTGGCCTCAAATGATCCTCCTGCCTTGACCTCCCAAAGGGCTGAGGTTACAGGCATGAGCCACCATGCCCTGCACATGGCAGCTTTTATTAGCCCATTTTTCAGATGAGGAAATGAAAAGCCAGAGGTTAATTAACTTAATATTTATATTAAGTTTATATACTTCTTACTAAGCATTGATAATTATTAATTAATACTTATATTAACTTAATACTTTTAAGTATTAAGTGGAGAAGTCAATATTCAAACCCAAGTCTATCCATCTAAATCCAAGATTTAATCCAAGGCCATACACTTTCCACAACATCAAACTGCTTGCCCTAAAATCTGTCCAAAATTATTTCAAGCTAGACCTTAACTATCCCCCTAACAAGTTACCCAGAAAAATATGAATTTGCCTATCACCATATCTACAATCTTTCCCGTTTGCTACTCCAGACCAATGTCTCAGAGGATCCCTAATGTAACCTACATTTGCAGCCTTCTTCCACAAGAATTCTCTGCCCTGAATTGTTCTATTGACTAACCACATTACAGAATCAAAAACAGGATGATTTCAAGGAGACATTTCACTCATTTAACTCATTCAATACCACCACTGGTGGGATTCTGTACTTTTTGGTTATTGTTTTGCTTTTTTGCCTCATTAAAGAAATGAAGATCATAAAAATGAATTCTGTTTTTCTGGATATTCGTAGAAATGTGTTCGCTTTCTGTGTTTAAATGGACGGTACAATTTATACATAAATAAAGAATTTACTTATGTTTTTTCTTTGTTTTTGTATTCCTTTTTGTTTCTCTGAGACAGGATTTCACTCTGTTGTCCAGGCTGGAGTGCAGTGGCATGATCACAGCTCACTACAGCTTGGAACTCCTGGACTGAAGCAAGCCTCCTGCTTCTCTGTAATCAGTTCTCTTCCCCAGCACAGTCCCTGGCCATCACTAATCTGATTTCTGTTCCTATAGTTTCACCTTTTCCAGAATGTCCTGTAAATGGCACTGTACCAGTACGTAGCCTCTTGAGTATGGCTTTTCCATTTAGTATTATGCATTGAGATTCATCCATGTTGTTGCATGGATAATCATTTCTTTTTAGCAAGGATATTTTCAGAGTGTATGAGCCAGAGAAAAGAGAGAAGGAAGAAGAATAGGACAATGCTTTGGGGGAGTAAGGTGATGTTGAGTCAAGAATCAGGTGTTTGGAAAATTGAATGCACTCAAAATATGTTTCAAATAATTATTTTAGATTTTTTCCCAAAATCTAGTGTACACAAATCTCTCCCTTCTACCTCTCTTGGGCCTTGAGTTAGAGTTGAGATAATTATACTTCTCAGTTCCCAATATCTTATTACCTTCAGTCTGGGCAAAGCCACACTCCTGCTTAATTTTATTATGTTTCTTAATTTATTCTCTACACAAGTACAAATCTCCTTCTCCCAGAGTCTCTCTTTAGCTCATGTGTTCACTATATGTGCTTAGGTGCACATGGATTCTTAAATCCTACATAGTGCTAATTTGTGTATTTATGTGTTTTAAATTTACATAAATGGTATTGTGGCATCAAGCTTGTGCTGTTTTGTTTTCATTCAGCATTATAGTCTTATTTTTGTTTGTTTTTTGTTTTTATTTATTTATTTATTTATTTATTTGAGACAGAGTCTCACCCAGGCTGAGTGCAGTGGCACAATCTCGGGTCACTGCATCCTCTGCCACCCAGGTTCAAGCAATTCTCCTGCCTCAGCCTCCTGAGTAGCTGGGATTATAGGCACCTGCCACCGTGCCTGGCTAATTTCTGTAGTTTTAGTAGAGACAGGGTTTCACCAACTTGGCCAGGCTGGTCTTGAACTCCTGACCTCGTGATCCACCTGCCTCGGCCTCCCAAAGTGCTGGGGTTACAGGTGTGAGCCACCATGCCCGGCCAGCATTATGTTTTAAGATCTATCCATGATGAGTTAACAATGTATAGGACTTTGAAAACCATAAAGACCTCTACAAATGTTACTACTACTACTAGTGATAATAATAAATAGTAACAATTTGTTCAATAAATTTAATTAATTTATTTATTTATGAGAGACAGGGTTTCACTCTGTTGCCCAGGCTGAGTTCAGTGGTGCCATAATAGCTTATTACAGCTACCAACTCCTAGGCACAATCCCCCTGCCTCAGCCTCCGAAGTCACTGGGATTATAGACACATGCCACCATGCCTGGCTTTTTATTTTTACTTTTTGTTGAGACAGAGTCTTGCCACACTGCCAAGGCTGGTCTCGAATTCCTGGGCTCAAGCGCTCCTCCTGCCTTGGCCTCCCAAAGTGCTCAGATTACAGTTGTGAGTGACCATGCCCAGTCAAGAAATCATTTTTAGCATCTATTCTAGGCATGCTGCTAAACCTTTGGGGTAATCATTTTAGAGGACACAGTTCCTTATGAAGGAATACAGTAAACAAATAATTACACAATCAATTGTATAAATATGATAGCGATAAGTCTAAAATTGTAAAGAACCGAACGGTATGAGGATTTCTAACAGTAGACCTACCCTCACCTTGAGACTCAGGGACAACTTCCCCGAGGCAAGGATAGTTATGCCAACTTTTGTCCCTTAATTCAAACTCATAAAAGACCCATATACGCCACATGTATTGGACATATACCAAATGGGTTTTGCCATATTTTCAGAAGGATAAGTTTGAACAACAACAAAAAATCTAGAAAATTTGACCCAGTGACTCTCTGGAGAGATGACTCAAACCCAGGTCATCTAGAGATGACTTACAGCAACACAGAACATTCAAAACCAAATTAATCAATGGTATGAGTCAACTTCTCATTCTGAAATGGGAATCCCCCTCTCAGGGCGTGCGATGGGGGTGGGGTTCGCATCTTCACTGCACCCCTGCTCAAACCTCTAGGGGAGCATACATACCGACAGGCTGTGGGGCTCCGACCCCACGGCAGTGTCTAGGGATTAATGTTAGTAGTATCTAGGGGTGAATGTCGACAGCTCCTGAGGCCCCAGTGGGCGTGCCTTACAGGGTGCTCTCAGTTTGCCATCCACAGGCCGCTTGAGTTAACCAGCTCAATCAGACCCTCTTCCTTATCACAAGGACAGAGGGATTTCTGTACCCCAGGGTTTCTTGCCTTGGGGTACTGGAAGAATCAAATCACACGTGGGCTTGGAGAATGAGTGTAAAATTGTATTGAGTGAAGTAGCTCTCAGCCGATGGAGGATCCAGAAGGGAGGTAGTCCTCCCCTGCAGTGGGGCCTCCAGCAGCCCAGCTCTCCTCCCACTGCCCCAGCCAGACTGCCCTGGACAAACTCTATTGCCTGCGGGTATGCTCTTCTGCCGGCCTGCTCTTCTCAAGGGTGAACTGCTTGTGTCTTCTTCAGCCGCTTATGTCTGCTTCAGCCGATACGCTCTTTCCGACGTGTGACCTCCTGTCTGGCTGCCCGCTAGGGTGTGTGTGGGGGCGGGTGGGGAACTGTTGTTATAGGCACAGGATGGGGCGTGGCAGGCCAGCGTGGTGTCGGGAAATGCAACATTTGAGCAGGAAATATCTGTCCTCACCTAGGTCCGTGGGGTGGAGCCCTAACCAGGGACCACACCCTCCTCTACCCAGCACTTCCATTCCCCTGTTTCCTATTATTTAAAGGGACCAGGGTCTTCCTTTCCCGGCACTCCCATATTAATTCCACGCAAGTGGAAGTCATCGACAGCTATGCCAGCATTGTCAGAAGGAATATTAATTAAACTGCTGTCGCTGCACATTGTGATTGGGGGCCTGTTTGTTTGCTTGAATGGAGGAACAATTGGAAAAAGTGAGTAATGGAACGTCCAGATAGCGGATCATGTTTTACTGCTGAACTGCACCAAATAATTGGTTCAAAAGAGAGGAAAAAAATCCAGGTTCACAATACAGAATTTATACCCCCAAACTAAGTAGAATATATTGCATTACTCTCCCTTTAATGTAAAGTAGGAAGGAGAAACAAGAGAGAAAAGACACAATCTAAAAGCAGGGAGCACATAGTCACGTGAAGATGTTCAGCCAGCAGACAAATCCCAATTCTGTACCTCCACTAATCTCAAGAACAGGCATCATCCTTTGGATTAATGACATAGTCAAGTATTTTTCCCTATAGTGAGATAGCCAGATAAAGATCTCGAGAGCTGTCAACTTTTTTTTTTTTTAAAAAAATAATTTAAAAAGGCCGGCACGGTGGCTCACGCCTGTAATCCCAGCACTTTGGGAGGCTGAGGCGGGTGGATCGCCTGAGTTCAGGAGTTTGAAACCAGACTGGCCAACATAGTGAAACCCTGTCTCTACTAAAAAAAAAAAATTAGCTGGGTATGGTGGTGGGCGCTTGTAATCCCAGCTACTCGGGAGGCTGAGGCAGGAGAATGGCTTGAACCTGGGAGGCGGAGGTTGCAGTGAGCCAAGATTGTGCCACTGCACTCCAGCCTGGGCAACAAGAGCAAAACTCCGTCTCAAAAAAAAAAATTTTTTAAAAATTTTTTTTAAGATCTTGAGAGCTGTCAATTTTTGTTTGTTTGTTTGTTTGAGACGGAATTTCACTCGTGTCACCCAGGCTTGAGAGGAATAGTGAGATCTCAGCTCACTGCAACCTCTGCCTCCCAGGTTCAAGCAATTATCCTGCCTCAGCCTCCTGAGTATCTGAGACTATGAGTGTGCACCACCACGCTCAGCTAATTTTTTTTTTTTTGTATTTTTAGTAGAGACAAGGTTTCACCATATTGGCCAGAATGGGCTCAGTCTCTTGACCTCGTGATCCACCCATCTCAGCCTCCCAAAGTGCTGGGAACACAGGCATGAGCCACCACACCTGGCCCATTTATGTATTTTCTAATAAGGCAGATTTATTTGAAAACTGCCTGGTTTATCCTTTTATCCTTTCCCAATCTACTCTTATGACCATGAATTAATTTCACAAAAATCTGTGTCCTCATGTTTGAGGAATAACATTACATTATGACTGCTTACCCATTCACAATCCTCTCACACAGGAAATCTGAAATCACAAACTGCTATGTAGGATTTATCAAAATGCTGGATGTTTAATGGTGCCTAAAAGACTAAAGGGCATGGCTGATTTTGAATGTACTTTGAAAGCCTCTCAATTTGCCTTTTTAATGTGTTCACATGAGTGGAGATTTAACACTAAGGGTAACCTAAAAGTAATGAAACTTATAGTTAAGTCCCAAGAGTAAACCCACATAATTATTTTTAGTATTCACCTTCCTGTTTAAATATGATTCACAGTGAAAAATATTTATTGAATCTTCCTGCTATATTCAGGAGAAACACAAACACAGACTTAAACAGCCAAATTCTTAATCTTGGGCCCTTAAACAGATGGTTTAACAACCACATTGTCCTTGAATACCCATATCTCTAAATTTATTTGGGGAAAATTAGGGCTCAAGGCTTTCAATCAGATTCTCAAAGGCATCTGTGGCTTTAAGAAATTTAAGGATCACTGTCCTAGTTGTGCAATAAGTCATATGTAAGAATTGATGGTTTGTCTACTGTGGGAAAAAAGTTGGAATGATAAATTGTTAAAGGTCAATTGGTACTTAAAAATCATCTAATCTGGGCTGGGCGCAGTGACTCACGCCTGTAATCCCAGCACTTTGGGAGGTGGAGGCGGGTGGATCACGAGGTCAGGAGATCAAGATCATCCTGGCTAACACAGTGAAACCCCGTCTCTACTAAAAATACAAAAAATTAGCTGGGCATGGTGGCAGCTGCCTGTAGTCCCAGGTACTCAGGAGGCTGAGGCAGGAGAATGTCGCGAACCCGGGAGGCAGAGCTTGCAGTGAGCCGAGATCTCGCCACTGCACTCCAGCTCTGGGTGACAGAGCGAGACTCCGTCTCAAAAAAAAAAAAGAAAAAAAAAATCATCTAATCTGAATCAGCCTTCTTTGCTTTACAGATGAGAAAACTGAGGCAGAGGAGGGAAAGGTGACTTGTCCCTAGTACAGGAGACAATTAAGAATGGGCCACAGCCCTCAATCTGGAACTAACTATGGATGTGATTTGCATAGGCAAATTTAACTGCCATAAAACAATTATAGGAGAAGAAGGGAAAGAGTCCATTTGCTTGGGAGTAACAAGAAAAGACCTGATGAGGGATACGGCCTTTGAAACAGTCTCAAATGATCCTTTTTTTTTTTTTTTTTTTTTTGAGACAGTTTCACTCTTGTTTCCCAGGCTGGAGTGCAATGGTGCGGTCTTGGCTCACTGCAACCTCTGCCTCCTGGGGTTAAGTGATTCTCCTACCTCAGCCTTCCAAGTAGCTGGGATTACAGGTGCATGCCACCAAGCCCATTTAATTTTTATATTTTTAGTAGAAACGGGGTTTCACCATGTTAGCCAGGCTGGTCTCAAACTGCTGACCTCAAATGATCCATGCACCTCAGCTTCCCAAAGTGCTGGGATTACAGGCATGAGCCACCGCCCCTGGCTTTTTTTTTTTTTTGAGACAATTTCGTTCTTGTTGCCCAGGCTGGAGTGCAGTGGCATGATCACAGCTCACTGCAGCCCGAACCTCCCGAATTCAAGCAATCCTCCCACTTCAGCCTTCTTGGAGTTGCTGAAGCCACAGGCATGCTCCGCCATGACTGGCTAATTTTTTTGGTTTTTCATGGAGACGAGGTCTCACTATGTTGCCCAGGCTGGTCCCAAACTCCTGGGCTCAATTGATCCTCCCACCTTGGCCTCCCAAGGTGCTGGGATTATAGGCATGAGCCACTGCACCTGGTGTCAAATGATATTAATAGATTTTAAGAGATTACGGAAGGCTAAGGTGACAGTGGATGGAACATGAGTGTCATTTAGGGAGAATAAGCATAAAGTTAAGAATGTATGAATCCTGTTTGAATAAAAGTGTGGGGAGGGGGCGTGGGTGGGGGTGGTGGGAGAGGAATAGAAGGAGATGAGATGAGGCCAGGAAGATAGGTGGCAGTCCTGTTGTGAAAGGCATTGGAGACCAGACGAGGATTTATACTCTATGCACAACACAAGTTAAAGAATCCACAAACTACCATGTATTCCCTATCATATTGCCAAAGACTTCTTCAAATGCTTGCACTTACTCAGCATTGGCAAATGCTCATAAACACTGCTGGTGGGACTGTAAATCGGTACAACCTCTCCAGAGGGCAATTTGGGAATCAGTATCAAAATGCTTTGAAAAGGGCATAGCTTTTGACTGAGCAATTTCTCTTCCAGGAATTTATTCTAAGTATATGATAATGAATGTGCACGTATATTTTTCTCTAAGAGAATCCATTGCAGTGTTTGTTCTAGTAATGAATAATGCAAAATTGCCTAATGCCCACGCATAGGGAATACATTAAATTATGGGATCTCTTCATGATGGAAAAAAAATATGGTAATTAAATCTCATATTGTAGAACAGTAGTCACTGGCATGGGAAAATATTTATGATGCATCGTGAAGATTTTAAGTTTATTTTGATTATTTTACCCTCTGTATTATGTTTTCCTCAAATAAGAAGCCAGAGGTTTTAAACTTGCCTGTGCAAGTTTATCTTGCTTTATTTCACTAAACATGTATCATAAGCATAGAAAGCCCATAACACACTTGTAGTGAAATAAAGCAAGTTTCAAAGCAGTAAGTATACTATCATCATTAATGGAAAAAGGTATGTAAATACATGTATATAGACTCAAAGGATACTCATCAAAATGTTAATCAGTGGTTATCCCAGTTGTTAAATTAATATTAAAAATTTTTACTTTCTGTTTTTCTATGTTTTCTAGGTCTTAAAAAATAATGTGTGATCCTTTTAAAAGCAAAACAATACAGGTATTTGTTTTGTGAGGGTTTTTATAAGGGTCATCCCTGTAGCTTTTTTATTTTTTAGCGAGGAGGTAAATCCAGCCAGGATGATTTCTGACCTCAGCGGTTCTTTATCTTTTGTAATCCACATCAAAATGCCACAGGACACTTTCCTTTCTCAGTTTTTCCTATCTTATTTTGAAAGCTTGTTTTGTCTGAGATAATTTACTTGGGGGCTTCATTTATCTCTTAACGCTTCCTCCTTTTTAATAAACATCTTTCTAAACCCACTTGTTAAATATGAATATTCCAAAGACTCACACCAAACACCTACTTAAAACCAACTTCCCAGGAAAGTTACTTCTGGTTTTGTCAACAGTTCCATCGCTGCTCAGCTGACACTGGTGGTCAGCAGCTAATGACCCTTCTGCTGGAGAGAAGAGGAAGTGGGCTTGGCTCTAACTTGCCCTGATCCCCTTCTAGCTTGACATTTCTATGCACAGAGAACTAATGGAGTCAGACCAGACTGCAAATTCCCATGATGCCATGCAGGTAGATATTTCCTAGAGAATCAGAGAGTTCTGCTACTAATCCTCAAAAGGGGAAAACACTAAGTTATTTCAGACAATGCCCAATGACGATCTATCCCACTGCCCTACTTAGTCTGGACCCAACTACTCTAAATATCTATTTTACTGTTAAAACCTGGGAATCACCCATTAATAGTATAACTAATAAATAAATTGTGGTATATTCCTACCTGCAGGGGTGGGAGGAAACAGCAGGGGCCTCTGGGGGATCTGGTAATGTTCTGATTCTTGTTCTCAGTGCTAGTTATAAAGGTGTGTTCAACTTCTAAGAATCCATTCTGTGTACACCAATGACATGTGCACCTTTTGGCGTATATGATATACTTTAGTAAAAAGTTTAAAAATAAGCTATTATTTTAAAAAACAATCTGGAGATCGTTACTGCCATTCCCAGAACAAGGATCCTGGTATATTTTGTTTGGATCAGTGCTGAACTTACCAAGAAACCTATAGGATGATTTCTATGGTTTGCAGGCCTTTAAAAGTGAAAGGAAGGCAGAAGAGTAGAAAACTGAGTGATCTAAATTTTTCAAAACCTAACTGCATGGGTTTACTATTTATTTATTTATTTACTTACTTATTTATTTATTGAGACAAGGTCTTTCTCTGTCACCCAGGCTAGGGTGCAGCAGCATGATCATAGCTCACTGCAGCCTCAAACTCCTGGACTCAAGCCATCCTCCTGCATCAGCCTTGCAAGTGACTTGGGACTACAGGTGTCTACCACCAGGCCTGGCTAATTTAAAAATTCTGTTGTGTATGGGGGATAGGGTGTCATTATGTTGTCCAGGCTGGCCTTGAACTCCTGGGTTCCAGTGACCTTTTCCACCTCAGCCTCCCTAAGTGCTGGGATTACAGGCATGAGCCAACCACACCCAGCCCATGGTCTCACATTCTAAGGAACTGCCCAGGTGGTGTACTTCAGAGAAAAGGATGTGGTAAGAGTATCCAAACACAGCCACCTATTCCCAGCCCTCCCCATGGAGACTTGGATCACTGAGCATCTTACTTCCCTCTCTATCAAAGGGTTTTTTTCTTTTTAAACTTATTTAATGAGTGATGACCTAATGGCCTTTGTTCTCAGTGGAGTTATATGTCTAAGGAAAGACACAATTTGCACAGGAGGAGAGTACCAAAATATACAGCAACAACTGATGGCATTATTTTTTCTATTAGAAAGCAAAGTCAGACATGTATAGGTCACTCTCAGGTCACCCAGAGACAGGATGTGAGCTGAGTGATGACAAAGCCCATTTTCTGGAATGGGACGGCCACTGTGTGAGCAGAGCACGTGGAGGCAGCAGAGCTGGATCTTTCTGTGCGCTGTACACAGCAAGCTCTTGGTTTGTCCAGACTCACAGTCAGACTCCCATTGAGAAGCTGAGAACTTGCTCCACTCTAAGTCACCTCCAGACAGAATTTGAAATCCATGGCCGAGGTCATAATCCTCCACCTCTCCAGCCCTATGAGTTTTCCTCCCCTATCACTATCACTACCCCAGCTCTGTTAGCGACTTCACCCTGCTGTTTCTATACACGAAACTGTGTGTACGCACACACGCTGCTGCCTGGAGTCAACCGGATATTTTCAAATGAACTGCTGGTTTAACTGGATGCAGCTGTTACCAGTTTCTACACCAGGAGTTCTCTTAACTGTTCTGGAGAACATCTATATTCAGAAACATTTACACAAATTCCTGAACAATAGGATGTATGGTCAAATATACTTGGGTTTATTAAAACCATATTTGGGTCAAATATGCTGGACTTATTAAAAGTGTTTTCCTTTTTTTTTTTTTGGAGAGATTGAGTCTTACGCTGTCACCCAGGCTGGAGTACAGTGGCCCAATCATGGCTTACTGCAGCCTCAAACTCCTGGGCTCAAGTGATCCTCCCTCCTCAGCCTCCCAAGTTGCTGAGGGCACCCACCACCATGCCTGTCTAATTTTTTAAATCTTTTTATATTTTGTAGCAACAAAGTCTCACTATGCTGCCCAGACTGGTCTCAAACTCCTGGCCTCAAGTGGTCCTCCCGCCTTGGCCTCCCAAAATGCTAGGATTACAGGCATGAGCCACTGCATACAGTCTAAAGTTTTCTTTAGAATTTTTCAGAGGCTTTAATATGCATTGCTCAGGAGGAAAGAAAAAAATCTTAAATCTTGTGTGCAGAAAATATATAGTAAATTCCTTAGGCAGCCCAGTTTAAGAAAACTGGTAAATTCATTCATTCAACAGCTATTTATTAAGTATCTACAGTGTCAGACACTGTGCCAGGTACAAAGAGGGTGTATCTTTCTCAAGAACTTTTCACAGCATTTTTAATCTAGTGGCAAGAGAAGACACTCAACAAATAAACAAGACTGTTTCAGCCTGTGATAAGAAACATAAGGAGGAAATAGCCACTTCAAAGCCTCTGTGGGGAGCTATGTGAGCTGAAACTTGAAGATAAAACATAAGTCAGCCACAGGAAGAGCCACAGGGAAAGTATTCCAGGCAGACAAGAGCAAGTGCAAAGACACAAAGACAAGAAAGACCTTGGCCTGCTTCAAGGACAACCCAAGGTCAGCCCAGCTGGAGGTGCTGAAGGAGGGTGATGGATGGAGACACTGGTAGAAAATGAGGTTGGGGAAGGTGCCAGTATTGGATCACATAGGGTCCTGTTATGCCACCAACTGGAATTGGGGTCTTAGTCTACGGATGATAAGAAGCCACTATGGGCCAGGTGCGGTGGCTCACGCCTGTAATCCTAGCACTTTGGGAGGCTGAAGAGGGTGAATTACGAGGTCAGGAGTTCGAGACCAGCCTGACCAACATGGTGAAACCCTGCCTCTACTAAAAATACAAAAATTAGCCAGGCGTGGTGGCACACACCTGCAATTCCAGCTACTCAAGAGGCTGAGGCAGGAATATCACTTGAACCCAGGAGGCGGAAGTTGAAGTGAGCCAAGATCACACCACTGCACTCCAGCCTGGGTGACAGAGCGAGACTCTGTCTCAAAAAAAAAAAAAAAAAAGAAGCCACTAGGGATCTTTAAGCAGAGAGTTGCTGGCAAAGGAGATAGAAAGAAGCGGGCAGATTAGAGAGGTATTCTTGGAGGTAAAGTTGGTGGACTCTCCAGTGTTACTGTGTAAACTCACAGGTGCCTAAACCTGTTGTCTACGCTCTGCCAGTATTGCCCTGTGCTGTGAGCCTCTGTCTCCTAACTCAGCTGCAAGTTCCCTCTCTCTAGGCTGTAAGCAGAAAGCAAGGAGTACTATCTGGGTATTGTACCCGGGTTCCACGTGTGGGCTCACACTCAGCAACTGTGTAAGTGTGGGCAAGTCGCTTCACCTCTCTGAGCCTCCACCATATTTCCTGTGAAATGAAACCAAAGGAGACTAAGTGATCTACTCGCAACACTGTAAGATCCATGTTCTATGCTTCTGATGGCAGCAGAACTAGATAGAGAGAAAAGAATTAGGAATTTGCCCCACACCCCTTGAGAGAAAGCAACGAAGAAATGTAAAAGGCCAAAGATTAGATATGCTGTTAGTTTTCACTTGACTGCTGTAACAATTTATCACACAATGAGTGTCTCAAAACAACAGAATTTTTTTTTTCTTTCACATTCTAGAAGGCAGGAGTATGAAATCAAGGTGTCAGAGGGGCTGTACTCCCTCCAAAGGCTGCAAGAGAAAATCTATTGCTTGCCTCTTCTACCTTTTGGTGGTTCCAGGAGTTCCCTTGGCTTGTGGCCACATCACTGAAATCTTAACCTTCCTGGTCACACTGCTGCCTCCTCTTCTCTCTCAAAACTTCTCCTGCCTCTCTTCATACTTGTGATTGCATTTAGGGTCCATCTGGGTACTCCAGGATAAACTCCTACTGTCAAGATGTAACTTAATCATATCTTATGTCATATAAAGTAATGTTCAATATTTTACCACATAAAATAATAGTCACAGTTTCTGGAGATAAGGACATGGGCATACCTTTTGGGGGGATCGTCCTTCAGTCCATTGCATCTATCTATCAGTGATCACCCCACCCCAAATAAACCCTCATACTATTTTCAGGTATCCAGTTTTCTTTTTTCCAGGGTCCCCATTCCATGACTTTTGTTTCTTTCATTTCTCCTTCATAGTGCTCAATATTGGGCTTTGCACACAGTAGGTGTTTACTCAATGAGTGCAGCTCCCAACAGAAACTTCCAGAAAGCCTTTAGTAAGAGTCTCCTGGGCCAGGCTCAGTGCCTCACTCCTGTAATCCCAGCATTTTGGGAGACCAAGGCGGGCAGGTAACTTGATGTCAGGAGTTCCAGACCAGCCTAGCCAACATGGCAAAACCCCCTCTCTACTAAAAACACAAAAAATGAGCTGGCTGTGGCAGCATGATTCTGTAGTCCCAGCTACTTGGGAGGCTGAAGCACGAGAATCACTTGAACCAGGGAGGTCAGTTTTCAGTGAGCGTAGATCGTGCCACTGCACTCCAGCCTGGGCGTCAGAGCAAGACTCTGTCTCAAAATAATAAAAATAATTTTTAAAAAGAGTATCCTATCCATTTCCCTTAAAACTCGAAGTTTGGAAAATCAACTTTAAACCAGTTGATCTGTAAAGCACAAAAGAACATACTTAGCTAGATGTAAAGTGATCAAGATTTTAGTCCCTACTCTAAACCAACCTGTTTATGACCCCGGATAGACAGGTCCTTCCAGCTGTCTAGACATTTGCTTTCTAAAGAGAGGGACTTAGTACAGTTGGCTTGCCCAGTAGCCCTTATACCACTTACATTACACAAGAATTCAAGATAAAATATGTTCTTTCTCAGGATGCTTTGAAATACATTATTTCTTTTAAGTTACAGAAGAAAAACACGACCTTTTGCCCTGTCCTACTACATATTGGGGTGAAGTAGTTGCCCTAGAAGAAGAAAAGGATGAAGTGAGGTAAAACATCTTCACTTCCCAGTCCTGATGGCCCAGATCTGAACACTTGGGGCTTTTGCAATAAGGAGGGTCAAGTTTCAAAGATCGCTATCCCTGCAGTAAGCACTATTACTGTTTTGGAAAAAGTTAACAGATCCTTCAGCTAACAAACATTCTTAGGCTTAGCAACATATAACCAACTGGATGTCTGTTTCTGTCTTCTACCCTCATCCAGCCCATCTCCCCCACTTCCCCCTCCCAACCCCCGACCATATCCTCTGGAAAACTTCCTCCCGTAAATAATTCGAAGAGCCAAGCATTAATTAGAGAAATTATAACAGATAAATCAGAAGAGGCACAGAAATAGGAAAAGAATTATCCTGTCCTTTTCATCACACTCCCTTACTTGGGCCTTAAAGGAAATATAAGAACTTTTGGCCAGTCACGGTGGCTCAAGCCTGTAATCCCAGCACTTTGGGAGGCCGATGCGGGTGGATCATGAGGTCAGGAGATTGAGACCATCCGCCTAACATGGTGAAACCTCATCTCTACTAAAAATACCAAAAAAATTAGCCGGTCATGGTGGCGGGCGCCTGTAGTCCCAGCTACTTAGGAGGCTGAGGCAGGAGAATGGCATGAACTCGGGAGGCAGAGCTTGCAGTGAGCTTTGATTGTGCCATAGCACTCCAGCCTGGGCAACAGAGCAAGACTCCATCTCAAAACTAAATTAAATAAATAAGTAAATAAATAAATAGCTTTTATGCCAGGGAGAAAAGAACATAGCATTAACTGAGCACCTACTATCTTATCCTCACAACAATCTGTGAAATAGATACTACATCCCCCTTAACAGCTATGAACACAATAGCCAAAAGGTGGAAACAACTGAAATGTCCACTGACAGATGAATGGATAAAGAAAATGTGGTATAGACATACAATGAAAGATTATTCAGCCTTAGAAAGGAATGAAATTCTGATACATGCTCCAACATGAATGAACCTTAAGACATTATGCTAAGTGAAATGAACCGCATACAAAAGGAGAAATGTTATACGATTCCACTTCCATGAGGTACCTAGAACAGGCAAGTTCATAGAGAAAGAAAGTAGAGTAGTGATTACCGGGGGCCATGCAGAGGGGAATGGAAGTTATCATTCAATGGGCACAGAGTTTCTGCTTGGGATGATGAACGAGTTCTGGAAATGGATCGTGATGATGGTTGTACAACATTGCGAATGTTCTTAATGCTACTGAACTGTACACTTAAAAATGGTTAAAATGATAAATTTTATGCTATGTATGTTTTACTATAATAAAATAAAAGGATATGGAAACTGAGAGACTGATTATCTAAAGCCTCATAGCCACTATTAGGGGAAGCCAGGGTTTGAGCCCATCTGTGTGACATGTGATAAATTATCATATAGGGGGAAAAATTAGTAGTGATAATACTGACCTCCAGACAAAGCAAAAACCTCCTCTGAAGAAACCTTAGCTTCTCACGTCTACGCTGAGCTAATTTCCTGACCTGAGGTTGTTTTTCAGATGACAACTGGATGGGTGGAAAGAATGTTAACACATCACTCATTGAATATTATCTAGCCACATCCTCGTAAGTCCCTTCTGTAGATGACCTTATCTGCTGTTTTATCCTGTGGATCTACCTCTGTTTGAACTCTGAGAATAATTAAAGAACTAAAAGAAACATAAATAAGGCTCCGGAAGCTTACAAATAACAGCAATCATGAGAGTAAATAGAGTGATTCCCTTCAGCCAGTGTCATGGAATTTTCCAGGTCTCTAGACTGTAGTGCGTAAGCTCATCATCCTTGTCTCCTATTCCTAGGTACTTAGCACAATACCTGGCCCATATCCATATTTGGCAATGTTTTAATGAATTGAATTACAATTTGAAACTTTAACCCCAAACCTGATAGGAGAGACACTCTTTCTTTCCAGTCTAGGTACTGAATAATCTGGTCTCCAACAGAAATCACTGATCTGAGATTTTCTTGTGCTTATTGTTTCCCTGTCTACCACCATTGCGTACAGAGACTAACTCTCCTTTTTCTTACCATGTCCTGGGCATCTTTATCAAAAGACCACTTAAGAAAGTTTAAGTACTGCATCCTTTCTTGGTAATAATAACAGCTAATGTTTACAGAGTGTGTGCTAGTGCCAGACAGGGCTGTAAGACATTATATTAGCAACTCATTTAATCTCCACAACTCTGTGAGATAGGCAGTAATATTCTTCTCACTTCAATGATGAAGAAACTGAAAAGCTTGCCCTGGATCAGACAGTAGTGGAAGCGAGCTGTCACTCCTAGTCACTTTGCCTTGCTACTCAAAATATTCCATTATATAATGGATATTTCTCAAGGAGAGAACATGGGACCATGTCAAGAGCAATTCTTTTTTTTTTTTTTTGAGACAGAGTCTCTTTCTGTTGCCCAGGCTAGAGTCCAGTGGTGAAATCTTGGCTTACTGCAACTTCTGCCTTCTGAGTTCAAGCAATTCTCCTGCTTCAGCCTCCTAAGTAGCTGGAATTACAGGTGCACACCATCATGCCTGGCTACTTTTTGTATTTTTTAGTACAGATGAGGTTTTGCCGTGTTGGCCGGGCTGATCTCAAACTCCTGACCTCAGGTGATCTGCCTGCCTCTGCCTCCCAACCTGCTGGGATTACAGGCATGAGCCACCATGCCAGGGGGCCCCAAGACCAATTCTTGACAAGCTTGCAGTGAATTACTTCACTTCCAAGAAATGCCATAAACAGACCTGATGCAAGCTTATAATCAAAACCCCCACCTGAATTCTAGATTATTTAGTGTTTTCTTGGTCCACACAATTCAAGCCTTCCCTTTCTTACTTCTTAAATATTCATTAATGCAGTTACCGCCATTGATGAAATTCCACCTTTTAGGGAATTGTATAATAATAAAATGACGTCATTCCTGCCAGAATATAACTCAGTTTTTGATTGAGGGGTCAGTTCATTTTGTTTTGATGGTAGGAAGGGGAAGTAGTCAAGTGGTCTGAGTATATCTAGACATTCGTTCAGTCCTCTGCAATTAACGACTGTGGGGCCTAAGAGACATAATTTTTACCTCTCTGGGCCCTTCTCTTGTGAAATTAAGAGTTTCACAAAATTATAAGATCTTTTCCAACTTAGACTTGCTGTAACCAGCACTCAAAATAATCGGTTTCACAACCAATCTGTTCTATTTTATTCAATTATGAATTTTTTAAAGAAAGTCTCTCAGGGCTGGGCATGTCACTTTCCTTCTAAAGTTTTATATGGTTTTACTTTAAAAGTATCCCCCGTAGCTGCTCCCTGGCTTCCTTCTACCCTAGGAGTCTGTTCATCTGGTAACCAAGTGCTGAGACCCCTTGTGATCTGAGGCAGGAGGTTCAGGGTTGGAGCAGGGGGACATCTGGGCGAAACTTTAAAGGGCGAGTTGTCCCTCAGGCCAGAAGTGGTCAGGACTGGCATGCTAAGTTCAAGTCTCAACCTTCACTTCCTGAATTTCATTTTGCACCCAGAGTAGGAAATACACTCTGTAAATCTTCAACTACCTACATGTTAGCGAAAGTGAGATTGGTGAGGGAGGTGCACACGAATTCTGCTTAAATCTGTTCAGCCTCCAAAATCATACCCAACAAAGAGGCTTTCCATCCCAAGATTAGCAAGAGTGACCAGGCCAACACCTCTCCGTGGTTAAGAGGCAGGAGAATAGGGTCTGGAGGTGGGGAACTTAAGGCCAATTCGTGTGGAATGAAGGAAAAACACCAAGGTTTAGGGGCAGGGAATCTGAGGCCGATTTGCGCTGACTTTCTAAAAGAGAAAACACCCAGGTCTGGGGGCAGGGAGTCTAAAGTCAATCGGCGCTGACTTCCCAAAGCTGGATCAAAAGGAACACACCTGGGTCTGGGGACAGGGAACCTAAGGCTAATTAATGCAAACTTCGTAAAGCTAAGCCAAAAGGTAAAATCCCATCTCCCCAAGCCCCAGTAGCGAAGGGTTAAAGGTTACTCTCCCTACAACCCTCCTTCTTCCATCACATCTCAGATGGAAAGGGAGAGTGCCTCGGATTGGGCCCGGGCCAAGCAGGGACAATCCCTCATCTGCACACGGCACCAATTCACCTCAGCCTTTAATTAGCCATGGACCAAATCCTTCATCCAGATAAGGGGTAATGGATAAGAACCTGAAAAGGCACACTGAAAACCCAGAAAACTTTGTAACCAGGCCCTTGAGCTGCTTGCTCCGGCCCACCCCTACCCTGTGGAGTGCTGTCTCACTTTAATAAATTCCTGTTTTTGCTGCTTCATTCCTGTGTCTCCTTCATTACTTTGCTTGTGCATTTTGTCCAATTCTTTGTTCAAAACGTCAAGAACCTGGACAACGTACACCCAAGGCCCTTCTTCCGGTAACAGAGTTGACATGGATTCTAACCCTCTACCAGAATCGTTGAAAGTGAGCCCTTGGTTTGATTTCCACAAGTTCCGGGCAGGCCTGGATTACCCTACATAGGTGGAAGTTTGCCTGGAGGCAAATTGCGGTGCAGGCGACCCGCAGACCTGGGTAATAAGCCCAGACGCAGAGCAGAAGGCTGCACTCCCATCTGCCTGGCCACCCTCTGCCCGTCCTCAGCATTTTCTCACTAAAGAAAAGGTTTTTAGCAAAAGTAACTTTGCATTGTGATTGATTTTTCATCTTTATTTTACAGACAAACTAACCCAAAATAAAACACTAAAAAGTATTCCCGACGGAAGCATCTCCAACCTCTTTTAGAGGGGATTTAAAGTTGCCAGTATTGTTTGTTGTCATTGTAAGTTTTTAAAATATATACAGTATACATGTCAACTTCCAGATGTAGTACTAAAACCAGAGCCCTCTGGTGCAGAGGGAGTCCCTGAGCAACCCCCATCCAGAAGAGCAGCTGTGGGAAATGGGGACCTGGCCATTGCCAAGCTTGGATGGGGATGTGGAAAAGCCTCCTTGTACCAGCATGATAGCGCAAGGCTTGCTCAGAGGCTGGCCCCCTCCTGTATCCCCATCCTCCACACAGGACATCCTGCACTGATTATTTCTAAATCAGGACCAAAGGCAACAAAGTGTAAACTCTACATTCCATTCCTTATGTAAGAAAGCCCTGTGAAAGTTTCCCTCTTGGCAAGAGAGAAAGTGGAGGAGGGTTAAGGAGTTGTCAGACTCCTTAAGGACTGCACATTTTAAAGGATAATTCTCCCATCTTCAATTTTCCCATGGGAAGAGCCTTCAAAAAGAGACTGATTAGGGCCATGCATCATGTCCCAATGCATCATGATCTGTGACAAAGCAATTCTGTTTTAAATAAGGTTGGGGAGTAATGCACATTAATCTCTCTCTTGCAGAGTCACGCTGTGTGTTAGCATGCTAAGGGTTCTGAGAAAAACTATTGTAAAGCAACCTGCTTATGTTTATCGCAAGATTTCCAAAAGCCTTTTGACAGTCTTTTTTCTCTCTTTTATGTAACACCTATTAACATCTGTTCTGAGAAATACACCTTGGGAAATGGTGGTGTAATGGAACATCAGAAAACCTTTGAAGTCAGAAAACCAAGGTTGGAATCACCGCTTGATCCCTTATGTGCTGTGGGGCCTTAGGAAATTGTCTTAACCTCCCAGAGTCTCTGTTTTGTCATCTTCGGAATTAAATTAATAACTCCAACCTCACAAGGCTACTGTGAGGATGAAATAAGCAAGCTTATTGCTTGACATCTGATAAATGGTAACTTGTGATTAACAAAAGTGACACCTTATGGAGTGGAGGTTGTAAGGCACTTCCCAGATCCTGCTGCTGGAATAAAGGAAGGATTTGTTTCCCAAGCTGCTGGGAATGCCGCACAGGAAGACAGCCCTCAGCTCTCAGTCCTCTTCAGGAATTGTCTTGGCTAAAGAGAGCTAATCTGGGCCAAAGGCAAGTCCCATCTTTAGGGCAGCTGTGGAAAGGGCAGAGGTTACAAAGGTCTGGCTCCCTCACCCTATCTGGGGACAAGTCTGAGAGTTATGCCAGCTTCAGAACTTCCCATGGCATTGGCTACAGTCTCTCTTGAGACGACCGCAGCCTATCTTCTTCTCCCAGTCCTATATCCTTTCTCTTTCTTTGTCCTTTCTTGCTCTTCCATTCCCCTCTACAGGTGTTAATCCAAGAGCACTCCCGGATAAACTTCCTGCAAATACGTTTCCTGGAGACCCAGCTGATACCACATTGATTCTAATAGCCCACCTTCCATTCAGACTTTGAATGGCAGGAAAGAAAGGTGTGCAAAGCTCAAAGGGCCTCAGAGAGACCCAGATTTATGCATGTAAGCATATATGAGTTCCATATAGAGAAATGCATCACCACAGCTACTCTGGGCCACTGCCTATGGGGTAGCCCTGCTCTGCAAGGAGTAGCTTTAAAAAAAAATTAAATTAAAATTAAAAAAAGAAATGCATCACGCTTGAGCCCAGGAGTTTGAGTCTGCAGTGAGTTATGATCACACCAACTGCACTCCAGCCTGCGTGACAGAGCAAGACTGTCTAAAAAAAAAAAAGGAAAGAAATGCATTACGTACCAGGATACCAGGAAAACATCCTCTCCATCAGTGATCGGTTTCCTCAGTGAAACAGAGTACTGATTTATTCCTCAAAGTGTGGCTCATCGGCATCACCTGAGAAGCTTGAAAATTGTGAGGCTTCCCAGGCCCTTGCAGAGACTATCTCAGGAGTAGGTCTCCAATAATACCGGAAATAAACATTGGTAACAAAATCTCCAAATGATGTTGATACCGGTTATCTTTGGACCACCGTGGAGAATCAGTGCTGCAGTCTTCTGTAAAGGATCAGATAGTACATAAGACTGGCAGGTCGTGTAGTCTCTGTCATAACTATTCAACTCTGGTTGTGGCAGGAAAGCAGCCATAGGCAATATGTTCGATGAATGAGAGTGGCTGTGTTCTGACAAAACTTTATTTACAGAAAAGGCAGCTGGCTGGATTTGGCCATAGGCTATGCTTTGCTATCTTCTGCCCTAGACCTTTGCTATTCAAGCCTTGGTGCTAGGACCATCAGTATCATCTGGGACCATGCTAGAAATGTCAAATCTCAGGCCCAGTCCGCAAACTACTGGATAGAACCTGTCAGTAACAAGACAAGTAACAAGATCCTCTGGTGATTTCCAGTACATTTGAGTTTGAGAAACAATGCTATGTGGTGTCCATTGGGGCAAGAGCATAGATTAAAATGCCATGAGCTGGTTAGCTTCTCTCTGTTCTGTGATTACAGAGGAAAGATCAGAACCTAGGCTGAGCCAGTTCTTGCAAAAGTGTGACACACAAAGCAGGTTGGCTTCATGTACCCATTTACTGGGAAAACAGTAAGTTCTAACTTTCTAACTGGGACCCTGTGGATAATTGATGTGATAGACACACAATTTTTTAAAAATGCAATCAAAGCCGGGCACAATGGTTCATGCCTGTAATCCCAGCACTTTGGAAGGCTGAGGCAGGCAGATCACTTGAGGTCAGGAGTTCGAGACCAGCCTGGCCGACATGGTGAAACTCTGTCTCTACTAAAAATACAAAAATTAGCCAGGCATGTTGGCAGGCACCTGTAATCTCAGCTACTGCGGAGGCTGAGGCAGGAGAACCGCTTGATCCTGGGAGGCAGAAGTTGCAGTGAGCTGAGATCATGCCACTGCACCCCAGCCTGGGGGACAGAGTGAGACTCTGTCACAAAACAAAACAAAACAAAAAATGCAATCAAGCTGAAATATAGGGAGAGAAAAGAAAGAAAACCTATTTTTGAGGGAAAGTAAGAGTGGAGGAGATAATCTGGTTGCCAGGCACTAGAGCTCATCTTCCTGAATCATGCCATCCTGTTTTTCCAGTAGAGACATCACAATATTGCATTAGTCAAGTGGTTCTGCAACATCATTTAAATGACATAAGGTGTCTGCTTGTGTCTGAGCATGATTCTGACGGTGGACTTGTGCCAGCCCGTCTGTTCCTCAGAGATTATATCCAGAATTAATTATATTAGAAACTCAAAAACAGCAGGCTTACTTTGGCACGATGACCCTAGCAATGGATATAAAAGGATTGTGCGCCAGAAGAACTCGCCTCTTAAGGGACACCACTAGCAAAAGGGCAGATACATCTCGTCCTCCCCTCTGCCCATGCACTAAGGAAAGCCCAGAGATGCTTTCTTTGCTGGATCTAGCCATTCCATTCTCTAGAGCAGTGGTCAGCAAACTTTTTCTGTAAAAGACCAGATAGTATATGTCGGAAGGCAAAATTTTATTTCTGCCTTTTTAGGATCCCTGGCTGAGCCTGAGAATTAAAGTGACATGGAATAGATTAACAGAAGAAAAATATACACATTTAATACAAGTTGTGGTTGACACAGGAGTTTTTCTAAGAAAATAGGAGGGTCGTGGTCAGGCGCGGTGGCTCACGCCTGTAATCCCAGCACTTTGGGAGGCTGAGACGGGCGGATCACGAGGTCAGCAGATCGAGACCATCCTGGCTAACACGGTGAAACCCCATCTCTACTAAAAATACAAAAAATTAGCCGGGCGTGGTGGCGGCGCCTGTAGTCCCAGCTACTCCGGAGGCGAGGCAGGAGAATGGCGTGAACCCGGGAGGCAGAGCTTGCAGTGAGCGGAGATCGCGCCACTGCACTCCAGCCTGGGCGACAGAGGGAGACTCCGTCTCAAAAAAAAAAAAAAGAAAGAAAAAGAAAGAAAATAGGAGGGTCATATTAGGTTGAACAGAGAGAGGCAGTTGTGGAAAAGTAACTAAATTATGTGGCAGAGGCTAAAGGAAGATAAGAATTAGTTTAACAAGGTCTGTTTGCAAAGAATTCTCTCAGCTATGACTCTCCACCAAAGAATGGTCTTTTTCTCCTGGTACAGGGAGGGCATCTTTCACGTGGGAGTCTTTATCTCCTGTTTTCTGAAAGAAAGGGGGAAGATTACAAAGCGCTTCTTGTATCTCATGTTTCTCAAGTGCCTTCAGCTAGAAGTGTCATGTCAAAGTGGCATATTTTCGGGTGGTACATTCTGCCCCCCTTCATAAATATTTTAGGCTCTGTCAGCTATAAGGTCTCTGTTACAACTACTCACCTCTGCCATTCTAGTGGAAAAGCAGCCATAGACAATTTGTAAAGGAATGGATGTAGCTGCGTTCAATAAAACTTTGTTTGCAAAAGCAAAGGGTGAGCTGGATTTGGCCTGTGGATTTTAGTTTGCTGCCTCCTGCTCTACAGTCTGGTCTAGACTACTGCCTTTCAAACATTAATATGCATAGGAATTAATAAGGTATCATGTTAAAATGTAGATTTTGATTCAATAGATGGGATCTGAGATTCCATATTTTTAGCAAGTACTCACATGTTACTAATGATGAGTATCCAAGGACCATACTTTGAACAGCAAGGCTTGAATTAAGACTAGTAGTTCTCAATCCTGAATGCACCCTAGAATCATCTGAAGAGCTTTAAAAATACCAGTGCCTGGTTTTCACTCCTTCCCTGCCACACTCCACTGATTTCTCTTTTTTTTTTTTTTTTTGACACGGAGTCTCGCTCTGTCGCCCCGGCTGGAGTGCAGTGGTGCAATCTCGGCTCACTGCAAGGTCCACCTCCCGGGTTCACACCATTCTCCTGCCTCAGTCTCCCACGTAGCTGGGACTACAGGCACCTGCCATTATGCCCGGCTAATTTTTTGTTATTTTTAGTAGAGACGGGGTTTCACCATGTTAGCCAGGATGGTCTTGAACTCCTGACCTCGTTATCTGCCCGCCTTGGCCTCCCAAAGTGCTGGGATTACAGGCATGAGCTACCACACTCAGCCCATTATGATTTCTTTATTTTGTAGTGTGGCATGAGCATCAGGATTTTTGTTGTTGTTGTTGTTATACCTTCAGTTCTAGGGTACATGTGCATAATGTGCAGGTTTGTTACATAGGTATACATGTGCCATGTTGGTTTGCTGCACCCATCAACTCATCTTTACATTAGGTATTTCTCCTAACGCTATCCCTGTCCCAGCCCCCCACCTCCGACAGGCCCCAGTGTGATGTTCCCCGCCCTGTGTCCAAGTGTTCTCATTGTTCAACTCCCACTTATGAGTGAGAACACGTGCTGTTTGGTTTTCGTTCCTCGTGATAGTTTGCTGAGAATGATGGTTTCCAGCTTCATCCATGTCCCTGCAAAGGATATGAATTCATCCTTTTTTTTATGGCTGCGTAGCATTCAATGGTGTATATGTGCCACATTTTCTTAATCCAGCCTATCATTGATGGACATTTGGGTTGGTTCCAAGTCTTTGCTATTGTGAATAGTGCCACAATAAACATACGTGTGCGTGTGTCTTCATAGTAGCATGATTTACAATCCTTTGGGTATATACCCAGTAATGGGATTGCTGGATCAAATGGTAATTCTAGTTCTAGATCCTTGAGGAATTGCCACACTGTCTTCCACAATGGTTGAACTAATTTACACTCCTACCAACAGTGTAAAAGCATTCCTATTTCTCCATATCCTCTCCAGCATCTGTTGTTTCCTGACTTTTTAATGATCACCATTCTAACTGGCATGAGATGGGATCTCATTGTGGTTTTGATTTGCATTTCTCTGGAGCATCAGGAATTTTTTTTTTTTTTTTTTGAGATGGAGTCTTGCTCTGTCACCCAGGCTGGAGTGCAGTGGTGTGATCTTGGCTCACTGCAAGCTCCGCCTCCTGGGTTCACACCATTCTCCTGCCTCAGCCTCCCGAGTAGCTGGGACTACAGGTGCCTGCCACCACGCCCGGCTAATTTTTTGTATTTTTAGTAGAGACAGGTTTTCACCGTGGTCTTGATCTCCTGACCTCGTGATTCACCCGCCTCGGCCTCCCAAAATGCTGGGATTACAGGCGTGAGCCACCGCGCCCGGCCTGGAGCATCAGGATTTTTAAAAGCTCCCTAGGTAATCCTGATATGCAACTGAAATTAAGAATATTGCCCAGCATGTGAATGAAAGATTTAAGGGTTTGTTTGATAAGTCTTAAATTCACTGCTCAGATTTATAAAATGGAACACTTGATCAGAATGAAGTTATCCTTTGGAGAAAGGAAATCTTTCTACCCAAGAGGAATGGCACTTGGATAGAAAGTAACCAGGTCTCTGAATTAGCCAAACAGGATTAGATTTAAAGCCCAAGTGGATGAATAAGCTGTATAGAAGGGAGCAGCCCCTTCCTCTGAGATTGAGGCAAGAAGAGCAACACACGATTTTGTTAGGGGCTAGAAGCTGGGGCATTCATGTCAACTGTTTTGTACAGGAAGAGATATTCAGCCAGCAAACACTTTCTGAGCACTTAGCATGTCCCAGGGGAGGTCACCTGCTGAGCATGGGAAATGAAAGTGGAGTGAAAGACTTGAAGAGAATTGTGAAAATGTAGAACAGGTTCTGTGAACACTAGGAGAACACGCAGAGCAGGGAACAGATGGATTTCCCAGTGCTGTTGTCGGCCAGCTGCGGTTAGAAACATTTTTCTGCTGAATAAAAGGAAGAATTTGCTGACAGTAAAAACTGTCCTGAGTTGTCATGGGCTTCCCTCGGAAATGGGGAACTTCCAGTGGCTGGATCTCAACCATAGGTGAGATCAGCACTTTTCATCCGGAAAACCTGTGTACCAAGAATAGCCGAGCGGGGTGTTACTAGTAATTTTGGCTAATAATGATACCAACCTATGCAAATGCATAACTTTTAAAATGCACTCTAGAATACAATCAAGGCTGAGCCTGTAATAGCATCCATCTTAATTACTTGTAGTATTGATTCACTTGGAGTGGAAGATAAAAGGTGTGGTGCAAGCTTAGCTGCCAGGAATTGTACAGAACCCACAAACTATCTGAACTCATCAGCAGAGATAATATATCTCATATGTGAATGTTATCCACTGAGTGTGGGGAAATGGAAAAATGGGCTGAGAACTGTTGAGACAGATGACAACGTGGTCGTGGGAGATCTAAGAATTGAATGGAGATCTAAGAATTGAACGTGGAATGGGGATGTTGACTTGAACAGTTATAGTTCTTCCTACTCTGATGTTCTGTGATTCTAAGAAAACACCTGTGTGTCTGAATCTTCCTTGGGTTTGAAAGTAAAAGCTTCACACAAGAAGGGAATGAATCACTACATAAATTATTCAGCGCTTGAAGGCCCTCAGAGAATTACTTTCTGTTCTTTGATTGAGGCAGGGATTTTCTCCTAGATCCTTTGTCTGAATAAAGGCTGAGTTTTGGATCTCTCGGGTCCAGAAAAAAATGTTATAGATAATTAGGCCATCATTATCTAGGCCTCCTCCATCTTGGATCATTATGACTATAAAAGCATTAATTACCTTGTGCATAGCTTGCAATACATTCTTTTCCCTACTTACAGTCCAGAATTGCTGGTTGAGATAGATAAGGTGTTGTTGCAAAGGGACTTCACAGCTAGTGGGAAACAGTATGACATAACAGTATGCCTGGGGCCAGATACCAGTTTTACTATGTTCCAGGTGGTTACCTTAGCCAGGTTACTTTCTGCTCAGTGCCAGCCTCATCACTGGTAAAATGAGAATAATAATGTATCAGAGGATTACCGTGAAGACATAATACACATCGAGTGCTTTGAATAGCACCTGGCAGGTATAAGGTAGGTAAGTATTCCAGCTACCTTACTTACATAATTCCTACCTTCTAGGAGCTGGAAGAAAGATACACTTAGATGGACATACTTTTTCAACCCATGCAGCCAACAAAATAAGATCATAAAACCAAAACAAAATTAGTCAGTAGGTATTTCATTACCTCCTTTTTTTTTTTTTTGAGACAGAGTCTCACTCTGTCACCTAGGCTGGAGTACAGTGGCGCGATCTTGGCTCACTGCAAGCTCCGCCTCCCGGGTTCACACCATTCTCCTGCCTCTGCCTCTGGAGTAGCTGGGACTACAGGTTCCCACTACCATGCTCGGTTAATTTTTTTTTGTATTTTTAGTAGAGACAGGGTTTCACCATGTTAGTCAGGATGGTCTCGATCTCCTGACCTCATTATCTGCCCGCCTTGGCCTTCCAGAGTACTGGGATTATAGGCACAAGCCACCACGACCCGCCCTACCTCCTTTCATAGGTTCTCCTTGTTTAAAAAATTAGGCACCAACTCTTTAGCTTGGTATCAGAATCCTTCATGACAATGCCAATGTTTCAACACACATAATACACTCTTCCCCATTAAGTCAATAACCTACGCTTGAACAAAATCAGACCATTTGCTGTGTTCCCAGTGGGCATGATATGTCCCCACCTCTGAAAGCTTACTCACAGTATTCACCCAATCTGTGTGCAATATATTTTTCACTCATCTTTGCTGGTTAATATCTTCTCATCCTTTACCATCCAAGCCAAGTGACTTTCTCGATGAAGACTTTCTTTAAAACCCCAGTAGACAAAATGTGTCTATCCCTCGCTGTGGTGCCTTAACACTTTATATACTTGATACTTTCACTACCATACTTTTCATACACTTCCTTGGTGTAGAGTTATTTTGTAATTTCCTCCAGATTTTAAGTGCCTTGAAAAAGAATTTTTTCCTTATTCATCTTTATTTTTCATCCTGTGACTGGCTCCCACTATCACTGCCCCCACAATATGCACAGTGCAGGCCATGCTGCCTTATAAATATAGGCATTTGATAAATGTGGGCTGGTTATGGGACTCTCTGGGACGTAAGAAAGCACTTAATTGGAATGAAGATTGGGAAGAGTTCCCTATCCAGCCTAAGTGGGGCAAGAAAGAGCAGATGCTGTAACCCGGGGGCTTTGAGCACTTATTAAAATTAGATATTTAAAGTCCGAGAACAAATTCTAACACATACTGAGTATTAGGCATATTTTAGATGCTAGCCTCTTCTAGAGGATCTGCCCCCTACCCACAGCCCCTGACGAAGTGGTGAATGAATCATCTGTCTTTGTTCTACTGCAGTCCCCACTCCATCTTGAGTCAAAGCCTACCTACCCTACAGCCTCATGAGACAAGATGAGCTCAGCCACAGGCTCTGTCCACTGAGATTTCAAGTTAGGACTTAAAAATACTCAACTAGGAGCTATAAACTCTAAAATTGTTGCAATACTAACAACAACAAGAACAGCTGTATTTATTGAGTATATGCTATGTGCCAGTCACTGTGTGGCACATAGTACATGCTCAATGTACTTAAGGACAATATCTTTACTCCTCACAATACTCTGAAGGTGAGGCTGTTATTACCCCCATTTTATTTTATTTTTATTCTTATTATTTTTTGAGACAGAGTGTTGTTCTGTTGCCCAGGTTGGAATGTAGTGGCACCATCTTGGCTCACTGCAACCTCTGCCTCCTAGGTTAAAGCGATTGTCCTGCCTCAGACTCCCATGTAGCAGGAACTACAGATGGGTGCCACCACACCCGGTTAGGTTTTGTATTTTCAGTAGAGACGGGGTTTTACCATTTTGTCCAGTCTGGTCTTGAACTCCTGACCTCAAGTGATCCGCCTGCCTCAGCCTCCCAAAGTGTTGGGATAACAGGTGTGAGCCACTGTGCCTGGTCACCCCCATTTTACAGATGAGAAAACTGGAACATAGAGAAGTGAAGTTTTAAATCGAGAATTAAACTCCAGCAACCTGTCTCCAGAGTCTATGCTCTTAACTACTGTACTAAAATGTGTTTCCCCGGGGCAGGGCAAGTCAAGGTGAAATGTCTCAAAGACTCAAAGATGGGGCACAGACAAGCCAATGAGTAAGCAAAGGAAGACATAAAAACAACTAAGGGGGAGGAGCAAAGGGAGAAACATACGTGAAAGATTACACAGTCCCGAGGCAGCCACAGAAAGACACAGGACAACCCCATTTCCCCATAGCTATAAAATTCCTGTGGCTTGGCAATATTACATTTCCTGCCTTAGGATTTTGTAACCCTCACTGCTTATGATAGACTGACCTTTGCACTAGCTAAATAAGTGGAGCATAAAAAGAACCTGGTGTACATTGTTAAAAGCCTGTGTCTCCATGTTCAGTGTGGACTCAGAAGTCACACTCACTGCTCGGTCCTCAAGTCAGGCCAGCTCCCACTTTGCAAATCATGAGTGAGAAGACCTTACTGGAGCTCCAGCTCTGCCATGCTATTAAAACTGAGAAACCTTGAACTGGTCCTTAATGTGTTTGGACCTCAGCAGCTTCATTTATAAAATGAGTGTCAGGGGAGGGAAGAACCAATAACAAAACATTAGACCTGCCATCTGCCTCCAGCCAAAAGTTGTGACTGAGGCTCAGCTAAGAGTAAGCGGAAAAGCCATGCAAATGCAGAACTTTTTTTTTTTTTTTTAAGCTTAGCATTCCTTAGGGCTTGTGTGTAAACCATGACTGTTATCAGTGGTGCTAGGCCAATCAGTAAAGAAAAAAGTAATGCTACCTATCACGCTGGCATTTCCCTCTCTCACATCTCTGTTTACAAAGTTACAGGTATTGCCAGAAAATACCCACATTCCTTTGTTCTCACTAATGAGTCAACTCTGGAAGCACCAGTCCCTTTATCAGTAAGACAGATCTACCTTTTCCAAGTCTCTGTTTACTCATCAACAGAAACATTCTCCTGGGCTGTTCTCCATAGTCTTGGCTCACAGTCTTCCTGCGTCTTTGTGCTTCACCAGACTTTATCTTTTCTGCTCACTTGGACCTACATGGCCTCCCGCCCCCAACAATAAGGGCTATGATTCCTGCCAGCAAGTCTCTTGTTTGTTTTGGGGAGAAGCTTACTTGGCAACAAAGAGATGGGACAGATAGTGATTAGCTTGAGTGCCCAGACAGTGTGATTCACTGATACAGTTAAATTTACAAGACACAGAGATGTTACATTTAATTGAATTTTGTCGTAGATTTATTTTGTTAAATAAAATTCACAGGAGGTCATTGGTTTGGACTGAGCTCCATCTGCACTAGATCCAACAGGCCAAGCCAAAATGGAGTCACTCATGCTGATGTCACTACCATGCCGAAACTGAGTTGTTCATCTGACCTACCAAGAAATCAACAGAGATAATAGCGAAATTCCCAAACAGGCCAGTTTTAGGAATCCTTCTCTGCCTTAACCTTTACAAGAAAAGTAACTTTGAAAACCAATCTACTCTTTGTTCTCTGTTGGGGCTTTCCTCAACCCTTGCCGGTAGGAACACTCATTCAATTTTATGGAATGAGGTGTTGCCCAACTCTAGAATGGCAAACAAAAGCCAATTCAGATCTTTAAATTTGTTGTAATTTTGCCTTTGTCAGTTTGTAAATGAACTCTGCCGCCCTCATAAATATTGGGTTGTCCCCACCTTCAGAAAGGTCTTATGTCTCATCAAAACCATAATATCACTAAATCATAGTCTTCCTGTCTTGTAACTCATGCAGACATGACCACAGTTTCCCACAAATAAATGATATTTGAAGCTTATTTTATTAGATTATGGAATGGGAAGGACCCCGGCAAGTTAAAATCCCTGGGGTAAAATTGCCAGATAAAATACACAATGCTGAGTATATATGTGTGTGTATATATATATATTTTTTCTTTTATATATATATTTTTTTCTTTTTTCTTTTTTTTTTTCTTTGCTATATTATCTAGGCTGGAATGCAGTGGCATGAATACGGCTCACTGCAGCCTCGACCTCCTGGGCTCACGTGCTCCTCCTGCCTCAGCTTCCCGAGTAACTGAGACTACAGGCCTGGGCCACCATGCCTGGCTAATTTCTTTTCTTCTCTTTTCTTTTTTCTTTTCTTTTTGTAAAGACGAGGTCCTGCCATGTTGCCCAGGCTAGTCTTGAACTCCTGGGCTCAAGCAGTCCTCCTGCCTCAGCCTCCCAAAGTGCTGGGATTACTGGCATGAGCTACCACATCCAGCCCTGAGTTAAATTTGAACTCTAGATAAATAATGAATAAACAACCAATATTGTATGGGGCAGAATTATACTAAAAAATTATTTGCTGATAACTGAAATTCAAACTTAAAGGGAATCCTGTATTTTTATTTGCTAAATCTGACAACCCTACCCAGAAGTCCAATTCTGACTCTTACAACAGATAAGAGTTGTAAATTTAAATTCTGTCATCCTCAGAATCCTCTATAAAATGAAAAGTCTGAATAAGATGAATCCTAAGTTTTCTTACAGTTCAATAATTATGTAATTCTGTGACTCAAGTACTGATGAACTACAAATGTGACACTGGGCAAGTTAATTCCTTGGTGGATCTATTTCCTCCTCTTCAAAATAAGGATGATAAAGCCAATGTCACAATTATTAGATGAATGGACCTGGCTCATGACTTGTCTTAGACAGACAAAGCTGGATATTAGTTAAAGAGGTGAAAATAGGTTTTATTCAACTACTGACAGTAAGGAAAGAGTTGGGCTGCCTTCTGATTTGTGCAAAGGTAACTAAGCATTTTAAAGGGAAAATAAGGGAGGAGGGAGCGTGAGCAACTGCAGCTCAGGCAGAATCAGGGAAAATGAAAAATGACCAAGGGTTGGTCAGGGTAAATGTGATTAGGCTGGCAGCATCTGCTAGCTGGCAGGTACAGAAGTCAGGATTCTACCCTCCCACAGAGACTGAGACTCCCAGGCCCTATTCTTCCTGATTATATCTTAAAGGAATAGTTTTCAGGTCCTTGAGAAAGATACTCCTGAGTTGTAGGAGATACATATACATCTCAAAGCAACAGAGAAAGGACTTAGAATTGTAAGCCACTTTGATTTCATGTGCTAGGAAAGGGAAGTCAGGGGCCTATTGTCAGGTGTTGACTAGAACAAACAGTAAATGCTTCTGACAGCCTTGAGATTTTCCTGACAGGAACTCAAAAAGGGGCAGGGTTTTCTGAACGATGCTGCCTTCCATGCTAGAAACCATGCTACCATCGGTCAAGTCTTAGTGCAGGACTGAGCAGTTCTTATGAGCCAATAGTTCTTTGCAGTTCTCATCTTCAAAAGTGCATGGCATAGTAACTCGTGCTTAATAATTAATCGTTTGTTTATTCATTCAAAATACTATAAAATCCCTCATGATCAAGCTGTATCTTAGGAACTTTTTTTTTTTTGCAACGGAGTCTTGGCTCTATTGCCCAGGCTGGAGTGCAGTCACATGATCTCAGCTCACTGCAAGCTCCGCCTCCCATTCTCCTGCCTCAGCCTTCCGAGTAGCTGGGACTACAGGCACCCGCCACCACGCCCAGCTAATTTTTTGTGTTTTTAGTAAAGATGAAGTTTCACTGTGTTAGCCAGGATGGTCTCAATCTGCTGACCTCGTGATCTGCCTGCCTCGGCTTCCCAAAGTGCTGGGATTACAGGCATGAGCCACTGCGCCCAGCCGAGTTTGCTCTCTTTCTTTCACTCTGATGTTGAAGGAAAGGCTGAGCCAGATGCAGCGGCTCCAACATGCCCCTAATATTGCAGGCACGTTTCTGCTCTATCAGCTTTACTTCATCTTTGCAGTTGTCTTCTCATTAAAGGTTGGCCACTGCAGTTCCACATGATCCTCCTGCCTCAGCCTCTGAAGTAGCTGAGACCACAGGTGTGTGCCACCATGCCTGGCTATTTTTTAAATTTTTAGTAGAGATGAGGTCTCACTATGTTGCTCAGGCTGGTCTGGAACTCCTAGGCTCAAGTGATCCTCTTGGTTTGGCCTCCTAGAGTGCTGGGATTTCAGGTGTGAGCTACTATGCCCCACCATTTGCTTAAAATATTATGAATCTTTGCAAATTGCTGGTAAGCAATGATGGTGCTGCAACTTAAAATGAATCTTATTTCTTCATTAAGGCATCTCTTAAGACTTGTCATTGTCACCATTTTTGTTGACACGAAGTTGGTGACCTATGGACTCAAAGTACACGTCTTTATTCTAGAATTTGTATGTTAGCTTTCAGCTTGCCCTCCCTTCATTTGGTCCAAAATAAAAAGATCCCTCAGTTTCTGAATAGGTGAAGGTACTACACTGATTTAATTATATCTGTATTGCAGCAAATCTGAGCTGGATCTGGGGAAGAGTGTGTGTCCTATTTTTGTTTCTCTTTACTCATTAGATTTCTATTTTTAAATGGTGCTAAATTGTGAATTTAATGCAATGCACACAGAAGCAGTCATGGCTGGAATTTTATCCCTCCTTGGCTCTAAAGAGTTTTCACAGATTTAGGCTTTATATGAAGAACTTCTTGGCCAGGCGTGGTGGCTCACGCCTATAACCCCAGCACTTTGGGAGGCCAAGATGGGCAGATCACAAGGTCAGGAGATCAAGACCATCCTGGCTAACATGATGCAACCCCATCTCTACTAAAAACACAAAAAAAATTAGCTGGGCGTGGTGGCAGGCGCCTGTAGTCCCAACTACTTGAGAGGGTGAGGCAGGAGAACAGCATGAACCCGGGAGGCGAAGCTTGCATTGAGCTGAGATCGAGCCATTGTACTCCAGCCTGGGTGACAGAGTGAGACTCCGTCTAAAAATATACATATAGAAAGAAAGAAGGAGAGAGAGAGAGAGAGAGAGAGAGAGAGAGAGAAAGAAAGAAAGAAAGAAAGAAAGAAAGAAAGAAAGAAAGAAAGAAAGAAAGAAAGAAAGAAAGAAAGAGAAAATAAAACAAAAGAAAGAAAGAACTTCTTCATCTTTCTCAGATTATCCTCTTTTTTTCCACTCCATTGATGTTGCCTTGGTTCTGGCCTTCATTACTGCTTGCCTGGATGATTATACTCTTGGTTTTTTTGTTTTATTTTGTTTTTTGTTTGTTTGTTTTATTTTGAGATGGAGTTTTCACTCTTGTTACTCAGGCTGGAGTGCAGTGGTGCAATCTCGGCTCTCTGCAACCTTGCCTCCCAGATTCAAGCAATTCTCCCGCCTCAGTCTCCCTAGTAGCTGCGATTACAGACATGGGCCACCACACCTGGTTAATTTTTTTGTATTTTCAGTAGAGACGGGGTTTCACCAGGTTGGCCAGGCTGGTCTGGAACTCTTGACCACAGGTGATCCACCTGCCTCAGTCTCCCAAAGTGCTGGGATTACAGGCGTGAGCCACCGTGCCCAGCCTATACTCTTGTTTTAAAATGATTACTCTACTTCCAGCATCCCTCACAGTATTTGTTAGGCTAAACTTTGTATAACAAAAGCCCCAAGTAAGAGTGGTATAAACGAGATAGAGATTTATTCTTCTTACAGACCTTCTGGAGGTGGAGGATTTCCCCCACTGGCATGGGGAAGAAATGCTGGATAGAAACATGCGGTTGTTTGGGAGAAAGAGATATGGCAGCTGCCATATGACAGAACTAGAGAGATACAGAGATGTTTAAGAGTTATGTGCAATGCATTTCCCTTCTCCATATTCACAAGAAACTTTAGTAACAATTGACATTACTTGTCTGTGCTTTTATAGCCGCAGTCCCCAACCTTTTTGGCACCAGGGACAGAACTGGTTTTGTAGAAGACAATTTTTCCACAGACCGGGAGGCGGGGATGGTTTCAGGATAAAACTGTTCTACCTCAGATCATCAGGCATTAGATTCTCATAAGGAGTGGGCAACCTAGGCCTTTTACATGTTCAGTTCACAATAGAGTTTGTGCTCCTGTGAGACTCTAATGTCCTCGTGTGTGCAGTTCACAATGAGGTTCATGCGCCTATGAGAATCTAATACCACCGCTGATCTGACAGGAGGCAGAGCTTAGGCGGTAATGCTTACTCACCCACAGCTCACTCTCTGTTGTACAGCCTGATCCCTAACAGGCCACGGACTGGTACCGGTCCGCAGCCCGGCGGTTGGGGACCCTTGTTTTAGAGACTCATTTAAATATGTGATTCTTCCAGAATCATTAAGGCAGGTGCTAGGACTTGCCCAAGGAGGCTCAGCTGTATTTAGATTGCAAATGGGTGATGATGTCTACCTGGACCCTCTACAGCACCTGGTGAGGTTTCAGAGCAGCATCTTTCAGTGTGTGCGAGTTTAGAAATCGTCATGGGCATTTCCACCAACATACTCTGCTTTTCTCACTTCAAGAGAAATTACATTTCATCTTTACCACCACCTCTTATTTACCATGAACACATAGAATAACTGAGACCACACAAAGACACTAAGAATCTCAAATCTTTTCTGTTCACAGTTGACTTTGGCAGAATGAAAGAACTCACAGGCTAACTATTCCCACTGGCTTCTTACTGCCCTTACCTAAGAAAGAAAGAAACATCAAGATAAGTGGCTAAGTGAGCCCAAATAAGGGGCATCTACATTGTGTTAAATATGATTCTTTATTCTCTGTGGCCAAATCAAAAGCACAGACATGAGTTTCACACAGACCAATAGGAAAGTCCCTACCTAATGTGTCTTGTGGCCTCTGCACCACGTTGTGAGAACCACTGCCATCAACTTTTGCTTTATGTTGGTCTTTTGAGGTCTTCCTTGCATTCATTGGCATTCCCATCCTTATTCTTATCACCTCTCAAACCTCTGTTTGAAGAAAGTGCTGAGGCAATCCTGACCCTCAGTCCTAAGCAGAATATGTCATGAGGCAGTCAGTGTCTTACATTCAAATGCTCTTTTTTGAGGGAAAACAGCCACCACAGCCAACAGAATGTCATTTATTGATTGTGCAATGAGAATAGAACACTGCTTCATGCAGTGAGGAATGACACATAGTCATCTACTGTGACAAGGCACGGGTGGAAAAAGCCTTGAGCTTGGAGTCAGAAAACCTGGGCTCAAATCTTGACTTTTTCACTAATACACATTTATGTTATTTGCAAAACCTCTCTAAGCTTTCACTTCTTCATCTATAAAACAGACACGATATTATCTATCTCACAGGATAGTTTTAAGGATAAAATGAGATAATCACTGCAAAATTTCTAGAACCATATTAGGCATTCAAAAATTTAATCTGCGGGGGGTGCGGGGCAAGAGGAGGGAGAATATTAGGACAAATACCTAATGCATGTGGGGCTTAAAACCTAGATGATGGGTTGATGGGTGCAGCAAATCACCATGACACATGTATATCTATGTAACAAACCTGAATGTTCTACACCTGTGTCCCAGAACTTAAAGTTAAAAAAAAGAAAGTTAATCTGTGCAAACATAGTACATCCTCCTTCCATGTAGTCCAGTTGCTAAAAGAAGTAGCTTTCAAATAAATACAACCAAAGAGCCACAAATAATTTTTAAAAAGGACCCGAAACTACTTCTTGGAAAATATGAGAGTATCCAACTCATATTGTTAGTAACACTTTTCCCAACCCCTTTCCTATTCTTCTTCTTCTTATGTCTCACAATCCTGTGAATCCTCTTATTTTGCTAAATCCCAACCCACCTCTCAAAACATCTTGACCAATATCTCCCAGAGTATGGAATTTTTTTCTTATTCATCTTTATCTGGGTGATAAATATAGTCCATCTACCTAAGTCCTTCCCTTTTTCTGTAGATCTTTTTTTCTTCCCATTGCTTTATCCAGTTGCTTTTATCAAGCAAGTCTAGGAATGGGGCATGATAGACACAAGCACTACTCAAAGGTCAGTGATTGTGGGCAGAAAACCAAGTAGGAAAAGACAACATTCTTCTTCTTGGAAAAGAAGGAAAGACTGGGAGCATCTTCATTTTAAAACTTGCTTTATTCAGTCATATTTGTAAATAAAAAACAGCAACAACAACAACAACAACAAACAGACTGAAAGCCAGTTACAGAACACAGGATGAGATTGGAAGTTCAGTCAAGCCTTCCGGAGGTGTCTGGAGTAAAAGTTTGGAGAAAAGCTGCTACTTTCGGATTGGATGATCGGAGCTAGGGGAGCAGGTCCCAGGTGCTTCCTTGTATGAATGGCATCCTATCCAGGAACTCTGTATCCCTCCAGGAGCACAGCAGGTGTTTGCTCTCCTAAAAGATTCCTCTGGCATCTGTTCTATTGCACCTGGAGTTAGCTCTATCACAAATTCCTTCTTATAGGCACAGGCGATGCCCATGCAAATATACATCTGCAGTTTTGCAGAAAGAAGAACTGTAATTCCGAGCTCAACAAAAATGTCACATCCTGCTAATGCAAAAAATTTTCCATTGTCTTCAGCTCTCACAACACTAATCTGTAAATCAAACTGAGTACCTCTTTGCTGCAATCATACTTGGGATTGCTCCTCAGAAACAGATTCACTAAACACCTCACTAAAAAAATGTGGCAGGTGTTTCCATGATTCATTTAAAGCTGTTTCTTGTGTTTTATATTTATCTCTTGTGGCTTGCTTTTACCTTGAGGGGGTAGGTTTCAGGAAAGGTGAGGTTAATTTAAAATTGTGATCAGATTTGTTTAAGTCGCCGTTAGTTGATAGTCCAGCATTTCTGTGGAAGAGATATCACTGTAGGTCAATGTGATTTTATTTCATCTGATTTAATCTGACTTTCATCTCATTCATTTCTTTTCCTTGGGTAAATATCATTGTCATTGTTGTTTCCAAACCTAGGTAGCCTCTCAAAAGTTTTCCTCATACCAACCACTTCTCTTCCTTGTTCAAGCTATTCTCCCAGTGGGAAAGGTTGTGCTAAGTGATACCCAGCCAGCATCTCAATCAAAATCCATCTGCAGACTTCCTTCTTTCTGGCACCCCTTCCTCATTATGCTCGTCATACTCAGTTCACTTCTTATCTCTGCACACTCCTACGTCACTAATAAGATGTGATCTAGGCCAAGTGCAGTGGCTCAAGCCTGTGATCCCAGCACTTTGGGAGGCAGAGGTGGGTGGATCACGAGGTCAGGAGATCGAGACCATCCTAGCTAACACAGTGAAATCCCGTCTCTACTAAAAATACAAAAAAAAATTAGCCAGGCATGGTGGCGGGCGCCTGTAGTCTGAGCTACTCTGGAGGCTGGAGAACAGCATGAACCTGGGAGGCGGAGCTTGCAGTGAGCCAAGATCGGGCCACTGCACTCCAGCCTGGGCGACAGGGCCAGCCCAGACTCCATCTAAAAAAAAAAACAAAAAACAAACAAAAAAACCCACAAAGATGTGATCTGGCATCTGTTGGCTCATTGTGCTGTTGTTGTTTTCAGTTATTTTTTAATTAAGTTCATTAACTAACTGTTTATTGGGGACCTACTGCGTGTGAGTTTCTGTTAAAAGTCTCCAGGAAATACAAACATGAATAAGACAATCTCTGTGCTCCAGATATTTTTATTTCAACCTTTTTACAGAAAGTAAAATTTTTCAAAATCTTTTAACAGCTTTATTAAGATAGAATTCCTATGCCATACAATGTACCCACTTAAAGTGTACGGTTCAATGGCTTTTATATATTCACAGAATTGTACTTCCATTATCACAATTTGAGAACATTTTCATTAGACCCCAAAGACCATTACACCTCTTAGCCATCACTTCTCAATCCCCTCCCATTCCCCTGCCCTAGGCAACCACTAATCTATTTTAAAGATTTGCCTATTCTGGGACATATTAATGGAATTTTGTATGAATGGAATTGTACAATCTGCAGTTCTTTTTGACTGGTTTCTTTCATTTAACATAGTGTTTTCAAGGTTCATCCATGTTGTAACATGTATCAGCACTGCCTGCCTCCCTGCCTTTCTGTCTGCCTGCCTTCCTTCCTTGCTGTCTTCCTTCCTTCCTTCCTTCCTTCTTTCCTTCCTTCCTGCCTGCCTGCCTGCCTGCCTGCCTGCCTTTTTAATTTTTTTTGACAGGATCTCACTCTGCGGCCCAGTTTCAAGTCATCCTCCCACCTCAACCTCCCAAGTAACTGGGACTACAGGTGCCTGCCACAAGACCTGGCTAATTTTGTTGTTGTTGTTGTTAGAGATGGACTCTTGCTTTGGTGCTCAGGCTAGTTTCAATCTCCAGGCTTCAAGCGATCCTCCCACCTAGATCTCCCAAAGTGCTGGGATTACAGGCGCAAACCACCATGCCTGGCCCCCTTTAAAAAAAAAAACCAAAAGACTATTTTTTTCCAGAGAAGTTTTAGGATCACTCAAAAATTGAGAGTAAAGTACAGGGATTTCCCATACATACATAGCCTCTCCCGTTATCAACATCCCCCAACAGTGTGGTACATCTGTTACAATTGAGCTTCCTTGTTTTTTTGTTTTGTTTTGTTTTGTTTTTAACCCTTCTTATGTTATTTCACAAGGCTATTTTTCATCTATCTTTATTAGCTGTCTCCTTTGTTACCTTCACCTCTCGCACTGATGGCTTAGCCCAGTGGCCCAACATAGCTGATAAGAAGTAGACTTTTATTCCAGGCTCATTTTCCTGATTTAGTGGTGAGGGTACGGGTGGACTAAGTTTTGTTTTGTTTGTTTTGTTTTAGAGAAGTGTATTGCTTTAAAACAGGGAGAGACAGTCCCACTACTGAAAGGAGCTGGGTCTTTAATGTTAGAGAAAGGTAGGTAGGAGCCTTAGTTTTTGCCTTTGGCAAGTTTATTGACCACTGTGAGCCTCAGCCTCATCTGTTAAATGAGCTGGATAATGCCCATCCAGAGGAGTTCTTGGGAAGATTAATGCAATAAGCATGGAAAGCACCTCTCTGGAAGGTTCAAGGAAAGGGAATTGGAATTATGGGTGACAGAATTCCCCGGCTTTCCAATGCATCACTGTAGGACGAATTAGCACTCCTAGCAGGCTGGCCTCATGCCCCTCCAGAGTCTCTAGCTTGTGGGCTGGGGGCCGGATATGGACAGGATACCTGGAAGGGAACACATTTAACTTCCATGGGTGATCCTGGAAAGGCTCGGCAAATCACCCATTCAGTGTGTGTGTGTGTGTGTGTGTGTGTGTGTGTGTGTGTGTGTGTCAGAGTCTCACTCCATCACCCAGGCTGGAACGCAGTGGCGCAATCTCGGTTCACTGCAACCTCTGCCTCCCAAGTTCAAGCGATTCTCCCATCTCAGCCCCCCGAGTAGCTGGGATTACAGGTGCCCGCCACCATGCCCGGCTAATTTTTGTATTTTTAGTAGAGACGGGGTTTCACCATGTTGGCCAGGCTGGTTTCGAACTCCTGACCTCAGGTGATCTGCCCACCTTGACTTCCCAAAGTGCTGGGATTACAGGCATGAGCCACCGCACCTGGCCCATTCATTTATTTTTATTTGAACCTCTCTTCCAGGAGGCCCTCTGAGTTTAGAAGGTTTAGGGACAGGACCCTGATTCAAGTCTACTCGTTTATTTGAAAGCTGCTTGGATAAAAAAAAAATAAAATAAAAAGTAAACTGGAGGATAACATAAAGGGATCCTTGCAGAGGATTCCTCCGTTCGTGGATCTCACTGAATCTCGGAGTTAGAAGACGGCTCAGAGACCTCAACTCCCTCATGGGTCAGACAAGGACAGGTCTTTCATTCGGCCCTGGATCCTCTCACAATAGCCTCGCGGGAGCTGGCCCTCAAAATGATGAAGGAATAAATGAATGGAGGGATGGAGAAATGAATCATGAAGAAAAAATGAATGAGGTAGGCCTGCTTGTTTGCTGCTATTTTCTTCACAATGCTTTTAAGATTTCCTGGTCCATCTCCTCCCTTCACCACTTCTCTCCCTCCCTCGGTCTCTTCTCCAGCTTGTCTCTTACAGAAGGGTGCCGCGTTCCCGCGCTCCTCCCCTTCCCCTCGCCCCGCCCCTCCCCCGCGAGGCTCCGCCCCGCCGCCCCAGCCCAGCGGGAATGAATGGCAGCGTAGCCGCCGCGCCGCTCGGGGTGCCGATTGGCTGACAGGCGCGCTGACGCGCCGGCGACCGCGGGTGCACGCAGGCGAACAGAGCCGGCGGGGGCGGAGCCGTGCTCCGGGGCGGGGCGCAGGAGCCCCCGGGCGGAGGAGCCGGGGAGGCGGGAGGCGGGAGGCGGGAGGCGTCGGGGCCGTTGAAGCGGCCTCCCTCCCGCCCCCAGCCGCCCGGTCTGGCCCCAGCCCTGTCCCGACCCCCGGCCTGGCCCACTCCGACCCTACCCGGCCGAAGGGTTCCGCTGGACACGCAGGCGGCCTCCGGAGCAGCCCAAGCCCATGAGGGCCGCGCGCCCGGCCGCCGGTGCTGACGAGACGGAGCTCCTGGCCCCCGAGGAGGAGCAGAGGATCAATGCGGTTCAAGAATCGATTCCAGCGGTGAGAGGGATGGCGTCCCGGTCCCGCTGCCCGTGTCAGGAGCGGGTCCTCAAGTCCCGCCGTTAAGCGCACGGCTCCCCGCTCCTCACCTGGATCCATCCTGGGTGGATCCAGCACCTTGGCCCGGGATCAGCTCCCGGGGGATTCCCCAGCCTGCTGTCCCTGGGCGATCCCCTTCCTCCGAGGATGGGAGCTCCTGCCTGACCCGGGTCTCCCCTCGCAATCTGCGGACCTCGGATAGATTCCCGGACCTGGGACCCCAAGCCTGTCCTCCTTCCCGGGGATCCCTTTGCTCCTGGGGCTCACCCTCCCGATCCCCATACAGGGTGGGCTCTGGCTCTCTCTGGGAACCCGAACCCCAGCCCCGGGCGCCGCCCCCGAGTCCTCCGACTTGGCTTTGGCCTCCATCCCTTTACCTCCAGGGTGGGGGGGGTCTCCCGGGGCGCGCGGAACCGGGTGGCGCCCTGCGGAGAGATTTGTCGTAAAGCGGGGTGCTAGGCATTTTGGGTGCTTTGTCTGTGAACGGCCCTAGGAACAGGGAAACTGAGGCACGCTCCGCCAGCTTAGCCCTGCCTGACCGTGTAGGGGCCCTGCTGGTTCTCCAGCTGAGCGTCCCAGGGCGGTGCTATTTTGGGCTCTGCGAAGGGGCATGTTAGCTTTCGGGTGGCGAGACCTGCTGTGGAGGCGCCGGTGTTCGGAAACGAGGAGGAGGAACCGTGGAGGCGCCACCGGAAGGCTGGCCGCTGCTCATTCACTGTAGAGCTGGTGGAAATGCCGGGCTGGGGGGCGCCATGGCCTTACTCCCCTCTGGGGCTCCACCGTCTAACAATGGATGGAGGTTAGCCCAAGGCTCTGAGAGGAACTCCGGGCTTTTCTTTTCTGTTTAAGTGGGTGAAAGTTCACCTCTCCAGGGCTTGTGGTAACTCCGCATCCCTTTGTGTAAATTCCCGGACCTTCACCACCAGCAGGTTTGCTGGGGGTGCAGGGACAGGGGAAATTGTAAGAAATGCATGAAATCTTCCCAGAAGGTTGTTGAGTTTTTAGACACTATCTTTTATTTCCGAATTTTAAAGTACACATTTTTTTTTTCTTTCCAGTCTCCATACCCTCACTGCCCACTCACCCATCTCATTCCTCCCCTAGTCCCAAAGGGTAAAGGAGGCAACAAATGCACAGAAGAGTTGACATGGTCTGGGCCACCAGGAAGGGGATCAGCTTGAAGACTTGGATTGACTTCTGAATATATTGCTTATCAGTCAGGGTGTTGAATGCCTGGCACTGTTCCCCCAGTGGGAACTCCATATCGGTGTGTCTAATGGCAAAATGGAACCATAGTGTTCCGACTTTAGAACCTGATGTCAGAAATGAAGACCGGAGGGGCTTTTAGAGAGAATGTAACATGCACTCAGGCATGATCAGTGAAGCCCTGTGCATGCGGTTTGTTTGATTTGGTTTTACTTCTCTACACGTCTGTGCTCTTCCTGTTTTCAGAGAACAGTAGCAATATTCTGTGAAATTGCCTCTTCCTTATTTGATTAAGAGTTTGTCCTTCTTACCTATTCCTTTGGATTCTCTAAAAAGAAAAAAAAAAAAAAAGACCCTGTTCAATTATTTGTTGCACAAATGTTAAAACAGTGTTACAACAACAACAACAAAAAACTTCATTTAGGATGCTACCCTCTCAGCTTATCGAACTGACTTTTTAATTATTTTTGCTGGACACTGATCCATTCCTTATTAGACAGTTGTAATGTGATTTTTGCGCTCTCTATTATTAACTTAAAAACTAAAAATACAGGCATTTTCTTTTGGTGTGGCATAGACTGTAATTTTCTTGGGGGCTTGTGTTTTGCTCAGTGGATATTTAACAGTTTCTTTCTTGATGACATCTAGACCCACCCTGATTTTCTTTGAAGATTTGTGTGATCTCATAATTTCCCGGTTCTCTATCATAGGCTAGGTTGGAAACATATTTCTAAGCATCAATTTTAACTTGGAAATAAAGCCTATAAACAAAAAGTAATGTAATGAGAATGTCCTGATTTTTGTGGTTCACACATTAAAATGCTGAGGGTACTATTCTGCACCTTTTCATGCTGTGTTTATGATATATCTTTCTGAGCATTCCCAGGTAGGTAAATTACAAAGGAACTGGAGGACGGTACAAACACACTGTCTCTGAGGGGAGATGTGCTTCCTCCCTGATAGATTTATTGGGACTGGATAGAGGAGCACGAGGAGGGGTTTATGCAATGATGGCTTCTTAACAAACTTAGGATGTGAAAAATTCCACTGGAACACAGAGGCATATTTTATCTTCCTTGTTTTATCTGTTTCACACTTGAGTATCCCCAAGATACCTACACACACATAGACAAACACAAAGTCGTCCTCTCCCCTTCACAGCATCTCTGATTGATGGCAATAACTGCTAACATTTGTTGAGTACCATTTATCTATGCCAGGCACTGGCTGGGCACTTGTATATTACTCATCCTCAACTGTAACTCTGGAAGACATAAATTTTATACCCATTTGATAGAAGAGTAAATAGGTTTAGAGAATGAAAGGAAACTTGCCCATAGTCATACAGCTAGGAAGGGGTAGATCCAAGAGTTCAACTTCATGTCTGTCTCTCCACCACTCATGCTGCTAGCTCACCTCTTTCTCTCTCTAACTCCCTGCCCACACCACATCTGTGTGTATTCCATATAGGTATAAGATCCACAGAACTTCTACTGTATCTTCTTGTTGGTGTGTACTCATTTCAACAGTCTTGCAACCAAAGATCCAAGGGAAAAAAAGCCCTTTTCCTCAGCCCCAACCTCATGATCATGTAGCTAGCTTCAAAAGTGGATATGTGGGAAAGCATTTTAATCTAAAGTATTAGAATCTTACAGGGCTACCCATTGTCTTTTTCCCCAAGTTCTTAAAGCACTAAATCATAGGCATGGGGTAGTCTCCTTATATACGCCATCTTCCTTTATTTAATAATGAAGTCAAGATTGGCACTATTGACAGTGGACGCTTTTCCTGAACAAATAGGCTCAGTCATAAAGGGGAGCTAATAGTAAGAAGGGTGCACTCATACATTGCAACATAAGAGATGTTGAAGGGGCCCTTGGAACATCCATTGTTTTGGCTTTTAAGTGTTTTTTTGTGAGATTCGGGGTTCTCTTGGTTCCAAGGCTGCGTGTTTCTCTTACTTACAGAACCTGCCGTGTCCACAGTAAAACTAATCGACTATGGGATATCTTTGTTAAGACGAAATAGTTCAGCAGTAGCTGGAATGTCTTTCTATTCTTTCAACAATCATTAAGCTCTAGCAATAAGCTGGGCATTGTACTTGAGTTTGGTAATGGAAAGGTGAACAAGATAGCCTGTGGAATTCACACTACAGTGGGAAAAGATGAAATAAAAAATAAGCTAAAACAAATCAAAGTCTTACCAATTGTGACACAGGGCTCTGGTTGGATATGGAGGGTTGAAATGATACTTCAGTTAGGATAGTCTGGAAAACTTCTCTGAGGAGGTGACATCTGAGCTGAGCTGAAAGGATGAGAAGAGAGCTGAGCATTCTGGAGAAGATCCTAGACAGAAGTAAACAGCAAGTACACACACCCAGAGGCAGACACAACCTTGATGTGTTTAAGGAGCAGAAAAGAGGTGGTATAGCCAGAGGGTGGAGAGAGAGACAGATGCCACCCTGAGACTGGAGGGGGAGTGAGGCCCAGACCACTCAGGGCTTTTGGGCCTATGAACACTGTGTTTCAGTGCTATTGTAAGCACTTTGGGAAGCCAGAGGCAGACTTTAAGCTGGGATTGGGGTGTGTGATGTGATCTGGGTTTTTTGTTGTTGTTTGTTTTTGAGACAGGGTCTTGTTCTGTCATCCAGACTGGAGTGCAGTGGTGCCATCAGAACTCACTGTTGCAGCCTTGACCTCCGAGGCTCAAGCAGTCCTTCCAACCTCAGTCCCAAGTAGCTGGGGCTACAGGCGTATACCACCACACCGGGCTAATTTTTACATTTTTTTGTGTAGAGATGGGATCTCACTATATCGCCCAGGCTGGTCTCAAACTCTTGGGCTCAAGCGACCTCCTGCCTCAGCTCCCCAAAAGTGCTGGGATTACAGGTGTGAGCCACCATGCCCAGCCCCTGATCTGTTTCTAATGGAAAACTGTAGCTGCTATATAAAGAAGAGAGTCTATAGGGGGTCAAGCAGGAAGACTAGTTAAGAGACTTTGTATTTGCACAGACTTGAGATGTTAGGTCTTTATTTAAGGTAGGAGCTGTGAAGCTGGGATTGCAGGTGCACACCACCATGGCAGGCTAGTTTTTATATTTTTGTAGAGATGGAGTTTCTCCATGTTGGCGAGGCTGGTCTTGAACTCCTGACCTCAAGTGATGAGGTGGACTTATTTGAAATATATTTTGAAGGTAGCGTTGACGGTACTTGTACTCGGAGAATGAGGAACACTTGCGGGATTTGATCTACTGAGATCAGCCTCTGAGATCTGCTGGTGGGCTGCAGATCTACTCAGTGGGCACAGTGCTTTGGGCTGAATTTCAAGTGTGTTAGTGTGCTGAGGAGTGTTCCCAGGCCTCTGATCTGTTCTTTCCCTCCACGGTTTTGAAATTCTGTCATGGCATGGGAGAGGGGTACGGGGGAAGGAGGAGGTGATAAGAACGTTGGGCAAGGGGGAAGGCAGGAGAGTTTTGAAAGAGAAAGTGAAGGGATGAGTGAAAAAACCCTGCTTCACCTAGTAGTTTTATTAAGCGCAATTCCCACTCCCAGGACTAAATCACCTTCCTTCAAACCCTCTAGAGCTTGCTGGTTACTCAGGCATTGAGTAACCATTAGGGCCACTCCGCCTTAAATAGAGATGTCTTCCATAAATGGATGCTGTTTTCCATAACCAGCACTTGAACCTTTCCCATTTCTTTTTTTGGGGAAGAGATGAAGGCCAGAGTGTGGGAGTTGATTTACATTTTACATCTGCTTTTCCATTTAGGTCTTAGGAGTGATTTCTTCAGGAGGCTGTGGAGGAGGCTTGATTGCACCCTGGCAGGTTAGAGAGAAATGGGAAAATTGTATTGTACTTTCCCAGCAGAACAATTATGCTGTCTATCCTGCTGAGCCTCAGATTTAGAGAACTGCTTCCAGGATAGTTACCCTTATCTTTCCCTATTGCCCGTGTCTTGCTCTGTGCATCAGGAGAGAGTGCCTTGAGTCACCATGGGTGGGATATTTTTCTGTATAACTTTCTATTTTATTTTTTAATGTGAATGATTCCAGGTGATCAGGGACTCAGCTGTCATAAACATGGCCATCCAGTTTATTTGTTTTTAGGAGAAAATGTGAAAGTCTATCCCTGTTGCTGGGTAATGGCTTGACTATTTTTAGATTGGGCTGCCAGAGATATAAATTGCTATTTTAGTCTGCAGCCTGGTGGTGGGTAGACAAATCCTACTTACTGCACCCTACACAGAGCACTTTCAATTTCATCTAACTTCAGCCATCTTGGGGCCTTGCTGTTTACCCTTGAAAATTCCTAATAGGGTATGCTACTTACAGCTCTGTTGTTATATCTCAGGGCAACGATGTGGTATATCCTCCAATACTTGGGACACTTTTAAAGCATTCTTCCCAAGAGTGTAATTATTTTCTTTTTTGCTAATAAGAACTGTATAGCAACACTCTTGCCCCTTAGGAAATAGTAAAATTTTTTAAAATATTAGCGGGGGAGAAAAGATGATGCTTGATAATAGTTAACTATATTTGAGAATAGCTTGGATAAATTTTGAAGCTAGTAGCTGTATATTTCTCTTTAACAGTTGATTTTCAAACCATCTGGTAGATTATACTCAGTAAGTACATATTTTGTACACTAGTTAAATATCTTAACCCATCAGTGGGCCACGTGAAATATCTTCACTGTCCCAAATTCATTCCACAGTGGATTTTCCACCTGAACTATCTGTATTGTGTTAATAGTGGCTGCCACTTTATTTTTATTTATTTGATCTAAGGATAACAGGCTCTTCCTAACTCAGGGAGAGAGTATTGGCTGGTCTTTTATTTGTAAACTGGGCACTCTCTAAAATGGCTTGGTCATGCGTTTTAGCCAATTTTTGGCAACTTGGTTCTACCATTTGGTTCAGCCTTGTACCATTTTTTATTGTGTGTATGAATAAGGTAATGAGTAGTTACAACTCATTAGTGGCACAAAATACCAACCACCTCCCCCTGCCATTCACACTTCTTTAAACTAGCTTGAGCAAAAGGATGATTTATTGTGCAAAGCCTGTTGACGTCTTACAGACTCTTAAGCACAGGAATGCAGTGGACCTCTGCGACCTGAATGCTGTTGAAGTTGTTTTTTTTTTTTTCTTTTTTTTTTTTTCCTCCATCTGTTTCTGTGCATCTGTTTCTTTCTTTTATTCAGACAGCTGCTTTTTTCTCTTCTTCTGAGAAAAAAAAGGATGAGTTAGACTAATCCAGAGTCCCTCATGAAACCTGTTGTGGGTATGGGTTGGGTTTTTGGTGAGGAGGGCATCCTCACTCAGCATACTGAAATGGAAGAATGCTATCCTCTCTAGGTTCTGTGGTATTCATGCCTTTCGCGGTACTACTGATTGTCACAAAGTTAGCCTAAAGGGAAGTGTGGAATATGGGCATATGTCTATATATGTAGCAGATTTTGATATTTAGATACATACACACATTTGTGTGTATATATGAATTTTGTCGCCAAAAGAATCAGGTAGTAGTCATGTGTTTGGTCTTTAAAGCAGACTCTTGGAATTCAGGAATAATGAAGGTGAAAAACATACCTCCTGTTTTAAGTTGCCTGGAGGTAGCCAGGCATCATTTATTTAAGCTGTCTGGTGACAGGTAATACAATGTAGGGAAACTAGTGGGACAGGCCTGTTAATCATGGGATGTAGGGTTTAAAGATGCGCCTGTATAAAGTTTTGTAAATTTTAAGAGAGAAAATAGAAACTTTGTGTTTCAAATGTAGTGTATCCCTTTTCACTAAATGACAATAAAATTTAGAAAAATTTGTTTGTTTCTTTTTTAGTTGTACCGTGTGTGTGTGTGTGTGTGTGTGTGTGTATGTGTGTGAATGGAGGAGGAGGGTTCCAGTTGAAGGGGTGGATATGGTTTCTGTTTGCTTTTGGTTGTAGAAGTTTGCTTTTGGTTATAGAAGGTTTTTCTTTTGAATAAACTGAAAGACTGCTTAATCTAATAAACTAGGGTATTTGCTTAAGGATCATTGCTGTTGGCTCGTTTGACTCCTCTTTAGTGGCTTTGGCTTTATTACTGCAACTAGGTATTTCCACCAGTCACTTCCTGGCTTAGAATAGACCACATGCCCACTGGTAGGTTTACTCATTGTTCTTCACACACTTTGAGTTTTTCTTACGTCACGTTCTTTTTGTTTCTACAGGTTCATGAACCATCGAGCTCCAGCCAATGGCCGCTACAAGCCAACTTGCTATGAACATGCTGCTAACTGTTACACACACGCAGTGAGTACAAGTTTTCCACCATTGCCACCTTTCCACAGGGCTTTGCGGGGAGGAAGGGGTAGTTACTCTAGTAACCTCAGCGCAATTAGTTGGATTTACCCATCTCTGTGACCTTATCTATCAGGAAATCAGTGCTGGGTCACATCACCAGAAGCTATATAAGCATGTAGAACGCTTTGTGTGTTCTAACCGACAGTCAGCTCTGTCCTGGATTTGCTTTCTCCAACAAGATCTTTAAGGGAATAATAATAGTATATACCCTAGTTATAGAAAAACCAAAGACACCTATTTATGAAGACTCTCACCCCTAGAATGAAATGAATCGCCTTTTCAAGACAATCAGCTGTGTTCATTTGGCAAGGAGAGTTCACAATTTGTTGAAAACGATGCATTTTTAAATTAAGTGATCCTCTGAAATGGGGAGGGGAGCCATGGCCTCCCACCCCTACAGTGGCCACTGCTCCCCAGAGGAGATGTTATTCCATATTGGTGAAGAAAAAGCTGATGTGATCCATAAATTTTTTTGTTAATTTTTTTCTGCATTATAAAAGCAAAACATGCTCATTATTAGAAACTTTAAAAAATACTGAAAAACGTAGACGAAAAACAAAACTAACCAGGAATAAACTGTTAACACTTTAGTGCATTTCTTTGTGTGTGTGTGTGTGTGTGTCTGTCTGTGTTGGGGGTGTTTGTGAATATGTATGTATTTTCAGTTTTCCTGTTAATGTGACATTAATGGCATTTTCTTATGTCATTATAAATTTTTTACTTTATCTGTGGTTTCATTATTCCCTTGCATTTAGTGACTTTGAGGGAAAAATAGTGGCTGGGATACAGTCTGAAAACAAGAAATAGAGAAAAGACCAGTTTACTTCTTTAACAATGAATGTTTAGAACAGGCTAGTTTATGATAGACACTGTTGGTACAATACAACTATTCAGATATTGAGACACACAGCTTACCTTTAGGAATAATATTTACTCAGGATGAACCTGAATAAACTTAACTTGTCTCTTCTGAATGTGTCACAGGTTAAGGAACACTTGTGTAAACTGTAGTTAAGGGAAACCTGACAAAACCTCCATATTAAGTTTTTAGAACAGAAAATATAATCTTATTAAACCATATCTTGAATTTTTGGATTTCAGGGACCAATAATATTTCTAACACAAACAAAACACCCCTTTTGTCATCATTTCACTGGAGAGAACATACTTAAACATGAAAAGTAGAAAGGACATGGTCTCAAGATCTCAAGATAAAGGGCATTCCTTTCAATGAAATACATTTTGTTTTATGAAAAACTTTATTGTACTTAAATATACTTAAATCCTCTGAAATAGGGAGGGGAGCCATAGACTCCCACCCCTACAGTGGCCATTGCTTCCCAGCAGAGATGCAATTGTATTTAATGTTCTAATTTTGCTTGGGCCAATGAAAACTTCAGCATCTGAAAAACTCATGCCAGTCTCATCTAGGGGATTTAACATTCTGTTGCAAGATGGCAAATGTAGGTTTGGGGAGAAAAAAGATAAGCAAATTGCTAACGATTGTATTCTTTGTCAAGTATACTTATTCTAATATCTAATAAAGTCGTTTATCCTCCTGGGAGTTTCTGTCATGATAAGATGTTTACTAGTCATAATCATACACGTATGACTAGACCTTAAAGTTTGTGACCATGTGGACTATGAAATATGGTGCAGAAAGCAAAATTCTCTCTAAAATTCTCAGGATTTTTTGAATAGGTGGGCCTTGGAAATGGATTGCTCTTGCTTATTTAAAAGGCTCTGTTAAAAATGAAGTGACCCCAAAACACTCTCTGCAGTAGTTCTCAAATTGGTGGAATGTACCGATCCAAAGTGAAAATCAGGGTGTATAACTTCAACAATTGACTTTTTGTATGTGTGTGTTGCTATGTACTTTATAATACCTATTACTTGATTTGTTCAATTATCCTGACCTGAAATATTGAGATATCAATTGCAACAGGACAGATGTTTTAAAATGAGGACCTCCCTGAAAAATCTGCGTATATGCTTGGCTTTTTTTTTTTTTTTTTTTTGAAACGGGGTCTCACTCTACCTCCCAGGCTGGAGTTCAATGGTACAATCACGGCTCACTATAGCCTCAGCCTTTCAGGCCCAAGCAGTCTTCCCACCTCAGCCTGCCAAATAGCTGGGACTACAGGTGTTTGCCACCATGCCTGGCTAATTTTTTAAATTTTTGTAGAGACTGAGTCTTGCCGTGTTACCCAGGCTGGTCTCGAACTCCAGGGCTCAAGCGATTCTCCTGCCTCAGCCTCCCAAAGTGCTGGGATTACAGTCATGAGCTACCACACCCAGACTGCTTGCTATTTGAATCTTTCAAGTAATTACTCTAAATCAGATTACAAAGTAGAATGAAACATGTCCTTATTTAATGAAATTAGGATAAAGAACATCTGTTTTGCAACAGCTGAATAATGTTGCATCCTTGATGACTTAATTGTATCCCCATTGGTTGGGACAATTCCTGGGCCCTGAATGGTATTACCTGCTTTCCAGTGTAGCAGCTAATTTCATCTGGCTCTCGTGACGATTATCCAGGAGAGACAAATACTTGCTTTAAGACTATTTTACTAAAATTGTTCCTGGTAAACCTCTGTACTTTTAGTAAAAGACTCAATTCCATAAAAGCCAGAATATTCCATTCACCATTCTTTATCTTTCCCTCAGTTCCTCATTGTTCCGGCCATCGTGGGCAGTGCCCTCCTCCATCGGCTGTCTGATGACTGCTGGGAAAAGATAACAGCATGGATTTATGGAATGGGACTCTGTGCCCTCTTCATCGTTTCTACAGTATTTCACATTGTATCGTGGAAAAAGAGCCACTTAAGGTACAGTGGATGGCATGCTGTTTCAACAGATCCAAATAGTTGACTCAACATGTTTGGTAGCCTCCCACGCTGGCATGCTTTAGTCAAGTAGGGCAAAGAGTAGACATTTTTCTGCCTTGTAGACTAGAATACTATCCCATTATTCAGGACTTGTTCTTTGGACTGGATGAAGTTTGAGGACTCCTCCCCAGTATGCATCTAAAAAGGCAGGCCTTTGCTCAGTAACCCCAAACAAAACCTCACTGATTCCCCAGGACTTACCACTTAAAAACCTGAGAGCTATTTTCCAATACTATCAAGCACACTAAGGATATGATGGGAGCAGCAGCTGTGGGGTAGTGACAAAGCACACTGAGCTTGGAGTCAGCAGGCAGGTTTTGAGGCCCAGCCCTACTCTTTAATGTTGGGTAAATCGCTTGACCTTGTGGAGCCTCAGTATCTGTATCACTTAAATGAGAATAATAATACCTGAGTCACACAGTCAGTGTGATAGGTGAATGAGATAAGGTACTTGAAAATAACTTGAAAATTACAAAAGACCCCACAAGTGTGTGAAGTATGGAGGTATACTTATTGTTTGAGTTTACCATTTTGCAAAGTTTAGCTTTCAGAATTAAGTCTTGTGTATATTATTCAAAGTTCACATATTTTGCTATTAATAGCCGTCAAGCACTTTCAAAACAATACTATAGCTCTTGGCCTGCCAACGAGAAGAACATAAAAGCTTTCCTCCTCTGAGTGAAGGATTGATTTTGGAGCACCACACCATTGAGGTGGGAATGGGTTGCTTGTGAAATGGATTCTGCACAACCCTAAAGGGCAAAACTTCTTTTCAAAACAGGAAGATTCAGAGCAGAGTATGAGCAATTTAAAGAAATACTCGAATATGCCTTTTGGTTTTAAAGAATGTCCAAAAAAACCTCAAACTATTCAAACAATCTGATATTTAAAAGATATGCTTCATTTACAAGCAGGATTTGAGATTTATGAGATGATTACTGGTTCCCTCACATGTAGAATCCTAGAGTTTTAGAGCTGGGAGGATCTTTGTAAATCATCTAATTCAAATCACTTAATTTTTATTTGGGGGAACTGAGGCTCAGAGAAGTGACCTGACTTGTCTGAGTCAGTGAAACCAGCAGAATCCGATTATTCCAAGACCTCTGACTCCAAGTCCTAGTTTTTTTCACCATATCTTTTACAATATTGCATATAGCTTGCAGTCTGCTACCTTTTCCTGTAAGGTGACAGTTTCCTGGGCTTAAAATAAAACTACAGCATTGAATCACAAGGGCACTCTGGGACACTCACAAGAGAACCACAAAAGTGCCTGTCCTGGCTCCTTAGGACACACTGCCGCAGCGCCCAGAGGCCAGGTTAGAAGGTTATTATCTTCCTGGCACAATTTAGTGCTTGTGGTTGTCTCAGCAAACTTGGCTTCGATATCTAGATTCTGGATCAATAAAAAGTTGTAGGTACCTACTTCAGTATTCTGGATCTTCCTGCCAGAGGTGTAATAGAAACTAGATTCTCTTGAACTTTGAATAGCACCGCTAGAATCATATGCCATGTGTAGATTTTTGCTCTTATAGAATTTTTAAATATCAAAAAAGGCTTATTTAAGTAAAAGTGAGAAGGGAATTAGCATTTATTACATGGTAGGTGCTCCCGTGTGCTAGGTACTATGCTAGATACATGGCCTACATTATCTCATTTAATGTTCACACATACTCCATGAGAAAGATCTTATTTTCACTTTAGCTATGAGGAAAGTGAGAGTCAGAGAGGTCGGTGGCAGATCTTGGATAAGACTCCAGATCCGTCTACCTACTCTAACAGCGTATAACAATCTAGAAAACAGAATTAGAAAGGCCCAAAACCTTGCTAGGAATCACAGTCATCCAAGGAGTTATAAAAACTTGTTCTTCCCCTTCCTCCAACCTCTATCTCACCTCCTAGCCCTTCAGAGTCTTCTGAACTGGAGGCCATCACAGTATTTTATAAGTTCCCCAGCTGATGATGTGCCGTCAAGTTTGAAAAGCATTGATGTAGTGTTCACTTCTTTAGACCTATGGCATAAAGTATCATCTATGGGTATGCTATAGCTTCTGATGACTAATAGACTGAAACCCATTCTTTCTCACAAATGTATTTTTCATTCCATTAAAACTTTTTTTTTTATTTTTAATTTTTGTGGATACATGGTAGGTATATATATTTATGGAATACATTTTTCTTTCTTTTTTTTTTTGAGACAGACTCTCACTCTGTTGCCCAGACTGGAGTGCAGTGGTGCAATCTCAGCTCACTGCCACCTCTGCCTCCCGGGTTCAAGTGATTCTTGTGCTTCAGCCACCTGAGTAGCTTGGACTACAGGCCTGTGCCACCACACCTGGCTAATTTTTGTATTTTTAGTAGAGACAGTGTTTCACGGTGTTGGCCAGGCTGGTCTCAAATTCCTGACCTCAAGTGATCCACCTGCCTCAGCCTCCCAAAGTACTGTGATTATCGGTGTGAGCCACCACGCCCAGCCTTTACGGGGTATATTTTTTCACTTACACAAGTCCTTATTAGTTTGCTTTGGTCAATGTTACATGTAGGGGGAGGCAAAGTCTAATACTGGTGTTCCCTCAAATTATAGTTATACCTGCTTGGACAGTGAAAATAGATTCAAGATGATACCACAAATTTGTACTTTTAAATTACCTCAGTAAAGGGCAGATTCCGTCTAATCCATTTTATGAATAGACCTCAGTGAACCAAACTCTTTGTACGTAGACCCCTGACTTTTCAGTTTTGGAAGGAGGAACTTGCTTAGAAATACAGGTGGCCATGCTTTTGTAGTAAATGTGCCTTTCTTTGTTTTTGTTACTGTTTTTCCTAAGTTAGTTTCTGAATTTCCTTTATTACTATTTACTATCCACACCAGGGTATTTGAAGTAAAAACAGTAAATACACTCTAAAAAGATACAAAGAATGTGATTTCAGCTCAGGGAGTGTTTACTGAACATCAGGACTTTGCCCTGCACTGATAGGAGCTGGGGTGACGGGGGGGAGGTGGTCTGCCCTCCAGGAACTTCATTTTTCTGTTAGATGGGATCCAAAAGAAATGGAAAACATCAGAAAAGACAGATTCTGTTTGTTTGCTTTAACCACTTCAGATTTCCTGACTATCATGGAGCTCTGTCCCTATGTCTCATATATGCTGAGAGTATCTATTGTATGTGCAACCTAAAAAATAATACAAAGCTTTTACTCATGACTTCATAACATTAGCAACAACAAAAATGTGTGTGCCCTTGGCAGAACAAGTGTAAAGGCCATGAAAACAAGAACAAGAATGGAAATTGCAACATAGTGGAGTGATAACCCATACTTCCTATCTGAACACTTTCTGAAAAATTTACTTAACTTTTTTTTCCCCCTCATTAGGACAGTGGAGCATTGTTTTCACATGTGTGATAGAATGGTTATCTATTTCTTCATTGCTGCTTCTTATGCTCCATGGTAAGATACAGTCTTCCTATTTTTGAAGGTAGTGATTTTATGATTAGAATTCCTCACTCCTCCTTTCCTCTCTTCCTCTTGTCCCCACCCTCAGCCCTCATGTGTACACCACGTCCCCTCCTCCTGAACACATACATGCATGCATTTTTTTTTCCCATTCGATGTACTTGGGTCAGATTGCATATTTGAAGGGGAGAATATTGCTGCTGTTTATAATATCTTGGTATTGGATCGTTCGAGAAGAAGTGCAAAGGTTTTGGTGGAGATAGGGTTTCACCATGTGTGCAGATAGCTTGCTCACTCTTGAAATCTGTAACCTTTGCTCTCCATATTGTTTCCCTGTACCTCTGCTGTTGTTCAGAACACTAGAAAATTGAATTGTTTAAGTGGAAATGCTGTAAATATGTATGAGGAAAGCGAGCTTATTTATTTATTTTATTGTTTTTTTTGAGACAAGAGTCTCGCTCTGTAGCCCAGGCTGCAGTACAGTGGCATAATCTCGGCTCACTGCAACCTCCGCCTCCCGAGTTCAAGAGATTCTCCTGCCTCAGCCTCCTGAGTAACTGGGATTACAGGCACGTGCTGCCATGTATGGCTAATTTTTGTATTTTTAGTAGAGATGGGGTTTCACCATGTTGACCAGACTGGTCAGGAACTCCTGACCTCAAGTGATCCGCCCACCTTGATCTCCCAAAGTGCTGGGATTATAGGCGTGAGCCACCATGTCCGGCCTATTTTTTTTTATTTTCTGAGACAGGGTCTCACTCTGTCTCCCAGGCTGGAATGCAGTGGCGCCATCTCAGCTTACTACAACCTCCACCTCCCAGGTTCAAGTCATTCTCCCATCTCATTCTCCCAGGTAGCTGGGACTACAGGCATGTGCCACCACACCCAGCTAATTTTTGATTTTTTTGGTGGAGATAGGGTTTCACCATGTTGTCGATACCAGGTTGCTATCAAACTCCGACCTCAAGTGATATGCCTGCCTCTGCCTCCCAAAGTGTTGGGATTACAGGCATGAGCCACCATACTCAGCCATTTTTGTTTGTTTGTTAGTTTTGAGACGGAGTCTCACTATGTTGCCCAGGCTGGAGTGCAGTGGCAGTGGCCCGTGGTCTCAGCTCACTGCAACCTCTGCCTCCCAGGTTCAAGTGATTCTCCTGTGTCAGCCTTTGAGTAGCTGGGGCTACAGGCATGTGCCACCATGCCTGGCTAATTTTTGTATTTTTAGTAGAGACGAGGTTTCACCACGTTGCCCAGGCTGGTCTCAAACTCCTGACCTCAAATGATCTGCCCGCCTCAGCCTCCCAAAGTGCTGGGATTACAGGTGTGAGCCACCGCACCCAGCCTGTTTTTGAAATTTAAGCCATTTGTCTTCAATTCACCTCAAGTGCAGTAGCTACTATATAGCAAGTGTGTTTATCATTTCTTTTGTGGAGTAAGAGAACCGGCCACATGAGTTAACTATTTAAAATACCTAGTATTCTGTTCAGTGCCTTTGATCTTTCTGCCTTTTTAGTGCTGATCAGATATAATCTTTTGTTGCTTTGAAACTCTTAAAGAAACATTAGCTTTCCTCTACAAGACATAATCCAGTTTTAAAAACTCAGAAGCTTATATTTTGCTATCATCTACTGCAGTCATTAGAAACAGGATGCCTCTAGATTCTGGCTAATGCAGCATCAATGATTCAAAAGAAACCTGATTATCTGAAGGAGTAAAAAGTAAGTGCTATCTTTGCCCAGCATCTGACTAAATTATAGGTTGGCTTCACGTTGGAAGAAGAACACTGAAAGGCCTTTATGAATGGATATTAAATGCCCAGAACAATGCTTATTTCAGTAGGAACCTACAGGGTGTTCCAAACAGGATTCCTTACTTTAGTTATTTTAAATTCTTTAATTTAAAATAAGTAAATGAATAAAAAGAATTTAAATGTGAGCTGAGGAGTTAAATATCAGAGTAGGCAATTTGTTTACCTGTAGTTTTAGATATGTAGGCTGTACTTTTTCCATTTGGAAATGTGACTTTTGTAGTTATAGATAATCAGGACAACATTTGTTTTTTTCTCATTTATTCTTTTTTTTTTTTTTTCTTGAGACGGAGTTTTGCTCTTGTTGCCCAGGCTGGACTGGAGTACAATGGTGTGATCTCAGCTTACCACAACCTCTGCCTCCTGGGTTCAAGAGATTCTCCTGCCTCAGTCTCCCAAGTAGCTGGGATTAGAGGCACATGCCACCATGGGCACATGCCCAGCTAATTTTTTTGTATTTTTAGGAGAGACGGGGTTTCACCATGTTGGTCAGGCTGGTCTCCAACCCCTGACCTCAGGTGATCCACCCATGTAAGCTTCCTAAAGTGCTGAGATTATAGGTGTGAGCCACCACACCTGGCCTCATTTATTTTATTTATTTATTTTTTTGAGACAGAGTCTTGTTCTGTCACCCAGGCTAGAATATAGTGGCGCTTTCTCAGCTCACTGCAACCTCTACCTCCTGGGTTCAAGTGGTTCTTCTGCCTCAGCCTCCCTAGCTGGAATTACAGGTGCCCACCACCATACCCAGCTAATTTTTATATTTTTAGTAGAGACTGGGTTCCACCATGTTGGCCAGGCTGGTCTTGAACTCCTGACCTGAAGTGATCTGCCAGCCTCCGCCTCCCAAAGTGCTGGGATTACAGGTGTGAGCCACTGTTCCCAGACTTCTCATGTATTCTTAATATGAAGTTAGTACAAATGAATTTGCAGCATTTTAAAATTCAGACCTCACAACAGTCCATGGTTAAATTCCAACAGAATGTCTTCCATAATATATGTTAGGAGTAATTCTTCTCATGTTCTCTCTTGGCAGAGAGATTGATAATGGAGACAGTTGGTTTGTGTATTAGGTATCCACTGTGGATATGTGATCCTGGTTCAGGATTTTGTTCCAGGTTCTCATTAAGCTTTGTAAGCAATCCACTCCCAAATACACAGTCAGAAATTAAAGGGCAAGCAGTCTTGACCTCATTCTGCCTAATAGGGTAAGTTAGGCGTCACAAGAGTGCTGGGACTCCCTTCTACTTGTCTGCTTTTAGCTGGTTCTATTTTTAAACCATGTCGAAACTAATTCTAAGTGTTTTTTTTTGTTTTTTTTGTTTTTTTTGTTTTTAGTCAAAATCTTGCTCTGTCACCCAGGCTGGAGTGCAGTGGTGTGATCTCAGCTCACTGCAACCTCCGCCTCCCGGGCTCAAGCGTTCTCCTGTCTCAGCCTCCCGAGCAACTTGGATTACAGGCACATGCCACCACGCCCGGCTAATTTTTGTGTTTTTAATAGAGATGGGGTTTCACCATGTTGGGCAGGCTGGTCTTGAACTCCTGACCTCAAGGGATCCGTCCACCTCGGCCTCCCAAAGTGCTGGGATTACAGATGTGAGCTCCCGGCCTAATTCTGAGTCTTAAAGGTTTACTGACAAATTTGTCTTTTAGTTGCTTAATTTTACCTAAATTGCCCAAATGCCTCCTTGATGTGTTGAGTGCCTTTTCTTCCTGCTCTCATCCTAAGTCTTTCTCAGTTTTCAATGACACAGGTTCTATTAATTCCCTTCATTTATCACTTCTGCTCTTTGTTGTCATGTTTACATTTTTAGGTTAAATCTTCGTGAACTTGGACCCCTGGCATCTCACATGCGTTGGTTTATCTGGCTCATGGCAGCTGGAGGAACCATTTATGTATTTCTCTACCATGAAAAGTAAGAGAAAATAATTTACATTTGATAGTTTTAAAATCGACTGCCTAAATATTACCTGCATTGCAATATAATTTACTTTTATTCGTACTTCAAAATAGTAGAAATACATAAATAGAATATGTTATTTTTAATAAATCTTCAAAACCATTTGGTATCCATTATTAGTGGAAAGATTGCTGTGGAAAAACAAGAGTGGTACAGGTGTGGTATAATGCAGTTGAGGGGACATGGTGACCAGCCCCTTTGGAGTCCGTCAGACTTCATTTCTATAGCATGAGGCAAATTGGCCTTATTCTCTGTGATTCAGTCATCATGTGAGAAAAACAGCCGCTTGTCAAGGTGTTTATGAAGATCGGAGAAAATAGGTATTAAATGCCCAGCACAATATTTACCTAAAGAAGGGCGTATAGGGTATTCCATAAAGGGTATCTTGAGAAAAAGGATGTTGGGAAGGACTTTGGAACTCTTAATATCCTAGCTCTAGGTTACTGCTTTTTAGCCAATTATTCATAGCTGACAGTCCTAATTATTGAGCAATATAAAAACAAAAGCTTATTGAAATTTAGCATCTTCGCTCTAGAGGAGACCTTCAAGGTCCCCTATTCCAGCTTCATGATTAAAAAATCAGAACATTTAGGATATGCATCAAATTAGTGCCTCATCTGGAAATTAGGACCCAAACATCCCAGTTCTGATTCCATTGCTCTTTTCGTTACCCTGTATGTTTGAATTTGAGAAACACACAACCATGAAATCTTTGTCATTGGGTTTATTTACAGTTCATTAAATTCTTTATCTATTGTGCTTGGCAGAATGGCTCTCAGAATTGAACATAATTTGTGTTTATCAGAAAGTACCAAATTGTTTTCCCCTTTCAGAAGAAGAAAATGGTAGTTTTCACTACTTTTTGGCTCTGAAATTCACTTAAATACCTTTTTACCATAATTAGCATTGCTGAGTACTGTTATATATTATAGTATATATAAGTCCGAGGGAACAGTTTGCTTCTTGGACTCAAATCTCTTATTTATATCCTTGAATAAACTAGGAAGTCAAGAAAGGCAACTATCTTTTCTCCTTTTGCCGGCCTTCTGGTATAAACAAAGCCCATAAACCCATTCTTCCCCTATATGATTATTTCATGGTAGGCTTTGAGTATAAAACACGATGAATGAGGTATGAGTCACCCTTGGCCATTCAGTTTGGCGGACATTAGGGAGTACCTAAATTGTGTCGGGTACTATTCTAGGATTTACAGATCAAAACATAATTAAATCTTGGTTCCTGCCTTTGAGGAGCTTATAGTCTGGTTTGATTAGGCTGACAGGTAATTTGAATTTCAGTGCAATGTATTTCTTGGAGTTTTTAGATCTTTTGTAGTCTAATGTGATGAACCTTAAAATTACAGTTTGTGCAGGTGCAAAATAAAGAGACAAACAGAATTACAGGTCCTTTCCTTAGGGTTTGCCGTTCCTTTTTGCTGATAAACTAGGCTCCAGGCTGCATCTCCATTCATCTTCTGAATTTCACTTATAGCTATGGATTGGAATGGTAATGAAAGCAGACACTCTAGGATCAGAAGAGGAAATCTTTTACAAGGTGGAGTGGGTTAAACGATAACTACTTTTGGCAGAAAACATTTTCTTTTTTTTTTTTTTTTTTGAGATGGAGTCTCGCTTTGTCGCCCAGGCTGGATGGAGTGCAGTGGCGTGATCTCGGCTCACTGCAAGCTCCGCCTCCCGGTTTCACGCCATTCTCCTGCCTCAGCCTCCTGAGTAGCTGGGACTACAGGCACCCACCACCACGCCCGGCTAATTTTTTTTGTATTTTTAGTAGAGACGGGGTTTCACGGTGTTAATGTTGACCAGGATGGTCTTGATCTCCTGACATCGTGATCTGCCTGCCTCGGCCTCCCAAAGTGCTAGAATTACAGGCGTGAGCCACTGCACCCGGCTGGCAGAAAACATTTTCTAGGTAGCATGTGGGATTTGATGCCTTTTCAACCCTGAAAGAAATGCTAGTTCCTTATTACTCAACTACTGTGTTTTAGTTAGAGGCCTAGTGGTTGCCTACTGAGAAATAACGTTGTATTTGAATAGTTAAGAGTTTACATTTCTTTCTCAAAAGTAGAAAGGAAAGGCTGGTATGTAAATTGTTAGGTGTTATAGAAATGCATAAGTTAAATTAACTGCACTTCTGTTCCTACAGGTATAAGGTGGTTGAACTCTTTTTCTATCTCACAATGGGATTCTCTCCAGCCTTGGTGGTGACGTCAATGGTAAGACATGGCTTCAGAATTTTAGTTATTTTCTTTTAAACTGCTGGAACTTAGTATGATTATAGATATGATATATAGCTTTTCTTTCTGAAGTTATGTCCATTAAATAGAGACTCAAAAGAAAAATAACTTATAAATAATGAAGTGTTTAGCTGGGCATGGTGGCATGTGCCTGTGGTCCCAGCTACATGGGAGGCTGAGGCAGGAGGATTGCTTGAGCCCAGGAGGTTGAGGCTGTGGTGAGCTTTGTTCATGCCACTGCGCTATAGCCTGAGGAACAGAGCGAGACCCTGTCTCAAAAAAATAATAAAAATAATGAAGTGTGCCAGCAACTCGTAAGCTTGCACTAGGCACCATGTACATTTCGGCAAAGCTATAAATTTAGGTATGTTTCTGTCTTTATGGTACTTTCCTGAATCAGAACCAGAATAGGTTCAGAGAGATATTTTTCAAATCCCTTTACTCTTACTTTTCCTTTCCCTTGCTTTTAAGTCATAAGTCAAGCACTTTTTTTTGTTTGTTCTGTTTTCTAAGGCAAGCACTTTTTTTTTTTCCTTTTACTTTGCTTGACTATATCTTTTGGGGATTTTTGTGGGTAAAGTGTAACATTACCTGTAATAGGCAGTTGCATGTATATATTTGAATTCCCTTTCAAATTGAATTACTGTTGAGAAGTCTGTGTGTATCTGTCCTTTTGAAATGAAAATATATTATTACAACTTCATGGTTCCATCCACCTGGTTACCAGGCCTTTGGCTTATATATTCCAGTATCTTAGGCTCTAGGCACTATATTAATTAAAGAGGTCCCAATGTGTTTAGTTTGAACTCTTCTGAGCCTATGTCATTCAGAAGAACTGTACTTATGATTTCACTCCTAATCTCATAGGCACATTGTAAGAACTTTTTTTTTTTGGAGGGGGGTAGGTGGGGGAACAGAGCCTTGCTCTGTCGCCCAGGCTGGAGTGCAGTGGTGCAATCTTGGCTCACTGCAACCTCTGCCTTGTGAGTTCAAGTGATTCTCCCGCCTCAGCCTCCTAAGTAGCTGGGATTACAGATGCCGGCTGCAACCCTTGGCTAATTTTTTGTATTTTTAGTAGAGACAGGGTTTCACCATATTGGCCAGTCTGATCTTGAACTCCTGAGCTCAGGTGATCCACCCGCCTCGGTCTCCCAAAGTGCTGGGATTATAGGCATAAGCTTCACGCCTAGCTATAGGAACATAATTCTGTGATAGTTTTTTTCCTGGTCACAGAAACACCTATAAAAGGTTTAAGACTTTCAAATCTGGTTCTGTTTTTTCAGGGGATGTCTTTATGAGACTATAACAAAATACATTTCTTTGAGATATGAGGTTTATGATGGTTTTAATAATTACCTAGCACCCAAAATACATATAGATGGTATAAGCAACAGGGAATGGTTAGGAGGAGGAGTTTAGTGACAGAAATGAGAAAATCAGCCTTGAAGGCCATGTAGTTAGAGGGCATTTCAGGACACCCAAAGCAATATAAGCAAGGTTTGTGCAGCCTAATTATTAGAGTAGAATTTCAAGCAAATTCCCTCTGGGTATCATAAGAGCAGGTTTATCCAGTAATTTTACTAGCCTAAATCTGTAACTGATATTTCCATAAGTGGTACAATAGCGGGTGAGTAATGTTTCTGATAATCAAGCAGGATGATCCCCCACATTGCCTTCATAGAAAGGATAAAATTGATCCTCTAGTAAATAAACTGCCTAACAGAACGAAACTCAACAATTTTTAAAGGAATACAACAGAATCTTTACTGTAACAACCTAGCATATACCATAAGTAAATATTATCAGAAATCAATAATAATGTAATAAAATAAATAATAAATATATAATAAATATTACCAGTTAGGCAAGAAACTGGAAAATGACATATACCTAAGGGAAAGCAAATCAATAGAATCAAGCAGGTAAATACAGTTCCTACTAAAGAAAAAGAGATCATGAAATTTGATAAAATATTTGATTGGGGAAAGTTCAGGCTGCTATGGGAGCATTACAGAAGTACCAGAGGAAGTGATATTTCAGCTGATTTGGAAAAACATGTAGGAGCTGAGAGATGGAAGGGGTGAGGCAAATGTTACAGGTAGAAAATACAGCATGAAGGAAGCCCAGAGAAGGGGAAAGCACCAGCATCTTTGGAGAAATGAAAATAGTTCATTGTTTGTAACATAAAATACATGTACCAGCTTGAGTTATATACATATGCATAGTGGGGGCAGGTATGCAGGTAGCACAAGTCTTGTAACAAAGCTGGAGAGCTAGACAAGAGTCCAGATCAAAAAGGACCTCATAAACCACTAACAAAGTAACAGAATGAATGAAGTAACAAAGCAACTAACACAGTAACAGAATGAATGAAAATGCGAATCTTTGGTTCTGGTCAGAATCATGGGTACTAGACTTATCCTTCTGCCATAAAGAACTGTAAAACTGGAAAAGGAATAAAGGTAACTGTTTTTTGGCTCTGAACACAGTACAGGACTGTGATCCCTGAGGGAAGAGAAACCAAGAAAATGAGCTTTGAATTCACCCAGTTGTTTCCTTGGAGACACTTTCCAAACAACAACAAAAGGAGGTAAAGCCCAGAGAATAGCAGCCTGGGTGGAGGAAACAGAAATTACACTTCAAGCTACCGACAAGGCTGCAGTTTGTGGGGCAGGGTATGGAAGAGGAGGGAGCTGCTCAGGGAAGATGCTTCAGAAATCCATAAAGCAGTTTCCTTGAGTCGTTGTCCAGATATCAAGCTGAATTTGTGCAGGGCAAAACTCTGCAAGCTCCAGTTGCAAATAACTCTTAGAAGGCTGGAAGATAAATGGAGATTCCAGACAGTGCCCAGTGCTGAGAGACATTGAAATTCCAACCAGCCAGAGTTCACAGATGGTGCTGGACATCTCAGGCACTCAGCTGACGCTGCCAAGGCCACAGCTTAGGCGTAGAGCTACTCTATCCCTAGAGAGAGGGCTACTCTAGAACTACCATAACAAGGCCCAAACAAACCTCGAAAGGATAAAATTGATCCTCCAGTAAGTAAACCGCCTAACAGAACAAAACTCAACCATTTTTAAAGGAATACAACAGAATCTTTACTGTAACAACTTAGCGTGTACCATAAGTAAATATTATCAGAAATCAATAATAATGTAATAAAATAAATAATAAATATATAATAAATATTACCAGTTAGGCAAGAAACTGGAAAGTGACACATACCTAAGGGAAAACGATCAATAGACACAGATCAAAAGACGGGAGAGATATTGAGATTCCCACACGAGGAGTTTAAAACAGATGAGGAATCTCAGAAAATACATGGAGACTATGAAGCAGAATCCACATGGAGATTCTAGATCCCAAAACTGTGATGTCTTGAGAAAAAAAAAATTATTGGAGGGATTTAATAACAGATTGGATATTGCAGAAGCAAAGGTCAGTGAAGTTGAAGCCAGGTCAGTAGAAACTATACAAACTGAAGCATGAGAGAAAAGAGTGATTTAAAAATGAACAAAAGGAGAAAGACATTGGGGCAGTTTTTGGTTTTGGGTTTTCTGTTTTATGGTTTTGTTTTTTTTTTTTTAAGAAATAATAGTTACAACTTTTCCAAATTTGATGAAAAATATCAACCTAGAGATCCACAAAGCACAAGGAGGCCTAAGCAGGATAAACACAAAGAAAACTACACTAAGACACATTAAAGTCAAATTATTAAAAAACAAAGGCAAAGAAAAGATCTTAAAATCAGCCAGAGAGAGAAAAAAGAGCAAGGAGAGAAGATGACCACTGATATTTTATCAGCATTCATGGGAGCAGGAATGCAATGTAATGGCACATTTAAAATGCTGAAAGCAGCCAGGTGCAGTGACTCACGCATGTAATTCCAGCACATTGGAGGCTGAGGCGGGTGGATCACATGAAGTCAGGAGTTCAAGATCAGCCTGGTCAACATGGTGAAACCCTGTCTCTACTAAAAATACAAAAATTAGCTGGGCATGGTGGCAGAGCTCCTGTAATCGCAGCTACTCGAGAGGCTGAGGCTGAGACAGGAAAATTGCCTGAACTCAAGAGGCAGAGGTTGTAGGAGATTGTAGTGAGCTGAGGTCAGGCCACTGCACTCCAGCCTAGGCAACAGCACGAGACTCCATCTCAAAAATAAATAAAATAAAATGCTGAAAGGAAAATAAAAAACAAAAAAGCCCTATCAACTTTAAGTTGAAGTTAGCTCAGTTTAGTAACATTAATGTCAAAAATTTAGCCAGGGAGGCTGAGGCGGGCAGATCACTTGAGGTCAGGAATTTGAGACCAGCCTGACCAACATGATGAAACTCCATCTCTACTAAAAATACAAAAATTAGCTGGGTGTGGTGGCAAGCACCTGTAATCCCATCTACTTGGGAGGCTGAGGCAGGAGAATCCACTTGAACCCAGGAGGCAGAGGTTGCAGTGAGCTGAGATCATGCCACTGTACTCCAGCCTGGGCAACAGAATGAGACTCCGTCTCAAAAAAAGAATAACCACCACCACCAACAACAACAACAAAAGCAAAATAAATGTTATAGTTACGTAATCAAGAGAAAAGATAAAATGGAATCCCAAAGTTATTCAATTTAATCTAAAGCAGGTGGGGAATTTGGAAAATGGAAACAAAGGATAGATGAAACCAAATAGAAAACAGAGAGCAAGACGGGAGGCTTCAATACAACCATATCAGTAATTAGGTACCTCTTATATAGTAACAATTACATCACAGTGGACCGAACACTCCAATTAAAAGGCAGAGATTGTCAGACTGGATAAAAAAGTTTTCTGATCTGTATAATGAGGATAATAGTACCTAATTTTAGGGTCGTTGTGAAGATTAAATGAATAAATATATGAAGTGCTTCAAACAGTGCCTGGCACATAGTTACAATAATGATAATGAAAAACAATTCTGTTTTGATACAGAATTAACTATGTTATAGGTCTTTGAAAGTTGAGATAAATGTGGTATCTTAAGAATACTTGTTAACAGAATATATGTCAAAACTAACCTGTGTACTTGGTTTGGTGTCTTGCTTGTTCTGGCAGAAAGGAGAAAAAAAAAAGGGTATTTTGGAACAGTGACCAGCCACGTGATTTTGTTCAGGCCACTTCACTGCTCTGGCCTTAGTCTCCTCACTTCTGCAATAAGGGGGTTGTGTTGGATGAGTGACTCTTACCATTTGGGAGTCCCTGTGCCCCTTTGGGAATCTGATGATAGCCTTACCCCTATCCTAGAAGAGGGCTCCTAATACACACACAAATAATTTTGTATAATGTGTATTCATTGCTGTATAACCTTGAGGAATTAATAGCATGTGGTATTCTGTCTGTGTTACTTTTTAAATAAAAATAAATCTGGCTGAAGTGTTTCCTTACCAAGGTTAGGAAGAAATCTGATGTCAGTCCATTCGGATTGGCTCCTTACCTTTTTCTTTTTTTTTTTTTTGAGATGGAGTCTCGCTCTGTCGCCCAGGCTGGAGTGCAGTGGTGTAATCTCAGCTCACTGCAAGCTCTGCCTCCCAGGTTTATGCCATTCTCCTGCCTCAGCCTCCCGAGTAGCTGGGACTACAGGCGCCCACCACCACGCCCGACTAATTTTTGTATTTTAAGTAGAGACGGGGTTTCACCGTGTTAGCCAGGATGGTCTCGATCTCCTGACCTTGTGATCCGCCCGCCTCGGCCTCCTAAAGTGCTGGGATTACAGGCATGAGCCACCGTGCCCAGCCCCCCATCTTTTGATCCCACACAAAACATGGGGACTTCTGTGAACTTTGAAAAAGGACTGATGCTAACAACTGGTCCTAGATCCTCACACCTGGTCCTTAGCTCATGATGGTCGATTGTTGCCTTGCTTTTAGCCGAGGCCCTTGGGGCCTATTCTAATTAGGTGCCTGAGTTAGAGCTTCCCTTTACTCTTGTGGGGCTCATAAGACTGCTGCTCAGTGCTCAGGCCTCTGGGACACCCACACACCTATCCCCTTCCAAGGCCCTGCCATGATCTGCCTTAGGTTTCCGCTCACTCTGAAGAATGTCTCCTTTCTATTCCTAGTCCTCAGAAATCCAGGGGACTAACTTGCTTCTTCAGCAGCTTCTTTTTTTTTTTTTTTTTTTTGAGACGGAGTCTCGCTCTGTCGCCCAGGCTGGAGTGCAGTGGCCGGATCTCAGCTCACTGCAAGCTCCGCCTCCCGGGTTCACGCCATTCTCCTGCCTCAGCCTCCCAAGTAGCTGGGACTACAGGCGCCCGCCACCTCGCCCGGCTAGTTTTTTGTACTTTTTAGTAGAGACGGGGTTTCACCGTATTAACCAGGATGGTCTCGATCTCCTGACCTCGTGATCCGCCCGTCTCGGCCTCCCAAAGTGCTGGGATTACAGGCTTGAGCCACCGCGCCCGGCCTTCTTCAGCAACTTCTAAGCATTGCCTGTATTCTCTCTCCTCATTCATACAAGCCATTTTAATCTTGTAGATGGGCCTTGATCTTTGAAAACCAAGAACGGCCTAAAATATTCTCCCTTCTGCCCTGAGACACACATGAATATTAACTTATTGCTAAGATAAGCAATGGCCAGGCTCAAAGACAAAAAGGCCTGGAGACATCTAGAAGGCTAGGAAATATCTTGTACTAAGTGATCTATGATCTCAGAGGTCACTTCTAGTTACTCTTTTCTTGCGTCAGCCTGAAGGAATCTGTAAGCTCACATAAGCAGGGGAAGTCTCAAAGAAGCAATCAGTGTAGAACAGTGTTTGAGAAGGACAAAGGGAAGTGAATACCCTGGCTGAGATGTAAATTATAAATAGAGCGGCTTGGGCCTGCCTTAGTAGGGAAGAAAGCATTTAAAGGGGAAGATGAGAACAGAGGATTGCACTTTATTAAAATGAACTTCTGTGTCTGGCTATGATTGCAGTTTACTTAAATATGCTGTAAATGAGCAGAATGTTCTGCTTTTTCGTTTGGGACCTGTAATGTGATTGCTTGCTCAACTCAAGATTGTCAGTCCAAAGGGCAATCCAGGTCGATATATGAGAGACTTTTTTTATGTTTGGTTCATGTTTACAGATCAGGATTGTGTTCACACAGCTTCTTCATTGTCTAGAAAATCAAGAGCCTTAGAGAGAATTACAGTTATCTGTAGCTTGCCATGCAGAGTAACATCAAACCCTTTTTATTTATTTTTTTTCTCTTTTGACAGAACAACACTGATGGACTTCAGGAACTTGCCTGTGGGGGCTTAATTTATTGCCTGGGAGTTGTGTTCTTCAAGAGTGATGGTATCATTCCATTTGCCCACGCCATCTGGCACCTGTTTGTGGCCACGGCAGCTGCAGTGCATTACTATGCCATTTGGAAATACCTTTACCGAAGTCCTACAGACTTTATGCGGCATTTATGACCAATCTGTACTAAGTCTCCAAACCAGTATTATTTCAATTATGGCACTTGGGAGTGGGGTGAGAGCTGAACATTGCACAGGGAAAGAAAAAAGATAACTGCACTGACTTTCTTTATATATTTTGAATATAATTACTGTGAAAGTATAAAGGCTGTGTTCTGGAATTTTCCCCCACACAGCAAATAAATAAGGTAGTGAATTAATTATTCATTCCATTCCACTATCATGAAGGACTCTGAATAGACTTGGCCAACTGATGTTTACAAACCAGAATTTTGTATTTTAATTTTACAGATTTTACTACATGATTTTTCTAAATTACTATGTCAGGTTGTAAAAGTCAGTGCAATAACAAAGCTTCCTTTTTAAGAAGAAAATTGTTTCTATCACTTTCCCATTCACTAGGTAAAGAATCATGGACAGAACTTACACTACTTTTTACCATGTTTCATCTTGGCATAACATGGTTCTTTTTTAAATAGAAACTTTAGTTTTTTGTAAATTTTTTAAAAAATATTTCATTGATACGCATCTCTGCGGGTCCTCATTCATGTTGTGAATTTTTGCAGCAAGCAGTTAACATTCCACAAACGAACAAACATTATACCTCTTCTGATAGTTTTATTAAGCATGGAGAAATTGCCAATTTTTAAAAACTGCAGTTTTCCAAACTTTTCTGCCAACCTCTTACTCTGAATTCAGTGCTGCTTTGGGACACATACTTGACCTAGCTTGGTTTACCAGTGATGGAAAAGTATTTTGATATCATTAACTTTTTCAAAAGATCCAACTTTTTCTCTATGCCTTTGTCACATTCTCTTCAGGGTCTCTTTCCACAGTGGATGAGTATTTGATCTGTATTATGACAATATTGTTGGGATGGCCATCTGCTGGAAACTCCTGAAGAGCTTTATGTATTACAGTGAGCAGTTGTATTGCCTGTTTGGTGCCCAGTGGTTAAGTCATTGTCACTTAGCTTGATATTGTCAGTTTGATATTTATTTTAAATTGTGGAACTAGATGCATACATTCACATTTCTGCCTTTCCTTTGCATCTTCCAATATATATTGTGTGTGTGTGGTTTTTTTTTCCTAGAAAAATATTTAAAGCATTGTTTGACAGGTAGAAACTCATGTATCTGGTAGTCCATGAGTTATATCCTGGCTCAGTGGAGTGATATTTATGTATTATTTTTACTTTTCTCTCAGTGTCTTATATTAAGATTAATATGTTGTTAATAGTTGCTTTGTCGGTTAATCTCTCTTGTTGGTGTTTTAATACATGAAATAGGCTTGCCTTTAGATCGGGTGCTGATATTACCTGTTTCCTAGTAATCGGCTGAGCAAATGGTCAGCGGAATTCTTGGTTTGATGATAAGCTTATTAATTGAAATTTTTTACTGATGGGGCTTTAAAAGAGGTTTATTTTGTGTATGTTTAGAACTCTGATTTTGATGAATTATATGGGAACGAGAAACAGAAGAAGTGGTATTTGCTGGTGAGTTAAATAGGCAAGGTACCCAGTGATAACACCAACCAGACCACTCCTATCTGCATGATTCTGAACATCTGGTTGCCTGTTGTTTTACTGTGTATATTTTATTTTTAATATATTAACTTTGTGGATTCATCTAAGGTCTGCTCAAAAGTAACACTGTCAAAACCACTAATACGTATGTAAAAATTGTGCTGTATACTACAATAAAGTTGTTACTTGGATTTGTTCCACTGTCTCTAAATTAGATGACTGTGAAAATAATATTGCATATTTGAGAGTTTGAGCTCATCCAGCATTTGTAATTTGTATACTAGTCTTTAAAAAAAAAAAAAAAAAAGTCCGAATGGAGAGAAAAACAAATATGCCCTGTCACTTAGCACTTTCTAGTCTACTTTTTTTTTTTTTTTTTGAGACGGAATATTTTCTAGTCTACTTTTTTTTTTTTTTGAGACGGAGTCTCGCTTTGTCGCCCAGGCTGGAGTGCAGTGGCGCAATCTCGGCTCGCTGCAAGCTCCGCCTCCCGGGTTCACGCCATTCTCCTGCCTCAGCCTTCCCAGTAGCTGGGACTACAGGCGCCCGCCACCTCACCTGGCTAATTTCTTGTATTTTTTTTTAGTAGAGATGGTGTTTCACCATGTTAGCCAGGATGGTCTCGATCTCCTGACCTCGTGATCTGCCCGCCTTGGCCTCCCAAAGTGCTGAGATTACAGGCTCTAGTCTACTTTTTAATAATTGAAATGCCAGAGCCAGCTCAAACATTAATCAACAGATATTTTCAGTTTAAAATACACTAGTCAGGACCTAATGATTTCAAGTTTTTTAGATGATGTGTCTTTACCAAGATAAACCTTTTGGTTTAGCATATAGAATATTAAAATATTCTGTAGGACTGAGGTTAACAGTCTTTTATGTTACCAACCAGACAAATAACAGATTATAAACCTAACAACTCTCCGAGTGTTAGACGCCATTCTACCTCTTCTGTAGTGCGGGAAACCAGAGCCAGAGAAGTTTAACTGCTTCATCCTAAATCAGGGAGCTGGAACAGCAGCCAGCTCTTATCTGATTCCGAAGGCTCCCATTCCCTCTATACCACTGCATTTCTAGAGTCAGCAAAAACAAATAAAACAAACTTGAACTAAAAATTTCATCAGGCATGGACAGAAAAGAAAACACTATTCACGTGGTTTAGAACCTCAATAATCCCTCACATAACTCTCCGTCAAATCTAATTTTGAGGATCGAGTGTCTTGAAGTGTAATGATTCCCAAGAGTTCTGTCCTCTAGGTCAGTGGTGTGACCTCATCCATTTCTAGAGTGTCCCCACTATTGTGCTGTCACCTCAGTATGTCCAGCCTTAAACTATTTTCTAAGGACTAGACCTCTCTAACCAGCTGCCTAAATGCTCCCAGACATATTGAGTTGACACAAGCCATCCCAAACTGATTTCATTATCTTTCCTCATCCTACCACCAAACCTATTTTCTGAAATTTCCTAACTTAGTTAATGGCATGGCCACAGCCATCTGTTCATTCATGCATCCTTGATTTCTTGCACCCCCCAGATCCAACAGGTCAGCAGAACTGTCACCCCTGCCTTTCTCACAACTCCCTGATCTGGTTCCTCACCTCTCTTCGCGCTGCAAGGTCCTAAAAAGACCTACTTAGCAGTCATCAGACTACAGCAGCCACCTCCTCATTTGTATCCCTGCCACTGCTTACACCCCTCAAATGAGCTCATCCTCCACACTGTACCAGCATTATCTTCCCAAAATAAAATCTGAGCATGTGTCTCAATGCTCCAAAACTTCCACTGACTATTATCCTATAAGATTCACGCCAGATGCTTTAGCATGGACTCTTCACATGCTGACTCCGCCTGATTGGCCCTCTCCCCAGTTGAACCCCACTTGACATCAGCCCTGCTAGTGATTTTCACAGCCTCCCCCACAACACACATGCCCTCATGGTGCTTTTGCAGCTGTGTTTTTGTACCTGCTGTTCCTTGGCCTGGAATGCCCTTACTCCAGCCCCTTTCCTACCTGGCAAATAGTTGCTTATTCCAAGCCTTCATCAGGTGCCACCCACCTCCCTTGTGCTATTGACCTAGTCCCACCGGCATGATTAGTGGTGCCCTCCTTTGACCCCACAGCACAGATATTCCTTCATGGCCCCTGTTATGGTGCGTTGTGATTGTGTTTACTGTCTTTACCTCTGGTCTTGGGACTGAACTCTTTCAGGCAGGGACATAGTCTCATCCACTTCTGTTCCTAGCTTCTAGCATAGCCCTGGCTTATGACAAGAGTGAAGAAGTTTTATTGAATGAAAGGGGCTGGGTCGGGGGAAGGTGGAGAATGGTGTGGAAGGGAAAGACTGAGAACAAAGCATTTTTTAGGACAGACTTTGGTTTTAGCGAGTTTACCCTGTCCATCACAAGCACTCTTACTAACCGGGAACTGACTTTTAGCTTCTACAGGCTTTTTTGACCACAAGTGTCAGCTAGAACATTCGTAGCAACCACAGGAAAGTTGATGAGAAAATAGAGTGTAAATATTAGAAAGTATATCCTAAAGAAGAAAATGTCCAGCATTTTTATTTGTGCTTTTATAGGAATAACTATCAACAATTTACAAAATTATTTGGGGAAAAAAAGTATTTGGCCTAACTTATTTCCCTCTGGTTCTCTTTTCTGAATATAGCAATAAAAAAAGTCAAAACAATTGTGCAATAATTGGGTCTTAGTGCAGATTATACTCAAGAAGCAACAATTTAAATTTTTAAAAATATTTTGAATATTTTCACTTTAAAAATCATACAGCTATATAAAACCCTTTGGAAAATAGAGAAAGCTAAAAATTATCCAGCATTCATTTATCATAACATATTTTAATATACTTCCAATCTTTTATTTCCCTATTTTTATTATACAACTGTAAATATGCCACATATGTAATTTTATATACTTTTTCCTACTTATTATAAGTATTTACAAATACTATTATATCGGCCGGGTGCGGTGTCTCATGCCTGTAATCCCAGCACTTTGGGAGGCCAAGGCGGGCGGATCACGAGGTCAGGAGTTCAAGACCAGCCTGACCAACATGGTGAAACCCCGTCTCTACTAAAGATACAAAAAAAAAAAAAAAAAGAAATTAGCTGGGCTTGGTGGCACATGCCTGTAATCTCAGCTCCTCAGGAAGCTGAAGCAGGAGAATTACTTGAACCTGGGAGGTGGAGGTTGCAGTGAGCTGAGATCACGCCATTGCACTCCAGCCTGGGCGACAGAGCAATACTCCACCTCAAACAAACTAAAAACCCAAAAAACTGTTATTACTATTATATCATTTCATAGCAAGAATTTTCAATGATTTCATCATCTTTCAGAACTGGATATGTAGCCTATTTTGCTTAATCATTTGCCTAATTTTGGATTTTTAGATTGCTTTAGTTTTTTTATTATAAACAATGCTGCAGTGAACATACAGCTTCATCCACATTTATGACAGGGTTTTAAAGGTAATAATAGACAAATGAGTGTTTCGTATGTATCGGGCACTGCACTAGTTTACGTGAATTATCTCATTTTATGTTTACAAAAACCTTATAGGTAAATCATTTTGTTATTCCCATTTTACAGATGGGGAAACACATACAGATGAATGAGTTTCCTTGCCCAAGGTAAGTGGCAGAACCCGAGTGAACCCAGGAACCCTAGATCTGTTTCCATTTTCAAGAGAGCCATTCCTGGGGCAAAGGTGTACTAATGGGTTTACCCAAAGGAAGACCTTTTAAAAATAGAGCTCATTTCCAAATCTCTACATTTATACTTGGCGTCTTCAGTTTTACGTCTACTATTCTCACGTGCCAATGAGATGGAGCGTGGAACAGGAAAATCTCCAAAGGAAACTGACCTCGAAGAGGCTGGTTCACCTCCATCCTTGTGCAGCAAAATAAAAGTTTCTCAAGGGGCCCCGAGGAATGTTTTTAGTTTAACAAGGTTAGAATTACTGCATTCATGTCTTTCTACTGCTTTTGCTATTTTAAATAGACAGTGCCAATATGTTCTTACATTCTGTGCCATTCCCACCTACATCCCTGCAATGGATTGGTGGTGTTATTTTTCCAAGAAACAGTGCCACTGTGCACTCTCGCCACTCTGCAAGGGGAGTTAAGCTATTCTCATCAGGAGCCTGTTCAACACAACAGAACGCTTTCTCATTCTGCCACACAGCTCATTATCACTCAGACTTTCACTGCAGTCAGACTTGTGAAGTCAAAATAGACTGGCAAGGCTTAAGGGGGGCTTGGGAAAGTAGGCTTTGGAGCCTTGCCCTATCTCCTGGGAGAGGTCACAGGTCCTTTGCTGTTCTGTGCCAGGCCACACTTAACACACCCGATCTAGTGTGTCAGTCACTGAAAAGGTCAGGAAAACTTTTTGATCCCTCGGATTTGGTTCTCTTAAAGTCACACTAGTGTTTTTTGAATCCCATCTATGAGCTGCGTGTTGAGTCAGGGTGCAAGCAGACAGCCTGTGACAAATTGGCTGGGTGAGCTTCGGCAAGTTTGGTACTACCTTTGAGCTTCAGTTCCCGTCTGCCAAAGGGGTATATCACTTCTCTTGCAGTGCGGTCATAAGGATTAAATAATGTGGGTTGAAAGTGTCAAGTTTACACAGTCTGACATATGATTGACACTGGGGAAATAATCCCAGTGCTTCTTTCCCATATGGCCAAGCTTTTAAAATTATGGTCACTGCCCACCTGGGGATATTTTTCATGCACAAACAACCTGAAGAGCAGTTCAGTACCACTCTTAAAATTGTTCTGTGCATTTTCTAGCTCTTATAAATGGCTCTGGATCAAATGAGGGCTGAGGCTAAACTGAGGCATGTGGTTAACCCAGGCTTTCTAATAATTTTGTGTCATTTTAAACAATGATCTTTAAATATTCAACATTTTTTTTAGACGGAATCTTGCCCTGTATCCCAGGCTGGAGTGCGGTGGCACAATCTCGGCTCACTGCCACCTCCACCTCCCAGCTTCAAGCGATTCTCTTGCCTCAGTCTCCTGAGTAGCTGAGACTACAGCTGTGCGCTACCATGCCTGGCTAATTTTTGTATTTTTAGTAGAAATGGGGTTTCACTATGTTGTCCAGGCTGGTCTCGAGCTCCTGACCTCAAGTGATCTGCCAGCCTCTGGCTGCCAAAGTGCTGGGATTGCAGGCGTGAGCCACCATGCCTGGTCAAATATTCAACATTTCTTTAGACAAGATCATGAGTATTCACAGAGAAAGGGTAGAAAAGGAGGAGGCTGGGGCAGTTCTTTATGTCCAGATAGGTGCTGCATACTTTGCTTAGCAAAACAAAAGGCCTTCAATACAATAGACCCACACTCTGTCAAGCTGGACAGCAATTTGGTCACCATCTGTCGTTACCTGAGCTTGCCTCCTGGGGGACTCAGACCAACAGACTCTGAGTGGCTTATTAAAGAATTCCTTCCAACTACAGCTGTATAATGCCTTCTCCACCTTGTTTCTTTCCCAGTGATGTTGTAGGGTCCTTTATTCACACATTCATTCAACAAATGTTTATTGGGTATCGTCTCTGTGCCAGGGACCAGTCTAGGGACTGAGGATGTTATAACAGGAAAAAAAAAAAAAAACGCGGAACAAAAAGGCCAAATTCCTGCCTGTTGTTCAGACTAGATGATTCTCTGACCCCCAGCTTCCTTAATCTGGATTTGACGTTTTGAGGAGCTTTTGTCAATCTGTTTGTTGGCATCACACAGATAGATGACTGTGGCCAGTGAATGTGACAGTGTGGACGGCCAAGTAGAAAGTGATGTTGATTTACCTGTCTTTTCAACAGGGGTGCCGTACTTTGTGTTATTATTTGTGCATCTGCTAGGGTGAGGTCGAATTGCCTGTTTGAAAGATGGCTCTTACTTTTGAGAGCACCAAAGCAGCTCATTATTTAAAGAAACTTGTGGTGAACTCTGCCCTCAAATGAATAACCTTCATGTGTGAATGAATCACCCTTTCCTTTAGCTGAACATTTAAGTGTGCCAGGTTCATTTGAAGCAGGGTTTACCTACCCTCTCAGGTAAAAGATGATGAATGGGCAGCACCTGTGTGGGCTGAGATATTTTTCTTTCCTTGTTTACTGTGTCTGGGATGCCTGAGGTCCATCCATGATGCCCCGAGTCCTGCCATGTGTCATACTTGTATTAGAGGCTGGGAAGACAGTGTCCAATAAGGTAAGTCTCTGCCCTCAGGGGAGAAGGATGTGGAAACAAATGAACAATTATAATGCAACATAATCTCCACCTGTGTATTGGATGCTATTATTGGAGGAGGGAGTGATTAACCCTGTCTAGGGGAGTCAGAAATCCTCTGTCCAGGAGCAGTAGTATGGCTGACACTCAAAGGGTGAATGAGGAATTGCCAGGGAGTCAAGTGAGGGGGCGGTGGGCAGAGACAGGCTCAAAGAAAGACATATTCCAGGAAGAGGAAAGAGCAGGCTTCAGGAAAGCGTGAGGTGCGTGGAAGGGGACATAATAATAACGGCTAATATTGACTGAGTCCCTACGAAGGGCCCAGCTCATTCTTTATGTTTGACATACATACTGACTCATCTATTATTTTGAGGAGTGAGGAAGACAATCATGTATACATATGAACTCTTCTGCAGCAAACTAAATCTTAGATGATGCATTATTCAGTTCTTGCGCTGCTATAAAGAAATACCTAAGACTGGGTAATTTATAAAGAAAAGAGGTTTAGGCCGGGCGCGGTGGCTCAAGCCTGTAATCCCAGCACTTTGGGAGGCCGAGACGGGCGGATCACGAGGTCAGGAGATCGAGACCATCCTGGCTAACACGGTGAAACCCCGTCTCTACTAAAAAATACAAAAAACTAGCCGGGCGAGGTGGCGGGCGCCTGTAGTCCCAGCTACTCGGGAGGCTGAGGCAGGAGAATGGCGTGAACCCGGGAGGCGGAGCTTGCAGTGAGCTGAGATCGGGCCACTGCACTCTAGCCTGGGCGACAGAGCGGGACTCTGTCTCAAAAAAAAAAAAAAAAAAAAAAAAAAAGAAAAGAGGTTTAATTGGCTCACCATTCTGCAGGTTGCACAGGAAGCCTCAGAGCTTCTGCTTCTGGGGAGCCCTCAGGAAACTTACAATCATGGCGGAAGGTTAAGGGGGAGCCAGCACTTCACATGGCTGGAGCAGGAGGAAGAGGCGGGGGGAGGTACTACACATTTTTAAACAACCAGGTCTCACAACAACTCACTCATTTTCACAAGAACAGCACTGAGGGGATGGTGCTAACCCATTCATGAGAACTCTGTCCCCATGGTCCAATCACCTTCCACCAGGCCCCACCTCCAACACTGAGGACTACAGTTCCATGCAAGATTTGGTGGGCACACAGATCCAAACCATATCAGATGGATTTCTTTGTCTTAATATTTGGACCTTCTTTTCCTTTTTTTGACCCCTTACAAACATAGACTTCTTTTGGAAGGCAAATATTTTATCATTCAACTGAGCTAATTTCTGTGATGCTATATTAAATGGAAACAAAGCGTGATGAAGTATATTATGAATTGGTTGGACTACTGGCGATTTCTTTACTACAGGGGATTTCTTTGCCTTTTTTTTTTTTCTTTATTGAGATGGAGTCTCGCTCACCCAGGCTAGAGTGCAGTGGCGCAATCTCTGCTCACTGCAACCTCCACCTCCGGGATTCAGGTGATTCTCCTGCGTCAGCCTCCCGAGTAGCTGGGAATACAGGTGCTTGCCACTGTGCCCAGCTAATTTTTGTATTTTTAGTAGAGACGGGGTTTCACCATCTTGGCCAGGCTGGTCTCAAATTCCTGACCTCATGATCCACCCACCTCAGCCTTCTAGAGCACTGGGATTACAGGCGTGAGCCACCACACCTGGCCTATTATTGGGGATTCTTATCCTTTGGTACTGACATAGACCATCTGGATCCGAGGGTATTCATAGAGACCCTCATCCAGGTGTCCAATTCATTTAAGGGGTGAGCCCCTCGTAGGTGCCAGATGCTGCTTCTGGTGTTGAGGATAGAGCTGTGAACAGAACAGACACAAGTTACTCCTTCATAGAACAGACATTCTATTTGTGGAGAAAATAGCCAATAAACAAATATATAAAGAAAATATGTGGTGTATAAATGGTGCTAATGTGCTAGGGTGAAAAATCAATCAGGGAAGAGGTGGAAAATGCTGAGGGTGGGTAAACGTTTGCTCATAAACATGGCAGCTAGGGACAGATTCATTGAGAAGGGGATATTTGGGTACAGACCTGAAAGGTCAAGGGCCCTGGCCCCCAGACACCTGCTAAGAAAGGCATCCAGGCCTAGCAGGTGCAAAGGCCTGAGGTGGGCATAGTCTGGTGCAGAAAGAGGCCTGTGATGTAGGGTCTTGAGTGAGGGGAGAGCAGGGTTGGCAATGAGGTCAGGGATGTGACAAAGTCTCTCTCTTTTGACCAGACTTGATTCAGGCTTCTCTGAGCCCTCTTTCTGACTAATACCTGATCTTGGGCGCTGTCTTCCTATTTGGTCCAGTTTTAGCAAGAATCCTATTGGGTCATTTTGGCGAAAATTCCCCACTCTTGATATCTGATCAACCTCCTTATTATTACCCTGAACTGCCTTCAGCAAGAATCCTTCAAGTCGTGACATTACTTCTTAGTAATTTTCCATCCACTGACCCCTACCCTGTTCCTTGTCTATAAATCTCCACTTGTCCTTGTTGTTTTTGGAATTGATTCTGATCTCTCTCTCCTACTACAAAATCCCATTCTAGTAGCCCCCCTGAATAAAATCTGCCTTAGCATCTTTAACAAGTGTCATGAATTATTATTTTTTCTTTAGCAGGGGTACTGAATGTTGGGATACACAGGGTCTTGTAAGCCATGGTAAGAGCCATAGGCACAAGTGCAGGGTGATTATCAGTGGAAGAATCATTCATGCTTGGGTATTAGAACATCCCAGCATCTGGATTCATAGCACTGAGTTAAGACCTAGCTCCTAAAGCCAAATGAACGTGGGCAAGCCCCAGAGCCTCTGTTTATCTTTAAAATACAGATTATACTAATAAGACCATCAGCCTCACAGGGTAGAAAAACACTGTGAACATAAGAGATTAAGCTTGACACTGTCAACCCAAATGAGAGAATGAGGCAGGAGTCTCAATCACCCAAGGTTTATGGAGCCAGAGCCTGAGGGAACGCCTGGGAAAAGTAATACAAGTCATAGAAGCCCCTGTGGCCTGTGCTCTCCAAAGAGGTTTTTAGGAGGCTCAGCATTTATATGTTTCTTTAAAGGGGAAAAGCATGCAGGAAGTGGGGACTAGGCGGTGAGGCAAATGGTTACATTCTTGTGAGGCTCGACTTAGTGCCCAGTAAATCTACATTTTACACAAGATTCGGTGAACATTTAAAGAAGAGGGAGTAAAAAGGAAGAGTTAATTATGTAGACATGGCAGGGTGGAGGAAGGAATGATTGACCTTGTCTAGTCCTTGTTCTGTACCTGGGAAGATAAACTCGATCTTTGTCCATGTGAGATTTAACAGACCTTAGTTTTAGTTAAATTTAGGTTACAGACCTAAAGTTACAATTGACATGTACTTGTCTTATAGGAGGATATGCGTCTTGAAAGGTTAAGGGGCCATTCTTTGTGAGGGCAGTCATCTGGAGGGGTGCAGGAGGCCTTTTGCCTTTGTGGGGGTCTGGTTAATGTATAATGCTTTGACACAAAGTTGGGAAGTAATCGCTGTCTGTTTGGGAAAAGGAAAAGTTACCTGACTCAGGCTTAACTCTCCCTTTGGCATAATGAGTTTGGGAATCCTGAGACTTTTATTTTGCTTTACATCACCAACTTTCAGGATAAAAAAGTGAACCAGGTATTTTCAAGCAGCCTTGAAGTCATCCTGGTTGACCTCCCTCCCCAACATCACCCACCCACCTTGTGCTCCCCTACCCCTAGCTGTCCTTTGCCCCTTTGAAAGAAAGCATCTTTGTGCAGTGTCTTATCTCTCTTCTACCCATTGATTTAACTATGTTCCTGTGAATGTGTTTGTGGTAGAAATAGCAACCTACATCTGGCCCAAGTCTATCTTTATTTTCACTTATTGGCATTAGGAGCTGGAGCCAGTGAGAGATAAAAGGCTCTTCACAGATCTGTTTTGGGGAGTGTGACCTGGCGATCAGTGGAGAGGAAAGAGACATGCAGTTGACTTGGCCAAGCTGAGCCTTGATTTCCTCATCTTGAAAGGGAGGATTATGCTGTCAGCCTCGAAGGGCTGCAGTGAGATGATTTACATAAAGTATCTAGCACAGGACCTGGCCATCAATTTGTGCTGAATTCCATTCCCAGCTATGCATCTTCATCAGAGGTGCTCTGATGAATGTTGAATAGCCCTTGGTTATGAAGGGAAAGGGGTACAGGTAGATTGTTCTTATATTTATCCCCTTTCATTTCATATTAGGGAAAAATGGCCCTCCTTCTATCTAAGGCTCTTCTTCAAGCCCATCAGCTATCTGGGCCTTATTCTACCAACCCTCTCTTCTTTTCCCCATTTCTGGCCTTCATCATACTTGTCCTCCCTAAGGAACTTGACAGCATTGTGCGCTTTCCCTTCTTAAATCTCCCCTAGGCCTGGCTTCCCTGACATTACTGCCTGGTGTCTCTCATGCATTTCTGGCCTCTCTCTTAGTCTTCTTACCTTGTTCCTCCTGCTCTGTTTACCTTTAAACCTTGGTGTATCCAGGGGCCCTTGGCTCTCCACCCACTTTCCCATGGTGATCTCACTTACGTCTATGGTAAGAGTCTCTAGCACTAAACTCTCTCCCGATTTCCAAATCATTTTAAAAATATTTATGTATTTATTTTTCAGAGATGAAGTCTCACTCTACTGCCCAGGCTGGAGTGTAGTGGCATAATCATAACTCACTGCAGTCTCAAACTCCTGGGCTCAAGTGATGCTCCCATCTCAGCCTCCCAAGTAGCTGGGATTACAGGGTTGAACCACTGCGCCCAGCTATGACTTGTAAAGCCTTAAACCCTTGTCCACTGGCAATCTTCCCACAGATGCCCAACCACACCCACCTTACAGTCAGTAGTTTCAGAGCTAAACAAATCATCTTTTCTCTCAATCCTGAATCTCCTCTTATATTTTCTATATAAGCCAACAGTATAACTATCTCCACAGTCAGTGAAGCCCCAAATCTGGGAGTAATTCTAGACTCTCTTCTTCACATCTATCCTCCACGCTCCATGGTTGCCAAGTCCTTTATACTTCTGCCCAGATCTCTCTGTCTAGCCCTCTCACCTCCACAGGCACTGCCTTAGTAAAGGTCCTTATCCATTCTCAGGTGCTTTACTGTGGTGGCTCCCAGTAGGTCTCTCTGTCACCCACCCTGCACCTTCAATCTCACATGCCTCTAACCAATTCACATTTCTACCAGTGCCCTTTTTAAAATGAGACTCTGATTCAATTAAGTCTGGAGGAAAATCTCTGAACTAGTTCCCCTTCTCCTTCACGATAGACCCAGTCCTGAATCTGGCACCACTTTACCTGTCTGGCCTCATCTCTTGCTCTACCGCAGCTGATCAAACTGCTTGCTCAACTCCTTGAATATGCCACTGCTTTATCATGCCTCCACACCTGGGCATGTGCTGCACCCTCTTCATAGAACACCTTCCCTTAGTCTAATCACATTGAAAATTTTTCCCCATTAGCCAGACATGGTGGCGCACACCTGTAATCCCAGCTACTCGGGAGACTGAGGTGAGAATCGGTTGAACCCCTAGGAGGCCGAGGTTGCAGTGATTCAAGATTGCGCCACTGGACTCCAGCCTTGGGGACAGAGTGAGACTCTGTCACAAAAAAAAAAAAAGAAAAAGAAAAAAGAAAGAAAGAGAAAGGAAGGAAGGAAGGAAGGAAGGAAGGAAGGAAGGAAGGAAGGAAGGAAGGAAGGAGGGAGGGAGGGAGGGAGGGAGGGAGGGAGGGAGGGGGGAAGGGAAGGGAAAGGAAGGGAAGGGAAGGGAAGGGAAGGGAAAGGAAGGGAAGGGAAGGGAAGGGAAGGGAAGGGAAGGGAAGGGAAGGGAAGGGAAAAGAGAAAAGAAAAGAAAAGAAAAGAAAAATTTTCCCTATTCTTCAAGTCCAAGTGTCACCTCCTCCTAAAAGTCTTTTCTGATTTGCCTGGGTTTGGAGAGGGCTCCTCCTTCACATTCCCCTAGGGCATTCCATTACGGTAGTCATTAATGATACTGTAGTTTATTCATCTGTTTCTCACAGTGGATCCCAATGTCAAGGAAATTTTCTCATTTTTGTTGTCCCGATCCTTAAGAAGTTCTTGACATGTAGGAGTCACTTGGAACTTGCCTATTAAATGAATGAATGAATGATTTTGAATGCAGACTTGATGGTCAGTGTAATCAAAAAGATCATTTGTTGAGAGAATATCAGTGGTGTTAAGAAGACAAGAAGACCTGGGAGACCAAGCTGTCAGATGCACTGCCAGCATGGGTACTGAAGTCTTCAAAAGTGATGGCAAAGAGAAGAAAACCTTGAGCCAGGATTAACCTCAATCTTCCTCCCACCACCCAACATCTATCTGGGCCACTGCTTCCTTCCCTCTTGCAAAGCTCAGCCTGAACAAAACAAAATAAAATTATGAAGATAAAACTTTTAAAAGTATTATTGCAATGCTGAATTTAAATAACTCACACTCTTTGAGATTATCTGCTCTTTGAGATTATGCTGTGCCCTTAGCAAGGATAGTCAAGGACTGACTATTTCTCTTTCTCAGATTCTCTTTCCTGATGCATCAGAGCAATTTCTTAACACTCTATGAGATGAAAACTGTCAAACCAATCAAATCAACCAGGAGACATCCTGGAGGACCAGAAAGAGCACAGGATTCAGAGCTGAGGTCCCTTCCCAGCCCACGTAGATCATGAAGACCCTGTCAGCTTTAATGCCAGGGCAGCAGAGGGCGCTGTCTGTAGTAACTCACAGACTAGATGGTTCTGAGAAATGTTCTAATGGTAATGTCTCCCAACCTAAGACATCTCTCTATGGAAAATGTCCAAGTGCCTTTGTGGCTATTACCTACCTTCTTTTCCTTTTTCTTGAGTCCACTTAGTGGCACATGTTCTAAATCCGATGTTGCAGTTGGAGAGACTGAACCATCCAGGAGGTAAATAACAACCTGGGATCACACAGCGAACTGGAGATCAAGCCAGGACCTGCACCCAAGCAGAAATAACTTATGAAAGGCTATTTTACCAAGTCTTCTATGAAGCATCATCTGTTCTTTATTTAAGTCTGGGGGAAAATTAAATTTGGGAAAAGAGAATAGAAACATAATTAAAGGATCTGGCAAGAGAATATAAAACCCAGAGGGAACAAATCATTCCTTTGTGTCTTTTTTTTTTTTTTTTTTTTAGCTGCTTGAGCACACATATGATTTTCCTTGTTCCTTATTCCCAAATGTTCCTCCTTCTTTTTTAAAGTTAAATCTTAAAGGCTGAAGCCTAAAACCTTCAGCACCTGACTCTCTTGGGGCCTCACCTCCCCTGGATTTACTCTTCCAGGGGCTGACCAAGCAACTCAACTCTATTCTTTAAAATTTCTTAAAAGTTTTATTATGGAAAATTTTATATGTGTACAAAAGTACACAGCAACTCAATCGTAAACAGAAAAAATAAATACAAAACAAAAAACCTAGCCCTAAGCAGTTTTCGATGTTATTTTCATCTCAGGACATCATTAGCCTATTTTCCAATGGTGTAAGATGAACTCAGGATTCGAAGGAGAATGAATATCTGGATCCAGCTTTCCCTTGTCTTAACTGTGTGGTGTTTGGAAAATTGCTCTGAGGCTTGTTTTTTTTCACTTTCAGAATCAGAATAATCAAACCAGCCCCGCAGAATGTCTGTGACAATGAAATGAGATAATGTCTGGGAACATGTCCTGTAAGTTATAAAATAGTCTTAAAATGTGAAGAACTATTATTCGTATTTCACAGGGCCCTTGGAGCATCACCATGCAAAAGTGTGGGTAACGTGCTCAGGAATGTGGGCAGAAGGTGCGTGTGCCAGGAGCCCGTGTGCCCACCCTGCTGAGACTCCGTCCTGAACCCTTCACCTCACACCATCGTATTTTTCACCCACTTTACTATTGACCTCGCTGTCACTACCCCCTTTCCTCCTTCCTTCAAGAGTGATACTTTTTATCAATTTTGTCTCCCCCAATTTACTCCAGCTCCTCTGGTCACCTGTCCTGTTTTTCCACACTGACTATGCCAACTTAGGCTGTCTTCGTTTAGAAAGATCCCCTTCAGATCCGGCCACTGCACTCCAGCCTGGGTAACAGAGCAAGACTCCGTCTCAAAAAAAAAAAAAAAAAAAAAAAGAAAGATCCCCTTCAAGGGGCACCTGTGATCTTCTTTTTTTTAGGCAGGGTCTCACTCTGTTGCCCAGGCTGGAGGGCAGTGGAGTGATCATGGTTCACTGCAGCCACAACTTCCAGGGCTCAAGAAATGCTCCTGCCTTAGCCTCCTGAGTAGCTGAGACTACGGTCATTCACCACTACACCTGGCTCATGTTTTTCTTTCTTTCTTTCTTTTTTTTTTTTCTTTTTCTTTTTTTTGTAGAGACAGAGTCTCACTATATTGCCCAGGCTAGCCTCAAACTCCTGGGCTCAAGTGATCCTCCCATCTCAGCCTCCCAAAATGCTGGGATTACAGACATAAACCACCTGTGATCTTTCATTCCAGCAAAATCCTGATTGGTAGCAACCTAATCTGTGTCAGGACCCAGGCAGGAAGCACCGTGGGCATAGGAAGGAGGGCAGAGACAGAAGCCTCCTCGTAGCAGGCTCAGCCTCTATCTCATGGGCTAAAGAGGGACCCACTCTCCTTAGAAGGTGGTTTAAGGAACAGTGGTGAACAAAATGAAATCCATACCCTCATGGAACTTAGATTTCAGAGGGAGAGTTGAGTATCAATGAGTAGATATGCAAATAAATAATAAGTAAAATAAAAAACCATATAATATTTCAAATCATGTAAAGAAATGATACAGAGTTAGGGACTAGCAAGAGACTAGCGGTGGGGTGGCTAATTCAGATAGTGAAGTTAAGGTCATGGGCTGTGGCTTTATTTTATAAGTGCTACCCCCCACTGCACCCCATTGTGAATAGGGAAGCTAAGAGCCCTAAATGCTGCTGGCAGTCATCCTAATAACCACGGGGGAGGCCATTTTAGGATGAAGCCATTGCTATAGATAACAGAACGGAAAAAGATAAAACTGAGTCTTTGATGCTGTGGTTAAGCCACCACACATCATTGATTCCTGAAGCCCACGCAGGTCTGGGCCTTTCAGTTAGGTGAGCCAGTGACTTGTTCAGGCCATTTTGATTTGGGTTTTCAATTCTAATAACCAAATACATCATAACTGATGCATGCTTCTAGTGGGCTATCATTCCCCAACATGACAGCTTATCCATCTAGCCACACACAGCTCTTCTCATGCGAATTCCGAGAAGTCCACGTTTCTCCATCTTCCTACGTTTCCATGCCGTTACCCCGCTGAGGCACTTCTTAATGTACCTAACATATGAATGATACTTGACAAATCTCTGTTGAACTGAATTGAGAGAATAATCCAGAGAGCTGCCTAAGGAGAAAAGATGCACAAAGTCCTAGCCTCCCCAAAGACAAGGACATTCCAAAATAAAATTTTGCAGCCCTTTCTAGGTCACAGAAAGCTTTCACATACATTATGCCATTTAATCTTGTGATACCCCAGGGACCATCATTATCTTCATTTTATGGATGAAGAAATAGAGAACGAGAAAGGTTAAGTCAGGGGCATGGCAATTAGGTGATTCTCAAAGGTTTTCCGACTCCCAATTTCCCACTCTTGTCTGGGCTCTGAAAATAAACCAGGTGATGCAGTAGGTGATCCAAATTCCAGGTAAGCCAGAAGAAAGACCAAAGTGATGTGCATAGGCTTATTGATCCAGGAGAACAAAGCTTTTAGAGATGACAGCAGGAAAAACATGTTTATCTAGGATCAGCCAGTCACTGGAAGGGCTGAAGATTTGTCAGGGACACAGAAGTCCTTTTTCTGTGCTGCTGCAACCAAAGCTGACTGTCAACCCCAAAGAATGAGGAGAAAGCAGAATAAAGGCTTGTATAGCACGTTTCTCCTACCAATCCTCCCTCCACTTTATTACGCCGGCAGTACATTGGTTGTACATTTTCCGTTGCACAATTCATCTTTTTAAATTTTATTTCATTATTTTATTTTATTTTTTTTAGGGATGGGGTCTTACTATGTTGCCTAGGCTGGAGTGCAGCGGTTATTTACAGAGGCAATTATAACACACTGCGGCCTCAAACTCCTGGACCCAAGTGATCTTCCTGCCTCAGTCTCTCAAGCAGTTGGGACTACAAGTGCACACTACCATGCCTGGCTCTTTTTATTTATTTATTTATTTACTCATTTATTTTTCCAAACAGGGTCTTGCTCTGTCATCCAGGCTGGAATGCAGTGGCATGATCACAGCTCACTGCAGCCTTGACCTCCCGGCTCAAGTGATCCTCCCACCTCAGTGTCCTGAATAGGTGGGACCACATGTGTGTACCACCACTCGGCTAATTTTTAAAATTTTGTAGAGACAGGGTCTCCCTATGTTGTCCAGACTGTTCTCAAACTCCAGGGCTCAAGCCATCCTCCTGCCTCAGCCTCTTGAGTGCTGAGATTACAGGTGTGAGCCACATTAGGATGGTATATGAGTCACAATGAGTGAACCAAAATCGATCAATTATTATGCACTAAAGTTCATACTTTGTTCAGATTTCTTTGTTTTTTACCTAATGTTCTTTGTTCCAAGAGCTCATCCAGGAGACCACATTGCATTTAGTCATCCTGTCTCCTTAGGCTCCTCTTGGCTATGATAGTTTCTCAGACTCTCCTTGTTTTTTCTAACGACCTTGACAGTTTCCAGGAGTACTGGTTACATATTTTGTAGAATGTCCCTGATATGGTTTGGCTGTGTCCCCACCCAAATTTCATCTTGAATTGTAGCTCCCATAATTCCCATGTGTTGTGGGAGGAGCCCAGTGGGAGATAATTGAATCATGGGGGCGGTTTCCCCCAGGCTGTTCTCATGGTAGTGAACAAGTCTTGTGAGATCTGATGCTTTTATAAGGGGAAACCCCTTTCACTTACTCTCATATCCTCTCTTGCCTATTGCCATGTAAGACATGGCTTTTGCCTTCCGCCATGATTGTGAGGCCTCCCAGCCATGTGGAACTGTGAGTCCATTAAACCTCTTTTTCTTTATAAATTATCCAATCTCAGATGTGTGTTTATCAACAGTGTGAAAATGGACTAATACAGTACCTTAATTGGGATTCACCTGAATTTTTTTTTTAATATGATTAGACTGGTATCATGAGTTTTTGAGAGCAAGACCACAAAGACGCAATGCCATTCTCATCGCATGTTACTAAGGGACATGACTTAACACGGTTGATGTTGACCTTGATCAGCTGGCTGAGGTGGTGTTTGTCAGGTTGTTCCGCTATAAATGTGCCTTTTTTTCCCTCTCTCCCCGCTGGACTCTTAGGAAGGAAACCACTATGTGTGGCCTGCACTTGAGTAATGGGGAATTATGCTCTACCTCCTGGAGCGTGGAGTGTCTACACAAATTATTTGGAATTCTGCTGTAGGGAGATTTGGCTATTCTCCCCCGTAACTTATTTATTTTGTCATTTATTTGTATCAGCATAGTCTCTTGGATACGTACTTTATACTTTGGGGTATAATCCAATACTACTTTATTTATGTTGCTCAAATTGCTCTAGCTTTGGCCATGAGAAGCTCTTTCCATTGGCCAATTGCAATTTTAACCCAAACAAATGTTCTGATATCTTTCTACCTAAGAGTATGAACCAGAGTCAGGAGAACTGCGGGTCGTTTGTCACGCCATCTCTACCACAAATTTTTGTGTCACTTTGGTAAAAGCTCAATTTGTCTTCCCTTTTCTTCACCTGTATAGTGAACTTAACACCATCTGCTTCCCTTCGCCTCTGCTGTGGCTGTGAAAGTGTAGTGAGATGACAAGTAGGACAGGACTCTGGAAAATTAAAAACAAAAACCAAGAAACATGCAAATCCAAAGCCTCACTTAAAATCTCCACTTCTTTTTCTCACTTGCATCTATAGAGCTTCACAATTCAAGCACACAATAAATATTTTCATATTTTCTGAGTAAATGAATGAGTGAAAATGCATACAGGCTTCTGAGCTGTAACAGCAGATAAGTAAGGGGGAAGAAGGGCCACAGGCCAGGTATGCTGGAGCATACTGGCTCCAGCTCAACTCATTTCAGAGTGATTTTGCAAACTTTGCAGGTAGGCCTGTGATGGGTATATTAGGCCATTTTCTTTTCTTTTCGTTTCTTTTCTTTTTTGAGACAGAGTCTCGCTCTGTCTCCCAGGTTGGAGTACAATGGCGCAATCTCTGCTCACTGCAACCTCTGCCTCCCGGGTTCAAGCAATTCTCCACCCCAGCCTCCCGAGTAGCTGGGATTACAGGCGCTCACCAGCATGCCTGGCTAATTTTTTTGTATTTTTAATGGAGATGGGGTTTCACCATCTTGGCCAGGCTGGTCTTGAACTCCTGACCTCGTGATCCACCCACTTCGGCCTCCCAAAGTGCTGGGATTACAGGCGTGAGCCACCGCGCCTGGCTGTATTAGTCCATTTTCACACTGCCATGAAGAAATACCTGAGACTGGGTAATTTATACAGAAAAAGAGGTTTAATGGAGTCACAGTGCCACATGCCTGTGGAGGCCTCACAATCATGGTGGAAGGCGAAGGAGAATGTAGTAGTTTGTTTTCACACTGCTGATAAAGACATACCTGAGACTAGGCAATTTATACGAGAGAGGTTTAATGGACTTACTGTTCCACGTGGCTGGGGAGGCCTCACAATCAAGGCAGAAGGCAAGGAGGAATAGATCACTTCTTACACAGATGACAGCAGGGCAGAAGAGCTTGTGTAGGGAAACTCTCATTTTTAAAACCACCAGATCTCCTGAGACTTACTCACTACCATGAGAACAGCATAGGAAAGATCCACCCCCATGATTCAGTTATCTTCCACTGGGTCCCTCCCACAAGGCATGGGAATTATGGGAGCTACAAGATGAGATTTAGGTGGGGACACAGAGCCAAACCATACCATTCTGTCCCTGGCCCCTCCCAAATCTCATGTCTCACATTTCAAAATCAATTATGCCTTCCCAGTAGTCCCCCAAAGTATTAACTCATTTCAGCATTAACTCCAGTCCACAGTCCAAAGTCCCATCTGAGACAAAGCAAGTCCCTTCTGCCTATGAGCCTGTAAAATCAAAAGCAAGTTAGTCACTTCCTAGATACAATGGGGGTAGAGGCATTGGGTAAATACAGCCGTTCCGAATGAGAGAAATTGGCCAAAATGAAGGAGATACAGGCCCCATGCAAGTCTGAAATCCAGCATGGCAGTCAAATCTTAAAGCTCTGAAATGATCTCCTTTGACTCCATGTCTCACATCCACGCAATGCTGATGCAAGAGGTGGGCTCCCACAGCCTTGGGTAGCTCTGCCCCTGTTGCTTAGCAGGGTACAGCTTCCCTCCTGGCTGCTTTCACGGACTGGCATTGAGTGTCTGCAGCTTTTCCAGGCGCACGGTGTAAGCTGTCAGTGGATCTACGATTCTGGGGTCTGGAAGACATGGCCCTCTTCTCACAGCTCCACTAGGTGGTGCCCCAGTAGGGACTCTGCGTGGGTGCTCCGACCCCACATTTTCCTTTTGCACTGTCCTAGCAGAGGTTCTCCATGACAGCCTGCCCCTGAAGCAAACTACTGCTTGGACATCCAGGCATTTCCATACATCCTCTGAAATCTAGGTGGAGGATCACAAGACCCAATTCTTGATTTCTGTGCTCTCACAGGCTCAACGCCATGTGGAAGCTGCCAGTGTTTGAGGCTTGAACCCTCTGAAGCCATGGCCTGAGCTCTATGTTGGCCTTTTTCAGCCATGGCTGGAGCAGCTATGATGCAGGGCACCAAGTCCCTAGGCTGCACACAGCACTGAGACCCTGGGCCTGGCCCAAGAAACCCCTTTTTCCTCCTGGGCCTCCAGGCCTGTAATGAGAGGGGCTGATGTGAAGACCTCTGACATGCTCTGAAGACATTTTCCCCAATGTCTTGGGGACTAACATTTGGCTCCTCATTCATTAGCCAATTTTCTGCAGCTGGCTTGAAATTCTCCTCAAAAAATAAGATTTTCTTTTCCATTGCATTGTCAGGCTGCAAATTTTCCCAACTTTTGTGCTCTGTTTCTCTTTTAAAACTGAATGCCTTTAACAGCACCCAAGTCACATCTTGAATTCTTTACTACTTAGTAATTTCTTCCACCATATACCCTAAATCATCTCTCTCAAGTTCAAAGTTCCACAAGTCTCTAGGGCAGGGGCAAAATGCTGCCAGTCTCTTTGCTAAAACATACCAAGAGTCACATTTGCTCCAGTTCCAATCAAGTTCCTCATCTCCATCTGGATGCCCTCAGCCTGGATTTCATTGTCCATATTCATTATCAGCATTTTGGTCAAAGCCATTCAGCAAGTTTCTAGGGAGTTCCAAACTTTCCCACATTTTCCTCTCTTCTTCTGAGCCCACCAAACCATTCCAACCTCTGCCTGTGACCCAGTTCCAAAGTTGCTTCCTCATTTTTGGGTATCTTTTCAGCAGCGCCCACTCTGCTGGTACCAATTTACTGTATGAGTACATTTTCACACTGCTGATAAAGACATACCTGAGAGTGGGCAATTTACAAAAGAAAGAGGTTTAATGAACTTCCAGTTCCATGTGGCTGGGGAGGCCTCACAATAATGGCAGAAGGCAAGGAGGAGCAAGTCACATCTTACACAGATGGCAGCAGGCAAAAAGAGCATGTACAGGGAAACTCTCATTTTTAAAACCATTATATCTCGTGAGACTTATTCACTATCATGAGAACAGCATGGGAAAGACACGCCCTCATGATTCAGTTGTCTCCCACTGGGTCCCTCCCTTAGCACATAGGACTTATGGGAGCTACAAGATGAGATTTGGGTAGAAACAGAGCCAAACCATATCAGAGGCACAAAGGAACATGTTACATGGCGACAAGTGAGAGAGCATGTGCAGGAGAACTGCCCTTTATAAAACCATCAGATCTTGTGACACTTATTAACTATCATGAGAACAGGAGGGGGAAGCCGCCTCCATGATTCAGTTATCTCCACCTGGTTCCTCCCATGACACGTGGTGATTATGGGAACTACAATTCAAGATGAGATTTGGGTAGAGACATAAACAGACCATACCAATGGGCAAACCCTAGGCTTGTGGACAGCAGTAATGCATAAGCTACACAATTTACAATCTAGCAGGGATCCAGACACACAAACAACTGTTCATAGAGAGTGATATTTCTTATGGGTACCAGAAATGCGTGTCTACTTGGTTATTTTTCCATAACTTAAATCTCTATAAATGTCTCCATCCCCACTCCTGACCGATCACTTAGTCAAGCCAATTCCAGGTTGCCTCAGTTAAGCCTTCTCCTTTGATTCGGGTCTTTCTCCCTCCCAAAACACTCCTCCTGAGGACTGCATCTGAATTCTAAACAACATACACTGAATAGGCATTAGAGGTGGGGAGGCATCTGATACCTGGGTGTCACCTGGCACCATTGTGCTGGCCTCTACCTGATGCCCAAGTATGGTTACCTGGGGTGGGGCTTACCTGTCCCTCTCCTTTGCCATGGTGCTGGTGCCATCAGGATCTGCCTGCTGGCTGTCTTTGTCTTTAGTGGAGATACAGGGAAAGTTGGAATTCTTTCACACCGCTTTGGAGCCTCAGGAAAGTGAGGGTGGCTACTTCAGATCCTTTCTGTTGTCAGCTTGTCTCATAACAGTCTTTGCCTTCTGCTTTTAGGCCACAGGGGTATGAGGAACACCTGCATGATGCCTGGGTCCCAGTCAAGAATTAGGGCACAGTTCCTGAACTCTTCAATACCCACACTTATCAGGGGACACTATCATCCCGTCCTCTTTGAAGCTGACTCTGGGGAAGAGGGCCCCTTCTCAGGTGCATTCACCATTCACCATCTGCTTTCATTCTAACCTTCTCATGTTCTACCTCCTAGGAGATGGACATGGGTGGAGGGGAGCCTAGCTCAGCAAATTTTCTGTTAAATCAATACTGCTTAGACCTGGGCTAGGATGTTTATCTTAAGATGCAATAATTTGACAAAGTTCTTCCTGCTTTTTATTCTCATCTTGGACTCCAGAGACTTTTCATTGAGCCACCTGTACGCAGAAAGATCTCAAGAGGATGAAAGAGCCAGATGCAGTAATTGGGTGACACATCATAACCAATGAGCATAAAAGCAGCATCTTTTCCTTTCAGGAACATAATACAATGTGGAAAACAGGACAGGGGGCAGTCGATGTCTTCATCAGGGACCACATTCTTGCAACGGAGTTAAGCGCATGATCCTTCAAAAAGAGCTGATCATTCTCTTCTAGTCTGTGCTGGTTACCTTCTGAGATTAAATAATAATAGGAGCTTAGGTTTGCCTAACTCTTCACAATTTACCAAGCAGGGCCCTATAAGGCAAGCACTTTATCTCCCTTACTGCATTTGATTACTACACCCTCGTGAGCAGGGAGGTCTAATGATCCTTATTTCACAGATGAGGAGACCAGGGTTCAGAGAAGTTAAGGGACTTGGCCCAGGCAAACCATAGAATGACAACAGTTGTTAGAACTGACCATCTCCAGTTTCTGTATTCTTCATGGTGGGTGTACTCAAAAGTGTGGCTCATCACCTTTGGAGAAGGAAGAAAATGGCAAGGCAGAAAGCCCATCTCACTGCTAGGGCTTCAGGGAAATTGCAATTATGTTACAATCAAGACAAAAGCACTAATTCTTCAGTGCTGGTAAACTGCTGCCCTTCAGGTCCATGGAGGGGACGGGAGTGTGTATGTCATAGCAAAAAGGGTTTACGTTTAGGTATTATTTATTCATTCAACAAACATGAATTAAATGTCTACTAGTGCTGGGTGCTGTTTGGGGTGCTAGGGGTACAAAGGATGAGTACCACAAGATTTGAGCAGCTTATCTCTAGTAAGGGAGATATGTGAACAAGTAAGTGAAATCTGATCTTACGAGAATCTTAGAGGTTGACACAGAGCTCGATTTGGCTCAAAGGAGGGATTTTTTTTTTTTTTTTTGAGACGTAGTCTCGCTCTGTCGCCCAGGCTGGAGTGCAGTGGCGCGATCTTGGCTCACTACAACCTCCGCCTCCCGGGTTTATGCCATTCTCCTGCCTCAGCCTCCCAAGTAGCTGGGACTACAGGCGCCCGCCACCACACCTGGCTAATTTTTTGTTGTTGTTGTTTGTTTGTATTTTTAGTAGAGACTGGGTTTCACCATGTTAGCCAGGAGGGTCTCGATCTCCTGACCTCGTGATCTGCCTGCCTCGGCCTCCCAAAGTGCTAGGATTACAGGCATGAGCCACCGTGCCTGGGGGCTCAAAGGAGGGATTGAACAGTCCTGGGTATCTGCACCATGACAGAAGTAGGAGGTATCATAGAGGAGGTGCCTCTTGAGCCAAGACTAAAGATGAGTGGGTTTTTTTAGGAGTGCAAAAGGCTAAAAAACACATAAATAAGTAAAAATAAATCAGTGAGTTTTCGCCAAGTGAATAGGGAGATGAGGGGAAGGGACCCCACCTTATTTCTCCTAAATCAGACTCTCTGGGGGTGAGGCCGGGGAATCTGCATCTTAAGCCCGGCCTCTATGTTATGGGGGAAGTCCAGAGGCATGAAGTGACGTGAAATATCTTGAGAAATGCACTTCCATGAAACTGAATCCTTATGTGCAGCAGGGAATTAAATGGAGATAAGACTGAAGAACTTGGAAAGAAGCTAGGTCCTCGATAGCCTTGTAAGCCATGCTGAGAGGTTAGAATTTTCCCTGTGAGCCCATGCTGACCAGAACAGCAGCTACAAGCCACATGGGTTGATAGAGCGTTTGAAACGTAGTTAGTGTGAGTGAGGAATTTAATTTTTAACTTTAATTAATTTAAATGTAAAAACTGATACTCAATTCAGTTCTTGGAAAGCTTTTTGTTTTATTTTATTTTTGAGATAGGGTCTCCCTCTGTCACCAAGGCTGGAGTGCAGTAGTGTGCCACCACGCTTGAGACAGGGTCCTGCTGTGTTGCCCAGACTGGTCTCAAACTCCTGGGCTCAAGTGATCCACCCACCTTGGCCTCCCAAAATCCTGGGAGTATAGGTATGAGCCACCGTGACTGGCCAGAAAACTTTTAAGTATGTTCGGAACAGCTTGGATAAGTACATCTACTCTGTCAGTTATGAAATCTAAAGACAAATCGAGTCACTTCAGTGAAAATATAGCATCTGAATTGAGGTGTGCTGTAAGTGAAGAAATATACGCCAGATTTCAAACATCTGGCATGAAATATTAATGATTTTTGTATTGGTTACAGGTTGAAATAATACTTTTGATACATTGGGTTCAATAACATACATTTTTATGTGAATTTGACATTTCTTTTTACTTTTTAAATTTTCTAGTAGCCATATAATATTACATATGTGGTCCACATTATATTTCTATTAAACATTACAGATAAGGACAATAAGGACAATAAGAGCATGCATCAGATTCCCTGGAGGGCTTAAGATGCAGATTCCCCGGACTCATCCCCAGAGAGTCTGATTTAGGAGAAAGAGGGTGGGTCCCAAACATTTTCATTACTAACTAGTTTCCAGATCTTGCCGCTGCTGGTGGTGGCGGTTTGGATACCTCACCCTGAAAACCTTTCCTTATGATACTTGGTGACCAATTGGATATATCAAGAGAGGGAGAAGAAGTCTATGAAGACGTCCAGATTCCTGCTATGACTATCTGAGTAGACAGGGACTAAAAAGAGGAGAAGCTTATTCGAGAAAGAGTAGGATAGGTTTAGTTTGGGATATATTGAGTTTGAGGTCCCTTTGGAGCTCCTAGGAGGAGATATCTCAAGAGTAATTGTATGTCTATGGATCTGGAACTCAAGGAAGAGATTGCACTGTAATTAAAGATTTAAAAGTCATCAGAATTTAGTTGGCCCTAAGTATGAGCAATATTGCCCAGAGAATCAGTGCAGTACGAGAAGGAAACAAGCCCCAGGATAGATTCCCATAGTGAAGCTATGTTTTGATAAAAATCATTAGTGTTCAAGAAAAAGAAGATAGGCATAAATTTCCACTTGTCGTTTTTAACCATCTGCCTCTTGTGTTTGATCACAGTGACCAAGGTTTAGGGAACAGTTTCATAGGACTTCAAGATCCTTCTTAAGATTCGAATCAATGGTTAGCTGCTTCATCAATGACACAGAGGAAGTTAAACAAAGGCTTTATTTATAAATTTGATTATTAATAAAATAGGCTTGACCAAATAACAGAAACCCCAGAGCTTCAATGTCTTCATCTATAAAATTGGAACACTGATACTTCTCTCACAGAGTTGCTAGGAAAATGGCAATAATGTATGTGGAGCATGGCACCTGATCTACCCAGAATAGCAGCATCTCAATAAAGGTAATCATTGCTGTGAGACCAGCTTCCAGGTGAGTCTGCTTCCCTAATTAAACCTTATGGGAGATGCGCCAAGGAAAGACTTCATTTACATGGAATTCCACCCCATGCAAAAGAGTGATTTAAAGCACTGAAAATAGCAATAATAATTTCTGTACTATTGTAATAGTAATTTTATAATTCAGAGGGGGAGAAACCCAATTACTTAGGACAATGTGTATTGTACATGGTTTCACTGTGTTTTTGTAGCAATTGAAGTAGAAGGAAAATAGCCTTCCTATATGCTAGACAGTCTGGATATATTATTGCATTAAATTTCAATATAATACCTTTAAAATAAGGTCACAGTGAATGGCTCCAAGTGTTTCCTGGGATGAACTGGGTCTCTTTGATCCCAAGAAATGACATCGCTAAGGCAGTCAAAAGCTGGGTCATTGCAAGTGGCTTGTTGTCATGTATTCAGAGTAGCAGATGGCTGGCCACAGTTCTGATTCAATTGATGGGCATAGCCAGACCTGGTAGACAAGCACAATCTTTCTTTTGTTCATTTAAGCCATTTTCTCTATCACCCTCTTCTGTTCTCATTTTCTTTGGGAGCTGCAGCACTTTCTTTGATTTGCCTGCTATTTTTTCCCAAACAAAACCCTTCTCCACCTGAGACAGAAAGTCTTCCTCACATTACCTTTAATCTGAATATCACTTTCAGCGTCTTAACTAGAGAGGCTTATCAAGTACAGCTGCTTTGATTTAGATGCGGTCTGGAAAGAAGAACAAATTGAATTTGTGGGACATGACTGACATGTCTCCTAGTCCTCCTCTACTTTTCTTTCCAGAGGATTCATCCTTCCCCAGGTCTTGGTGTGCTAATGAAATAGACATTTTGTTTGTTTGTTTCTGCTAGGCACAAAAGGAGACCCAAATGTATTTATGAACGGTTTATTTTTGAGGTGGGCTGAACAGAATCAAAGCCACAAATTCCACCAACGAGGGCCCAAGATGTATAAAAGAACAAAGGAAACCATTAAAAATGACAAAAATAAAATCAGAGGGCCATGAGATTCTCTGTAGTTATTTTATTAAGGAGTGGAAGGAGATTATTTTATATATATATAAATGTATGTCATTAACAAATTTTATATTATTTACCAAATGACCAGGTAGGCTGTGCTGTTTAAAAAAAAAGTGTATCTAACTAACCCTGTTCCATACCTCCTTCTTAACCTCTACTACTCGGCCACAGAGAACCTACCAAGTGATCAGCAAACTCACTTTTATGTGTAAACACTTCTCTGAATATTACCTATACCTCCAGGCCTTAGTTGAAGTCCAAGGTAATTGTGTGCCCTCTGTTATAGTGTTAATGTTTGTTTTACCCCCAAATTCATATGTTGAGATCCTAATCCCCAAGGAAAGATAGTTTTTTGTTTGTTTGTTTTTGTTTTTGTTTTTTTGAGATGTAGTCTCCCTCTGTTGCCCAGGCTGGAGTGCAGTGATGCAGTCTCACTCACTGCAACCTCCTCTTCCCAGGTTCAAGTGATTCTCCTGCCTCAGCCTCCCGAGTAGGTGGGACTACAGGCATGCACCATCATGCCCAGCCAATTTTTGTGTTTTTAGTAGAGACCAGGTTTCACCATATTGGTCAGGCTGGTCTCGAACTCCTGAACTCATGATCTACCCTTGTAGGCCTCCCAAAGTGTTGGGATTACAGGCGTGAGCCACGGTGCCTGGCCAGAAAGATAGTATTAATAGCTGGAGCCTTTCAAAGGTGATTAGATCATGAGAGCAGAGCCTTCATGCATGGGATGGGGATGCTTACAATAGAGGCCTGAGGAGCTTGTCTGTCTCTTCCACCACCTGAGGACATAGCAAGACAGTGCCATCTATGAGGAATGGGGTCTCTACAGACACTGAATCTGTTGGCACCTTGATCTTGGATTTCCCAGTCTCTAGAATTATGAGAAATAAATATCTGCTGCTTATAAGCCACTCAGTTCATGGTGTTTTGTTACAGCAGCCTGAATGGACTAAGGCATCCTCTTACTCTCCTACAGCTTAGGGCCAGATGGTAGGACATGGATTCTCCTTGTTTGCCATTGTTACATCCAGACAATTATTTCTCTATCCTCTTATTAAAGCAAAACTAAAACAAAAACACACAACAACAACAACAATAAACCTAGCTCCTTTGAAGCTCATGATGTTATACCTTATCTTCATCTCCCCTTTCTCGTCTGATTTATTTTCCTCATTCGCTGAAGTATTAAGGACCTGGTTCAGGGTCTTTGTGTCTTGCAACCCGTGCCATTAATCTTCATAACTTTTGCAAGCAGGCATGCAGCTTGTTCCAAACCTTATGCATCGACTCATTGGCCATCTCAACTCCACATCAGCCCACAAACTCATGACCCCACCCTGAATGTTGTTGTATCAACATATCTTAACCTTTCCAAAATCATGATTTTACAGATCCATATTTTAGACCACATTTTCCTACCTTGCCAAGACTTCTTCAGCCTCATGGAGGCTGCCAATCAATTAATCTACTTATTTTTTTCCTTTGTCCTTCTGCCATCTCTTGACATCACTTATGTCTTTATGACTTGTATTTCATGATTTGTCCATATCGTCATCCTTTGCCACCACCTTTGTTTTTATTTATTTATTTATTTATTTATTTATTTATTTATTTATTTAGAGATGGAGTCTTGCTCTGTCACCCAGGCTGGAGTTCAGTGGTGCAATCTTGGCTGACTGCAACCTCTGCCTCCCAGGTTCAAGCAATTCTCCTTCCTCAGCCTCCGGAGTAGCTGGAACTACAGGTATGCGCCACCACCCCGGGCTAATTTTTATATTTTTAGTAGAGACGGGATTTCACCCTGTTGGCCAGGCTGGTCTCAAACTTCTGACCTCAAGTGATCTGCCTGCCTTGGCCTCCCAAAGTACTGGAATTTCAGGTGTGAGCCACTGTGCCCGGCCACCACCTTTAACTATTTTGCCTTTCTCTCCTTTCATCACATTTACCTTACGCACAGAACAGTTTCTGTACCAGTACCTCTGGGAATGGATATAGAAAAACCACACAATGGAGCAAATTACCATCACTTTAAATGAAAGACAACTCACTTCCAACGCATACAGCACGATGCCTAGGATTTCTACTGTAACTCTCTAGTAAACTTGATCTCTATTATGGTTAATTTTATGTGTCAACTTGACTGGGTTAAGAGACACCCAGATAGCTGGTAAAACATGACGCTGGGTATATCTCTGAGGGTGTTTCTGGAAGAGATTAGCACTGGATCAGTAGTCTGAGTAAAGAAGATCTACCCTCACTAATGTGGTCAGGGATCATTCAATCCCTCAATGGCCCAAATAGAACAAAGAGGCAGAGGAAGGCCAAATTCTCTCTCCTTGAGCTGGGACATTCATCTTCTCCTGCTCTTGGACATCAGAACTCCTGGTTCTTGGGCCATTGTACTCTAGGACTTACACTAACTAGCACTATCTTTCTCTCCAGGTTTTACCCCTGGCTCTATGGAGTCTTATTCTTAGAGCCTGTGTTGATAGTTGTGTGTGTGTGTGTGTGTGTGTATGCACATGTGCATGTACACAAATCCACTCTCTGGCCTTCTCCATCCTGCTCTGTGCCTCTGTTCCCTGGCAGTGCTGGCCCATATGCATCTGTGAGCTCATTTGCCCCTTGTGCTCCTGTTGGACCCAGCCAATGGGATGTTTCTGCAGGAAATCAAAGGGTAAGAGGAGAATGAGGACGTCATATGTAAGTCCCAGCTTTAGCCCAGCTGGATTGCTGTGGGTTGACTATGTCCCTCTATCAAAAGGCTGCCACTCCCATTGGGAGCCTTCTATGTTCAGCTCTCCTCTCAGGGTTCTGGAACTGCTCCTTCCTCTGGCTTCTTCAGCCCTAGGGATAGTAAACCTCCAACTGTTTTTAACCCTGGAAGAATTACGCTGTCTTTTTCTGTTTCCCTAAACCTTGCCCACACCTTTGTAAATAGTCTCTTTATAAAATTCTGTTCAAACAACTTAGTTTGAATGTGCCATCAGATTCCTGCCGGGTTCCTATAGTTTCTCCTCTACCTGAACTATAAATATTTAAATTCCTCAAGCTTTGGTCTTAGACCCTTTTCTTTCTATATTTTTCCTAGTTTACTTCAATCACTTCTACTGTTGTACACTGACACTCTAATAAACTATATCCCTGACTGAGAACTCTCCTTTGATTTTGAGACTTGTATAGCCAGCTGTCTATTTGGAAGTCCTGTGGACAGTAACCATTCTAAAAGAGCATGCTCCATTCCCTAGTGTAAGTGTTACTGTCTGCCTAGCATCTGCTTATTACTATTGTCATTTCTGAGAGTCTGTTGTTACAGCAGGACTCCAGCTATTCCACTCCAGGTCATTCCCCTTACCCCCAATCGTTTGTATTGTCTCTTCTTCTAAATTGGCCTCTACCCAAAGGCAGTAGGGACAGTTTATTCAAAGTACAAGGTATTTTCCATTAAAAGAGGACTTTGTTCTGAAAGCTTATCAGGAGTTTAGAATTCTTAATGCTTTTCCCCATAGAACTTATGCTATAGCTTATGCCTTGATTTTTAGTTTACCTCACAAAGATTGCTGAAGGCATATTGTACTCGTAAGCTTCTCAAGGGCAATGATTGTATCTAATTTATCTTTAAAAACAGCTTTATTGAGGTAAGATTCAAACGTCATGCAATTTGTCCACTAAAAATAAATAACTCAATGTTTTTTAGTATATTCACAGTATCCCATCATCACAATCTAATTTTAGAATATTTTCATTCCTTCCTGCAAAACAAATCCCACACCCATTAGCAGTCATTTTCTCATCCTACCACACCCCACTTCTAGGCAACCACGAATCTACTCTCAGTCTCTATAGGTTTGCCTATTTTGGACATTTCATATAAGTAGATTTATACAATGTGTGGTCTTTTGTGACTGGTGTCTCTCACTTAGCATCATGTTTTTAAGGTTTATCATGTTGTAGTATATATTAGTATTTCATTTCTTTTTATTGCCAAATACTATTCTATCGTATAGATATATGACTTTTGTGTATTCATTCATTGATGGATGTTTAGCTTGTTTCCATTTTTTGGCTATAAGGAATAATGCTGCCATGAACATTATGTATTTTGTATAGAAATAAGTTTTCATTTATCTTAGGTATATAGCTAGGAGTGGAATTTTCAGGTCATGTAGTAACACTATGCTTAACTTTTTGAATAACTGTCAAATAATTTTCCAAAATAGTTGTACCATTTTACATCCTTGATTAATAGATATTTATTTCAGCACTTTATGTCTTCTTCCTGCTTTCTGGCCTCCTCTGTTTCTGATAAGAAGCTAGTTTAAATTTTACTGGGTTTCTTTTCATGTGATGAGGTGTTCTTCTTACTGTTTTTCAAGATTATCTGTGGCCACGCGCGGCGCCTCACGCCTGTAATCCCAGCACTTTGGGAGACCGAGACAGGTGGATCACGAGGTCAGGAGATCAAGACCATCCTGGCTAACATGGTGAAACCCCATCTCTACTAAAAATAATAATTAAAAAAATTAGCCAGGCGTGGTGGCGGGCGCCTGTAGTCCCAGCTACTCAGGAGGCTGAGGCAGGAGAATGGTGTGAACCCGGGAGGCGGAGCTTGCAGTGAGCCGAGATGGTGCCACTGTACTCCAGCCTGGGCGACAGAGTGAGACTCTGTGTAAAAAAAAAAAAAAAAAAGATCATTTGTCCCTCAGTATTTAACTAGGAAGTGTCTGAGTGTGGGTCTTTTTGTGTTTATCTTATTTAGCATTTGTTGAGCTTCTTGAATGGATAATCAATATTTTTCACCAATGTTGGGAAATTTTTAGCCATAATTTCTTCCATTTTTTTATCCCTTTTTCTCTCTCCTCTCCTTTCGGTGCTCTCATTACGTGTATGTTGGTGTGTTTCATGGCATTCCACATGTCTGTGAGGCTCTGTTTTTCTTAATTCTTTTTCCTCTCTCTTTATCAGATTGCATAATCTTTATCACTCTATCTTCAAGTTTGCCAATTCTTTATTCTGACAGTTCAAGTCTGCTGTTGGGCCCTCTAGTGAATAATTCATTTTCACTACTGTACTTTTTGACTCCAGAACTTCCTTTCAGCTGTGTGTGTGTGTGTGTGTAATTTATCTTTACTGATCTTCTGTATTTGATGAGATATTTTTACCATATGAGAGCTCTTCAAAAAATTCATAGAAAATGCATACTATAAAAAACTATGCATGAATTTCAAACTTCTTTGCACTAAATTAAACTCACACTAACTTGTTATGTCTGAACAGGATCTAGTTTGAGACAATAGGAAGGATAAAACATCAGCTGGAAAAGAGTTGCATTAGAGAAATATAAATTCTGCTAAACTGAAGCTGGAACAAACATCAAATTTATGGTGAATCTTCGGTGGAAGAATGGTGAAATCATTGATGCTTTACAAAAAGTTTATGGGGACAATGCCCCAAAGAAATCAGTAGTTTACAAATAAATAAATACAGAAATCAGCAGTTTACAAATGAATAATTCTTTTTAAGAAGGAATGAGACTACGTTGAAGATGAAGCCTGCAGCAGCAGGCCATAAACATCAATTTGTAAAGAAAAAAATTAATATTGTTAATGCCCTAATTAAGAGGACTGATAATTAACAGCAGAAACAATAGCCAACACCAACACCACAGATACCTCAATTAGTTTATCTTAAAAACTTCTGACTGAAAATTTAAAATTAAGCAAATTTTCTACTTTATGGGTGCCAGAACCGTTGCACCCAGGTTAGCTGCAGACAAGAGCAGAGCTTTCAATGGAAATTTTAAATAAGTGGGATCAAGATCCTAAAGCATTTCTTCGAAGAACTGTAGAAGGAGATAAAACATGGCTTTACCAGTATGATCTTGAAGACAAAGCAGAATTAAAGCAATGGCTACCAAGAGGTGGAAGTGGTCCAGTTGAAGAAAACATGGGGGTTGGGCGCAGAGCCTCACTCCTGCAATTCCAGCACTTTGGGAGGCCAAGGTGGACAGATCACCTGAGGTCAGGAGTTCGAGACCAGCCTGGCCAACGTGGCAAAACCCTGTTTCTACTGAAAATGCAAAAATTAGCCAGGCGTGGTTACAGGTGGTGGGCACCTGTAACCCCAGCTACTTGGGAGGCTAAAGCAGGAGAACTGCTTGAACCCAGGAGGTGGAGGTTGCAGTGAGCCAAGATCACGCCACTGCACTCCAGCCTGAGCGTCAGAGCAAAACTCCATCTAAAAAAAAAAAAGAAAAGAAAATGTGTGCTAGTTAAGAGCAAAGATTATGGCAAAAGTTTTTTTGGGATACTTGAGGCATTTTGCTTCTTGGCTTTCTGTAAAATTAAAGAAAAATAACATCTACCTATTATGAGAGTGTTTTGAGAAAGTTAGCCAAAGGTTTGGCAGAAAAATGCCTAGGAAATCTTCATCATAGAGTCCTCCTCTGCCACAAAGCTCCGCTTATTCCTCTCAATAAACAAGGGCAATTTTGTAAGTTTAAATGGGAAATCTTTAAGCATACACCCTCCAGTCCTGATTTAGCTACTTCTGACTTCTTTTCCCCACCTAATCTTAAACAATCTTTAAAGGACACCCATTTTTATTCAGTTAATAATATAAAAAAGACTGCACTGACATGGTTAAATTCGCAGGACCCTCAGTTCTTTAGTGATGGACTAAACTGCTGGTATCATCACTTACAAAATTGTCTTGACCTTGATGGAATTTATGTTGGGAAATAAAGTTTATATTTCTTATTTTTACCGTTTGTTGCTTCCACTTCCCAAGAACTTTTTGAAGTCCTCTCATACCTTTATTTTTACGCATGTTTTCTTAGAACGTATTTACAATAACTACTTTGAAGTCTTTGTCTGCTAAGTACAACATCTGGGCCCTCTCTAAGGCTATTTCTGTTGCCTACTTTTTTTCCATGTATGGGTCATATTTCCCTGTTTCTTTTAATGTCTCACAACTTTTTACTGAAAACTGGCCATTTTAGTTCATATATCATAGCAATTCTGAATACTGATTATCTGGGGCTCGTTGTTTCCTTGTCATTTGTTTAATAGCTAAGCTTAAGTACTTCTTCAAAGTCTATTGCAGTGTGCAGCTTCTAAGGTCCCTGCTTAGATTTTTTCCCCTTATTTTCATCGTTTTTTGTTTTGTTTTGTTTTTGTTTTTGTTTGACAGAGTCTTGCTCTTTCTTGCCCAGGCTGGAGTGCAATGGCACTATCTTGGCTCACTGCAACCTCTGCCTCCCATGTTCAAGTGATTCTTCTGGCTCAGCCTCCTGAGTAGCTGGGATTACAGCCACCCACCATCGTGCCCAGCTAATTTTTGTACTTTTGTAGAGACAGGGTTTCACCATGTTGGCCATGCTGGTCTCTAACTCGTGACCTCAGGTGATCCCCCCCCTCCAGCCCTTGGCCTCCCAAAGTGCTGGGATTACAAGTGTGAGCCACCACACCTTGGCCCCCTTATTTTTATCTTTTAGCCTGGCTACACAGGGGTTTTCTCTAGGTCAGCATAAGCCATTTATTAGTCAAAGGTTATGTCTCAGTGTCCTTAGTCTGTTAGGTTTTTTTACCCTTTACTGTTGGAAATTATATGTGTAATGTGGAGGCTCTTATCACAGTTCAGGGAGCTTCCTGCTTTTCTCCCTTGTTCACCTAGGAACTAGCAGCCTGGTGGTTCTCTCTCTAATTGCTTCTTGGAGGATGCAGCCTTGGGTATGCACACAGTCTTCCAGACTTTCAGGGATGACTACGATTTTATTTTTAAGCTTAGCTGTCTTGGAGTCACTCCTGAGTCAGAATAACATATTGTTCCGTCAGTTGTTAATCAGAAATTGTGCTTATGCCCTTTTTACCAATAAAATTTCCACCTCTATGTTGATGGCCTGTGGGTGACTTGAGAAATGCTATGAAATCTGCCCCACATCCTTCTCTGATTTTTCCCAAGTGAGTGCAGTCTCGCACAGTCTTTCTTCTTCCCAGACTCGACTGTACTCATAGAAGGGCTCTTCTTGACTGTCTCTTTCCATGGACTCCCTATTAAACTTCTGAATACTCTGCCATTTTGTTTGTACATGCACATACTAGCTGCCTCTTCATTCCCCTCCCAACAAGATTACCTTTTTTTTTTTTAAGAATGCCCTTACATATGGAGTTCACCCTTTTTTCCAAATAAAGTCAGTCTCCTCAGGCAGAGCTATGATGCTTTTGCTCTTTGTGGCTTGCCTTTCCCCCTAGGTAGAACCCCTGTGCCACTGCACTGAAGCTGGGACAGAGATCCTCTTTCCCCAGAGTGACATCCCTGCTCCATGAGTAGGTACTGGGGGAGGGGAGTGTGGAGACCCCTTGTCTTCTCATCTTACCTCTCCCAGCATGTAACCTCTCGCTTGCAAGTGAACTGAGGTGTAGGAAACCAGTCCCCCAGTATTCTTGACTTGCTGTGCCTACAACAGAGCTTCTACCTTATAACTGGGGGCTGGATGACACTTATGTGGAATAGAACTTCTGCAGACTGGGGCTTACTGGGGTGAGAAATACTAGCATCCTGTCTCTTCTAGGGTGAAACCACAGCCTCAAACTAGGATGTAGAGAGAGATGGGGCCCTGTCTTGGCTGCTCATATACTGGGTAGGGTTTTCATAATAGGGAGGAAGATTAATGGGCAAATCGCAGCTCAAATGCCACAGACTCTTGCTATTATGATTGAAATTTTATAGATTTTCTTGAATTAACGTTTCTTATTTGCTGCATGGCCCTTATAACACTTTCCAGAGACTTTAAATGATGGATAATTTAAATAATTTTCTCTAATTCAATTGTTGTTTTTCTGGGGAGAGAGTCCACCAAGCTTGTTATTCCATTCTCCCAGAAGTCCCACCTCTTAATTCCTCTTTATATATTCACCATAATATCTCTTTGCACCTAACATAGAAGTGAAAAGCACACGCTCCAGTGTAACCAGCCTGAATTCAAGTCTCTAGTCTGACCCTTGTTAGCTGTGTTACTTAGCGCATGTTGTTAAACTAATAGTAGCTACCTCAGGGTATTGTGGTGAGAGTAAATGAGCTAATCCATGGAAAATGCCTAGCATGGTATTTGTCTCAGAATTAGCCATCCCCTAAAGGATCGCTGTCATGTTCATCTTGGTAACCCTGCATGATGACAGATTGCCACAAGGGGGCACCAAGAACCAGGTGTAATGATGAAGGACTAGCGGGATTCAGTTATGTTGCCCCAACAGTTACATTTGTAGGTTCACGTTTACATTTGTAAGCTAACCAGAGGTAGGTATTTTCCCAGAAAATAAAAGATGGAGGTTGAAGGCACGTTATAAACATTGCCATACCATTTCCCACAGAAGATGGAAATTCAGGATCCTTCCTAAACATCACCAGGCCATTTCTCCAACTTGGAAACTTAGCTATGCAAAAGGACCTACGCTGTGAAAGGGGGAGTGCCTCTTTTGATTTGCAAGGTACTTTCCTGTGTACAAGATACTGTTCCATGAGTTGAGGGGATTCAAAAGTTCCCTTAAGGAGCAATCAACTGTAGTAATTTGGCATTTACTTATTGAGTGTCTGCCATATGCTAAAGATTCTCAATAGCTTAAGGCATCATCCTGCCATTCCTTTTGTTTTTATTGAAGAGTTCCCCAGAGGCTTGGCTGAGGATTTAGCCCATGTCCAGAGGATGACAAAAAGTCAACAGACAATCTGGAACAGGGAGAGGGCAACTTAATGAAGAATTAATTTAGTATGATTGATTGATTTTTCTTTCTTTTTTTTTTTTTTTTGAGACAAGGTCTCACTCTGTCACCTAGGCTGGAGTGCAGTCATGCGATCTCAGCTCACAGCAACCTGTTTCCCAGGTTCAAGAAATTCTCCTGTCTCAGCCACCTGAATAGCTGGTATTACAGGCACACACCACCACACCTGGCTAATTTTTGCATTTTTAGTAGAGACGGGGTTTTGCCATGGTGACTAAGCTGGTCTCGAACTCCTGACTCAAGTGATCCACCTGCCATGGACTCCCAAAGTGCTGGGATTGCAGGTATGAGCCACCGCACCCAACCAGAATGAATTTAGCTCTATTTATTTAGAGTGGAGTGCAGGAAAGAAGAGCGTCAAAGGCCAGGGATGTCCCTGGCCATGTTGAAACAGATTGATGCGAAGTCAAACACTGTTAAAGCAGAAATTCCTAATATAACTAAATTTTAAGAGAAATCACAATAGTTAACAGAAATAAAAATGAAGCTGCTGTTCTGGCTGAAACAAGAGTAGCAAGCCTGGGTCTCCACTTACTAAGCTGCTTTCTCACCTTCTAACAGTCCAGAAAATGGTAGTTTTTGAAAACAAAATTCAATGTTGGAAGAATCTTGCTTGCATCTCTGTGTAATACAGTTTGAAACCGGCTCTAACGGTTCAAACAGTAAGGTGAATGGATGAAGACCCAGGATAAAGGATGGTTGTGAGGATGGAGAAAATGAGGCAGAAGGATGGTCCAACGCCTTCACCCTGGCTGCCTCAGGGCACCCTTTCTGTGTCACAGCTGCATCCTTTTCACTTTGCATCCTTCTTCTTTGCACTATTTCTCCTGTTTTTCTTCTCATTCTGTCCATTGCTTCATGCTAGTCTAGATTGGTCTGAGCCTAATCTGTGGCATTAACCTTGTTTCTTGTCTTTAGTTATAATTCACATTTGCATCTTACCTCCCAGAAATAACCTAGTCTTCTCACGGACCTGGGAAGCCACTGTGTTGTTAGAATTTTTTAGCTTTTGTGAAAATGAGAAAAAAAAAAAAAAGAAGGAAGAGCATCTAGCAACCGATTATATATATCAGTTTGAAATACATATATGTTTGTTTATGCACACATGCACGTGCGTGTGCCCGCACACGCACACACACACACATTACTTGCCTGGGATTAAATAGCTAACTAGGAAGTGGCAGAGCCAGGGCTTAAACCCACATCTGTCTGACTCCAAAGCTCTCATGCTTGGTATTTATGGATTCTAAGCTGCTTTGCCTGTTTTCCAGACCATCCATATTTGAGGTCCCTCCAACAATCCTACCCTGTTTCACATTCTAGTCAAAAGACATCTACCAACTTGAACGCAGTTAGGAAGGCTTTTGTACACAGCATTATCGTACATTCTCACGTCAATATCTTAGTTTGAGGATTACACTTTATTCCATTAAATTGAACAAATATTTATTGGGTGATTACTGTCTATCAGGTACTGAATAATAGAAAAAAACATATAGAGAGAGATTAACTAATCTCAAACCACTTTCATACTTTATCTCATTCAATCTGCATAGAAACCTCATAAAGTAGTTATAGTAGGTAAAATTATCCCAATATTCCAGATAAGCACACTAAGGTTCAGACAGTTTGATTGTTTGTCTAATGTCACACAAATCTTACCAATTCACCAAGGTCCAGCTAAGAATCTCCTGCACTAAGTCTTCTTTCAGGATGTATGGCAGTGATGTGGCTCTACAGTTAGCAGCTTCCTGATTTGGTTTCTGGCAGTAGCATCAGCAGCTCTCCTAAGCAGAGTGATCTTAGGGGCTGGGAGCTGTTCCTAGAAACTTTACTAGGAACCTGATCCTTGGACCTTCCCAACTATTAGTAATTCATTTAATACCTGGTAATAATTTCTTAGTTTTTAAAACCATCTGGAGTGGTTTCTAAAGTCTATAATTGGACCCTAACTGGTAAAATTACTAGCTAAAAATAATGAAGAAAAAAAAGAAAGAAAAATAATCATTATCAAGGTCATTCTTCCCTCATTCAAAAGCAAAAGAACTGCAGGAGAGGAAAGATAGCTGTGTAGTTAAATACCATTTCTACTCAGTGACTTGAGCAGAATAGTGTTGACTTTGTATCCTGTAATCTACCCATCTCATCGAGTTTCTATCTGGAGTTTCTCTGATAGAGAACCTTTTGCACAATCCCAAGAACAGTCACTTCTTTCATTTATAGGCAGTTGTATATTAAGCCAAAATGTGTCTGTCTGTCACTTGTACCCATGGGTACTACCTACCTCCATCTTTGAGAGCTAGATAAAATTGCACTGATTTTTATAGAAGCCCTTTCAAAAATATTTTTGACCCCTATTAGACCAGTTAAAATTTTTCTTTCCAACCGGGCATGGTGACTCATACCTGTAACCTCAGCACTTTGGGAGTATGTGATATATCTTTTTCTATCTTTTTACTTTCAATTTGTTTATGTCTTTGAATCTGCAGTTTGCCTCTTGTAGACAGCAAGTAGTTGGATCCTGTGATTTTTAGTTTTTTTAAATTCATTCTGCCAATCTCTGTCTTTTGATTGGAGTGTTTAATCTACTTATATTTAATATAATTACTGATAAGATAGAATTTACTTAGGCCATTTTGCTATTTGTTTTCTATATGGCCTATCTTTTTTACTTTTTCTGTTTTTCAGTTGTTGCCTTGTTTTGTGTTACATAGATATTTTCTAGTGTACCATTTATATTTCCCATGTCATGTCTTATACTATATATATTTTTAGTTATTTTCTTAGTGGGTGCTCTGGAGATTACATTTAACACTTTAATTTTTAACAATCTAATTTGGATTAATCCCAATTTAATTTCAATAGTATACAAAAACTGTGCCTATATATCTCCATTTTCTCCCCCGTCCTTGGTGCTATTACTGTTACAATTATACAAGTCCATCAACACAGTTTTATAATCATTGCTTTATAGAGATGTCCTATAAATCACATAGAAAAAGAAAAGAATTACAAACAAAATACATTCATACTACATTTTGTATTTATCTACGTAGTTACTTTTACTTATGTTCCTTATTTTTTCTTCATGAGTGTTTGAGCAAGTCTTCTTTCCTGTCAGCCTGAAGGACTCTTAGTAGTATTTCTTACAGGGCAGGTCTGCTGGTAATACATTCTTTTTTTTAAAAAAACCTGTCAATGTGTGGTTTTCTCCTTTATTTTTGAAGGATAGTTTTTTTGGTGAATACATAATTCATTTTTTTTTTTTAAGAGAGAGGATTTTGCTTCATTGCCAAGGCTGGAGTGCAGCATCATGATCATAGCTCCTTGTAAACTTGAATCACTTCCTGGACTAAAGTGATTCTCCTGCCCCAGTTTCCCAAGTAGCTTAGGACTACGGGCATGCATCACCACCCCTGGCTAATTAAAAAAAGGAAAATAGAGATAGGGCTTCACTATGTTTTCCAGGCTAGTCTCGAGCTCCTGGCCTCAAGCAATCCTCTTGCCTCAGTCTCCCAAAGCATTGCGGTTACAGGCATGAGTCACTGTACCCGGCCCAGATACAGAATTCCTTATTGACAGTCTTTTTCTTTCTGTACTCTGAATAAGGCCTCCATGGTTCCTGATGAGAAATCAGTTGTTAATATTATTGAAGATCACTTGTACATAATGAGTTGCTTCTCTTTTGCTGCTTTCAAAATTCTCCCTGTCTTTGGCATTTGACAGGTTGATTATAATGTGTCTAGGTGTAGCTCTCTTACATTTATCCTACTTAGAGTTCATTGAGCTTCTTAGATGTGCAGATAAATCTTTTTCATCAAATTTGGGAAGTTTTTGGCCATTATTTCCTCAGATATTCTTTCTTCCCCTTTTTTCTCTTGTCTGTTCTGGAACTATCATTATATGTATGCTGGTGGGCTTGATGGTGTCTCACAGGTCTCTGAGGCTTTGCTTTTCTCAATTCTTTTTACTTTCTGTTCTCAGACTGTATAATTGCAAGCAGCCCATCTTCAGATTCTTTGATTTGTTATTTCTGCTCACTCAAGTCTGCCATTGGATTTCTCATTTCAGCTATTGTACTTTTCAACTCTACAGCCTCTATTTTATTATCTTTTTATAAATTCTATAGCTTTATTGATATTCTACATTTGCTGAAGCATGTTCTCATTTACAATGATACTTTGATTTTATTTTTATTTATTTATTTATTTATTTAAGACAGGATCTTACTCTGTTACCCAGGCTGGAGTGCAATGGTGCGATCATAACTCATTGCAGCCTTGACCTCCTGGGCTCAAGTGACCCTTCCATCTCAGCCTCACCGGTAGCTGGGACCACAGGTGTGTACCACCACGCCTGGCTAATTTTTGTATTTTTTTGTAAAGACATGGTCTTGCTATGTTGCCCAGGCTGGTCTCAAACTGCCGAGCTCAAGTGATCCTCCTTCCTTGGTCTCCCAAAGTGCTGGGATTACAGGCATAAGCCACCATGTCCGGCTTTTATTTTATTCTTTACACCTGGTTTTCTTTAGTTCTGTAAGCATATTGATAGTAGTTGATTTAAATCCTTTGTCTAGTAAATCTAATATCTGGGTTTCCTCAGAGAAAGTTTCCATGAAGTACTATTTTCTCTGTATATGGGCCATGCTGTCCTTTTCTTCTATGTCTCATAATTTTTTATTGAAGACTGGATATTTTAAATGATATAATGTGGTAACCCTGGAAATCAGATTCCTTTCTTCTCGAGAGTTTGTTATTGTTGCTGTTTGTTGTTGTTGTTGTTGTTGTGTTGTTTGCTTATATAGTGATTTTTATAAATTAACCCTGTGAAGTCTCCACTCAGTTACTCTAGTGGCTAGTAATGGTTGAACAGAAATTTTCCTAAGTGCCTGGCATTAATAAGTTTCTTAGCTTTTGCCAAGAGGCTCCCTTTATGTGTTGCAATGTGTATTCAGTGCTCTGGCAGGCAGTCTATAATGCTGCCTTAGCCTTCACTTCCTATTTGTGCAGAGCCTCAAGGTCCACCAAAGGCAAGAGAGTAGGACCTTCTCAGATCTTTCCTGGGCTGGCCTTCTAGATTCCCAGAAACACGCTGGGAACTTTTAAAAGTCCTTTGTGCGCAGTTTATGGCTCAGGTTTTCCTTTAAAGACTTCTCTGTCAGCCTCTTGTTTTTCCCAAATGTTTTCTTTGCTTCAGGCAGCTGTAATGTTTAACAATTACTGGTGATTGTTTTCAACAAATGTTCCAGGCCATTTACATGGAGCCAGCTCTGAGTCTGGTTAAATAAAGACAAGCTCTGAGAGTAGAGATTTCCAGGGAGTTACCAGACAGGTCAAATAGTGACAATCTCTAAAGATGAGACTTTTGGTGTGCTCCAAACATGTTCTGCTTTCTCTGGCGGCTGCTAAGATGCTGATTTTCACCACTACCATGGTTGTGAGGCTGCTGGTGTTCAAGGCTATTGTGATGCTAAGGAGACGGGGATGGGAGTAGGACAAGTTAAAACGCCACAGGGCTCTTTGTTCTTACTGAGATTCAATCATTTTCCCTGAATAATTACTCCTTGTATTGTTGAAAATCGTTGGTTAATTTCCAGAGTTCCGAGAAGTTGATTATAACAATTTTTGGCCAATGTCTCACTGCTTTTATGGAGAAACAGATTTTGCAGAGGTTCTTACTCTGCCATTGTGAAGGTCAGAACCCTCAGTTGCAGTATTTTCTAAGTAACCACATCACATTGCTCACTCATACTTCACTTGTAGTCACCAAAATCTCTGAGTTTTTTGTTATCAACCACTGGTTACTCCTTCTTGTAGTTGATTGTTTTAAGTAGATTTAAGAAATTTCATTTTTGCTAATTAAGTTTCATTTTCTTAACATTTGTTATAGTTTCAGGATAAATTATTTTGAACCCTGACATCAATAAGATTTTTTTTTTAACTTTCTTTTAAGTCATAGATAACATTACTGGTCAAATCAGTGCATAGATCAGCTTTTTTATTTATTTATTTGTTTATTTTTTTAAGACAGAATCTTGCTCTTTCACCCAGATGGGAGTGCAGCGGTGTGATCTTGGCTCACTGTAGCCTCTGCCTCCCAGGCTCAAGTGATTCTTGTGCCTCAGCCTCTCAAGTAGCTAGGACTGTGGACGCACACTACCATTCCCGGCTAAGTTTTGTATTTTTAATAGAGACAGGGTTTCACCATTTTGGCCTGGCTGATCTCGAATTCCTCCTCCACTGGATATCCCCTCTAGGGGCACATTTGTTTTCCATTAACTAGTTTTGAAATATGTGTCTATTTTCAAATAGTATCTCTAACATGACAAAATCTTACCAGTAAGACAACTTTTTCTAAAAAGGAAAGTTAGTTTCTAATGATTTATTCATAGTGAATTTTCCCAACTCTTCTTGTTTACTATTTCTTTACTCTTCACATATCATTGGTTTCTACAAAATATTATACTAACTGAAGTATCAGGGATCCATCATTGTTTTTGAAAAGTGGGGCAGACATCTTTCTATCCTCAATTTTCTAGGCTCTGTTTCATTTCCCCACACATTTCTCAATGGGCAATTACTATTGTGCAAGAATTCAATCTGCAACCTTAGCAATCTTGTCCCTGGTAAAGGAAAGGCCAGGAAGAACATAGTCTGGGAAAAAAACAGCTACACTAGTGGGTTCCAACATGGGCAGCCTGGGCAACTAACAGATAGCTGTTGGTGAGATGTGGGAAATCAACCACATCGGAGTTCCAGACCATGCTCAGAGGGATATGGGGTGGTTCAGGGCTGGCTGTTTTTGTAATCATGACAGCACCCAGTCAGTAACTAGTGGATGGAGTAGAGAGGATCCAACACTCCCCACCCCCCAGGCGAGGGAACTGGGTGAGAGTGCTGTAGGATAATAAAGCCCAGCCAAGGTGACTGAAATTCAGAGCTGGAGCTTCAGATCCAGTCCCTAAGACAGGAGTCCTGCCCAGTGAACTAGACCAACTATGCTGGAACAGAGGGCACTAACCCTCTTGAGACCCACTGCTGACTCGTTTCCTGTCTGTCTCAGGACGGCTCCAATAAAGCGTGGAGCAGCTGTGATTCCAATCCTGAGGGGTAAAAGAAGGCAGGAGCTACCCAGAAATACGATTTTTGAGAGTTTGCACAATATAATGGAAATAAAGATTTAGGGAGGCTAAGTAGTCAAATCCCTTGGCAAGTTACTTAATATCTTTGAGTTTTAAGTTCCTCATTGATAAAATAAAGATAATAATATCTCTCTCGCAGGATTTGTATGAAGGAAAAAGTTATACCTCAAGTACTCAACACACAAGAGGCCCAGGAGGGGAATTTCATTTCGCACTTCATTTTTTTCTCAGAGCAATTTCCGATCTGTACTGCCAGATGGCGCCCGTGAGCAGTGCCGCCCTTCCCTAAGGCTTTTCTTTCCACGCTTCGGGCGCTAGGTAATCTTCCTCTCTCTTAGTACTCAGGCTGGCATTTAAAATCCAGTGTTGCACACAGACTTTGTGTTTCTAATCCATCTGCTCCATGAAGAACTGTGAAACCCAGAAATACCTATTTCTAGTCAGACACCCATTTCTCCAATAGGATTTGTCAGATGATAAGGCTTTGTGATATAACCATGCAGCTGGGCATTCAAAAGAAGTCAAACAACCCTTAATTAGGAATCTGGTTTTTTGCACATTTACCCCCACTATAAGCGTGTAAAGACTTAACGGTCACGCCGTGTAGGTTTGAATCTCAATGTTAGCATTAGGTGAGTGACCTTGGACAAACTATTTGACCTCTCTAAATCTCACTTTCTTCATCTATGAAATGGTTGTAATAATAGTAGCTGCTTCATAGGGTTGTTGTGAGGTTAAATGAGATAACATACATAGGATACTCAACACAAAACCGGGCTCACAGTAAGTGCTCACTAAGTGTAAGCAATTATACTAACAAGAGCATAAGCTTTGAAGTCAGATGGAAATAGATTTGACTCCTAGCTCTTCGACTTAAAAATTGCATGATCTTAAATAACTTATGTAACCTCTCTGAGCCCCACTTGCCTCGACAGTGCAAGATTATTATGAATATTGCAGTGACATATATGCTATACCTTTTACTTTTTTTTGTATTATGAGCTATTTCAAACAGGATTTGTGCTTACCTACCACAAACAAACAAACAGAAATAGCCCAATGATTTTCATGAAAGCAAATAATAGAATCAGGTTGAAGAAAAAGCAAAGGCAGGAAAAGTAAGAAAAAGACAGAGATAAGACTAGGCTCTTAGATAACATCATAAGATTAGGTCAGAAATTTAGCTTTGAGCTTCTTAGCATCCAAGGCAATAAAGAAGGGAAATATGGTTCGTTAGATGATTCACAGTGCCAAGATAAATGCAGAGGAGTTCTGAAGAAGAAACCCAGCTATTCCTAGTTCTGAGACTTAAGAGACTATAGCACATGGTGGATACACAATAGATATATAAATGTTAGCTGTTCTCATCTACAGCACAGAGGAAAGAGTGAGTCTAAGAATAAGGGCAACATGGGAGAGGTAACTTTCGAGGCGAATAAGACTGAAGAAAGATCTTCCAAGTGCCTGGGGGGCTGGAGAGGAGTGGGAGCCTGTACGTAGGGGAAGCGGGTGACAGTATCTGGACTGTCCCCACACATCAACAGCAAGGCAGCTTTAAATGTGGTTTCACACCGGGGTGAAGGTGTTTCCCTCTGGCTGAAAGGCCCAGGAACTTTGTGGTATGAGGAGGCTGGAGGGAAAGGATGCCTTGCAAGCATTGTCCAAGCAGCTGTTTTGGTTTAGAGGCTATCCCTACTGGACATCTGGTGTTTAATGACAATCCTTTTTTTTTTTAGTGTGTTTTCTTTTGTTCTGTTTTCCTGAGGACCCAGACTTACGGTTCTCAAGGAAAGAAAATGGTCAAGATAGCTGTAGGAAATGCTACCCTTTTTCTTTAATGTAATGACCTTCTCAGCCATTAGAACCAGTGGAGAAATTGTCACGTGGCGAAAGGGATGGAGCTTGGAGGTGCAAGTGAAGAAGGAAAGATTCTGGTATCATTTAAACAGTAGGGAAAACAAAAACATAGGAATATTGCTTTAACAGGACACACACATTCCTTTTCTCTGTGGCGTCTCAGAGAGGAGACTCTCAGAGCTGAAATTTTTACTTCTAGCTCTTCAGTTTGCAGATGAAGACTCTGAGGCCCAGAGGGCTCAAATAAATGTGTTTACATCATTTAGATCCCACAGACAGTTCATATCAGAGCCAGGTCTGGGACCTATGCCTATGGATTCCTAGGCCACAGGGCATGTAGAAGAAAGTAGTCTTCTATAACATGTGTTACCATCTAGAGAAGAGACCTGAGGAGTAAGTTTGGGTGTCAGTCCGCAAGGCAGTAAAGCACATGTGAAACAGCTGTGGAGATATGGTCAGGGGCCTTTCTGCATTGTGATGGCTGTGTTTGCCTCCTGGTGCTTCAGTGGCCACAACCCAACAGCTGTAATCCTCATGGAGCTCTCCCTGCTGGCCTGCTGTGGGAGATCCCACATTGCCGTCGACCCACCTGGTACCTATGATGCTTCTTTGCTCAGTAAATAAGCATCTGTTCAATCATACATTGACTCTCCGGTAGGGGCCAGGAACTGTACTAGGCACTTGAGTTAAAAATACAGAATACCTCTCTTAATGGGCTTCACAGTCTAGGTTAAATAGACAAGGGTAAGTGTGATAATCATTATATTAAAGGGTTCTATGGGAGAGAGCATTTTGCCCCACCTGGGAGTGGGAAGGGGTCAGGGAAGGTCTCTGAAAGAGAGGCTACTTGAACTTAGACTGAAGTAGGAGTAGGAATGGACAGGAGGGGAGGGAAGAGGGCATAGTAAGCAGAGGGAGTCACCAGGGAAGGACACTGTGGCATGAGAAGGCATAAAATGTTCAGAAAATGGAAAGTGGTTTGATTTCCCAGAGTTGGGTATGGAGAGGACATATTTATTATGCAAAAACTGCAATTACTTTTGTACCAACCTAATAGTACCATACTCATTGCTTTCCTTTTTTTTTTTTTTCTTTAGACAGAGTCTGGCTCTGTTGCCTAGGCTGGAGTGCAGTGGTGCCATCTTGGCTCACTGCAACCTCTGCCTCCTGGGTTCAAGTGATCCTCCTGCCTCAGCCTCCTGAGTAGCTGGGACTACAGTTGCCTGCCACCACGCCCAGCTAATTTTTGTATTTTTAGTAGAGATGGGGTTTCACCATGTTGGTCAGGCTAGTCTCAATCTCCGGACCTCAGGTGATCTGCCTGCCTCAGCCTCTCAAAGTGCAGGGATTATAGGCGTGAGCCACCGCTCCCAGTCTATACTCGTTTCTTAGAGCTGCTGTAACAATACACCGTAAACTGCTTAAAACAACAAAAAATGTGGTCTCTCACAATTCTGGAGGCCGGAAGTCTGAAATCAATATGTCAACGGAGCCACTATCCCTCTGAAGGCTTCAAGGGGGAATCTTTCCTTCCCTCTTGCTAGATTCCGGTGACCTCCAGGACTCCTTGGCATTCTTTGCGTTGTAGCTGCCTTACTCCAGTCTGTCTCTATCTTCACACGGCTTTCTTCTCTCTCTGTGTATCTATCTCTTCTGTGTCTGCGTGTCTTCTCCTCTTCTTATAGGGGCATCGGTCATTGGATTCAGGGCCCATCCTAATCCAGTATGACCTCACCTTAACAAATTACATCTCCAAAGAGTTTATTTTCAAGTAAGGTCACATTCTGAGGTTCTGGATGGACATGGATTGTGGGAGGACATGATTCAACCCACTCTAAGTACTTTACTGAAGAGAGAGTAGCCATCACCGTTTAGATTCTCAAAAAAAGACCCCTAATCCAAATACCTTGATTCACTACCTAGGTGAATTTTGAATTGGGAAAGTAGAAGAGAGAGAAGAAGCAGGTTACTCAGGCTTATCATGACCCTGTCACCCGGTTCCTAACCCCACAACCCAATCACCCGAACGAGCTGTTGACAGCCCTTCATAATGACTTCTTTGTGTACCTCCTAGTGCTCTTCACCTAAAAGATGCCCAACCAACCAAAGGGAATGAGAAACAGGATGTTACTGGGAACAAGTATCTCTTTGCTCATCTCAAGTTCCTTTGGCCATAAAATGGGGGTAGAAATCATTGCCCAGCCCACCTTCGAGGGTTGCTGGAGGATTTTAAAAGATAACTGATTGAAGAAGTATATTGCAAGCTGTAGAGACCACAGACTTATTAGAGAATGGTGTTCTGATACCTTCTCTTCTCATACCACAATCCCCTCGACACCCTCTCCCCAACCCTCTGTCAGAAAATAAGCAGGGGTAGTGGGATATACCTAGCCGAAATCCGTGTTTTCTCCTGCTTTAGACACACAAGGAAGGCAGGCTCTGAGAGGAGCATCCAAGTCCCTCCTCTTCTTGGGACTTGGCCCTAAATAACCTTTGCATAGACAGAGTGTTGTTGCTTCCAAATGTTCATGCCCAGGACGTTAAAAATGAGCTAATGAGAGATTACAATTAGGTTTGAATTCCTGAACGCAACACTTGCGTTTTTGCTGCCCTCTCAGAGACAATTGAATAGTCACTAATTTTTAGGACTTCAATACCTTTAGGGCTTCCTGGCCTGCCTAGGACAGGCATAGCATGATCTCATCAGCCCAGGGTAGTAGCTTATTATCTCAGCAATCATCTGTTTTCTAAGAATTCTCCGCAGGACCAGTTCCTGGTATAGTTCTGATTGTTATCTTTGTACCCTCTATATGACATTCTAGCTCACCCTGCCCAGGCATAGTAGAAGGGGACAGGATTGGAGATCAGGACATCTGGGTTCCAGGCATGACTGTTACATATAAAGTTGGTGGCTTTGGTTAAGTCACTGCTGTCTTCTGGTCTTCAATGTTCGTATCTATAAAAAAAAGTATTAAAATGTTTTCATATGTGAGTTGTTCCTGTGAAAAGTGTCCCTGAATGTCATCATTTTCTCAAAAGTGTCTATGACCAATAAAGATTAAGAATCCTTGGACTGGTTGATTTATAATCTTTTTTTTTTTTTTTGAGACAAGAGTCTTGCTCTGTCGCCCAGGCCAGAGTGCAGTGATACGATCTTGGTTCACTGCAAGCTCCGCCTCCCGGGTTCACGCCATTCTCCTGCCTCACCTCCCAAATAGCCAGGACTACAGGCGCCCGCCACCACACCTGGCTAATTTTTGTATTTTTAGTAGAGATGGGGTTTCATCGTATTAGCCAGGATGGTCTCGATCTCCTGACCTCGTGATCTGCCCGCCTAGGCCTCCCAAAGAGCTGGGATTACAGGCATGAGCCACCACACCCGGCCATTTGATTTGTAATCTAATTTATCTTCTTTTTTTTCTTTTAGAGACAGAATCTCACTCTGTTGCTCAGGCTGGAGTGCAGTGGGGTGATCTCGGCTCACCTCTACCTCCCAGGGTTAAGTGATTCTCCTGCCTCAGCCTCCTAAGTAACCGGGATTACAGGTGTGTGCCACCACACCCAGCTAATTTTTGTATTTTTAGTAGAGACCAGGTTTGCCCTTGTTGGCCAGACTGCTCTCAAACTCCTGGCCTCAAGTGATTCGCCAGCCTTGGCCTCCCAGAATGCTGGGATTACAGGTAAAAGCCACTGCGCTCAGCCTTGTAATCTAATTTAGGATGATTCTTTGGTTCTGTGCATGTAGGGATATCATACATCTAACTGTTGAGCAAGTTTTTGACTGCCAACTGTATGCTAGGTCCTTTGATGTGGCCCAAGGATGCAAAAGCAATGAAGACACCTTCCAAGGAAGCCACTCTCCCATGGAGGAGACAGACACACACACACACACACACACACACACACACACACACAAGCCGTAAAATAAGACGTCCAAAATACAATGATGGAGAAACACAGGCATTTGAGGAACGCAGAATACCTGGAAATGTTTGTCACTTATCCTCCTCACATGAAAGTCACAAACTGCTGAAAAGAGAGGGGTTTTAAGAGTTTCCTTGCAAGTTTAAAAAACAGAGGGCGCTTTCCCTCTCGGTCAATCTGAAGATCCAGGCTCCCACCGACCTCCTTTCTCCAAGACCCTCCAACGATGGCCTCTCTCCTTGTGCTGCTAGCAAGCTTGTTGAACTTAAGCGGGAATGGGCCTCTTCCTTTCTGGATATAACCCCAAGATGTATTCCTCAGACCTCCTCCTTCTGGGATGAGAAGTCCCGCACCTTCTATTAGCCCTGGAGTCCTACTAACATTCCTTTTCCTGCCCTTGCTGGGGGGACTCCCTTGGGCCCCTTTCGCGTCTAGCGCTCCTGGAGTGGACTGAGGAATGCTGATGAATGCATTATCACACAGGCATGTTATTCTTGCTTGGGTGTCGATCTGAGCAGTTTCCAGTGAACTTATGGCTCTGCAGAAAGCATTGTTAAATGGGAAATTTATTTTAAAAAAGAAAAGCAAGAATATTTATATGGTGCATGGCAAGTCAGAGAGGCAGATGTTATAGAGGTCTGGGTTCTAGTCCTGGTTTCCTTACATGCACCCTGGGTCCAAGCCTTTCCATGTGGCTCTACCTCGTAGTCCCGGCTACCATCACTTCTGCCTTCATCTGTTCCACTTAACTTCCACGTATACCTCATCATAATTTATTCTCCATATGGCAGCCAGAGGGATCTTTTTAAAATGTAAATCAGAGCATGCCACTCCCCTGCTAAAATATTTCAGATAGTTTTGCTGCACTTAGGATGAAATCCAAACTCCTTGACAAACCTTGTAATACCTTCCATATTCCGACATCTGCCTACCTCTCTAGCCCTATGCTGAACCCCTCTCCTCACTGTCTAAGCTCTCTGACCTTCTGTCTGTCCCTTCATCACAGGAATGTCATTTCTGCCTCAGGACGTTTGCACCTGCAGTTTTTGTTGACTGAACTGTATTTCCCCAAGACCTAGGCATGGCTTCTTCTTATGAGTCAGGGTTTAGTTTCAAAGAGACCTTTGTTTTTTCTTCTTCTTTTTAAAGAAGTCTTTTCTGATCGTTTCATCTAAAACTTCCCTATCACAGCTTTTGCATTCTGCTTTCTTTTATTCTTTTCATGGTATTTATTTATTGTAATTTGAAATCATTTTGTTTGTTAAATGTCTTCCCTGTTCCCCTCATTGACTGTCCCAGTCACTAGAGCATCTAGAATAGGGTGTAAGCATAATAGATAATCAATAAGTTGTTGAATGTTCGAGTGAGTGACTATGCTAAAAGTCATTTAATATACCTGAGCCCAAAATTATTTAACAATAAAATGGGGAAGAATGTCTCCTTAGGTACATATTGGATTTATTTTTATTTATTTTTATTTTTTTGAGATGGAGTCTTGCTCTGTTGCCCAGGCTGGAGTGCAGTGGCGCGATCTCAGCTCACTGCAAGCTCCTCCTCCCGGGTTCACGCCATTCTCCTGCCTCACCTCCCAAATAGCCAGGATTACAGGTGCCTGCCACCACACCCGGCTAATTTTTGTATTTTTAGTAGAGATAGGGTTTCACTGTGTTAACCAGGATGGTCTCGATCTCCTGACCTGGTGGTCCGCCCACCTCGGCCTTCCAAAGTGCTGGGATTACAGGCTTGAGCCACTGCGCCCGGCCTATGTATTGGATCTTCAATCATTGTTAGAAAACTCTCTGTGGTAGATATGGGTGTTATAGCCACAGAAGAAATGGAAATCCAGAAATTATTTAGGCTAAATAATTTGCCTAAAATCATAGTTGTGCCCTGAAAGTTTATCCTCATTGAGATGCCAGTGAAGATCTGGGAGAGAGAAGCAAGGGAGAGAAATTTTCTATGTTCTTCCAAGTTTTAAATCTCACCAAAAAGCCACTCATTGGAGAATGGAGTCATATACTATCTATCTAGTACTCCTGACAGCAAGGTCTGTGGCTAGGACTCTATATGCCCACACAGAATTCTTCTGCATCTGATTCATTCTGAGCACACCCACCACATTCAGTCATTTATTTGCTTGTATAGGTTGGTGTGAAAGTAATCGCGGTTTTTGCTATTACTTTCAAAGGCAAAAACCGCAATTACTTTCGCACCAACCTAATACATCAATTCATTGCATACATGCTGTTAGCAGCCAGTCGCTATTGTAGGTACATGGCAGCTTCAGGGAGGAACCCCTGATTCATAATAAGGGTAAGTCCCTGGAATCCCCTAGAAATGGATAGTCCCCAATGGGGTCTATTCGTCAAACTCGAATTCTTGAGGCTAATTAAAGTAATACATTTAAAATGATTGTTAGACCAGGTGAGGTGGCTCATGCTTGTAATCTCAGCACTTTGGTAGGCCATGGTGGGCAGATCACTTGAAGCCAGGAGTTCGAGACCAGTCTGGCCAACATGGCAAAACCCTGTCTCTACTAAAAATACAAAAATTTGTAGGGCAAGGTGGCACAGGCCTGTAATCCCAGCTGAGGCTTAGGCAGGAGAATCACCTGAACTCTGGAGGTGGAGGTTCCAGTGAGCTGAGATTGCGCCACTGCACTCCAGCCTGGGTGTCAGAGCGAGACTCTGTCTCAAAAAAAATAAAAATAAAAAATAAACAAATAAATAAAATGCTTGTTACCCAGGATTCTGGCATGGAGTAGGCACTCAAGAGATGTTAGTGATAATGATGTTAGAACATGTACCTTTTTCCTCAGCCAGGTTGTCTAGAAGAGGAGAAAGAGATTTAAAATGCCCTTGGCGATTTTTCCCTCCCAGAGTCATCCTGTTAGAGAAATCCAGCTCACATGATTCCCATTGCCTTTTCCGAAATCCACAGCCTATACAAGCAACTGAAAGTAATAAGCATAATTTAAATGCTGTGTCTTTCCTAATTAAAATCTATCCAGAAAGGGATGCCAGGGTTATTTTTGTCTATGTGGCAGAGGAAGTTTTATTACATAAATCCAGCCTTCTCAACAGAGTCCAAGAGGAGGTGTGTCCATGTGTGCTTGTGTGTGTCCCTGTGTGTGCACACATGCACCCGTATGCATGTAGCATGAGTTTGGGGGTGTGGCCAAGAATGCATGGTTGGCACTGAACAGGTTGAAGGGTCTGAATTTTCAAAGGGAGCTATTGATATAGCCACTGGCAATTGCTTCCCAAGGCATCTTAGGCTGGTGATGAACCTTGGAGTCTGCCTTGGCCCTCTTCGCTAGTTCTCAAGAAACACACTGGGATGGCTTTTCCATGAGGGGAGGTTGACCTAGCTCTCTCAGCAGAGGCTCCGCATGCTTGGTGGCTCTTCTTGGAAACACTGGTTGCCAGAGCAGCTGTGTCAGCCTGGTTCTCCAGAAAAGATGGGAAAGCAGTCAGGGAGCCCTCTGCTAACCCAAGGGCTTCTTTCCAGGGGACAGCTCCCAAGAGCAATCCACACAGGAAACCCAGTCCAGATAGAAAAGAGATGACAATGGAAAAACAAGGAGGAAAAGAAGAGAAGGAAGGAAAAGGAAGAAGGGCAAGGAGATTTAAAAGGCTTAATTAAGAGACATTCTGAGGATGGGTTTTCTTTTCAAGGGCAAGAGTTCATTTCTGTGTGGGAGGCCAGCTGGCCGAAGTATGAAGATAGTTTGGGGCACACGTTTCATTTTCAAGGGACTCTTCCTTCCCTTCACCTGGCCCTGAACTGTTGCTGTAACTCTACTAATACTTGTGAGATGAATCTCAATGTATTTTCTCATGTTGATAAATTTGTTTCTTCTCCAGCAGCCCCTCTGCCACATTGCTACTGGGAAGGAGAATGTCCTAGAGTAGGCAAGAAGGCAGATATGATGCTAAGGGGACTTCCTACCCAACAGGAAAGAGGGGGGAAAATGCATCTGCAGGTCTGATGAGGGGGCTCAGAAGAGAGAAAAGACAGGGCAAGAGACAAGAGATGGGATGTTTTCACCCCTCAACTCAAACCCAGGGTCATTGTGGGTAGGAAGGGAGGAAAGATATTGGGCAGGAGTCTCAAAACTTCCAGATAGGGAAATAGGATAACGTACACCTGGGAAATAGAAAGGTCTTGGAGACAGCCCATGGTTAGCCGCCACAGCATCCAGCATGGCACAATAGCAGCAGGCTAGCAGGGCTGAGGAAGGTCCATGTGAATGGGCTGGAGGCCCAACTGGCCGAGATTTGCGGACTCCAGCTTGGTGCAGGGAACACATCAGAGGCCCCTAGGGAGATGCAGAGGCTGAAAGAAATGAAGGACCAAAACAGCCCCCAGGCTGTAGATAAGAGGGTAGGGATCTCACCTCTGGAGTCCAGGTCAGGGATCACACACAAGGCTCTGAAGGACAAGGTGGGATTTGCCTTCCCAGGCAAATAGGCGCAAACCAGACTAGAACAACCCACAGATCAGCACAGACCTGAGGCCAGCATGGGAACCTGAGACTCCCCACCTCATCGCCATAGAATCTGTGAGTTCTACCTGCACCCAGTCACAATCTCAAGAAATAGAAGAAGGTGAAAAGATCTTGAAAGAAACTGTCCTGGATATTTGTACTTTGAATGAATTGAATTCTTAACCCAAAGATATCAAATTGAGTGAAAAATCCTGCTTTAAACTGGAAAAGAAGAAATTATATGTAACTGGCCAATTAAGTTTTTAATGAACTCAAATAAGGATGAAATCAAGTATAGGTCATTTTAAGAGCTGCGTTTTTTTCACAACTCAGTTATAGTGTAAAGTTTTTGACCACTCGGTAATAAGGACCTTGCACATTTGCAAATAAATTTAGAGTGTACGAGTCATTTTCACATATGTTATTTTTTTTGAACTTCACATTGAATCAAGATGGATGTTAGTCTGACTTTACAGATGCAGAAAATGGAGGCTCAGCAGTAGTAGGACACTTGCCAAAGTTCAATGTAGATGAAGGCCTGCTCTAGGGCCATTTCAACTACAAACTGCAGAGTCTCAGTCTAATACAGTGATGCTCAACTGGGGCGAATTTTTTGGCAATTTCAGTTGTCACAACAGAGGAGAAGGTGTGCTATTGGCATTTAGTTGGTATTTAGTAATGATATTTAGGGGTATTGTTAAACATCCCACAACGCACAGGACAGCCCCCACAACAAAGACTTATGTGGCCCAAAATATCAAGACTGCTGAGATGGAGAAACCCTCTATGATATTACAGAGGATTCCCAGGGTGGAAAATGACTGTCTCCTTTCACACTTGTAGAAATGGACAAGAACTCAGAGCTGAGACAATTGCAACTTAACAAGAAAGCCCCAACTAACAAACTTATTTGCTGGAAACATAGACTTATCGGAGCTTCATATCTAAAATGCTGTTGGCCATGGGTGAGTGAGAGGTCTTGCAGAGGATTAAGAAGAAATTGTGTTCACTTTGGACAGGGGAGTACCCAGAGGTATACTGAAAGCAGATAGTATTTAATCTCCCCTCCTTTGACAACACAATTATCTTCAGCAACTATCATAAAATAAAACAAATAATAGTAACTGACAGAAAACCATGCTTTTTAAAATTTTTGTTGAATGTCATGTTAATAATCATGTCATAAAGATGGCAACAATAGACACTGGGGACTACTAGAGGTGGGGAGGGAGGGAGCAGGGGGCAAGGGTTGAAAAATTATTGGGTGCTTGCTCACCATCTGGGTGACAAGATCATTTGTATCTCAAACCTTAACATCACACAATATATCTAGTATGGTTTGGCTGTGTCCCCACCCAAATCTCATCTTGAATTGTAGCTCCCATAATTCTCTGAGGGAGAGACCCGATGGGAGATAATTGAATCACTGGGGGTGGTTTCCCCCATACTGTTCTCATGGTAGTCAAAAAAATCTCAGGAGCTCTGATGGTTTTATAAGGGGAAACCCCTTTTAGCTTGGCCCTCATTCTCTCTTGTCTGCCACCATGTAAGACATGCCTTCTGCCATGATTGTGAGGCCTCCCCAGCCATGTGGAACTGTGAGTCCATTAAACATCTTTTTCTTAATAAACTACACAGTCTTGGTATGTCTTTATCAGCAGCATGAAAGCAGACTAATACAATATCCGTGCATATATGTCCCCTGAATCTAAAAAAATTGAAATTATTAAATAGCAATGATGTTAGTAAAATAAATAAGTAAATATAGCAAAACAGGAAAAGAGCAGTAGACAACTCATACTTTTTAATTACATTAGTGTATCTTCTTTTAAAAGAAAAAAACATATACCCACATATCAGGCTGTGGCAATAATGCATAATAATATTACAGATTTTGTGTTTGTGCCTGAACTTCTGTAAATTTGTTAATAACTTTGTCAAAATTGGTCTTCTAGGCATATTTGACTGGGTAACCAGATTTATCAAGCTATTTTCACTCACAGTTGATCAGAGAACTTTTAATTAATTTTAATTTTGAAATGTGCTTTCACACCGAGGAACAGATTTGCATATAGTAATTTTAATACTGACTTGAGGGCAAGTTTAGAAGAGATTCATAAAAATCCTATTCCCCAACAGGTTTCAGAAATTGCAATACTGCCCATGTCTTTGTTTCCTTTCAGGATTTATCCTAGCAGCTTTCCAAAGTCTTTGTATTTGAAAATTCCACCAAAATACCTTCAGCAGAAATTTCATAATTTCTATTGTAGTTGATAAAAACTTGAAAAACTTTTCTTTTGCAAAAGAGAAAAATTGCTGAATAATATAGAACATTGATGTCATCCCTTTTAAAATCGCTCCAGACGAGGTACCCTGAACTGCCTACACCATGGGCTGACCCGCCCTGCTGCTCAGCCCTTGGATGCTTCCTGGAGGAGGAATGCTTCATGGTTTAGGGGAAGGATCTAGGTGGTAAGGCAGGCTTCATTGCATCACAATATTCCAAGATTAGATTTTTTCTTTTTTATGTGTTTTTAACTTTGCAAAAAGAATATGAAAATACAGAGACACATTAAGGAATAAATATCACACATTGAATTAGTTAGGATTAGGTTTGTTTGCAATCCATAACGTCATCTCTGTCCTCAAAAATGCTGGCAGCTTTGCAGAAGGGGCTCAGCTGTGGACAAGTGTATTGAAATTGCACTGCAGAAAGTTAGCCACCCCAAGAGAGGGACATGTGGAGCGCTTGGGTTGGAAGTGGGTGGGTTCAGAGGAAGGAGTGACTGCTTCCAACTGGGAAACTAAGGAACATTTCATGGGAAAAGTGATGACATTCATCATGAAGAATGGGTAGGATTTAGATACTTAAAGCCTGCTTAGGCCTAGAAGACAGCAGACTGAAGAAATGAGGCTCTTGTGCCTCCATATTTCCACCTGCAAAACAAGAATCAGATCATCTTTGCCCTTAGGATCCTGCATAGAAAATAACCAAAGAGGAGACAGGGTGCTGTATTGAACAGCCTGGCCTGGGGAGCAGGGATTGCATTTAGCTGTGTGTAACACTTGGCAGGTCACTTTCCTTCTCTAGACCCCAAGGCTCTCATCTAGAAAATGAACAGATTCACCAGATGGAATATATCAAAAGCATCCTCTGACCCAAACATTATCTTGTGATCCTTACAGTGCCTTGGGGAAGGTTTCTGAGAATGGGTAATGGGCTTCTTGCTCGCATAGACACTTTAGTGAATGGGTATCACAACTGTGGCATGGTTACAAGGTCACGGTCAGGGGGCCAGGACTACTAGGGTCCTGTCTGGGCTTTTTCTGTTTTCATCTACCTGCCTGGGCCCTCAAATCTTCATCCCTACTTTGCCTATAGTCATTTCCACCTCCCATCCACGTGCACCCATTCACACCCCCTCCTCCACCACCGCTGCACACAGGGGAGAAAAGTAAGAAGGGAAGGAGCAGAGGAAAGAGGGAGAGACAGAGAGAGAAGGAGGGAGATAGAGCGGGGGGGGCGGGAAATGGAGGGGGAGAGAGACAGAAAAGGAGGGAGGGAGTGGAGGAGTAAGGTAGAGACAGTGAGAGAAACAATGACAGAGATGGAGACAGAATGAGAGATGAGGGGAAGGGAGAGAGAGGGAGAACGAGGGGAGGGGAGGGAGCGAAGGAGGGGGGAGGAGAAAAAGAGGGAGAGAGCGAGCGAGAGAGAAAAAGAATGAAAGATTGAGAGAGGGAGAACGACCAGCTCGGTACACAAATAGCTCAAATCCAAGGTTCCCACTGACAACCTTGAGGCTGGGGGACGCCTCCCCTGTGTCTCCTCTTTCAAATGATGTTTCCTCTATTTCCGAGATTCATCTTCATTCAAAAGAAAAGAAAGGCACTTTGGTCTTTTAAGGGTTCCTTTTCATGAAGGCTTTCTTGTGTCAGCTTCCCTCTGTAGTTCTGGGGAGGCAGCAGGGGGGTTGGGGCCTGAGAGCAGGGTGAAGGAGTTTCTGCAATGCTGCCCAGGGAAGAGGCGGATGGGCTGGAGACAGGGAGGGGCATCGCAGGACAGGCACAGAAAGCCTGTCAAAGCACACTCATTTTTTGGCTTCAAAGCTATGAACAGAAAAGTTAGCAAGAGGAGAATGAGGTTACAGGTGGGGGAGGCTCGTTTTAGGAAAGACAGCCCTATCTCAGATGGAATAAACTGAGCCCTGGCTTCTCCCTCCCAAATCACAGGGAGTGGGCGGAGGAGCACCAGGAGGCAGGCTGGGGAGCCAGCGAACTGTCAGAGGCATTTACTTCTTTCCGTGTATTCAAAATTAATTAATTATAGCTGAGGACATTGGGGTATATTTGCAGGGGGTTGAGGTGGCACACAAGAGGTCTTCCCAGCCCATACTCCCTTGGGGATTTGGGATGTCGAAACACTCAGCAGCACGGACCTCCCGGCTCCCCTCTGACCCTGGGTAAGGTTTGCCATCACCAAATCTGTCTCCTTGTTTATTGTAGCCTGAGTCCCTCACAGGGTTGCTGAAAGGGCCAAAATGAAAAACAGATGAGGGACTGTTAAACTGTACAACGGTGTTCAGACGTGGTGGAATCCTGATCCCATGGGCAGGAATCATTTTTCCTTCCCTGAGTGCATCCTCTTCACAGGCAAAGTTCATGAGGGACCCTCCTTTTTCTTTTCTTCCTCTCACTCTCTTCCAAGGTCACAGGATGCTGGGAAGAGGAGGGACAGAAATGATGACTGGGGAAGAAACCTGGATTAGAGCTGGGCCTTGTGACTCATGCTGGAGTCTATTGTATCTACTTCCAAGGAAAATCACAGAATCCTCAATTGGCTGTGGATGTGGGGTCAACTAACGGGCACTGCCTTCCAGTCTTTTATACCCTGGGACTCATTTTCAGTAGTGGCTTCAGAATTTCTACAGAGAATTAACTCAAGAGCTGTGGTCTATTTAAGGGGTAGAAGGTGCCGCCACAGGAATTGGAAGCCATGATAGCAAAGCAAGGATCCTGGTTTTACTTGAGTGTGTGCAAATTTGGGGTGGCTTTTGGAAATGAGTGGTGATCATGCGGGACAAACGTCCATGATGCTTGCACTATCAATTTACCTTGGGGACGGACGATAAAGATGTGATGAGGATTGCTAGGGGTAAGATTGATGTCATGGCACGAGCATCAGATGGGAAGTTTGCAAACCTAGGATAGAATCCAGTCTCCAACATCAACTATTTGACTTCTCATCTTGAAATAGGATAGTAGATGAGAGATTCTCTAAGTCTCCTTTCTTAATCCATCCTCTGCCTCTAGTAGGTTAGGATAGAAACCTTACAAGTAAATCTAGCCTACAAGGGACAAATGTCTCAAATGGTGTCATTAGTTTTCTCATGTCCCTTGTGTTATTCATTTAATTTTCAAAGGTCAGAGAGAGAACACTAATCCTGAGCCACTTCCTTCAAGAGGCTCCTTGTCCATCTCCTGCAAGGTCCAGGGAGAAGAGAGGGGATTGGGCAGTACAAAGGAAGAAACTCATTCTTGTTGAATGTTTACTGTTCCAGGCCTCCAGATGCTTCATATTTGTTATCTTGCCGAGTCAAATAATATGAAGATGGCACTAATGACTGTGAGGTTCGGAAAGATTAAATATAACGTTACCAGCTAAAAAGGACTTCTCCATAGTGGACGCTCCATAAATACCTGTTTCTGAAATAAATGGACGCCAGAGACAGGGTTCGAACCCAGTTTTAATTCAACTCCAAAGCCTGTGTGTTTCTCACGCTACATCTTCAAGCCCAGCTTGGAAAGGAAGATGGTGATTGAACTTCTTCAAATGCTGCCCATCTCTGGCAAGCTTTGTCCAAAATGTCATTCAGGAGAAACTCTTTTGAGGCCATGCACCAAATAATCAGTGATGACCTCACTTTCCCTCTCCACTGACGAAGGATTCTGCAAGGCACGTTGGTTGATTCAAACAGAAGGAAATTTAAAAAGCAAGTATGTTGTGGTACTTGTGGTTGTGTTACAGTAGGTAATTAGTGAGACATGAGCAGGGCAGAAGAGGACCCCCCACCCCGCCGCCCCGACCACCAGGAATGTCAGGCGACCATCAGGTGTTGGTCAGGCAGTTGTTAAACTGTCTCTTTAAAATAATAATTGACCTCAGCCAGCACAAGGAAAAGGCCAGTCTCCCAATAGATAAAAACATCTGAAACTGGTGACGAGCAACTTCTCTATGCAATCTCAGGAGTTGGGCGAGTGGGCTTGAGCATGTGCACTAAGAGGCAAAATGGTGGCATTTAATTGGCATATGACCTTCTAGGAACATTTGACTAGTAAGGGAAGAAGGCCTCAAGTGAACATGCATACAACTTCAGAGAACACTGACAGTGCGGCTCCTCCCAAGTTGCAAGAGATAGAAGCCTACTCAAACTAGCCTTAAAAAAAGGTGGGGCGGAGAGGGTAATTATAATGCTAGATATTGTTCAGAATTCAAGGGAAGCGCAACAGTTAATCAGGAAGGGCAAGAATCAAGGAAATCCAAGGACTTTGAAGGATTGCAAAGACATGTACTAACCTGCTATTCACTCCTCCACTGACTCATTTTGTCCCTCTGTGATTTTTGGTGGTGGTGTTTTTGTTTGTTTGTTTGTTTTGTTTTGTTTTTTTGAGGCAGAGTCTCACTCTGTGGCCCAGGCTGGAGTGCAGTGGCGCGATCTCGGCTCACTGCAAGCTCCGCCTCCCGAGTTCACGCCATTCTCCTGCCTCAGCCTCCCGAGTAGCTGGGACTACAAGCGCCTGCCACCGTGCCTGGCTAATTTTTTGTATTTTTAGTAGAGACGGGGTTTCACCATGTTAGCCAGGATGGTCTCGATCTCCTGACCTCGTGATCTGCCCGCCTCGGCTTGAGACAATGTTTTGCTCTTGTTCCCCAGGCTGGAGTGCAATGGAGCAGTCTCGGCTCACTGCAACCTCCGCCTCCTGGGTTCAAGGGATTCTCCTGCCTCAGTCTCCCAAGTAGCTGGGATTACAAGCACCCGCCACCACGCCCAGCTAATTTTTTGTATTTTTTTGAGACCAAGTTTTGTTCTTGTTGCCCAGGCCACACAATGGCGTGATCTCGGCTCACTGCAACCTCCACCTCCTGGGTTCAAGTGATTCTCCTGCCTCAGCCTCCCAAGTAGCTGGGATTACAGGCGCCTGCCACCACACTCAGCTAATTTTTGTATATTTAGTAGAGACGGGGGTTTCACCATGTTGACCAGGCTGGTCTTGAACTTCTGATGACCTCAGGTGGTCTAACCGCCTTCGCCTCCCAAAGTGCTGGGATTACAGGCGTGAGCCCCTGTACTCTGTGTTGTTTAGGGGAGAACTTTGCAATCTTCAGTGTGCATAGGAATCATCTGGAGATCTTGTTAAACTAGAGATTGTGATTCAGGAGTCTAAGACAGGACCAAAGAGGCTACGCTCCTGAAAAGCTTCCAGTTGATGCTGATGTTGCTAATTTGTGGACCACTTTTGGAGAAGAACTTTGATCATGAGTTCACAAGCTCCAAGTGTAATCACCTGGGAAAAAAACTTTAAACTATGCCTGAGTTCCACCCCTACCCCATTCCCACCCCTCCCATTTTGACTCAGTTGAATGCAAGTATGACCTGGGATTCGCATTGTTAAAGTTTCCCAGGTGATTCTAATGAGCAGTAAAGTTTGAGAGCCACTATCTTAGACTTCAGTTGATGCAGTGGAGTGGCTCCTCTGGGCCCAGGTGTCCCTCCTAGTCAGGCAGCCGTGGATGGAGGTAGTGCTCAAATTATAAACACATCAGCCACACTCAGGAATATATAGGACAGGTGGTCAAACAGGAAGCAGGAGTGGGCAGGCAGGCAAAGATCAGCACATCTAGAACAGGAAGGGGCTTGGAGTTCAAATAACTTGGGTTCAAATCCTGGCATTACCGTTTCCCTAGTTACATGCTTTGCTCCAGGAATTCTGATTTCAGAACTCTTTGAACTTTGGTTTCTTTAATGGAAAGATGAAAGCTACAATTCCTGACCCATATTCCTCTCAACCAGAGAGTGCAGAGTAGAATGAACCTAGAGAGCTTTCTAAGGAAAATGGGCTGGCGTTCCACACCAGAATCTGCAAATTCAACAAGTTGCAGGGTGGTGACAGGCATGAGTGTTTTTGCAAACTCCTGAGAGGATCTTTATGCGCATCCCTGACAGTGAACCATGGATCGACTGAGATCATGGAACTTAGAGCTGTCCTTGACTCCTTCTACTAACCCCTGCAGGCTCAACCTTCCTAGATAGCTCTTGAATCTATGCATCCACCTCATCCCTAGAGACTTACTCAGAGACTAAAGTAGGAATCTCCCTCACTCTTCCTAATTCTGTGCAATCCGTCTTCCTCATAATTGCCAGTATAATCTTTCTAACATAGACACCTGCTCATGTCATTCTCCTGGTCAGGCTAAAGTCCAAAGGTCTTAGAGCAGCATGCAAGGAAATTCATGGTCTGGTCATACCTCATTTTTTACCACTCATCTTATACCCTTTGCACCAACCATGCTGTTGCCTGTAGGAGTGTTCTGTTCTCTTCTCTTACCTCTGTGCTGCCACCTGGGATATCCCTTTCCATCTCTTCCTGACAAGATCCGGCTCATATTCACTCACCTCAACCATCACCTTCTTTCTGGGGACTCTCATCCTGTGCCCCATCAGAGCTTATGGGAGGCATGGGGTCAATTCTATTTTAGGGGCTATAAGAGACATTTCAAAAGATATAGAAATGCCAGAAGAAAGTTACAAAAAAAGTTGTTATTCTATCTTTAGGAATATGTATATTCACTTGGAAACAAATCAAACATTCTAATTTGAGCCCCTTCAAAAATGTTAGAACTGGCCAAATAACCCTTCTGCTCTTTCACCTCCATCAGCCCCACTCTAACGCCCTGCCTCAAGCCAGCAGGACACACATCTAGTGGTGCATAAAGTATATCGAAGGGATATGTTTGCATAGGCAAATCCTAAGGGAATTTCTAGGTCCTCAAATTCTATATGTATTTTTTCTTAAGATTGACCTACCTGAGATAGTGGTTGCTGATGAGGCCTCATGCTGGTTGGTTTTTTTCCTTTCTTCTCCTTTTGCAATCACATTTCCCCTCGTTTTACAAAACATAGGCATACTTCCTACCTATCCTAAACCTTACTCTAGCTCTGGGCTCCAGTTCCAGGCATAAAAATGTCCGGGGCAACAGACAAAGGGACAACAAGGAAGTTTGTTGTCTGTGAAGTCTTTTTCTTTATCTGTTATCCAGCACCACTCCCATCCATCTTCCTAGATTTGTAGTTCTGTTAAAGTTTTGTTTTTCATGGATAATAATTATTTAAAAATTTACCATAGATGTGGTTTTGATCATGCATATGCTAGTAATGAAGGTAACCATAAGTCATACCTAAAGAAAAAAAATTTTTGCTTTATGAGCCTTGTTTTATTTTCTCTGAAAATAATAAGAATCTCAGTCTACAGCTGTTGTTTTACGACTGAGAAATATGATGGGGGGCAATATAAGACTTTCAGGCATAAAAATATATTACATAAGAAACAAACTCAGTGAGGAAACAGAATGTAAATAATGATTTCAATAAAAAAAGTGGTATACAAATTCCAACTCTACTTTTCAAATGGATGTTGGTTGGTATTAAATCACTAGGGTTTTAATAGTTCATCAGATATATTAAAAAGAGTCATGAAGTAGCTTATTTTTAAATGCCAGTACTTAGAGCAGCTATTACATCCTTTGCAACTATTTAAACTTGTGATAAAAAAATTTTAGTTGTCAACTTTATAATGTGCAATGTGGATGCATGGGTTAAAGAGAATTTTAGGGAGCATGTGAACAAAAAAACTGAAAGACCAGTGCTCTAAAAAATGGTAGGCCTCATCTTGAAGTGAGTATCTGAATAACTGGGGCTGGGGATGAAGGGGGCACGAGTGGCCAGGGAGAGAATTTGGACTCAGGAGAGTATAATGAGTAGAAAAGCTGATCTGGAAGTAGAGGCTAGTTCCCCTGTGATATGGTTTGGCTGTGTCCCCACCCAAATCTCATCTTGAATTGTAGCTTTCACAATCCCATGTCATGGGAGGGACCTGGTGGGAGGTAACTGAATCATGGGGGCAGGTTTTTCCCATGCTGTTCTTGTGATAGTGAATAAGTATCACAAGATCTGATAGTTTTATAAAGGGCAGTTCCCCTACACATGCTCTCTCTTGCCTGCTGCCATGTAAGATGTGCCTTTACTCCTCCTTCACCTTCCACTAGGATTGTGAGGCCTCCCCAGCCATGTGGAACTGTGAGTCCATCAAACCTCTTTTTCTTTATACATGACCTAGTCTCAGGTATTTCTTCATAGCAGCATGAAAATGGACTAATACACCCTGAGAGCAACTGAACAATTCTGGACAGTGTTCAAATGCAGGATAAATGGAGGGAAGAGGTAGGCAGTGATGTTCTGAAGGTCCAACCCAGCAGGCTTAGCCTAACCAGGGTGGGAGGTCTGTCCAGAAGGTGGAAAAACCTCAAAGTCATGTATGTGAGGGGTGATGAGCCTAGGTTGCAGTTGGGAACCTGGCAAAGATGTCAAGACCTCAAATTAAGGACACTGGGCTTCAGAAGAAGGTTCTCATATTAGCGTTAGGCTAAACAGCAGTTAGGCCATGCAACAAGCAACCCCAGTATCTCAATGGTTTAATACAGGGAAGCTTTTTCCTCCCTTGTGTTACAGTTTGATGACTCAGTGTCATGCCAGACCCCTATTAATCTCAACAAGCAAGGTACCATGTTTGAGAGGCAGAAGAAGAAACCCAGAGCTACCAAATGAGACATAAATTATTATCAGAGGAAATTTACACACAGGGATGGTCCAGTGGCAGTGGGCCAGACAGGAGAACCACAACCACTTGCAAATAGCATGTAGTTTATAATATAGCATTTCCACTTCGCACCCTCCCCTTAACAATCTCCACCTGACAACCTTCATTTAACCCAAAACAAAGGGCTTTGATCCCCTGTATGGCTCGTGGTCCTTGGGACAGGCTGGGGGTTCAGATGTTCATCATAGATAAAAAATGAACCTCCAGGCTGGCCACTCCCAGATTCCTGAGCTTGGAACTCTGAGCACATATTCCGCTGTGTCTGCCCTACAGGGTCATTCTCAGAGTATGCTTAAGCAGTTGCTGTCAGGTGTGTTTGCCATACACTCAGGATCAGGGTCCCGTCCTTCTTAGTCTCCATCTTCTCCAGGAGCCAGAAAAAAGGAGAGAGAGGGGATCAGGTGGCACTGTTTATGGGCCTTTCATGGAAGTGACACCTGGGGTTACTTCTGCTTATGTTCCTTTGGACAGAATTCAGTTGAATGGTCATACTAGAGGCAAGGGAGCCTGGAAAAAGTGGTCTAGTTGCATGTCCAGAAGGTGAATAAAGAAGTTTGGTCAACTCCTGATGTTTCCCACCCCTGTCAAACTCTGGAGTCAGGCTTTGGTCTGGGTTAAAATGCTGATTACTGGCCGGGCGCGGTGGCTCATGCCTGTAATCCAGCACTTTGGGAGGCCAAGACGGGCAGATCACAAGGTCAGGAGATTGAGACCATCCTGGCTAAAACGGTGAAACCGCCGTCTCTACTAAAAAAATACAAAAAACTAGCTGGGCGAGGTGGCGGGCACCTGTAGTCCCAGCTACTTGGGAGGCTGAGGCAGGAGAATGGCATAAGCCCCGGAGGCGGAGCTTGCAGCGAGCTGAGATCCGGCCACTGCACTCCAGTCTGGGCAACAGAGCGAGACTCCAACACAAAAAAAAAAAAAAAAAAAAAAAAAAAAAAAAAAAAATGCTGATTACCTAATTTCCATAAGCCTATTTCTTTATCTGCAAAACCGGCATAATAATAGTACCTGTTTTGTAGTGTGAGGATTAAATGAGATGTGGAAGGCACAGGTTTAGGACTCAATAACTGTTATCTCTCTGTACCGTTTCCAGGCATCGTGCCAGGCTTTGCAGGATAAAAAGAAGTTAGAGACAGGGACTTTGGATCCAAGTCCTCCCTGACTCAAAACCCAGAGAGGCGGAGGATGCTTGCCACCTTTGACTAGTCCTATCTCCTCTAAAGGGTCTTTTTGATTTATTACCAAGAAGCCATCTTCTGACCACAAAGACAAGATTTCAATAATTCTCACCCGGTTCCTAGCTGAAGATGTCTGAAGAGACTTCTAGGCCAATGATTTTCAATGAGGAAGTTGAATTTGTATGCTTTGAAGAGAGGGGCTTGATTGGGTGGTGTGTTATGTTTAAGCGTGCATGGAAGAGCCATCCTACATGCAGCATGTGATGGTCCCCCAGGGACTGAGGACTTGTGTATGACTGGGAGTCTATGCAGCTTGGCTTTGTATCAATTCTTGCCATTACGGAGTCCAAATGCTCTCCAGGCAGGAAGTCATTTCCTCCAAAAGATTTGAAGATGCCAAATATAAAATCGGTTGCCCCAGAAGAATCTTAAGCTAAGGTCACTATTCTTATTCCTCTGAGAAAGGTGACAGGTGGGCTGGGTGCGGTGGCTCACACCTCTAATCCCAGCACTTTATGAGGCTGAGGTGGGCGGATCACGAGGTCAAGAGATGGAGACCATCCTGGCCAACATGGTGAAACCCTGCCTCTACTAAAAACACAAAACTTAGCTGGGCGTGGTGGCACACACCTGTAGTCCCAGCTACTCGGGAGGCTGAGGCAGGAGAGTCGTTTGAATCCAGGAGGCAGAGGTTGCAGTGAGCCGAGATCACACCAGTGCACTCCAGTCTGGTGACAGAGTGAGACGCCACCTCAACAACAAAAAGGTGAAAGGTGTTTGATGGGTGAAAATAGAGCTGAACCTAACTTGTAACCACTCAATTTTAACTGGAGATTGCCACCAAGTAAGAGATGCCCATCGACCTTGTGCACAAAGCTGGTGCTAGTCTATGAACTATTGATGAAGTCATACTATGAAAGAACATTTCTAATGGTGTACCATCCGTTCTCACACCATCAGCCATCCTGCTCCAGCATGTGAGCAGGGGAATGGTTTTCTGTTCTCTTTGAAGGAACAAATGGTCTGAAATATTGAATAGGAAAAATGCTCAAGGCATACATTCTACTCCCGTGGGCCCCATGCAGTTATCTATTGAAGGCCTCGGATGTGCCAGAGACAATTCATTTGTTGTCATTAGTTCCCCCCACTACCCTCAGAAGTGAGTATACCTTCATTTTACAGATGAGATTTACATTCGAAACTGTTTAGAAGCTGCTCAAGGTCGCATACCCACTAGGTGACAGATTTGAATCCAGAATTCTACTCCTCAACACAGAGTCCCCTTCTCACTATGCCAGAGATGCTGAGTTTCTTGGCCTGGGCTGCAGCCCCACGCAGCCGGTTTTGAGCTCCCCAGGTGAATCTATGGCCTTCGTGGCTGAGAACCACTGCTCCGCGTCAGCCTTCTTATAGGAATCGGGGGTTTTACTCCCCCTTGCATCACAGGTTCCTTCAGGGAAGTAAAAAAAAAAAAAAAAAAAAAAAAAAAAAAAAAAAAGCGACAAGTCTTCTCTACAGCAAAATAAATGTGTTTATACACAAAAAAGTTGCATACAATTTCAGATAATTATGGAATCTCTGAAGCTTCTGCATGGATCCCCCAAGGGTCATGAACTTGAATTATGAGCCAAGTCTATAAATCCTTGACACCAATTATTTGGCTGCACATGGGAGTTGGCTGGGATCACTTTAAAAATTCAGATTTCCGGGCCCCATCCAAGAACTACTGATTGAGAATCCCTGGATTTATACTCCTAGATGTTTGCTGAATTATTTTCTATATATTAGAGAACGAGACAGTCTGTGGACTGGCTTTTGGGAACCACCCCTCTAAATGATGCTCATTCCAGGGATCAGAATTCATCTCAGCCACTTTTACCTCTGTAACATTACGTAAGCTACTTAACTCTCCTTTCAATTTTGTCTTCTGTAAATGGGGGTAATAATTGTCCCTACCTCATAGAGCTAATATGGAATAAAATACTCCATCTAAGTGTTTAGCACAGTGTCTGGCACATAACTACCCAATAAATGTTAATTTATTACTAATTATATAGTATTATCATTTTATTATCTAGGTAATAATCTATAAATGGTCTCTTTGCTACTGAGGTGAGAACAGAATACCATTGCTAGCCAACTGTTAATAAAAATACATGAAAGAAAGGAAAAAATTCAAAGTTTATTCAACATTAAGAATAACAGACAGATAAAGGTTTGGACTTAACAGCATAAATACCACCAATATCATGGTGTACAATTAAACTAACCTCATGTCAACTTGTACCTGTTTAACAGATGCAATCTTTGTGGTGTTGCCAAAAGGATAATGGATTATCGTTATGTTTGGTAAGGTGCTTAAAATTAAAGACTTTATGTCGACTTATTCACACACACACACACACACACGCACACACGCACACTTACACTTGGCCTCCTGCAAAATGTATTGACTTTAGTTGCTATATCCGATTCGGATAAGGCTTTGCTCATTTTTTAAATGACATTAATAATTGCAGAAAAAACCTGGAGGAGACCTTGGCCTTGCCAGTGGGAGTACCTAGAAGCAGGTGATCGCCACCTGGACGGCAGAACACTTAGTCTCAGACATCTGCAGGGTGCCGAGACCCTGGTGCTAAATCCAGATCTCCAACTGCCATCACACACAGGCAAGCAGGCCCGGTCCCCTGCCTTGGGATCGCTCTAATTAACTGTGATAAAGATTAAGTTTTCCTTAAAGGAAGATTAGGGTAAAATGAGATAAACTACTAGAAAAACCAAAGTATAGCTTTGCATTTCACAGAATGTCTATTGTTTTACCCTGGGACAGTGGGGAAGGTGCCACTGATAATTCTTCTTGCTTCTTCTGAAAACAGACCCTAGACCTTCGAATGTACATTTGGAATTACTGTGAGTTCCCCACCAAACCAGTGGGTTAGAAGGAACCTCTGGGTTATCTAGTACAGGTTCCCACCCACCCCACTGTGGAATCCCATCTGTATTCTCCTCAAACAAAGGGTCCTTCTGCTTCGAGGGATGGGTCCATGGAGGCCTGTAGTATTTGAAGACAAAAGGCCTATCACAGTCTTGCCAATAATGTGATAGTTGAGTGGTTCCAAGTGGCCACTTTCTGAAGAGAAAGAAGTAATGATTTACAGCCCTCCCCTCCACTAACTACCTCCTTAAGGCAGCACCAGCAGAAAGATAGGCTGGTCAATGTTTGCCTCTCTTTGCCAAGTCTAGTCAAAAGAAACAACAATGTGACCTCATCATGAGGTCCTAAGCTGCTCCTTCCAAATCATCTCTAGATGATGTCAGTGTGATATGATTTGGATTCACTGTTAATGGCCAAATAATTAATCTCTGAAAGATGCTTAGGATGAAAAGGTGAAAAATGACAAAGGGACTCTCATAATAGCTGCAGTGTGCAGACATGTGTCTGACCCTGGTTGACCCAAATCACTCAGAGTCAAGCCATGAGCCCCCCGCTTCATGGAGCAGATCCACCTTGTTTGCTAGTTAACTGCCCCGGATGGAGAGGCAGCCAGTCCAGAGGGAGTGTTCGTGTGTGTGTATCGTGACAATGACTTACATATAAGGCACCTGTACAGACTCCAAACTGTTTAAATGTTTAAGACGAGGTAGGTTTCTGAAACCTCTCCTGGCACACAAGAGAATACATTTGATTAGAATCTTTTTATTTTTTTCTGCAGAAAACATTTCAGATGCTCATTTGAGATAAACATCTAATTCCAAGAAAGACCAGTGCTCAAATATAGTTTTTTCAGCTACCATTTGATATGGCCATAAATTTGGATGGTTCATGTTGCAATCCTTCCACAATTCTCCACTTAAAGACATCATGTTTCTTTGTTTTTAATGACTATTGCCATCTAACAATTCTACAATTCGCCTCTTTGCCTGTAAAAAGGCCAACTCTACGTCCACTTGTGTCTCATATTGATATCTTTTATTTAGCTCTGCTTAAGATTGCAAAGGTTTTTGATTTTATTATTCACCTGAACAATGTATTGCAACTCCAACTGTACTGCAATTCTGCTACACCCCCACCTCTTGCTGTTATCTATAGCTTGTGGCAAAATGAACACCTAGTGGAAATATCCTACTGGTTGGGTTTCCCAAGTCTACGACACTATGAGAGAAGCATTGCTGATGGACTGACAGGAAGACCACCAGATCATTAAAGAATTAGATATTCTGAAGGCAGGAAACTAGAAAATCCCATTGATGAAAGGATATTTTAATCTAGCATAAAATGTTTCTTTGTCGTAACAGCAGAATTTCTTGACATTTTACAACTTAATGAAACAAAAGAACAATCGTCTTTAAAGTCAAACATCTATCAAATTATAAACCAAACACATAGCACCGATATCGACCTCATAAAACGTGCGGGCCCGCAGGGTAGAACAGAACTGTCTGGGGCACTGGTAGCAACGTGCCATTCCAGGAACTCAGAATTTCGAAGTGAACATTTTTGTGGCAGATGCTTTTCCTAAAAAACACTGTATCATCCAATAAATATTTGACTAAAATCCATTTTGTGCTTTTGGGTGACGTTAACTGACTTCTTTCTGAGGCCTAATAAGAAACAAGAAAGCTCCTTGTGTATTTTAGAGCAGGATTCGTCATCACAAGCCTCGATACTGTCATACAATTTTAATGTAAATCAGAAAACGTGCTGATGTGTCAGTGATAGGGCTTAAAATATTAAAGACTTCAAAAACCCCCAAGCGCTTCTTCTCTGTACAACATTGGTGAATATATATCTTTGCTATATAATTTTAAAACATGGAATAGTTTTCCTCTCCTCTTTTCTATATATAATATATGTCTTCCAAAATACATTGTCAGTATTTATATCTGAAAAATACTGTACAAAAAAGAACTTCCTATAATTACTCTGTATAAACATTAAACGATTTAATAATCTCTCCTTTTGGTCTATAGTAAACATTTAAATTGATTGGATTAACCACAGTTTGTGACAACACCATCCCCTTCTGAGATACACCAGTGTCTTTTACATTCATTTTTCAGAAGTCCACTTTATAAGAGCACATACGTTCAAAAGCAAACAGAGAATAAGAAACATAAGCTTCAGAATCATTAATTTATGAGGCATTCAAAAAGGACACCACTGGGAAAAAGGGCCTTAGAAAACATCAACTTATTAACTTAATCAACTGATTTTCTTTTTAAAAACAGCAAAGTATAATTCACAAAAATATATATATTACCAAAAAATGGGAAAACTGAATCTTAAGTAACTGTTTTGAATATCAAGAGGGATATGGAAAAAGTTAACTAGAAAATCGGGGGGCGACGCAGCGTGTCAGGGAAGGGAAACAACAAAACCGAACACATCAATGTCAAAGGCTAATCCAAGACGCAGTTTTTGGCTCGTGTACTGATAAATTAACCCCTCATCCTTAGACCTCCCATTTCCCTCTGCTTCCTTGTCCTAGGGAATAGTCTGGCCATGCTCAAATGCATTACTTTACTTTTTGTGTTTTAAAAGACAGTGAAATTCTTAGGTAGGGAAAATATCCTACGTCCACTAGTAATACTCAGGCAGCATGCTCTAGCGTACAATAGGATTATTGCTTTAGGTACAGACAGTGCAAAAACACACTCTGTGTTCTATTAATAGTACTCTTACTTATCTGGGGTTGGTAGAATGAAAAGGAAACTTAGTAGATAGCGGGAAGTAAATATGGGATCTAATAAATCTAAACAGCACTTTCATTTGAAGACGATTATCACCAAAACTGAAAGTCAGAGAAAAGCAACCTGTGAAGGACTAGAGCTGCGGTGTAGTGCTAAGTTATTGTGTGCACCTCATTAGCATGGTAACTTATGGACTAAACAGAAACAAGAGCTTGTACTCTTAAAAAAACTGAGATCCACTATTTTACCAGGGCCCTTTTTAGTGAATCCAAGCAGAGAGTCCTGGAAGAGTAGGTAAGCTCGAACATGAAGCAACGCTGAACAGGCAGGAGTGAAGGAGGGAGGGGATGGGAGACCCGCGAGAGGGCTCCTCAGTCTAGTAAAAACATGGCACCTTTCTTTGTTGGAACTAAAAGACGATGAGAGGGCTATCTTAAAATGGCAAGAGCAAAGGAACACGCACACGCACATACCGCTGACCACACGCATAAGCACAAGCACATATACACGCACACACACACAGATGCACACCAAAATGGGAGCCAGTTGTGTTTATGCCTCTGGTAAAGTGCTGATGTCAGAAAGGTTGGTTTGGGTGTGGTGCTATCAGACAGGAAACAAACCGTCCATCTATTCCAAAGCCAGCCTGCAAAAATGCCATCCTACAGGGGCCCGTGCCTGGCCTCATACTTGGCAAGTATGTTCTTGCATTTGCCCAGCTCCTTCCTCAAGTCAGCCACCTCCTGGCGGAGGGCCGAGTTCTCCTTCTCCAGGAACGAGGCCCGGATGGCGATCTGGTTCTCCTTCAGCCTCCGGGCGTCGCGGGAGCGCTTGGCTGCCATGTTGTTCTTTCTGCGCCTTGCCCAGTACTTGTCATCCTGCTCATTAGTTACAGAAGGGAAAAAAAAACAAGATATTAGATTTCAGCAAAGTCCAGTGCCAGCCAGGGCACGGGCAGGCTCCAGGACTGTGCAGAGGCGCCAACCCGGGTTTCTTAGCTTGTGTCTCCTTCCTTGACAGTTTCTGCATGTCTGAGAGCGTGGCCCACGAGCCACACTTCCTTCCTGGAGCAAGGACCCACTAATCTGTCCCAACAGGCTCCTACTCTTTGCCCAGCAGAGGTGTGCTCAATGAAGCAGAGATCAGAGGCTGAATGGAAAGCAGGTGGCTCACCTCACCCTTAAATGACCTTCCAACTTTCTTGACTCTCCCTGCTTAACATTTTATTTTAAGAACCCTTTTCCTCCATGGGCACTCATATGCTTTTTTGGGTATGAGTTGGCGCAAAAATTTTAGAAGGCAATTTGGCAGTATCTATCAACTATTTAAACGCATATACTATTGATCTAGCAACTCCACCTCCGGGATTTTGTCCTGTAGCAATCTTCATACATGTGCATATACACACAAGCATACACTGTTCACTGCAGCATTATGTGCAGTAGAAAAAATGAGGAAAAACTGCGCCTCGGAGATTTAATAACCATGTTATGATAGAGTCATACAGAGGAATACTTGGCAGCTGTTACAAACAATGACCCACCTGCACCAGAAAGATGTTCTTGATATGCCACTGTGTGACTATGTGGGTGGAAACAATGACAGTTTACACACAAATATGTATGGTCTCATCCCAGTCTGATTAAAAATCATATAACATATCCATAGAAAGAGGCGCAGAACGATTTATACTAATCTATAAAAGCAGGGCCTCTAGAAGGGGGATTGGCAGAAGCAAAGGGAAGAGGTAAGACTTTCTACCTTTTATATTATTCTGAACCATTACAGTATCATATAATGGATACATACACTTTGGTAATTAAAAATAGAAATGAAAAAAAAGCCTTCAACCTGCCACTAATCAATGTACTCATATTGGCGGCCACAATTTACATAATTTACTCTAATTTCCTGTTTAACTGTTCTCCGGGCCTTAATTAGCCTGAGTAATATTTTACTGTGGTCAGTGAAAAAACAATCCCTCCTTTCCTGCCCTCCACCCCCGCTGCTGCCTCCCTGACAGAAAGGAAAACTTCTTAAGAAGACTCAGAAACAGGGATCTTCTTTTAGATCGTCCCAATTCATTGATGGTGCCACCCGGTGAATTTTACAACTCCCCTTTTTCAACAATTTGCAACAGCAAATCCCTCAGTCCTAGCAATTCTACTACCTGCAGTTACATGACACCCAGAATAAGTGGATCAGGCCAGTGTTTGCCCCCTCAGAATTCCAAGGGGCAGCTGGCATTGGGGGAGGTCACATGGGTTGGGGCCAAGGCTGCAAGGAAAGTCTAAGGTCAGCGGTCCACCCCCAAAACTGCCCATTACCCTCAACAGGCATTTGCCCTGCACAAATACAGAAAATGTGGGATAGGAACTGTGTAGATACCTCCTATCTGCCATCCACAAACCAGTACTATCATCTTAAATAAAGCACCCCCAGCTTTTTATATACTTCATAACTATATGTAACAGGGTAAAAAAAAAAAAACAATTTTCATAATAGATGATACCAGAATTCTTCTGGGTAGAGGGAGGCGGCTGCTCTTTGAAGAATACCTGGGTAAGCAAGCTAGGGCAGGTGTGCAACGGCTGTTGGCCATATTTGTTGTCTGTGCTTCTGAAAGCGAGCAGGGGAGCTGGAGGCAGGGGAGAGGCTGGGAGGGGCCAGGAGAGTCCATGACGTCATGGTGGTGAGGGGGCCCAAAGGCATATTAACAACAGTGGTGAAGCCTCCAGTTCTGACGGAAGTTATTTGTGTTTTGATGGAAGCCTGGGTTCTACTCCCTTCACAGTATCAGTAAATCTATACCCAACAATGTGCCCGGGAGTGTGGTTTCCAAGAACATTCAAAAGAGGACTTGATTTAGGATGTATCAGAGTCTGCACACAGGGGAACAGCAGCCCAGGAAGCGAAGGAGTACATAAGAACGAGCCCCTGGAACACTGTAGAAACTGCATGTATGTGATGGGGGAGGAATGAGGAGGTCACACCATAGGCCACAGGCTTGGTGTGGTCTAAGACAATTCTGACCAGGTCTTAAAGCCCAGGGAGTCACCAGCTGACTTCAGGGTAACAACCAACTTCTCTCTAACTTATTAGTGCTCTTCTCACTTCTAAAGTGCTTTCGTTTCCCAGCCTCACCTGTCCACACATGCAGATGAGCCAGCCAAGGTGCGGAATGCAAAACAAACCTTTCAGGTGGGAGGGAGGGGAGCTGGGAACCGGGTCAAGAAGAGGATACAGAAGGCAGGAATGACAAAAGGAGTGTCCTGGACTAGAAAAACCAGCTCGCCTCCCTTTGTTATCGCAGAATGGTTGTGGGCAGGCGGAAGAGGGATTTTGAGCAGGGCTGATAAACTAAACTTGGCACTCCATCCCCTGCCCCCTTTCCCTCTGTCTCCCAGGTGCTGATGCCATCTGGCTACTCAGTTACCTCCATGCAACAAGGGACCCACTTAGCCCTGCCGCAGCCAACAGGTCAACACTCCCTGTTTCTCACCAGTCTAGAAGTTCCATGAAAGCAGGAACAGTATCAGTATTGGCTCACCTCAGTATTCCCAGCCCCTGATACCGGGTTAGAGGGTTGGCACACACTAGCATTTGGAAAATATTCATCGAGTGAATGAATGGACCCTTAAAAGCATCAAGAAATCCAGGTGATTAAATGGATTTTCAGCTAGGTACCCCAGCATGTCAACCTCAATTCTCCCTTCATTCTCCAGGGCATGCCTGCTAACCCTAAGGACTGGCTCAAGAGAGGAAGTTCAGGCAGCTGCAGGGTAGATCATTTTTGGTGGGGGCCGTTTCATTCAATTGGTTTCCTTGCCCAATGCTGGGGGCCAGAAACACCTTCTCCCCCACCTACCCTTAGCTCAGACCTTTCGCCAGAAGGAGAAACATGCTACAGCTCTGCTTCCTGCTTTATATTAGCTCATGGTCTTTAGCTTGAGACTTCATCCACAACTAAAAAATATCCAAGGACACCGGGCAGGACAATGTGCCAGCCCATTCCCCCGCTGCTATGTGAAAAGGTCAGGCCTGACCATGACAGCAGCAATATGTGTAATTCCAGCAAAGATAGTTTTTGCCTGGCCTCCTGTTGCCAAGGTTACCTGGGTTATTAACTAATCTTGCTCTTTGGTGAATGTGGAGACCTTGTGAAGGTCTAGCTAGAAGTTCTATCTATCACTCATAGCAGCATCCTTTCAAACTACCCTCCATTCAAGAGGAAATCCGTGTTGAACAGGATCCCTGGCTTTAGTTTAAGATACGAGGCTTTAAAATACACAAAAAATTGGATCACTAAGAAGACAAGACTAGGAAAGGCATCTCATTGAAATAAGGTACCTAACTGCCCAAGACCTGAGCCCATGGTGCCCCTTTCTTACCCCATCTCGGTCTAACCATCAATGTCCTGACTACTTTAGATTTTCTGGTGTTTTTACCATGTGATTTCCTTTTTTGATTCTCAGGGTGACAGCCACTGATTTGTCACCCACGGGCCCCTGTTATAGCCCTTGTCAGGGCCAACATGCTGCTGTGATCTTTTGTGAAGCTACATAACCTGGGAGCCAGGCTAAGCCTTCCTCTAACAGGTAGTGATCTGCTGACCTCAGCTTTCCATTTTCTGTATTTTCTCAACTGCAAGGTGATAACTTTAGACAAATGAATCTCTAAGGTCCCCTTCAGCCCTGACGTTTTCCTATTCTGCATCAATTAAGGTAATCTCAGGAATGTGGATGACAGCAGTGATTTAAATTGGCCAGGTACTTCTGCTTCCAGCATTTTTTCTAGATATGTAAAGCAGGAACAACTGGTCTAAGCCAGTTCAGATGATGTCTCAAATTCCTATTTCCCAGCCTAGGAGTGTCTCTACACAGGAACCCTAGTTAGGTTTGAGAGATGGGGGGCAGACAGTAAAAAAGGGCTAATTATGTCTGGTTCCAAGGCCTTGACTATGTAATACTCATATCTCTAGTACACATATGATTGGAAAGAAGCATGAAAGTTCTAAGCAATGGTTAATAAGAAATGGTTCTTTTTTGGCATTAGCAGACATGGCATAATTTTGGAAAGAATTTTCATCCTAAGGTATCATTAAGTGTGTCTGGTTAATTTTCTTTTAAGCTGTATTTGACTTCCAAGGTAAATCTATTTCCCTTTACAAATAATGTGTCCCTTCAACACTTCAGAGAAAACCTACTCAGAATTAACTTAGCAGTGAGATATTCAAGTGATCATTACTTAAGATACAAAGTGAACAGTACATATAAATGGTGTCAGGGAATTACCAGTTTCCCTCACAAAATCCGACCCTGGTCATCCAAGGTTGGCAATATGGAGGAAGGACCTGTCTCTGGCTGTTATTCCCCGCAGCCTACAGGGAAATGGCAGCACCAAATTATCACAAATTCCCTAAAAGGAAGGTAACCCTTCGAGGGCGATGAGGTTCAGATGCCCTTCTCAAATGATTTCCTTTCTCTTTCCAACCTTGAAAGATTTGGGGTTTGATTGTATTAGACTTTTATGGGTTTGCATGCAGACAAGAGCACATTTGCTTCCTTTGTGGGCTTAAAATCACTCCATTGTGGACTTTAAATCCATTTTACCACTTCTCCTTGTTTCTGTTCAGCATCAAGACATAAAAGTGTATTTCAAAAAATACCCAGACAGGAAACAACTTGCCTAGAAGTCACATGCCAAGAAACAGGAAAAGAAATCAGAAATCCTTCATGCACTAGCTTCTGGGATCTTCCTGGGGTCACCCTTTTAATTTGTCTGCAGATACCACTCTCCATTTGCCCAAAGACTGATTACCAGTTCCAATTTACCTTCAGGTCATCAGGGATGAAGACTTTGCGAGCTTTCTTGATCATGGGCTGCGGCTTCAGTTCTTCCTCAGAGAACTTGCGTTTGCGAGGGTCAAACATTTCCTGGCCAGGGATGCTGGAGAGGGCAAGATCTGCTGGGTCTGGTTCATAACCCACTGGGACCTGGATGGTGTCAGGATCAATGGGACTCGGTGTATTGCGGTTTGCTGGCAACAGCTGACCTGGAACAACACAGGAGTTTTAATTCATGAACACCCTGGAGAGTCCCAGTAGGCAGCTACTTAATGATGGTCTGAGATGAGTGGTAAGAGTCTTCAGCTCACTTATATATGGTCCTAACATGATTTATCTTACTCATCCTCACTGCATTTCTGAGAACACAGCAGGTTGAGTATGACTTGACTCATGTCACATCAGGCAAAACAGAAACCCACATACACATGTTCAAAAACTAGAGAGGGAGAAGCCCAATTTAAAGATACACGTTCATTCTTTCCTATCACACATTTGCCAGGCACTCTGCAAGATGCAATGAACAGAACTACGGATTTTTCACCTTAAGGGTGTTTTCCAGGTGAGTTAGGGAGACAGATCAATAACTAGTCAGTTAGTGGAGAGTGTAGATGTTGGGATGGAAGTAAATCTCACGTGCTTCCACAGTGTGAGGAAATGGTACGAAACACAAAGGAGGTTAGGCAGCATTTCCTAGAGATGACACTTGGTACAGCTGCATCTTGAGACAAAGAGTAATTAGTCAAAAAAAAAAAAAGGGTTTTCTAGGCTCCAAGACAAGACAGAGGTTTGCATTTTTGCAGAACCACATAAAGTCTTGGGTAGCTGTCACATTGAATCAGAAGAAACCATGGAGTAGGGAGAGGTGCGAGCACAAGAGACGTGGCCAAGAAGGTGGGCAGTGGGGATATAATTTTTAAAAATCCAAATGTCACTGAGGGATGCTGAGCAATGAAGTGACAAACAGCTGATGTTTGGAAGGAAGACTCAGGCAGCATGATGAACGGATTGCATGGGGCACGGCTGCGGATTGATCAGATACAAGGCTGTTGTGATAAACAGTGCACACATTGACAGTAGCAATGGAGATAGTGAGAAGGGGATTAGTTCAAGAAATATTTAACAAATTAGAAAGAACAAAATAGAGACAATCTAACTTCCACTTGAGGGTCCTATAGGCAAGACCACTGAAATGCACGAACATCCACAGAACAATGGATTTCTTGTGTTTCTCAATGTGTCTTACTGGTGAAAGTGAACTTCATACCAGACCCAAATGTGTATGCTGGGAGCTCTGAATTTTAACTTCCAGTTTTCATCTGAATTTTACAATCGCTCCTCTCGCACCCCATGAATAAATGAGAGGACGTAGTTCAGCTGTGTTTGGCGCATCTCCTCCTCTTCCTCACTGCCAATGGTAGGTCAATGTGTGAAGTATTCTTTAGGTTTCATTAAAACCTACCCCAGGTTGAAGCATGAAGCCACTGGCTTGCATTCTAGCAAAACTGTAAAACTGTGCTCATCTGCCTTCTGGAAAGGCCTGGTGGGGAGTTTGCAAAATGAATGCTCTGGGTGACCTTCTAGGTCCCCACTCTGCTTTGCGCTCTCTTTGTATCCTGCTTGCCAAAGAGGAAGAGATGGGCCCTGAGGCACTGGCAGAGGATGGAGATTTCTCATTAGCCAATCTGTCGCTTAGCTCCAGCTTCTAGAGACTGCTGAGTTCTGTACTGGATGGTGTCAAGCTAGATTTGATCTTGTGCCTCTTGAGATTACCTCAGAAAATGAACCACATGTGATTCAAATGGGGATTGCATTTTCCCTTTAGAAACTCTTTGAACTTAATAACAAAGCTACCCAGTGCCATCACTGCAACGTCCCCACCTCCCCATACTTACACAGGCATATGCACCCATCTCCTATCATCATGAAACACCTCTTAATACTTCCCAAATCTAATTGCTCCAAGATCCTCCTTAGTACTCCAATATTGTTTATTATGCTGTATCAAAATGTTCTCCTTTATTGCTTTATAAATGTTCTTAAGCTGTACACACACACACACACACACACACACACACAACCTCCTCTACCATACCACATGGTCTTTTACATTTTATTCATGTATCCCCACCTGACTCCTCACCATGACGCATACTTCAGAGTTCAGCTTCTACAAAGAGTACTCCTCATTTAATGGTGGCCTCTGAGATGCTGGACTCTGACATTCATTCGTGGACATTCTAACAATAACACTTCCCATTCAGGTGGAACCTTTCTTGGCATTCTTTCTCTCTAGGATTTTCCTCCAATGGAAGTAGGTCAGCCCTACCTGCAGAGCGGAGGAAACCTAACTGGACCACAGACGAGGTACGTGGCTTCCTCAGTATCAAACAGCAAATGGCAAAGGACCTGAGAAACAAAACCAGGTCCTGTTTCTCCCCAGACATACCTTAGTGCCATCTTATTTATTTATATTTTCTGCTGAATTAACTCAGCTAAACTCATCTTTTCCTTTCATTTCAAAATGTCAATAGCATCACGAGTAAGGGGTATTTTTTTCTATCTCCTGTGGGATTTTCAAAATTTTAGTATAATTGTCAATATAAGAATGCATGATTAATTTTTTAAATGATCAAAGATGTTCACTGCGAAATGTCAACAAATACAGAAAAGCGTCAAGAAAGTAAAAGTCCTGGTTCTTGCTACTCTCCTCTTCCCCCCAGTCCCACTCACTGTCTTCCCAGAGGTGATCACTCTTAACATCTTGATGTGAACCTCTTATATGTTGGTTTTTACACATAAGTGATTTAACCCAAATGGTATTATACTACCCACATATCTTAAATTACTTTTTAAATCTATCAATATACCAAATGCAATTTCCAATGTTAGTACAAATAAAACTACTTTTTAAAGGGTCAAGAGTATCCCATAGTTTGGATATATAACAATGTATAATTCCTCAACTGATGGATTTTTAGGTATATATTTTTGTAGAAGTGATTTCTAGAAGTGAGACTGCTCACACGAAAGGCATGTACATTTTTTATTTTTAAACATACTGCCAGGATGGCTATTAAAAAGTCAAAAAATAACAGATGTTGGTGAGGTTGCAGAGAAAAGGGAACATTCTTATACTGTTGGTGGGAATATAAATTAGTTCAGCCCCTGTGGAAAGCAGTTTGGAGAGTTCTCAAGGAACTAAAAATAGAATTACCACTTGGCCCAGCAATCCCATTACTGGGTTTACACACAAAGGAACATAAATCCTTCAACCAAAAAGACACCTGCATTCGCATGTTCATCGCAGCGCTATTCACAATAGCAAAGACACGGAATCAACCTAGGTGCCACCTACAGTGGGTTGGATAAAGAAAATGTGATACATCTACACCATGGAATACTATGTATCCATTAAAAAGAATCAAATCATGTCCCCTGCAGCAACACAGATGCAGCTGGAGGCCGTCATCCTAAATGAATTAACACAGAAAACCAAATACTGCATGTTTTCACTTGTAAGTAGGAGCCAAACACAGACATAATGCTGGGAACAATAGACACTGAGGGTTCCAAAAAGGTGGAGGGAGTGGGGCAAGGTTGGAAAATGATCTATTAGGTACTATGTTCACTATCTGCATGGAGGGTTCAATCAAAGCCCAAATCTCAGCATCACATAGTATATTCATGTAACAAACCTGCACACGTACCCACTGAATCTAAAATTTAAAAAAAAAAAACATTTTAAAAACCTACTGCCAAACTGTCCTCCAAAAAATGTCATATTTACACTTGCACCACCATTTGTAAGAATGCACATGTCCCACAATTTGACTTTTTAAATGTTGCCAATCTGATATGCACAACTATTACTATTGTTTTGTTTTGTTTTGTTTTGTTGAGACAGAGTCTTGCTCTGTCACCCAGGCTGGAGTGTAGTGGCGCAACCTTGGCTCACTGCAACCTCTGCCTCCTCGGTTCAAACGACTCTCCTGCCTCAGCCTCCTGAGTAGCTGGGTCTACAGGCGCCCAGCACCACACCCAAGTAATTTTTTGGATTTTAAGTAGAGACGAAAATTGTTTTGTATTTTTTAGTAGAGGCTATTTTTAGGAGAGGGTTTCACCATGTTGGCCAGGCTGGTCTTACTATTGTTTTAATTTCCATTTCCCTGGTTACTGGCGACACTGAACATCTCGCATGTTTATTGGTTATTTGTTCTTTTTAGAAAATTTTCTAAGGTATTTTTATACATATACTCTTCTAGGTGAGTTTCAGAATACATTGGTTAAGTTATATTTGAAGTTACCATTTTAAATATAACAATATTTGGCATTTCATAGGTTAATTTGAGGACAACTATCTTCAAAATATTGAATACACCCACAGTATGCTCTCCATTTTTATTTTTTGTGGGCTTTCGTAAAAACATGTATCAGTTCAGTTATAGTTTTCTTTATTTTAGCCTCTCACATTTCAGTTTATTCCTTAAATGTCTTATGAGAGTTGTTACTAGCGTAAATTACCCTATTATATTTCCTAAGTGGCTACTGCTGCTATATAGTAAGCTACTAGTTTTAAAAGCTATTGGTTTATATCCAGCCACTTTACTTTCTTATCAGTTCTAATAGTTCTAACAGTTCTAACTTCTCTTAGTTTTTAGGTGAACAATCTCATCTTCTGCCTCTATAGACAGAGGTGGCATCCTTTCTATGTTTATAATTCCTACTTTCTTTTAAATAATTTTCAATTTCACTGCATTAGCCAGGTTCTACAAGACAATGAGAAGAGAGACTGAGACGAATGATCACTGCTTGTCCCAGACTTTAAAGGAATATATGCTTTTAATTCTTCAGGTCCTTCAATATAAAGGCTTGTTCTAGTATCTTAGTAGATACAACCTGACAAGGTAAGGCAGTTCCAACTCTTTCAACCTTTGTTAATAATTTTTAAAATCAGAAATAACGTATTAAGTTCTCTTAAATGCCTTTTGGTATTTATTTATTGAGATAATCATGCCATTTTTCTCCTGTATTTGTTAAGTCTGAGCTTGGTATTTCCAAAGCTTTATTTAAAAGATCCATAGTGGACAAGATCAACCCCATTACGTAGCCTCTGCAGTTACAGGAACATTGTTTTTTTTTTTTTTTCTTTTTCTTTCTAAAAGCATCTTGCTGAAACTCACTTCCAGAAGAACCAAGGAGGGTTTCTAGAGGAAAGGGTGGAACAAAGGGCTTAAAGAAATCTGGAAAGAGAATAGAAGTGGCCTTCAAACCCAAAGTTGGCCTCTACTTTTGTCACAGACTGGGCATGGCTAAACCTCCAAATAGTATAACTGGAAATAGGATATTTCATATTCTTATATATTTTAGCAAGAATTTAGCAGCTTGTGTTTAATTAGCTGATGAGCAAGCAGTCGTCAGTGAAGGGAACAGCAGCACTCTATGTCCTTATCTCTTCTCTAGTCAATGGTTTATTTTTTAAATTTATGACTGCATCAAAGTCACAAATCATAGTGTTTGTGTTACTTATTATTTAATCCTCAAGGCTAATTGCAACACCTGCAATCGTTCTGATGTGCTCCTCATTCAGGCAGTTAAGTAAATAAAGCAGGAGATTTGCAGCAGTAACATCAAAACACAATAGTCTAATGTTGATCACTGATGAGCATTAGCCAGCTGATAACATTATCCTCCATCAATTAAGGCTGAGGAAAGAGAAGACAATTTTTATTTTGGCCAAAGTGTTTCCTTTAGAGCAGATGGGTGAAACTCCTAGTGATTCAAAATTTGGTGCCAAATCTTTCCCTCCTGCTCACCTCTGCCCTCCTCCTCATCACCAGTTTAGGGTCTGTTCACTTGTCGAATTCCTGGATCCCATGTGGTCATAACCTGAAAGAGCATATTTTACCCTCTTGCCATCCCCTGATGATGGTATCTGTCAGGGATTACAGCTGACTTTGCTACAAACCACGCCTGCCTCTGAAAATCCTTTTAGATACAGGGAGCCAATTGACTTAGGAGATGATAGCAACACCATAAGGCCAACGAAGAGTGCTCACAATATATACAGAGATTAAATTAAAACCTCACAAATACAGCCTAAGGATACAGGCTTTCTGGACTCTGAGGCCACAGTAGCTGGTCTCCATTCCCACAGCAAGAATCTGTTATTTGTCCAACAAGTCCTCTCTGCAAAAGCACTCATGTCCTAATGGCCAAAGGCTCATTCCCAACCCATTCATGTCCTATTCCATGTGACTTGCACTTCCAGGCAGAGCCTATTTCCCTACCCCTCACATCTGGGCTGGTCTCCAACTTGCACTGGCCAACAGAATGTGGCAGAAATGACAGTGTTAGTTCTGATGCTGGGCCTGAAGAGGCTTTGCATGTTTCTGCCTCTTTTCTGTAGCACTTCTGTCATCACCATAAACATGCCCAGTCTAGCCTGCTGGAAAATGAAAGAACGGGCCAGCCTAGATCAACTTAAATCACCTGAACTCTAGATATGTGAGTCCAGCCAAGATCAGCAGAGCCACCTGACCAACCCACAGCAATTACAGATGAGTGAACAACAAGCCTTTGTTTGTGTACGGTGAGCTTTTGTGATTGTCTGGTAAACATTCTCATGGAAATGGAGACTCACCGACAAGCTGAGTTATTGTGTAGGCAGAGAGTGTTTACACCCACATTAACATTATAGCAGGATTTAAATTTGTACAGGACAGTGGTTAGACCTGAGTCAGACCTGGGTTTGAATGCTGATTCTGTCACCTGTATGTTATAAACTTGAGCCTTTGTAAATAAATGACCCCCCAAAATGCCCCTCTAAATCCTAATAAGGTCTGTATTGGGGAAAGGGACTACTGTTGACTTTTTCCCCCTTCTTTTTTTAACCTACCTGAGTTTCCATTTCCTCAAAGGAGATTACTATGCCTGATTCTCAGGGGTATGTGAAAAATGAATTAGATAACATACACAAACAAAGTGCTTAGCACAATCTGTAGTACCTGGAAAGTGTGCAATAAATGGTCTGCATATAAACACATATACAAAACACAGATAATAGATCACAGATACTTGAAAGTAAATCAAATAAACAGACTACTTCCCTTGTCTAAGCCAGCACTGTCTGTCCCTTGAACTACTGCAACTTTTAACCATTCTCCCTTTTCTATCTCCCATGTCCCCACAGTGGTACACAGCACCAGAAAATAACTCTAAACATGCAGACCCATGCAGGTCACATCCCCGTATCAAACCCTCCCAAGGCTTCCCATTGCCACATATGATCAGATCCACGGCTCTACCTCACTCATACACTTGGCCACACCGGCCTTCCTTCTGCTCCTTGTGTACCCTGAATGTGATTCCACCCAGGCCTTTGTATTTAGTTTCCTCTCTACCTAAAACATTCTTCCTCTGCTCTCTGCCTGCCTAGTCCTCTTGCATCATTTAGACATTAGCACAAATGCCAATTCCTCGAACCCTCTGACTTTCCTCTACCCCTGCTCGATATCCATTAAACCACCCTATTTGATTTTTTTTTTTTTACAATATTTATCTCCATCTCAAACGATCTTTCCTATTTGTTTGATGTTCCCTCCACTCCCATGTAAGCCCCACGGAACAGTGACCTGGTCTTAACTGCTGCTGCCCCAGATTCTAGATGGAACCTGCATGGAGGGGACAGCACAAGCTACTGAGCAACTGGACATAACGCCCCCCTCAGATACTAACAGGGACTTTTGGAAGGAACACGGGCTAATTTTAATTCTTATTTTCAATATTTTGCAAATTGTCTATAATGAGTACCTTCACTTTCAAAATCAGAAATTAAAAATGTTATTTTTTCACTTTGCGCATGTATGTTCCAGGAGTCTGTGTTAAATGCTACTGAGAGAAGGCTGGGCATGGTGGCTCATGCTTGTAATGTCAGCACTTTGGGAGGCCAAGGCAGGCAGATTGCTTGAGGCCAGGAGTTTGAGACCACCCTGGGTAACATGGCGAATCCCTGTCTCTACTAAATAATAATAATAATAATAATAATAATAATAATAAATAATTAGCAGCGCATGGTGGCACATGCTTGTAATACCAGCTACTTGGGAGGCTGAGGCAGGAGAATCACCTGAACCTGTGAGGCGGAGGCTACAGTGAGCCGAGATTGCGCCACTGCACTCCATCCTGGGTGACAGAACCAGACTCCGTCTCAAAAAAAAAAAAAAAAAAAAAAAAAATGCCACTGAGAGGAGACCATTCAACCCCCTAGAAAGGAAGAAGAAACCAGAGAGAGGGAGGAAATGTGATGAAGAAAAAAAAAAAAACAGAGGAGGTAAAAGCATGTTGCTCTGCTGCAGGCTGTTTTACTAAATCGAGGAATATATTATAGTTGGTAAACCAACCTAGCTGAGACCTAGAGGGTTCCCATCCAAAAGGCCACAGCAGCAGATGCCCTTCAATGCATCTGCGACCTGAGGGCAGAAGTGTACTAGGAAAGGAAGAGAAAGAAAGAGAAATTAAGAAACCAAGGAAGAAATACAAGAATGACTCAAAGAAGAAATAAAGAAAGAATAAAGAAAGGTAATATGGAAGGTAAGAAAGGCATCAAAAGGGATGGGGAGAAATAAAGAAGAAGAACAAAGAGAGTGTCCCGGATCCCAGTAGCTGGGAAACTGTCATGGCTCTGACGTTTTTTAAATGTCCTACACATTACACAGTTGATGTACTAATTTTAAGGTAAAAACAAATCATGCATACACACACACATACACATACAAAACAAATCATGCATACACATACACATACGCACACACACACACACACACACTTCCTTTTTGCCTCATTCAGACAGCAAGTGCTCAGTAAGTTTTCAGTCCATGATTATAGAACAAATATACTGAAAGGCCCACTGTAAAGATCCTTTGATCTTAGTGGCTCTTATCCAGCAATTCTCTCCACACAGTAACAGGCTGTCAACAGAAATATGGGTAAAGCATGATGCTAAAAAGCCAGTTCAATCCATTATGTGTAAACATTAGGAAGAGAGTCTGTCTGTTACCATTTACTGAGCAGGCGAACACAACGACGTCCTGCAGGTTGGTAGACAGGCTTCCCTGGCCTACTGAATAATCAATATCAGTAATTTTTTTTAAAACAGGGTCCTGCTCTGTCTCCCAGGCTGCAGTGTAGTGGCGTGATCATAGTTCACTGCAACCTTGAACTCTTGGGCTCAAACAATGCTCCCACCTTGGCCTCCCAAAGTGCTGGGATTACAAACATGAGCCACCTCTCTGGTAATATCAGTAATACAGATAGTAAGGTTCTTCACAGGTATTATTTCTTTTAGTCCTCACAATAGCTATATGAAGGTAGAATGGTTCAGATACTCATTTTCCAGATGTGGAAATAAAGGAATAGAAAACAGAAAGTTTAAGACAAGTTCAGATATGCTAAATAATTTGCCCTTGCAAATGGAAAAACAGAGACTCACTTCCCCATCCTTCTCACTCTAAAACCCATGTTCTTTTTCATGCAAATGCCCCAGGAATGCAGCCAGGAAGCCTAACCATGCCCCAAGGAAAGCCAGGCACCTGGACTTCCAGAATGAGAGTCCTGCATCAGGACCTGGGCTGGAGCCTCGTGCAGAACACCCCACAGAACCGTCAGCCTCTGCAAGGAGGGCACTGTGTCCCACATTTTAAGGAGGAAAAAGTGGAGAGGCAGAGGGGGTGAAACCACCTGCTGAAAGTCACACAGCTAGAAAGCCAGGGGGAGGCCGGGTAGAGTACAGACTCCAGTGGGCTCAAACCATAGCCATGCTCTTTCTGCTCCTCTTCACTTCCTCCTCATGGGGGCAGAAGAGAAAAAAAGGGGAGACTCTGCAGTTTCCCTCCTCTCTAGCCCAACAGGTTCCTGGACAAGAGTTGGCAAACCCCAAAGAGGTAGGTATGGCTGTCTCTCATGGACAAGAGCCCAAGGAAGCTCCAGGCAGCCAGGCATCCTGCTTCCTTTCCCTCCCTTCTTCTTTTACCTCCCTCTCTCTCGTCCACTCCCTCCATCCTCCTGAATGGCGAGCTGTGCCAAGAGCAAGATTGCATTTGACAAAGCAACTGCCGTCCCACAGGCCAGGGCTCCTGTCAATGCCACATCTCATGCACTGTATTTGTAAGGAGCTTCTGGATAGGCCAGAGAGCATGGCTCACTAGGAGAAGGGTAAGGATTCCCAGCAGACAGGGTGTCTGATGTATTCCGTCACATGAAGAAGAAGTTGGCTTCAAAGGTCACTTCTTGGGGGAGGTCTGTATTATATCTATGCCCTTAAAGTATTAGTATGCAAATTAATGTTTGGTTTGGGCAAAGACGGACAGTTTGAACCCTGTTTCAACGCTCCCACTCTGGCCTGAGCCCCTTCCCTTGGGCCTGTCCTACACGAGGTAGCTCAGTTCATCAGAAGTTGTAGATAAACAGGATTCATCATGACTCTGACACTACATAGTTGTGTAAGGCCTGGGGCCAGTTACTCTGCCTCAGGGTCTGGTTCACTCATCTATCAAGTGGGAGAAATGATGCCCACCTCAGGGCGCTGGATGGGATGGACAGTATGTGGGAAGGCCCCTTGGTAGGTGGAGAGTCCACACTTCCCTCCTGTCACACTCCCCAGCTCCCATTTCCCTCTCACTGCAGCCCAAGCAAAGCCTGTGAGATGTCACCCAGTGTGATCCTGTGCCCAGGACAGCACATTGCCCTGCGATCATGCATCAGTACTCAAAGTGGCCCTGACTAGACTCGTCAGTTTCTAACTTGGCAGGAGCTTAGCCTGGATTAACAAGGCCTCTCATTCCAGTGGTGTTTATCATCACGCTTCCTTGCCTATGATGTCAGCAAAACCTGCCTCCTTGAACCAACTGAGAGGTGAGACCGGTGGAACTCATAACCACAGCCTGTTAGAAGTTAGTTAAGTTGGCGTACAACAGATATGACAACTAGTGGCCAAGGCATGTGGCCCACGAGCCTTCTCGCCATTGCCCCCCGCGATGGTATGACACAGCAACTTCCACCTCCTCTTCCCTGGGCCGGGAGCCTCTCCCCAGACATGTGGGGTCACCATGTGGCAGAAGGTGAGGCAGGAATGGCTCTGTGTCTTCTACCTTGGCCTCCTCCTACCTGATAGCTGTGCCAGCACCTTAGGGCAAGGAAATATCATAGAGTGACCAGAAATGAACCCACGGTACCACAGGCAAACATCCGCATGAGGTATATTTCAGGTCTGGGCCCACTGAAGTGGGTAGGGATGGTCACGAATGGGAAACGAGAGACAACAACCTCTCCCTTCCCACATTCATATTGAAACAATGCCCCAAAGACTTAAACCAGTGACTCAGGAATTAAATAGAAATTCTTGAGGTTACCGAATGGCAGATAAGAAAAAAAAAAAAAAAAAAAGAAGCTTGTGGAAACACTAAAACTCCCTCTACCTGAAAGATGGTAAAGCTGGCTAAAATTGGTTGGGACCAATACGGCCAACTGGAGTCTGCGCAGAACGAGCTTACTGACGTCACAGCCAGAATTTCCACCACATGTTTCACATTCACCCCGCTCGCTGAATTTGCACAAACCTTCCATGAGGATGCAGAGAGAGATAACTGTGCATGCCCAAGGACTTTCCAGACCTCACCCTTCCTGCCACCAATCACCTGCTAATCCCAAAATCCATCCCCTAAGCCTCTTCTACTACAAATGCTGCCTGAAAGCCAGCAAGCACAGGGAGACAGATTTGAGTTGGATCCTGTCTCCTTATTGGTCGATATGAAATAAAAGCTTTTCTTTTCTTAAAAACCCAGTGCCATAGTACTGGCTTCTAGTGCCCTGGACAATGAGCCCTATCACCTGGTAACAATGCCATGCTTCTCACTCCACCCCAAAGTTACGGAACTATGGTGGGAGAAGGGTAGCTTTCTAATTTCCTCTGTACTTGTAGGGAATGGATGGTAGGTTAAGATCTGGAAAACGGGAGGTTAGGTCAGCTGGTCAGCTGCTGGCTAGCTCAAAATCTGCAGTGTTTTGTGTAACAGTTACCCCTTCTTGAGAGAGTAGCAGTCAGTCCCTCCTCCCAGGGCTGCCATGGTGATGGTCGGTGTGATGACCATTTCAAGCCACACTGCAACTCTACACACTAGAGGACAGGCAACAAGAGACAGCTGGAGGAGCCCCCAGTCCAATGCTCACCTCAGCCCCTTCTCATATCCCTGCTATGGTGTGCAGAGTGGCGATGCTGGTCAAGGCCACCAGCTTTCCTCAGAGGAGTCTGAGGGGAGGGGACTTCGGCTTTTGTCAATATTCTGCATCTGGTAGAACTAGCCCAATGACGTGCTGCCTACCTATAGCCTCATTCTGCCCTCCTAACAACTCTGTGAAGTAGGTAGGGCCAAATGGACCCATTTTAACTATGTAGAAATTGAGCCACTAAGCAATTTATCTCGGTCCCCCTAGGATGGGCTACCCAGGGGGCAGAGAAACAAGTTTTCCCATACCTGGAGTCTATTTTCAGAAACAGACTTTCCATTTTGAATGACAATATGCACCACTTGAATCAGCGCCACCTAGGTCCCTGGAGTCTCTTTAATTGTCTCACTTGGTGAAAATGTGCAGGCCTAGTTATTTGAAACCTACAGTTTCCAAAGAGCTGCCATGGCTAGTTACTAAACTGACTATTCTCCTTTGGGCTACATTAAATTTTTTGTTTTGATTTAGAAGAGAGAGTGAAGCAGGAGATGAAATCAGCGACAATATTCACTGATGTTCACTGAGAAACCATGTGAACTGCAAACAAATGACCCATATGCTTCCCAGGTGACACCCTCCCCTCCCCTCCAACCCCCTAAAACCAAGCTAAACAAAACAAAGGAAGAAAAACAAGGTTGTTCTAAAGTCTGCATTTCTGGATGAACATGAATAGGATTCAGGTGTGTCTGTGGTTCTGCAACTTCTCAAAGAGATCCACAGATTCTTTCCCACATGAGTCTGTAAGTTAAGCACTCAAAAGTAAACATGCCTTTCCAAAGCCTTCTTGCCTTGGCTCCTACCCAGTGTTCTCTGTAATCTCTTCTACTAAAGTTCACAGAGTCCTAAACTGATCTGTGGACTGCTGGTCATTGCCTCCAATCCCTCTGTTATTTCTAAATTAACATGTTTAAGCCAAACTCATCCACCAATCTCCTATAGACCATCAGCCTCTCCTGCAGGTCACCTCATGCCTGTGAACTATTTCCTCTGTTCTTCCAGGCTTTAAACTTTAACCACCCATTTCCCAGACAGGTTGGGAAAATGAGCCAAGGATTGGAATCCAAAGACCCCATCAATTATGGCAACCTTGAGATTAGTCCTCAGTTTGCCCACCTGTTAAATAATAGGATGAGACGTTTGGGATGATAGCAAAGGCTCCTTCCAGATCTAGCAATAAATTATTCTTGGAGTGCAGTGGAAGCTTTCCTTTGTGTTTCAGATCCCTGTCACAAGACAGGTGCAGTCATGAGGGACTTGGACAACTGCAAAATCTTCCTAACTGGTCTTTGCCACCTGCAATCCCATCTGCCAACACAGCCACTAGATTACTCTCCACCATGATCAAAGGAAGCCAATGGCTTCCCGTTGACTCCTACTCTGAAATCTTTGTCTGTTGGGGAGAGACCTCCACAGCCAGGCATATTGTTCCTATCTCGTGCTCTCTGCTCAAGCCACTGGTCTGCTTTGTTTCTAGACACTCTTGCTTCATATCTTCTCCACTTCTACTTGTCCTAACATCCATATCAAGGTCTAATTCAAGCCCTCTGACTCCTGACTATACCAGTGTTGGTGACAGTTCCTCCTAACTTCTTTCACAATGTCTATACTGAGAATTTCTTTTATCAGATCAAGTGACTCTATAATTTTTAATCAACGAGATTGAAAATCTTTCCAGGCAAATGACATGCCACTGCCTTACACAGAAAATGATAAACTATGTCTTTGTTGATTAAGACACTCATTTGCTGAAAACACTTTCACTGAGCACCTACTATGGGCCAGGCTTTGAGAATATATAAATAAAACCCAAACTTTAAAAGCATGCAGTCTGGAGGTGCAGACAGGTAAGTAAAAAGGTTATTAGATTGCACAATAATATGTGCTATAAAAGGGCTTTGCCCAGGGAGTCACAGGTTGGAGTTCAAAGGTTGATCAGAAATCCCTATCTTTGGAGGGAGTGCAGGGACAACAGGAAGTGTCCTTCAGAGGGAGTTGCCATCCTGGCCAAGTCTTGAAATTGGCCAGACAAGTAAATGGGATAAAGGGTAACCAAGGCAGAAGGAACAAAATATGTGAAGGCACGAAGATATGAGAGAATTCACGGGCCAGTCGGGGAACTGAGAGTAGCTGGTATAACTGGAGCTCAGGGGGTAAGAAGAGTGGTAAAGGCTGAGACAGACAGAGAAGGGTCTTAGATGTTCAGGTTCTGTCTTCAAGGGAACAGGGAACTATCGATGCAATTAGAGCAAAGGACTCCCTTGTCCGGATGACTCATTCCAGAAAGATTGTTGTGGCAACCTGGCAGAGCTTGGATTACAGGGGAACCCGGAATGGTGACAGCTCCCCTACATCAACAGCCGAGAACTAGGTGGATTCAAGAGTTATTAATGAGATGGGAGCAACATGAATTGTGGCTAACTGAACATGGGGAAAGAGGAGGAGAGAGCAAGATTCACTTTTAGGTTTCTGGCCTGGACACCTGGAAAGGAGGTGTTGACATTCACTGAAATAGGGAATATTGTGGAGGGAGCACATTTAAGGGAAAATAAAATGTCTCATTGCGGATCCATTGAGTTTCAGGTGCCCAGATGAAGAAGCCTAGAGCACGTGGATCTCAGTTTCATATACCAATGTAGGCTATAGAAAGGCAATGTAAATTGGAGATGCAGATGTTATAATCTTGATATCTCTCCAGACAAGAATACAGAGCAAGAAAACCAAAGAAAAAGTCCTGGGGAACACTGACAGTTTAGGTACAGCTGGAAGAGGAGGACTCTGTAAAAGGTACTTAGGAAAAGTCACACAGGTAGGAGGTAAACCAGTTCCTGAACAGGCTAGTGAAATGGGACTGACCAGAGATGTTTCCCTAGTTACACTGTTGATCCCTCAAGAGCAATCACTGTGCCTCCTAATCAAGTGGCTGCATTATTATATTGGTTAAACAAATGAGGAAGGCCAAGCACTCACACCTGTAGTCCCAGCACTTTGGGAGGCTGAGGAGGGATGATAATCTGAAGCTTGGACTTCAAGACCAGCCTGGGCAATGTAGCAAGATCTTATCTCTAAAACATATTTTTCAAAAATTAGCTGGGCCTGGTGGCGGCATGTGCCTGTAGTCCTAGCTACTTGGGAAACTGAGGCAGGAGGATCGCTTGAGCCCAGGAGTTCGAGGCTGCAGTGAGCTAGATGGTGCCACCGCACTCCAGCCTAGGCAACAGGACAAGACCCTGTCTCTTAACAAAGAAGAAGAAGAAAACAAAGCAAATGAGGAACAATATGACTAGGAGTTCAAAACCAGCCTGGGCAACACAGCAAAATCTCATCTCTAAAAAATATTTTTCAAAAAATTAGCGAGCCATGGTGGCACATGCTTGTAGTCCTGGCTACTTGGGAGGCTGAGGTGGGAAGATCGCTTGAGACCAGGAGTTCAAGGCTGCAGTGCGCTAGACGTGTGGCAGGCATGCTGAGGTGATGACATGCATCTTGGATGTTAGGTGTCTGCCTTCTATTCTCCTTGGGAACATTTTGTTAGAAGTGTTTGTAAGAGCACCTTGGTATGTTAAGAACCACGGCTAACATAGGTGCTTCCTTTTGCTGTCTATTGCATCTAGTGTCTGAAGTTCCTGCATCAACTTTCATTATTTTTAGATTTCATGTCTGGAGAATGTATGTTTTGGGGGGCATGGGTTACGGAAGTAGGAAGGATAGCAGGCGAAATAGCCTCAACAGTCTACGATTGGCACCACAGGCTGTCTTCCTATTAGTTAATGATCATTCTGAGAGGTTACTAAGTGTTGCTAAGCAATAAGAGTTGCCTGAAAGTGTATGCTAAAGAATATGGATTATTGGGCACAAATCAGCTAATTCCACAGAGTCATCTGGTACCTAAATGAAATGGACTTTATGCCTCTGGCATCTCATTTGGGGTACGGTGAGCAATCACCTAATACCGTCAGCCTTTGCAGTTCTTGCTGGGCACTTCAGCGTCTGCTTCATGTAAGTATTCACTGCACAAGTCCTGTTATTGACCAACTGATATATACCTTTGTGATGAGGTATTCTCGGAAGAACTAGATTAGAAGGAGGTGACAGTTTGATCTTCAGTCACGCAGGGAGAGGGAAAGAAAAGACCACAGAGCAGCCTATATAGTTTACAGCTATCTATAATCTGAATTAACATTCATTGAGCATGCATCTGATTTTTACATTCAGATGCAAGCCAAGACTTGGAAAAAGGCATACACTCAGGTTTTCTCATATAAATTCAAGTCCCACATAGGAGAAAAATGGCTGAACAGCCACTGATTTACACACGTAATAAAAACGGGGTTTATTAAACCTACTTCTTTCCACCTCCATGTTGGTAGGGAGAAGTAGGTAAATCTTCACACATATTTATAGGCCTGCAGTAATTCAGCCTTGCTTTATAGTCATACAGCTCCCTAACATACACTAGAATAATATTCTAGACCAGACAATTTCTTAGAAATATGTTGTTTCGGAAAAACTGAAATTTTCCAGCTTGCACTAAGATTAGCCAAGCTAAACCCATCTGTCTCCTGCTTAATGTAGTCTATGGAGAAACCTTCATGGGACAAAAATCTGCCTTTATATTTCACAGGCATAAGGTAAGATTTGTGTGCCTCTTGGGTAAACAGACCACAGATATGAAGTCATCATCAAAAGATCAGATTCTGAGTTCCATGCGTTTTCTTTCAGCTTCTCAACCCCGAGCCTACCAGGACCTATGTAAGAAGGAAATTCCACCGTGATCTGCAACCTTTGGGTAGACCAAGAATATTCCAACATCTCTGAAGTCCTTTGTCATTCGAGTATGTTGACAAACTCCTATCCCAAGCAGTATGCAGTTCCCCACATAAACCCCCTTAACAGGGGACCTAATCTGACCTCATCATGGGAGTCAGTTGGTTGATAAGGAGATCACCCGTGAAGATATGCCAGGCAAATGCTGGGTGGGAATAGACAGGACTCAGTTTCTTCAAACAGGAAAAGAAAGAAGTGCTGGCCAGGCACAGTGGGTCATGCCTGTAATCCCAGCACTCTGGGAGGCCAAGGCGCGCAGATCACCTGAGGTCAGGAGTTCGAGACCAGCCCAACCAACATGGCAAAACCCCGTCTCTCCTAAAAACACAAAGAGTAGCCGGGCATGGTGGGGGGCACCTGTAATCTCAACTACTTGGGAGGCTGAGACAGGAGAATCACTTGAACCCGGGAGGCGGAGGTTGCAGTGAGCCGAGATTACGCCATTGCACTCCAGCTTGGGTGACAGAGTGAGATTCCATATCAAAAAAAAAGAAAGAAAGAAAGAAAGAAAGAAATGCTGTTAGATGAAGACACACGGTCTTCAGGTTGGTAGGAGTGTAAGGGGTGAGAGTAAGTGCCTCTCACCCCTTAGAACTGCTCAGGGGACAGAGGAACACAGCAGAGGGTGACAAGTCATGACCTCAAAGGAAAGGATCAAATAAATGAGGGCTGGGAAATTTTTTTCAGGCAGGCAGTAAAGAAGAGCAATAACCAAAGTAGTGTCCTAAGATGGATAATTCTTAGAACAGGTTTTCTGAAGAAGAGATGTCCATTTTCTTTCAATCTATTGAGGCTACCTAAGCAAGGGAAAAGAGACACTTCCAGTTCCCAAAGCTATGTGATAACCAGGGGACATTTCAAACTGAAATAAGAGAAAGACTTTCAGTATTTACAAACTCTGCCTACTGCTAAGGAAATCTGAGGCCACACCAAAAGCAATTAGATAATTCTTCCTTGAAAGCCTATAAAAAGAAAAAATGGTTTATGAACACATAACTATAGAATAACAAGAAAAGGATCGAACAGAACCTAGGTGGCACCTCTCTGGCTCTTGTTGCTTTAATCATACATTATCTTAATAAAGATGGATTAATGTTTACATTTGTCAAAATAAAGAACTCCAGTTTAACAGAAATTTCAGAGGAAGTGGGTCATTCAATTTCTCCCAATTAACCACATTAAAGGAGATCTTGCAATTTGGATCCGAAAGGACATGACCCAGGCATCATCAGGAGGAACCGCGTCTCCTAATTTTACACCCTCTATCTAAGACCATAGATGAGAACATATATAAGTTCTCAACCTCGGTTACAGATCAGCCTCACCTGTCGAGCTCTGTAAAAGTACAGATACTCAGCTCCCCTCCCACCTCACCCAGAAGATCTGAAAATGGGGCCTGGGCTCTGTAAAAAAAAAAAAATTTTTTTGAATGAAAGAGGAAACAGCTTTCTCACACACTTTTAGTGGGAGTGTGAACTAGTTCAATTCTTTTGGAGCCTACACACTTTGATCCAGCAATTCCACATCTAGGAATGAAAACTTTAGATATACCACAGAAGTGTACGAAGACTGGAATCCAAGGATGAAAACAATCTAAATCCCTAGAGGCATTGTTAAGTAAATTATGGCATATCCAGACCATAGGCTCTATGCAGCCAGCAGATTTATATGAATTAATATGGAAAAATCTCCAAAAAATATCAAATGAAAAAGGCAAGATGCACAACACTATGTATTGTATGCATATACATATATTTCCATATTCCCATACACACAATATACACCCACCCACCCACATATATGTATATTAATGCTTATAAACACAAAGGGAACGTCTGGAAGAGTATGCAGAAACTGTGGACAGTTAAATCTGGAAATGGAATATGGGAACTCAAGGTACACTTTGTACAGTCTTATTTTACAACAATCGTATATTACTTTTGTAATAAAATGTCCAATTTCTTTAAAAAAATCACTGGTTATTATCATGTGAGGCCAAGATTGAGAACCACTGGTCCAGAGGAAAACAGTCCCTGTGGATGTTAAGGAGCTTGCAAACCCTACCTTGTAATGAAACCAACCACCCACACCTCAAGAATATTTGCACCATGTCATACCCATGATTCACCAGAAGGTGGTGCTCCAGAGGCAACCACTCAGGCCTCCAACCAAAACCTGTCCAACCAATTTTGCATTAACCTGTCTTTTTGCTACTCTAAGGACTATTTATGCCCCAAAGCATTCTACACTACTGCTTCTATAAAGGGCATTTTAGAAACACAGATGTCATATGCATTTTTCCCCATAAAAATCTACCAGTTAGTCAAAACATTCTAATATAACTCTAGGAAACGTTGACCTGAAAGGAGCTGACACTGCTTGCTCTGGCCTCCCCCTCCTCTTCCACACTATTTCCCTGTTGTCTTTTCTCTGATTTACTCATCTTCTTATCTTATTCCAGGGTCAGTTCCACAAAGGCAGGCAGCCATCAGCTATGTGAGGCATTTGTCCTTTTGAATTTGTTCATACCTTTGGCGTAGAACAGGTGGTACGGGACATAGGGCAACCCAGGGCAAGTACCACGAGTTTGCCTCCCCTCCCACTAACACTCATGTTCTAGAAGTGGGTGTGTTGCCACAGCAACTGTCAAATCCCATCCATTACACCGCCTCTAACCTCCCAACGTCTTCTTTAAACACGTTTGAGATGTGTGGTTCTGTTGCCCTGGCAGTGCACAGCCGCAGGTCCCTTGCCAGGTGGCAAAGTTCTCCTTATCTGGGCAGGAGGGATTTAGCCCCGCCGAGTATTAGCCATCATATACATACATTTTAAATTTTCTCTTTTTTCCCCCTCTCATTATATCTCAAACCCATGTCCCGTAACATTCTGACCTGATCATTTCCTGTGAATTACTGGTGCATATTTAATGAAAATTCATTCTTAATATCAGCCAAGAAAAACTCAACAAGTCACTTATATTGTATCCTTTCTTTCCGTGAATATAATTTTTGCTCATTCTTCAAGACACAATTCAAGGATCATCTCCGATCTTCCCTCCTCACTCTATTCAGAGCTGGCCATTCTTGCCTTCCTGATTCTACCTCATAAATAATCTGACGCCATCTACCACACTCCATGCACAATTAATTATATCTCTTTGCCATTTATAAGCTTCTCAAGTTTAAAGGATGACATCTTCCTTATCTCTGAATTACCAGCACCTTGCCAGGCCCTCAGTAAATGATTAAAAATAATCGTAAATAATGATGAATAAATGCACTCCAAAAAAAATCCATGGGCTTGTGGTTTTCCATAAATTTTTATTATGTTATTAAATCACTGAATAACAGATGACAGCTGTGTATCCGACTTGACAGCAAGACCTAAAAAACATACACACAAATGCTTTTTAAAAGGGAGAATACAGAAAGGTCCATTTCCTGAGACTTTAGAGCCATCCTCTTTCTTGTTCTTGTTTTTCAGATCCAGGAAGTGCATGGAAAGGGAGCCTTCTCCATATGGAGAGAAGCAGTGAAGTCCTGAAGAAGGAAGCCGTAACATTCCTTGAGTACTCACAAGGCGGCCTGACATCTGGTCCACACTTGGGGAAAAGAGGCCACATCCCCACATGGAGATCTATTTTTGCATTCTGAGCTGCTGATGCTTTGCTCGTACAACTTGCCTTACACACAGAAAGGGGAAGGAAACTAATATTTACCAAGTGCCAGCTACATGCCCTGTGCTGCTTCACGTGTGTATCTCTCCCCCTATATTGTGTATCTTCAGAGAGCTCACCAGGTATGTCTCTGAAAAGCACATGGAAGTGAACACTGAATACTTCCAACTTTCTCCACTCACCCGGCTGATGGCCACATGCACAGCTGATGCCCAACACATCCATATATTCATGTATACTTCTTTATAAGGACTTCTCACCATGGTCGAAGGAGAAAATCTATTCGTGAAAGACAGATTCTCTTGACCATATGCGTCTCCCTGTTGCACTGGGGCAGATCAGCTTAATGTGGGCACAAGGAGAATGAAGCTTTGACTTATATGGACTGTGCTGTGGGTTTAGAACCAGCACCCTCAGGGACACAGCCAGACTCAGTGTTTCCAATCCCCCTCTACTAGGCTGTCCCTAAATCTTCCTGGGCTGCTGTGTTTATCACTTCATGGTGCTTCTTTTTTAAGATCACATCAGAAGAAACTGTAGCTTAGAAAGTCATCCCTCATGACTTAAAAGTAAAACCTGCATTAAAAACTACCCTCTCTGTGTCCTTTAAAGTTAAATTCCCTAGGAATTGGCTGAGGAGACCTTAGGGCCTCCCCAGAGGTGCATACGTTGCTCCTTTCCTCCTCACTCCCTCCACGTCTAGGTCCCTGGTACATATCTGCCACCGCATTGTGCCATCCACACAGGTGTTCTGATGGTTTTAGACATTCTACTACCTTGCACAAGGCAAAGTCTTCTACTGAGAAGTAGACCATTGAGTTGAGGCTCCATGAATGGGCTCTGGTGCCAGACTGCAGCTTCATGTTCCAGCCCTGCCACCTATTAATTGCCCCCAGCACCATTTTGCTCACTTTCTCTGGGCCTCAGTTTTCTCATCTGTAAAATGACAATAATAATAGTATACCTACCGAGTACTAACAGTCGTTCCCAGAGATTGAGTTTTAATGATATAACACATATAAACCACTCAGCCCAGTGCCCAGACTATAAGCAGCACTAAAGAAGGGTTAGCTATTATTACACCATTCTTTTTCTACCCATTCATTTGATAGGAGCTCTGTAGTCAGAGAAAACTTGGTGCATAGTTGACTGCCCAGTTCTCAGGATTTCACCAGCCAGGAGATAAAGGGGGAAGCTCTGCCCTCTCTCCTCAGAGCACAATGGCAATCGGCCGCTGCCCTGTCCAGCTGCCACACGTAATGGTCATTCCACCGGCATCCCCTATAACTCCTCAGGCACACACAGCACCTCAAATCTTAATACATAATAAATGTACATATTAATATAGTACATGTGATCTTTTGATACATGCGTATAATGTGTAATGATCAAATCAGGGTAACTGGGATCATTGATCATTTCTTTGTGATGGGACCATTTCAAATCTTCCATTATTTTGAAATATACAATAAATCCTTGTTAACCATAGTCACCCTACTATTAGTAGGGTGCGTATCTGTGTGTACAAATAAGTTCGAGATACAAATCTGTGTTTTAGTACCTCTTAACTAATCTCTCTAAATCCCACCTCCCAGCCCCCGCTAACCTTCCCAGCCTCTCTACCTCCACGAGATCAACCTTTTTAGCTCCACATTTGAATAAGAACATACAATACTTGTCCTCCTGTGAATGGCTTATTTCACTTAACATAAATGACCTCCAATTCCATCTATGTTGCTGCAAGTGACAGAATTTCATTCTTTTTTTTATGGTGGAATAGTATTCCATTGTGTATGTATGCCATATTTTCTTTGTCCATTCACCCACTGATGGACACTTAGGTTGATTCCATTCCTCGGCTACCATGAATAGTGCTGCAATAAACATGGGAATGCCGGTATCTCTTTGATATACTGATTTCCATTCCTTTGGATATAAAGGCGTACCTCAGAGATATTGCAGGACCAGTTCTAGACCACTGCAATAAAGCTAAGAATCCAATAAAGCAAGTCACATGAATTTTTTTGGTTTCCCAGTGGATGTAAGTTATGTTTATGCTATATTGTAATCTATCAAGTGTGCAATACCATTGTGACTAAAAACAATGTACATGCCTTAAGAACACTTTATTGCTAAACAATGGTAATGATCCCCTGAGCCTTTAGTGAGTCATTTTTACTGGTGATGGGCCTTGCCTTAATGTTGATGGCTACTAATTGATCAGGGTAGTGTTTGCTGAAGGTTGGGGTGGTTGTGGCAGTTTCTTAAAATAAGACAATAATGAAGTTTGCCCCATCAATGGACTCTTCCTTTCAGGAAACATTTTTCTGTAGCACACGGTGCTATTTGATAGCATTTTACTCACAGTAGAACTGATTTCAAAATTGGAGTCAATCCTCTCAAACCCTGCCACTGCTATACCAACTAAGTTTATGTAATATTCTAAATTCTTTGCTGGCATTTCAACAATGTTCACAGCATCATCACTAGGAGTAGATTCCATCTCAGGAAAGCACTTCCTTTGTTCATCTGCAAGAAACAATCCCTCATCCATTCAAGTTTTATCATGAGATTGCAGCAATTCAGTCGCATCTTCAAGTTCTACTTCTAATTCTAGGTCTCTCGCTATTTCCGCCACATCTAAAGTTATTTCCTCCACTGAAATCTTGAAGTCCTCCAAGTCATCTACCATAAGGGTTGCAATCAACTTCTACTAACTTCAATTAATGTTGGAGTTAGTTAATGTCCCTTCCCAAGAACCATGAATGTTTTTAATGGCATCTAGAGTGGTGAATCCTTTCAGAAGGCTTTTGATTTACTTTGCCTAGATCTATCAAAGGAATCACTATCAATGGCAGCTATAGTCTTATAAAGTAAATTTCTTAAGTAATGAGATTTGACAGTCAAAATTATTCCTTGATCCATAGGCTGAAGAATAAATGTGTTAGCCGGCATGAAAGTAACATTAATCTTCTTGTACATCTCCATCAGAGTTTTTGGATAACCAGGTAAACTGCCAATGAGCGGTAATATTTTGAAAGAGCTTTTTTTTTTTTTCTTTTTTTTTCTGAGCAGTAGGTCTTAACAGTGGGCTCAAAGTATTCAGTAAACCATGCTGTAAACAGATGTGCTCTTATCCAGGCTTTGCTATTCCATTTATAGAGCACAGGAAGAGTAGATTTAGTATAATTCTCAAAGACCCTAGGATTTTTGGAATGGTGAATGAGCACTGGCTTCAATTTAAAGTCACCCACAACATTGCCCACTAACAAAAGTCAGCCTGTCCTTTGATGCCAGGTGTGGATTTCTCTCTAGCTATGTTTTACATGGTGTCTTCTTTCAATACAAGGCTGTTTAGTCTATACTGAAACTCTGTTGTTTAGTACAGTCACCTTCATCAATGAGCTGAGCTAGATCTTTTGGATAATTTGCTGCAGTGTCTACACCATCTCTTGCTGCTTTGCCTTGTACTTTTTTGTTATGGAGATAGCTTCTTTCCTTAAACCTCATGAACCAACCTCTGCTAGCTTCAAAATTTTCTTCTACAGCTTCCTTACCTCTCTCAGCCTTCGTAGAATTGAAGAGAGTTAGGCCCTTGCTCTGGATTAGGCTTTGGCTTAAGGGAATGTTGTGGATGGTTTAATCTTCTATCCAGGACACTCAAACTTTCTTTATAACAGCAATACGGCTGTTTCACTACTTTCTAATCATTTGTGTGCTCACTGGGGTAGTGCTTTGAATTTCCTTCAAGAACTTTTCCTTTGCATTCACAACATAGCTAACTGTTTGGCTCAAGAAGCCTTGCTTTTGGCCTGTCTTGGCTTTTGACCTACCTTCCAAATTAAGCTTACTCATTTCTAGCTTTTGACTTAAAGTCAGAGACCTGCGACTCTTCTGTTCACTTGAGTGCTTAGAGGCCATTGTAGGGTTATTAACTGGCCTACTTTCATCCTTCGTGTTGTGTCTCAGGGAACAGGAATCCCAAGGAGAGGGAGAGAAATGGGGGAACAGCCAGTTGGTGAAGCAGCCAGAAGAACACACGTAACATGTATTAAGTTCACCATCTTATATGGGTGTGGCTCACGGTGCCCCCAAACAATAACAATAGTAACATCAAAGATCACTAACCACAGATCACCATAACAAATATAATAATAATGGAAAACTTGAAATATTGCTAGAACCACCACAATATGACAGAGACATCAAGTGAACACATGCTGTTGGAAAAATGGTGCCAACAGGCTTGTGCAATGCAGGGTTACCACAAACCTTCCATTTTTAATAAACACACTATCAGCAAAGTGCAATACAGTGAAGTCCAATAAAATGAAGTACGGCCGTATACCCAGCAGTGGCACTGCCGGGTCATATGGTAGATCTATTTCTAGTTTTCTGAGGAACCTCCACACTGTTTTCCATAGAGTACAGCACTTTAATTCTTGAGGCTGCACCAAGGCCTTCTGTTAATGTTGGTTGTGCTTATTTGTCTGGTTTTCTTTTTCAGCACTGAGGAAGAAAGATCATTTTGAGGCAGGTTCTCCTTGGGTTGTCAAGAGAGACTCCTTTCACATTCCAAAGCAAAATATCTTGGAATTCTGTACCAGTGAGCCCCCTGCTCTCCAACAAAGAATAACCAAAGGGAATGCAGAATTCTAATGAATGAGGCTGGCCTTTTTTTTTTTTCCTAACTAGGCTCAAAACAGGCTTATTTATTAATACAATGAATGCAAAGTGCTAGGAAAGATTAAGAGCTGAGCAAACAGACTTAGAATTAACTCAATCAGGCCTTATGAACGAAATGCATTTCTTTTTATAAAAAGTTCCCTGAGACCCCCAAGTGAATCTGCAATATCTAGAATCACATATGAATATATAGGTAAATTTATATATGAATATATGGCAACTATACTGAATTGTTAATTCTGGGTGATAAGAATAAGGATGTTTGCCACATTTAAAAAAAATTGTTCTATATTTTAAGTCATTCTCAAAGTAATTTTTCAAATGCCTCGTCATATGAATAACTGTATGCACTATTTTATGCAGAGAACTTTGCTATCTCATCTTGGCAAAAGGGGTGTTATTTTCCCCAGCATATTAGTAAACTGAGGCACACTAAACTGAACAGAAGCAGCAAATGCGAGGAGGCTCAGGCAACTCTGGATATTGCCAGAGGCTCACACTGTATTTCCTGCTGTGGGCACACAGGGTCTGGGGTACACAGAATGAATTCTGTGCAGGGATACTGAGGGCACTGCAAGTCCAGGGATCACTCTGTTCTAACTCTTGAGTCAGTGAACCAGAAGGGCAGCTTCCTGCCAGCTGCACATACCTCTGTGGTGGGGTCAACTACTCATGGCCTGGTGCTTGGAAGCCTTTAGCAAGGCCAAGTCTGTTTTAGCGCCACTTATCACTGGCTGGCATAGGGAGACATGCCATTCTGTAAACCAATCAAATCCTGTGCTCAAAGAAGCTATACCCTGACATACCACATGGAGAGGAGGGGCATTCTCCTGCATCTATTAACCAAAGAAACATAAGTTGATGTTTTTTCAAAATATTTATATCCATCTGCATCCTCCCTTCCCCACACCCAACATGGAGCTTCTCTACTTACCCAGTTAAAAATCCCAATTAAGAACCTGTGGGATGAGTTTTAAGAACTCTTACAGGTGATCTGGGAACATGCAGGCTGGAGCTGCTGACTTCCAATCATGTCTCTGTGATTAAAGGGTGGAAAATTGGGGGGTCAATATCCACTTTTATTTGTAAGCATCTAAATCTTCTTCTCTGAAAACACTCTTCATTCTTGAATCTCTTTTTTTTAATTTAAATTTATTTATTTATTTATTTTTTGAGACAGGGTGTGGCTCTGCTGCCCAGGCTGGAGTGCAGTGGTGCAATCTCAGCTCACTGCAACCTCTGCCTCCTGGGCTCAAGCAATCCTCCCACCTCAGCCTCCCTAGTAGTTGGGACTACAGGTGAGTACACCACACCTGGCTAATTTTTTTCTATTTTTGGTAGAGATGGGGTTTCATTACATTGCCCAGGCTGGTCTCAAACTCCTGAGCTCAAGCGATCCACCTGCCTTGGCCTCCCAAAGTGTTGGGATTACAGGTGTGAGCCATGGCATCTGGCCTTGAATGTTTACCAATCAGAAAACAGTGAAACTGGCCAGGTGCGGTATGTTTACCGATCAGAAAACAGTGAAACTGGATGGGTGCGGTTTGTTTACCAATCAGAAAACAGTAAAACTGGCCGGGCACGGCGGCTCATACCTGCAATCCCAGCACTTTGGGAGGCCAAGGAGGGCGGATCACTTGAGGTCAGGAGTTCGAGACCGGCCCAGCCACCACGGTGAAAACCCCTCTCTTCTAAAAATACAAAAATTAGATGGGCACTGTGGTGCATGTCTGTAATCCCAACTACTCGGGAGGCTGAGGCAGGAGAATCCCTTGAGCCCAGGAGGCAGAGGTTGCCGTGAGCTGAGATTGCGTCACTGCACTCCAGCCTGGGTGACAGAGTAAGATTCCATCTCAGAAAAAAAAAAAAAAGAAAAGAAAAGAAAACAGTGAAATCTTCATGAGAAAAACAGCTCACTGAAGTATTATGAGGAGCCTATCAGCAGGGGTGTATCTGCACTTCGCCTCCTCCAAGACCATCCTGAGTCATGTCTGGCCCAAAGGCGTGCATCATGCTATCATGACCCTTTGCAAAGACCCACCATGTTGAACAAAACTCTGCCAACATACGCACTCATTTCAAACCACTTCCAATGAAATTAGTGTATCCGTTACTTCAATCATTCAACAAATGTTTCCTGTATATCACCTCTGGGACAAAGCAGCTGCCTAGGTGCCGGAGATAATAGCCAGTCCCCACCTCTGGGAAACTTGCAAGTCAACTACAGGGAGTCCACAGGGACCTACCAAGGTATCTAGAGTGCTTTGGGAGTTGGGAAGATGGACTTCAAAAAACCTTCACCTGTTTTATGCAAAATGAGAAAATCTTGCAGGATTAAAGTATTTACACTGGTATGAGGATAGGCCAAACACAGGTCCAACAACAAATTACTGATTCTCAAAGTAGTCCAGACATAGTCCTTTCTGAATAATAACCGTCCTGTTAGAATGCACCACGGAAAAGCACGGTGCATTGTTTCAATTAATTATAAAATGAAATTACATTCCCTGAACACTTCCCAAGTGCGGGCAGAGGGTAGATGCCTTATGGTGTGTTGTTTTGCTGGGTGGCAAATGGCAACTGGCCAGGGCTTACACATTGACTATGGCTAGTACACCAAAGAGATAATCTACACACGAGTAATGCAGAACTGACTCTTGATACTGGCTGTAGATGACTCTCAATCATCAACTATGAGAGCGTTCATCGATCAAAAAAAGAAAACGTGGCTTTTAAAAAATACCGGTCTTATTTATAAAGGGAAGGGGTAGATAGCTCCAAATAAATGTCTCAACTTCAACTCTTTCTCAACACTTTCAGAAGACCTCTTTCAATGTACAGAGTGACTTCACCTTTTCAATAACCTTATCTAACCTCCCCTGGAATGACTAATATGATTGCAACAGTTATTACTCTTTGAAGCAGCATGCTTCTCCCCTGCCTCCTCTCTGATTGAGCTAATGCATCTACCAGCAATGTGAGAACTTGGCATTATTTTTAAAGTTAATTACCAGCAGGTTTTTGAGACAGGTGGAATGGATTTCTGTCACCTCCCTTCTGCAGAGTAAGTAAAGACTGTACCCGCGGACTGGCAGGAGGCTGTATCCCAGTCCCTGAGATTTGGGGCATCCTCTGTGACAAGGGAGGCCTTCCAACATGGTAGGAAGCAGTAACCTGGCACGTGCATCCAGCTGGACAAGTTTCTGTAAGTCTTGATTGGTTGTTGCTTGGCTGGATGATACTGATGGCAAAAGCAACATTCCAAAGCAGTAAATATAAGACTCTGAATAAGGCTTGGCGCTTGGGAAATCCTTATGGAATTTCTGGCTTCGTGTGATGGGGAAAAAGAGTTTATTTTGAAGCATTTGTTATGAGAGGGGTCTATTCCATTGAGAAGAGAAACATCAGTTATTATTCCAATAAATCTTTGTTTTCTAACCATTCAGATCTTTCCTAAGGAAGGTTTAAAATTCTAAAACCAACTTTATTTTCAAACGCAGTCAAGCTTCAGGTGGCCACTTATAAGAACAAACAATAGAGGAGCTTGGGGAAGCGAGATTACCCCAAAAATGAATTATACCACCTCTTTCTCCTAATTCCTCTTTTTGAAATTAGATACTTGTTTTACTGAAGGCAAAACAGCCAGCTTGGCCCCTGAGAAAAGTGAGATGAGAATGGCAGTAGGGGTGGAAAAAGGAGGGTACTATCGAGAGGTAAAGTACAAGGGTGGGTAAAAGAAATAAAAATAGACAAGTCAGGGAAAACCAAATGGCAAAGGTCCATTTGTTTGTTTTAACAGTGTTTGCCATTCCAGGCGGCTTGCTGAAGTTCCTTCCTTCCATGGCTGGCCTTGGACCAACATTAGAAAAGTCTTAGATCTTTGGAAAGAAGGTTTGGACAACAAAGTTGTTTTATCTGGGAGGGTAACTAGCTTACTCAAGAGTTCCAGGACTTTGGTTTTGATGTTATTACCTTGGCCTCAGTTTCTGTGTCCCAGGCGGTCCTGGCTCTGTTTACTGATTTTGCAAGAGAAAAGGGTAGCCCGAGGAAGGAAGGGGCTTCTCACAGGCACCACTGCCACATTTAGCTGGATCACCTTAGTACCTGGGCACCGCAAAGAAGATGAAGGCGGGGGAAAAGTAAAACATTTTCTAAAGGTCCTATCTCTCGACACTCATAAGAGGGAAACAACACTTCTCTAACTTACTCCCCAAATAGACACCGCCGTGGATGTTCTGCCAAGGAGTGATGTGAAAGTGTGTTCCGAAGTGAAATGTAAGCTTGGCCCCGTGCCCAGCTCTCTGCTGTATTTTGCACAGAGTGCTGCAGGCTGAAGGACCAAAGGAACACATTTCTCTCCACGTGACTGCAAGAGCCAGGCAGCCCAAGCAGATTTCTTTGTGTTAATAAAATGTGATCTCTAGACTGTACACACCAACAGCCCTGGAAAACGTGAGCCAGAGAGAAGGACCCAAGGAAACCCATGGCCCTGGCTGAAAAGGGACTGCAGCTGACGGCACACTGTGTTGTATCGAGGCAGGGGCATTGCAGGCCTGGCAAATGCAAGTGAGAACACAGCCAGAGATGGAAAGACATGTCAAAGGCTCAGGGGAATGCTGCTTAAGAAATGAAAACAATCCATGGAATCCCATCAAATATGATCCCGCGCAAATGTTTACTCTTTCTTGGTGGGCCACAGACCAAAGTCCTCAATGGACACTCTCAAGACTTTGGATATACCTGGGATCCAAGGTACCATGTCTCAAGACTGAGATCATTCCAAATATGGCAGGAGCTTGACTCCTAGGTTAAACTGTGTATATTCTGGTCTGGTGTAAGGTGTGACAAATACACATATTTCCATACTCTCACCCCACAGGGACCCAGGCAAATGCGGTCAACTCTCTATGAACCAGGGCAGCCATGGGAGGCAATCACAAGGATCCCAAACAATCACCATGGGGTGGCCTGGACTCTGGGGAGCTTTGCTGTTGTGGGCAGCCCCTGACTCCTTGCTTCAGTGGTCGTGGTCTCCACTGGCCAAGAGACCACTGCTCAAGGTCTCAATCTATTCTATATTTATCTGTATCTTGGGAAGGGAGGAGGTTCCTAGGCTGAGGAAGAAAGGGCATTAGTGGCCCCTGCTCACTGGGTCCCTTTCAACGTATTACTTAATCTCCGGACTTTCAAATTCACTGTGCCCTGTGGTCAACTTGTTCCCAATTTGAACAGGGTGTTGGGGGCAGGAGCTGAAAGGTAGCAGGAGCAGAGCACCAGGACCCAGAGAACTTCTGAACCTCTCAGGTACTGCACTGGAGAATGCAGAAGTTTATAGGGCTAGAGGGCACCTCTGGTTGGAGAGAGTAGAAGGTTCTGGAAGAAGTCATCCCGTGGTCCCCCTCCCCTGCAGTCCCCTAGTGCCCAGGTTTCCCAACCCTGGGGCAGGCAATTAGCCATCACCAGCTAATTATGGAGCAGCTGAGTTGATGAGCGACTCCCAGGTCCAGGTGAGCCTTCACCTTGGTTAATCTGCAAACCAGTTAATCAGCCTCAGGATAATTGAAAGTTAATCGTATGCAGAGCTCAAGTGCAGTTACTGGAAACAACAGGAAACAGCAGTAGCAGAGGAAGTCAGGCCCACTCTCAGTGAACGCTTTTGCAAATCCCTATAGCCAATGTTTAACCTGCAGCCCACTTCACCCTATTGCCCAACACACTCTTGGATCAAGTCCTTGTCACACAACCTCCCAAAGTGCTGGGATTACAGGCGTGAGCCACCGCGCCTGGCTGCGACTCAGAGATATTTGATGGGATACAAAAATATGCTGAGGGAGCTTTAGCTGAAATTGAACATCCCTCTCAAGAGGCTAAAATCTTGCCTAGTTTCATGCCGATGTACTTTGTAATCCCTCAAGACTGCTGTACCTGGATCCCAGGGAGCACACAGTAAGTGCTCAACAAACTGCAGCTAGTTGATTATTTCCCTGGTGCAGTTCATGGATTTAAAGTTAGGAGGCTGGGAGGGCTCAGAGACATTTGGCTGGCTATGTTAGAAACATACTGGGGGAGCTGCAAAAAGCACTACACTCCCCCTCAACCGTTCTTTATAGAAAGAAAAATCTGAAGAGTTCAAACCTTACCAGGAAAGCAGATCAACAGCACAAAAACATAAAGCACGTTCCACAGCTGAGGAGAAATGAACTTCAGTTTATCTGTTCCATCAGCATGGATAACTGAGAATCACCTTCAATCCTAAACAGACTGGCAAGTTCTCTAAAGCTTCCTTAAAGAAAAGTGGCTGCACTTTGATTTCAAATATCAAGAATCGCAATATGGAGTGTACGGTTGACTGCCTACCAAGGATGCAGTCTCCCTGGAATTTGCAGCCATGACCTCTGGCCACAGGCAGCTTACCAGGGCCTGCAGTTTGTGGCTGCCTCTGCTGGATCAGTGGCACCTACACCTGTGCTTTATCGCAGTATCCACGGAATTACATGTTGGAATTCCAGCTTCCCTCCACCTTGCAATTCCTGTCTCGTGACCAAGGAGCTGAATCAATAGACTTCCTTTCTTCCATTCTCTCTGTTAAGCTAATCAGAATAAGCCTCCTTCAGAGAGTAAAACATTATGTGCTGGAGGCTCGGAAAACACTTTTCCAGGACATCGGAAGCAACATTGGCCCGAGTCCTTGATCTGCTGCCCAGTAGAAGGACAAGTACTAAAGGATCTTCCCAACCTGCTCTGGCAGGACAGCAAACACCAGGCACCAGTACTGCCCCACCCAAGCCAATGGCAGACATCACTAGTTAATCACAGAACTCTTCACTGAGCCCAGACCAAGCCTCGGAATCTTTCAAAATGACTTTCCAGGTACCTACTAATCCATCAGAGTCAGCTGCAAGATGAAACCTACTATCACAGGCAGGTCCTACAAACCTGACTCCAGCCACCCAGAAAAGCCAAAGGCCCCCTCTGGCCACTGCCCTTCTGGAAAAGTTGTCATCAAAAGAGCTAGCAGTGGGCCCTGGGGTTTTTCCTTCTGCGGGCTTTCCTTTTTTTTCTTTTTCTTTATAAAAAAATTATTTTGTCTGGCTAATAAACTACTGCTAAGAAATCCAACTGTTGGAGCAATGATTCCAGCCGGATAATTTATTTTCAGGGTTGCTCTGGAATGCTGAACACCAGAGAGAATCTGGTGGTTCCCATTCAGCATGAAGACCATTTTTTAAGGAAGTCACTAGCTTCACTGTTGTTGTTGTTGGTTCTCCAAAAGGTGTCAAATGTCTTCTGCTTTTCAGCTTTAGTTTTTAAACTCTGTCATGCTTTATGAGTGGCAGAATGTCAGATTCTTAATCCATCTACTACTTGGCTCGGGAGCGGCTCCATTACCCCCAAGGGGGTTTAAATTTTTTTAGACATTCACCAAAATGTGAATGTTAGTCGTCTTCCAGCACATAGTAGTCTTTGAACATGGGAGTCACAAAGCTAGAAACAGCGCCTACATTTTATAGACAAGAAAAATTAGGTTTTGAGAGATGTGGTGACCTGTCCAGAGACACCTAATGCTGACAGATTGGCTTTAGAACCTAGATTGGCTGACTCCAAGTTCAGTGCTCTTTGGAACTGGCCTACCTTTGAAATTGTTGCTATGTGTTTTCCATCTCTTGCCACCTAAAACCCAACGGAAATAATAATGGACATTGATGTAAACTGTTCGGTCAGTTTTCTATTATGACATACTTGTAAGTTAGAAGGACGCAGATTATTCCCATTTTACAGATGAAGAAGTAAAAGCCAGAGAAGCTGAACACCTAAGGTTATACTCGCAATTAAGAGCATAGCCAGGACTACAGATTAAATCTCCTGTGTTCCCAAAGCAGCATCACGGAGCTTACAAAGACCCAGTCCAGCAACTCAAAATCCTGGAAGCAAGACTCCAAAGACATTAACTACAAGTGCATTTTAGAACGTGGTCTTTAAATACCAGATTTGGACTCTGAATTAAAACTCGCTGGGTGACAATCCGAGTAGGCACAGTCCCACATCCTTTTACTGATAGCTTGTTTAATGTAATTTAACGTGCATGACAATCCTACAAAATAGGCCACCATGTTCTGGATGAGGAAATGGGGGCTCAGAATTCAAGTGACTTGCTCAAAGTTTCCTGGCTTTTCAGCAGACCCCTGATTCCAAATTGAATTTAGCTTGGTGACTAAAGGGCTCCACAGTCACGTGCTGATGCTATTAGGACTGTGTTTCTCTGAATATCTTTATCAACGCTTGTTATTTCTGCCTTGAAAATGATTTCATCCTGATCTCCATGGTTTTTGGCCACCGAGATATGCCCAAATTTATTTTTAAGCTGCCTGTAGTCAGAATGGAAGGGCTGATGGAGAAAAAAAGAAAACATACTTTGGCAATGTATTCACAACATTCAGTCCTCTTGGGAACAGACTAAATTCCAGGGACCAATATCATTTCTAATATGAGTTGATTTTCCTACAACCACTTACAGTAAGTATTTAGGACAATCCTGGTTTTAACACATAATGGCTATTGCTATGATTTCATACTGAATTGACCTGATTTAAACTTAGGAGCATTGTGTCCACTCTTTTATAAAAGCAGGGAGGGACTCAGAGATATTTTTTGTTTTGTTTTGTTTTGTTTGAGATGGAGTTTCGCTCCTGTTGCCCAGGCTGGAGTGCAATGGCACGATCTTGGCTCACTGCAACCTCCACCTCCCGGGTTCAAGTGATTCTCCTGCCTCAGCCTCCTAAGTAGCTGGGATTACAGGCACCCGCCACCACACCTGGCTAATTTTGTATTTTTCGTAGAGACGGGGTTTCACTGTGTTGGTCAGGCTGGTCTCAAGCTCCTGACCTCAAGTGATCCACCCTCCTCAACCTCCCAAAGTTCTGGGATTATAGGCGTGAGCCACCACACCTGGCCGCAACTCAGAGATATTTGATGGGATACAAAAATATGCTGAGGGAGCTTTAGCTGAAATTGAACATCCCTCTCAAGAGGCTAAAATCTTGCCTAGTTTCATGCTGATGTACTTTGCAATCTCTCGAGACTGCTGTACCTTTAAAAGTCTTATCCTGCCACACCCATATGTATAGTGCACAACCTACTGTGTCGAGCGAGACGCATGTCAAAGGCCAAGAACCCCACAGCTGTAATCTAGTTGGAAACCAAAGTCATACCAGGTTAAACTCAATTCTTAAATCAATCAACTTCTAGCTGTCCCCTTTGTGTAAAAACTGTTTTTAGACGTTTCTTCCAAATAATCTACTTTTGTTTTTACAATTTCCTTATATTTCCATTCCACTTCAGAAAAGCCCATTCTTTCCTAGCTGGACCCCTCCCTGCCATGTTTCCCTCTGGTACAGAGAAAGGAGAGTTAAGAAGTGTGTATTTGAGAGACTCACACTAAGGAAAGCAGAAGGTCAGGGAGTTTTGTGACCATTGAAAACCCATTTTCCTGCCTCCACGTCACTCAAGAGCCCATCAACAACAACTAGAGGACAGCCGGTTCACTACTTTATGGCCCAGAAGTGCCACCAAGGGTAAAAAGAAGAAACAGAAAACACAGATCTGGCAGCATGTTGGAAAGGCTCTAGAGCACCAAAGGAAATGTATTCTAAATTCCCTTTCACCCTTACCCACTCAAGATCTTCCAGGCATAGCACCAGAAGACATATGCAGGCACAGCAGGGCATATGGAGATGGAAGACGCAGACTAGTTGGAAACCAAAGTTTCTGCAGAGCATACATCTATTACAAGAGCTATCCAAGAAAGCAGGCAGTTACACTGTGACATGCTAGGGTGACAGGACCACAAATGGTGTTTGAGGTGGGATGTATCTTCTCACAGGTGTAAATACACAGGGTGCTCACCTGCTTTATTATCTCTTCACGATCCTTTCTTCCCTGCAATAACTCAAAAGCAGTTTCCAGGCCATCACTGCTATAGCATTGCTGTAACACAAGATGTGTTCCCACTTAAGTGTCCATAAAATAGCCATGGAGGTGGAAGAAGAGAAGGAATAGTAATTGTAGAATAAAAATAAAACTGCTGAAAGCTGCCATTTATATACTGAGCACTGTTCTAAGTGCTGTACATGTATCATCTCATTTACTTCTCCAGGAATCCTCTGAAGCAGGTATTAGCACCCTCACTTACAATGGAGGGAACAAATGCAGAAGAGTTATATGGCTGGTAGATCCCACACCATCTTTGGGGGTTGGCCGATGACATCCTCTCTGATGGCAGGTAAATGAATGAAAATAATATTTCGGTTCCATATACTTATATGAAAATTTAAAGATATGAAAATTTAGTGGTGGGGGGAATGGAGAAGTGGACAGATGGAGATAACTGGCAACAATTTGGTGGGAATGCTAATCTCAATTACTGAAATGTCTGAATGACAAAAATTATTTTGCTATTCACTAATATGCACTTGTCGTTCAGAATATTAATTTATATATACACAGTTAAAATCTTTAAAAACTCTTTTGTACTCAAGTTAACTCTGTGTCCCAAAATTATGTTTGCATAATTAATCTGTTTGGTAATATTTTTGCTTTTTAAATTAAAAAAATATATAATGTAGAGATGGGGTCTCATCAGGTTGGTCTTGAACTCCTGGCCTCAAGTGATCTTCCCACCTTGGCCACCCGAAGCATTGGGATTACAGGCATGAGCCACTGTGCCCAGCTAGTAATACATTTCTTTATAAAGAAGACAAAGATATAAATTTTAGTTTAAGCAATTCAAGATAAAATGATCATAAAATCTGAGTCAATGCAATGTTACTGCCACGCAAGTGAGAGGGTCAAAGAAGAAATAAAATAAGCAGACCTAAATTGCTTCTTTATACCTAGTTTGTGTAATACTGAATCTTCCTGTCATTAGTTGTTTAGGAAGTCAATAACTAAATATCATTATCTGGCCTACTATGTTTAGATAAATTTCACTTATAATGTTAAAAATAACTTCTTTGACATGAATATAAATATTATTTTAAAATAATTTAGTTGCCACTGCCCATTTGAAACAAACATGCTTTAGATTCTATGAGGAAAAAAGATACTCACTTCCCCAGGAAGGTGTATTAATACAAAGAAATCAATCATAATGAAATGAATTTTATGCAATTCTTACGAGGCCAGTTCTGCAAATTTCTCTCTTCTTGTCTTCAGAGACTCTTTCAAGGCTTTATTTCCATCTTTACAGTTTGTATTACCTACTATTTCCTCTATAAATCTTTCAATGGCCTTTGACCTTTTAAAAGCAATACTATTTTGATTGGATCTGAGATCTCTGTCCTGTTTTCATAGTTCTCTAGTAAAAGCCTGCATGGTCTCCTTCAGTGATACTAATTCAGCCTACATCATAATGACTCCATCCTAAGGTGAATTAAGTCTTCTGTTCAATCTTCAGAGCAAGTTGAGTTTAACTGTTTGCCACTATCCTTAAAATAACCCTTCATATCTTGGGGTATTGAGATTTCTGTTCTGGGTAATCTGATTACTGCGTATCTAGATGATCTTGTTCATCTGGTTTGCCGCATTGACTCCCACTGGTCAGGGCCTGGTGGCATCCGTCCCCCAAACAAATCTTTGCTTTTCCCATTCAATTCAATTCAAGTGGCATTTCTTGTGTATGAACGGACAGGCGTGCTTAACTCTTTCCATTAAGTGGAGAAGGACTTAGAGAGCAGTGATGAGACTTTCCTGCTCCACTGTCCATGCCTGGGTTCCACAGCAAAGACATCACAGCAGACTGTTACCCAGAGCTAATTAGAAAAGAAAGCATTGCTCTTCCCCACTCAAGGAATTTCTGCCAAAGCATTTATTTCTGCTGATCCGTTTATGCAATTCCACTTTCTAAGAGAACATTTTGTCACAGATGATTTAGTGTTGTAGCTCCCTGAAGCATCTTTCTGTAGCATGCACTCATTGTTTTTAGGAATATAGGGTCTCCCAGGCAAAATTTGAGAGGCAACAGGGTTTAACAGCCACAAGCCACGTCTCATGATAAGACCTCAAATTCCAAAGCATTCTTCCAAAGATCATTAAGGAAACAAATCCCAGATTAAACTTCTAAAAACAAAACTTTTACGAACCCTGTGTGACAGGGGAGCTGCGCAGTTTTTCAGGAAAGAAAATGAGATTGGATGGGTAGTGAGTTAAGAGAGTAACATCAGTTTGTTAAAGTCAGAAAAGAAGGAAAACTAACATTTTAGGAATTTCCACATTCAGTCATGGCGTCTGTACCCACCACACAAGCCAATTTAACAGAAACAAATACTATAGTTTCTCCCCCAGCAGACACTCGATTCTGCCAACACTCCTGTAATTATCCCAACTGTATGTAGCTGGAGGTGAAATGCCCACATTGACAGCTATTTTCTATGTAAGTGAACTAGATTGGGTTATGGCAACTCTTTGAGCCTTCTGAAATCTTGGCTTGATATCAGGGCACACTTTAGAGGGTGCTTGAGCAAGTCATTTCATGCACGTGACATTCAGCCATCCAACCCCCTACAATCCGATCCCCTCCCACAATGTATGTCCCTTTCCTTTACTAGTACTCCCAATGTGAAACACACACACACATCCCATATCTAAGCATGATGTACAATTCTGTTTTCAGGAAAGAAGGGAGCCACAAATACAAGGTCAGGATTCAAGAATGCAAAACTGTAATAATGACTCCTTTGTTTCCCAGGAGTAAAATTAATAAGCTAGCCAGAAACTTGGCTTAGTATTTTTAGCTTGATATTACTGCTCCAGGTAATCCTTATAATCAGGTACCACTTGTATCACTGAGACATTAACCTTCCCACCCCCACCCACAAACCCAAACGCATGCATGCCCACGCACACGCACACACAAACATATACATAACATCTGGTTCAATACACTTATTTGCAAACCTAGTAAGCTGTATAAAATAGAGGCATTTAAAAGTGATGAACGTTAATGAGTTGGGTTTATTAAAATCTATTTTTCTACTCCTATGAGACCAGGCCTGCTTTTGGACTTTTAAATTCTGAACCAGTCAAATCCCTCAAACTATTTCCTTGCCAAACAGTGTTTCCCCCAATCACCAAAATTATGGGTTTTATAAATGAAACCTAAACCCTGTGTTTTTGAATTACTTTCTCTAGATCATTAGAACATCGTGTTTTGAAAAGCTGTTTGATGTTCAAGGGAGAGTATTTATTTTCAAAATAATAAAAATAAGGAAATCCTGGTTTGCCAGAGGAAACTATTGTCAAGTTTCTAAAAATGTTTCCAATCCAACCTTGAACTCAAGTGGAAATGTTCACATGCCACTTCCCTGCTCAAAAACCTTCAATGGCTCCCTATTGCCTACTGGATAAAGTTCAAGTGCTGCAGCCTGGTACTCATGAAGCTGTCAGCCTGACTGGCACCAACCTCTCTGACTCATCTCCTTGACTCATTGATATGAATTTTCTGCACCAGCCAAACTGGATCTACACCCTGTTGCTTAAAACACCCTGTGGGCATTCCTGCCCCTGTAACTTTGTGGGGCATGAACCTCTCCAATCTGGCTCTCTCACCCCTCCTTCCGGGCCCATCACAGGCTACAACTCTTCTAAGAAGCTTCCCCCAGCACCTTTGCCTTGAGCAAAGGCTGCTTCCTGTGAGGTCTGGCAGCTCTTATTGGCTATACTGCTCTGTTATTTATTTTTAAAATTTTTATTCATTTTCTTGATTAATCTTTCAACCTCCTCTTTTCAACAGATATTGGAAGCCTCTATATACCAATCATTTGACACTGAGAACATGCTCGTTTGTCCTGTCACTCATCACTTTGCCTAAAAGTCTTATCTTCCCTACTAAATCACTGTCTCTGGAAACGAGCAGCCAAATTGTACTCTTGTCTCTCTTCCTCAGGGTGCACAAACCAAAACACCAAAGCACAAAACAAAAACAGATGCTATTTCTGGGACCGTGCACATTGCTCTTCGCCTCCTAAAACGTCCTCTGTTGCTTTCTCTTTTATTTTTCATTTTAGATACAGGTTCTCACTCTGTCACCCAGGTTGGAGTGCAGCGATGCAGTCAAGGCTCACTGCAGCCTCGAACTCCTAGGCTCAGGCGATCCTCTTGCCTCAGCCTCCCAAGTAGCCAAGACTACAGGCACGTGCCACCATATCCAGCTAATAGTTTTAAAAATATATTCTGTAGAGATGGGTCTTGCTATGTTGCCCAGGCTGCTCTCAAACTCCTGGTTTCAAGCGATCCTCCCGCCTCAGCCTCCCAAAGTCCTCTGTTGTTTTCTAATCACTGTATCACTTCATAGAGAAAAGTAACTGAACCGATTTATGGTAAAGGCTTGTCTGCTACGTACAGGGCACCAAGCTGGATCTTTCCTACATGGTAGCTTTAGAAAGCTCACAGAAACCCAACAAGGATGTTGCTTTGCAGAAAAGACTATCAAGGTTCAGAAAGATTAAGGATTTACTCATCAAAGAACCCCTTGGGGAGAGGAGGAATTATTATTCTGGAATGCTTGTGTAAAGTCTTGCTTGCAAGCAGGAGAATAAACTGAACCCTTCTCCTTTTGAAACACCATAACATACCTTTATGGCTTCCTTACCCCCAAGGTCACTATATTGCCTTTAAATATAAGTATTAATGTTTATCGTTAAACATTCAATGGTAGCAGTAACTGATTGACCTATTACCAAATATGACACGGAAGAAATCTATTATCAAGAACGTCTTTGGGCAGGGCACAGTGGTTTCCACCTGTAATCCCAGCACTTTGGGAGGCCAAGATAGGTGGATCACTTAAGCTCAGAGTTCAAGACCAGCCTGGGCAACATGATAAAACCTTGTATCTATAGAAAATACAAAAAGTAGCCAGGTGTGGTGGTGCATGCCTGTAGTCCCAGCTACTTGGGAGGCTGAGGTAGGAGGATCTCTTGAGCCTGGGAGGTTGAGGTTGTGGTAAGCCATGATCATGCCACTGCTTTCTAACCTGGACAACAGAGCATGACCCTGTCTCAAAAAACAAACAGACAAACAAAAAAACTTCTTCAAGATGCATTTTGTTTATTTAATCCCGTGAGCCAGGAAGAATGAGTAAAGGGTACAGTCAGCTACTCAAGGTCACCTAAAATTCAGAGGCTAAGAGAAGGGCAAGCAAGACTTGGCAGAGAAGCAGGAGAGAAATCCAAATTTCTTGACCAGTGTTCTTAATTAGCTAGGAAGGGAAAAGTATCAAGACTCTCTCTGAGCCCCATGCTTGGTCCTCCCATGGGAAATGCGATTCGATGGTGGTGAAGGTGCTGCTTGCAGCAGCTGTTATTAAGCACTTGCTGTGTGCGACTCAGGGTGACAATTACTCTGCATGCATTGGCTCATATGACCTTCAACAGTGCTATGAGGCAGGTCCAATGATTGTTCCAAAGTTCCAGATGAGAAGCTGAAAGCTCAGAGCATTTAAATGACTTGCCTGAGATCGTGAGCAGCTAATGAGTGGCAAAGTCAGGATTCACACTCAGGTTGGTTTGTTTACTGGATTCTGTGCTCTAAAAAACATTACTGCTATATTGCCCATATAGACGGGTGTCTCAAACACAGGACATTCTGACAGACATTGTGCCTGGTGAGACAGAGGCACCTAAGTCTGAGGGAAATTGCAATTTACAGGAAAACGGTGGTGTAGTATCTTTAGGACAAGACATTTGCTGGGGGAGGGCCTATTATTATAATCACTATTAGCTGTGACCAATATTCTCACCCACTACCGTTACAGAATCAAACACAGGCCCTGTACCTCTCTAATATATTATTTTCTAATTTTTTTTCATCTTATTACTTTCTCTACTACCTCCCCTCTTCCCTCCACTTTCATTGCTGAGACATAAAAAATGATTCCTGGGTAAAAGTGATTAGTGCTAGTTGGAAGAGAGGTTTCTGAGAAACCTAATAAATCACGGCTGTCTTCCCCTTCTCTGGCTTTCTACATGAGAATGTTATCAAGGGTTTTTTCTTCCCACCTCCCCCACCCCCTTTCCTTCTCCTCCACCTAATTCTGTCTTTATACTGCTATTTTTCTAGTCTGGTAGGCACAGTGCTGAACTGGAAAGACTCTGCCAAGACCCTTGGCAGGAGCTGGCCTCCAGGAATCTTGCCCACCACAGCAGCGCAGAGAAGACAGGGCCTCTGGGCAGACAGGCAGGAGAGAGGGCCGGGTTTGGGGTCTGGCTAGAATGTTGGACAGAACAGGTTTCCCTGGCATCTGAGCTGCCCTCCAGAGCTCAGCTTTCTCATGCCAGGGTCAGGATTACAATTGCTTGCTGGCACTTGCTGTCATTCTCCTGGGAAGGGAAGCGAGAGGGAGGAGGGAAAGAAAAAAAAAAAAAAAAAAAGCAAGCCAGCACACCACACAGCGTTGGGCAAGCTCCACAGGGCACAGCCACGTGTCTGGAGCACACGGTCATGCAGGCAGGCAGCCAGGGTTGCCAGGGCTCACACGAGAGCTCGGGGGCTGGGCACCTAGACAGTGGCTGTTTCCACATTGGCAGAACAGGAGTTGGTAACCCAGAAGCCATGCTGCTGGGTTAACATCAGGGAAGTGACTTGTCCTAACCCAGAAGGAAAAGAAAGGTCAGGCTGGCTGCACAGAGTAAGTGTTGGACATGATGGGAAAGAAAAAAAAAAAAGCATGAAAGTATGTCCTATTTTTGCAGAGGGAAGGGGACTGGGTAAATAAACCCCGAAATAGAAAACAGGGGTTGGGAATCCAGTCATTCCTTTCTGTACCTCCATGCCACTGACACCATAACGGCTGAATGCACTGAGTACTCATGCAGTACACACCGGCCGGACTTGTCAAGTGCGATCTTATTTAAACCTGCCAAAACTCCAAGGGAGAGGGGCCATTTGTAATTTCCATTCTACTGATGAGTAAACTGAGGCTTAAAGAGGTTAAGAAATTGACACAAAGTTACATGGCAAGCCAGGGGTGGGTCCGGGATGTAAACCCAAGCCCCTGAGCCCACAGCCTACACTCCTAACCACCAAGTTGCCTTGCTTTCCAGACATACCCCAAAATACCTCTTGCCACAGGCTTGGGATTACTATCCTGTGAATGTCAGCAAGCCCGTCCTCTGTAGGGCTCCGTGGAGAAGATAAACTCTCCAAGAAACAGAGCAATGTCTGCCTGCCTCCAGAACCATGCAGACTCCCTCCCCTTCAGGATCCCCTAGCCCCTGATGAATGAACAGCACTTTCAAGATGCTTGAGACACCGGGCACAGCCACTATCAGTCATGGCGCTCCCAACCTGCAGATGTTATCAGTCTGCCGGATTAGAAAGATATGTGAACTGCACGCCCTTAAGGGGAGCTTCACTATTGGGAAAAGAAAGAGAATCCTCCGACCTTCCATAAACGCAGAATCACCTGCACAGAACTTCCCTCCATCATTATTCAGATTCCCAGGCCAGCATTTTCTTTCCATACCCAAACTTTCTCACAAGGAAGGTCGGCAGAAACAGAACACAAACTCCATATTGCAAAGGTACAATGGGTTCTCCCCCACCCCCGCTGCTTTTGTGCCACCCACTTATGCCATCCTTTTCCCACACACGACCACATGGAAGGGTTTTCACTGTACTCTGTAACCAGCCTTCATCATAACCCGGTCTCCATGCTCAGAATTAGAAAGACAGCCTTCTTAATTCTCAGCGGAATATGGGCCTAACAGTGGTAGGACACCCCCCAGCTATTCAAAGAAAAACCACCAGAGGAAACAATTTCAAATCTGGCTTTACAAGCATGTGATATAAAAATAACTCTGCCTTTGTCTGCTATAGATGACTTTCCCTAAAGGGATGGCTGTCCTTAAAGCTATCGCTCAATTCTCAGGGGAAACAGATTCTTCTTTTTCCAGTACCCGGCATATATTCATACCTCCAGGAGAGCACCCCCACATCCCACCTCTGAAAGTATCTACAATGCAAACATTGAAGTCATCAGAATGACTCCTGCCATCTCTGCTGGCCTAGGAACATTCAGGACACTGCACCTTGGATGACCGAGGAGCCCCTGCAGTTAGCTCCAGCCTCCAAGAACCACTATTCTTCCCTTCATTAAGATGTCAGCCCAGAAAGCTTGGTGACCATACAATAGCCACAACAGGTTTTAATGAATCCCTGGATTGTTTCTTGAAAGAAAACTGGATTTCTTCAGGTATTTGATTCATTCTTTGGTCAGTGAGACTAATAAAGATGGGGTGCCCAAGATAAGAAAGGGGGTGGGGCAGTCATGGTAAATAGTATGAGAATTCACAAGAATGGGCCAGGTGTGGTGGCTCACACCTGTAATCCCAGCACTTTGGGAGGCCGAGGTGGGCGGATCACTTGAGGTCAAGAGTTTGAGACCAGCCTGGCCAACAGACCCCGTCTCTACTAAACATACAAAAATCAGCCGGGAGTGGTGGTGCATGCCTGTAATTCCACCTACTAGGGAGGCTGAGGCAGGAGAAGAGCTTGGACCTGGAAGGTGGAGGTTGCAGTGAGCCAAGACTGTGCCACTGCACTCCAGCCTGGGTGACAGAGCGAGACTCCATCTCAAATACATAAATAAATAAATATTCACAAGACTGCTCACCTTGTCATTCCAAGAAATCCTTGGGGTAGACCTAGAAATGCAGACTTTATCAGCTCATGGTTTCATTGCCCTTCAACCAAACAGGCAGCACTAACACCACAACAGAGCATAGCTCAAAAGATGCATGCTAAGTGAATAGCCAGAAACAACGGTTTGGTAAACTACTCTGCAGTTATCTCCTGATTAGCCTGATGGCTTAGTTTTATCAACTAAGTGTATAATTATGCTCTTATTAATATTCTATTTCTTCTTGGCAACCCAACGTCCCCTGACCTTCTTAAAAGTTTTGCCATAAAGCATTGCAGGTGGTTTATCCATTCGTGTGACAGGATCCTAAAGTAAGTCTAGATTTTGCTGTCCAAGTTGAAGTACTAGACCAGTGGTTCTCCACTGGGAGTGATTTTATTATGCCCAGGGGACATTTGGCAGTGATTGAAGACACTTTCACTTGTCACATCTGGGGCAATGAGGGTCCTACTTGCAACTAGGAGGTAGGGGCAGGGATGCTGCCAAGCATCCTAGAAAGCACAGGACACAAGATTTACCCAAAACGTTAACAGTGCCAAGGTTGACAAACACCAATCAAGACTGAAATTATACAATTCCCAAAATGCCCAAGGCTACATCAGCACTCTTCCCTTCTGAGGACTTATTTTCCTCAAGAGTAACTTGGTACTTCTATTCTGGTCCCTCCTGTGAGCCACACAGAATAATCAAGAACTTTCTCCTGTTTCTGGTTTGCTTGCAATATCCATCCATCAAGCCAACATCTCTTAGAAGTTTATTTTGCGTTGTAATCTTTATCATGATCAACAATCTATGAGCAGCAGAGCGTTATTTTACCTGAGTTTGGTATTTGAAGACAAGGTTTAACTTTTTTCCTTTTCTGTGAGGACTACTGAGTTTTCAATTCCAAGAAGGAAATTATGTTAAAATGTGTTTCCATTATTTAAAATAAGACATTTAAATGGAGAACTTATTTCTAGATCCTCAGTGTGCCCTTTGATCCCAGTGTCTTTTCACCAGAACCTTACGAAATGATATCCCCTGAAACTCAGGAGTTCTTTGCTATGGATTGCAACTCTGATTGGGCATTCCAAGCTTCTGAGAGTCACTGATCAATACTGACTCCAATGAGCTCTGACAAATGAGTTTTCAAGCTGCTTCACTTTCCAAAACCCCAATTTTTGACTCTCAGTAGGAACCAAGGTGTGAACACCCAACATGTGCAGGTCTCCTGGGGAAAAATACAGTATTCCTAACATGGTACACATCCTAAATTTGGTAGGGGACTGAGAAATACTTATCAATTGATTCCAAGTGTGAGGGTCAAAATACCCCAATCCAGTAACTACTGGGCAAAATCTCCTGACATTTCTCTCCAGAGGAAGGGTTATGTACAGTACCTAGTTACCTTAAGAGGATATTTCCGAAGACAGGGATTGAAGAAAGTAACAACAGTTGACACATATAACAATGATCACAATTGCTTCCGCAAATAGAACACTCATTGCTAATCATTTGACCCTTTATACATATTACCTCTAATTTTCACAATAACTCAATCAAATAGAAATTGTATCCTTCTACGAAAAGGGAAACTGAGGCTCCAAGAAATGATGTGGCTTTCTAAGGTCACACAGCTACAAAGTGGTGATTCTCAGTCTACAGAGCACAATGACCGAGGCACAACTGTGTCTCTCACTGGAGCTCTGTTCCCTTCTCTCCTCGCTGTTTTCCCACTTTGAAGGGTTATTCATTTTGTTGGCTGTTCCTACAAATAAATTGAAGATCGTGGCACCGCACATTCTAAGTAGCAGGGGCTCAGGATCCCATAAAGGAGTGTTTTCCCAAGCCCCCGCAGCCTCCAGGGGTGGCTGGAGACTAAGAATTAATTCCATTCCAGCCAGCGGCCTTGAGTTATAATTCAAAGTGAATTTTGGAGAAGGGGCCAGCACGCAGAGATTTGAAAGGAAGAACTTTAACTCTAATATGAATATATCAAGGCAGGGGTATTCTCTTCCTCCTTTGCATCATTTCCTTCCATTTAAATCTTGCTCTGTGTGCCACAGAAACTTCTACAAGGGTCGAGGACACGGAGTTCAGTAACAATCTCTAGCACAAGTTTCGCATTGTCCTGCTTTCTGTCTTCCCCCACAGCTAAGGCCCTCAGCTCTGTGACCTTCCGGACGATTTATCTGGATGAATCTTTGTTCCTGGTTACCTGTGCACATGAAATTGTCTTTCTTCCTGTTCATTTTGTACTACAGGGTGCTAAAGGCATGAATTCAAAGCTGCTTCAATCTGTGTTTATATCTGAGCATTAGCAGTGGGTTTTGAAGTACTGGTCATTTCAGGTGATATTTTTGTGTACTATTTCAAGATCATTTACAGCTGACCTTGCAGCCTTGTGGGCTCTGATACAGGTAGATTGAGTGTGATGGACAGATGAAAATGAAAAAAAAAAAAAAAAGTAAGAACAGTTGGGTTTATGGGAATAGCAACGAGAGAGATGGAGTCTGGTCCTGAAGAAGCCTCAGAAGCACGACATGAGAGCCTGGATTTAGATTCTATATCTCAGCTAATGACAAAACAAGATGAAAAGGATGGAAAAAATATACCTGCCCCACAACCCTACTCATATTTTTTTTTTCCTTCAGGACAGAGAAGAGTGAATGCAGGTAAACCAACCCCTATTGAGAGGCTACCTATTATCTATGTGTTTAGGGAATGAGGAAAAGAGATAGGAGATGTGATGGAGGTTTAAATTAGCCAAATCATTAACTGTAAGTTGTTACTTCTTAAACCTGCAACCCTTGGATCGGCCGCATCACAATCCCATGGGGGAGCTGGTTAAAATGCATATGCCCGGGCCCTCACTCTAGACTTGCAAAATCAGAATTTCTAGGGGTAGACACAAAGAGTCTGTATTTACCAGACCCTCCGGATGAGTGACATGGACGCTCATTAAAGTGGGAGAGCCTCTGCCAGGAGTGGAGCAGAAGAAGGTTCCTCTCTTAGGATATTTGCCAAAACCTGAGTGTTAAGATGTTTACGCTAACTCTACCTCGCCTGTCCCGTTCACCCTCCTCCTCCCTTTCTGAAGGGAGCATCTTCAGGGCACTTACCTGGTCTGATGGGGCTCTGCATACAGTTTGGAGATGGGATGCCAGGGTGAAGGGGTGCAGAGGCCCGGCTGCTGAGGTCCATGACCGAGGGGGCAGCCGAGGAGGCTGGCTGCAGCCCGGGAGGGTGAGGGCTGTGGTCATGCTGAGATGGGCTGGGGGGAATGCCATTTTCTGACAAAAACTCCTCCAGGTCCATGTATTCCAACTGGAAAGTATCTCCGTCATAGGGAAGGGTTTTGTCCCATAAGGTAGGCCCCAGGAATGCCGACTGGGGGACCGTCGGGCTGTTACTCTCATCATCCAGCTTCTTTTCCTTGTCTTTATCTTTACTAAATGCTGCAGAAGAAGGGAAAGTTGGACTTAAAAAAAAAAAAAAGAAAGAAAGAAAGAAAAGAAAAACAATACCGCTCTTTTACCACTCTTCCTGGCCTGTTATAAAACTACTTCCCACGAATGGCAGGATCCTTCTCTGGCTGCTGTCTTTTGTAGATCTAGAGTTAAAAGTTCAGGCAGGACGTGGATCTCTGCCTGTTTTTCAACATCTTCCTATTTACTTTGGAAAGAAGGCACTAGCCCTTGGGGCAGGGCTACAGGCTGATCTAGGATAAAAACCAGCGAACAGCCTCAGCACCTTATTTGAGAAGAGTAATAACTTAAATTTAAAATAGTAAAATAACACCTGCGATTATATGCAACTGCTGTCATTTTTAACACAACAACAGCCAATAACCAGGCTTGAATTATCTTCCAGAAATTCAACACAGCAACAATATGAGGTCATTTAGACTTACAAAGCCAGTGAGTTAGTGGTCTTAATTTTGGTAAGGCAGGGACCTTCCACCCTTCTTTAATATCATGTTTAGAGCACCTACTGGATATCTGGTTCTTTCCATATATTATCTCAAAAATCTCACAATAAACTTGCTAAATAGCAATTACCTCCATTTACAACAAAGACTTGGAGGCTCTGAGACTTGAAGGAACTTGACCAATGCCTCATGTTGGCAGAGGAGAAAAATGAGAACTTTCTGAGCTCACATGTGTTAGCTTCTAAAGCCACTGGGGCACACTGATTTTTACGAAAGGAGTTTAAAAAAATACAAAGTGTTTTCTTCCTTCTCTTCCCCAAACATTTGAGTATGATCCAATTTACAAACAGTATGCATTTACAAAACCTTTCAAAAGCACAGATATTGGAAAAGGTGAGTTATTCTATACACTTATGTTGGAAGTATGCAGCTATTTTCTTCCTGGAAATACTGCTCGCCCATTAGGTCTTTAACAAGCATTCTGGATCTTGCCAATTCTAGTATTCAGTCGTGGGTGGAATCTGGGATTAAGGAATTTGCTTCTGAGTTTCATCTTCAGAGAAACACAGCCTCCACTGCCATCCATTCTAACCCTCTACCGTCTCATCTGAAAATCTGACTTAAAACACCCACATATGCAAAAGCCTGCAGCAGGCAGCCCCTTCCTCCCAAATGCTCTTCCTTAAAGCATAGTTAAGGAGGGGTCCGTGGCTATCATCTGCAGATTGCAAACTCTTGCAATGCAACAGGTTGTCCTCTCCTAGGAAAGAAGGTGCAAGTACTCCCAAGCTATTTGTAGCCAAATAACCTTTCAAGACTTTACACTGTGAGTCGCACGGTTCGCATTTGCTACTGTGATACCGAAGACATGAAACCGCATCAACCCAAATCCGTGGTATCACTAGCTGGGTTTGGGGCCTCATCACACGTACCCTCCTCTACCGCTATGGCCAAGGTTGTCTTGGGAAGGTTTGGGACTTACCAAGAAAGGGCTCAAGCCAGAGGAGGCTCCTGCGCGATTACACGTGAGCCTGCTCCGCTCTCCCCTCCCACCAGAAAAAGTGCACCGGGAAAGTGTCAGCGCTGGAGGCGTGCACCGTTTCCCGCCGAGAGACCACTCCCCCCACCGGCCCCAACCCCCACCCCGCTTTCTCAGCTACCCTTCACCAGGAGAAAAGGCGTCTTCTCTCACACCTCGTGGGTTACAAATACTAACCAGTAACAGAAGCTGTAACACAACCCCAAAACCCAGGCTACGCAGTGAGACCCCCTCCCTCAAGCCAACCCCCGCCCCCTGCCCCGCACAGAACCAGGCCCCAGGGTTTCTTCTCTCCAGCCCGGGAGGCTCTGCCCTCCGCAGGCGGGCTCGCTCTGCGTGCGGGTGTACCTCGTTCTAGGGAACGATCCTGACCTGTCAAGTTACACCTCCCACCCGCGCCGCAGGAGCGGGACCCAGGGAGGCCGGGTGCCCGAAGCTCTTTAAATGTAGCTCAGGAGGGGTTCCTCCCCTTTCATGGAGGAGGAGGAGGAGGAAGGGGAGGAAGGGTGCTGGGTGAGCTCCTCAATTTCATCAGAGCGGGGCCGGGGCGCCGCGGGACAGGGCGGGAGCGGGGTGGGGGGATGCTCCAGCGGGCGTGCCCGGCCGCGGATGGGGACCCCCGGAGCGTCGTCCCTTCCCGGAGCGGGGCCGCGGCAGCGCTCACCGTCTTCGTGGTGAAGGGGGAGCTTCAGCGGGTTCTCCAGCAGGGACCTGAGCACGCCGTAGGGAGGCGGGATAAAGGTGGGATTCAGGGGGAGCGGTCGGGACATTTTCTCCATCGCGATGCACTCAAAATTTTTCCCCTTAAAAAAAGAAATAAGAAAGAAAGAAACAACCGCCCCCTAAAATGTTGCTGAGCTTTTCCTCCGTCCTTTGCCAAAAGTACTCGCTCTCAAGGCGGTGGAGAAAAGGGAAGAAAAAAATTACTTATATTTTTATAAATACATCTGCATAAAAATATATATTAAAAAAAAACTTTCGGGTTTCCAGTGCAGACGGTCCCAGGAGAGCGCGCCAAGTGCCCGCGGGCTCCCCGGCGACGCGCAGGATGCTCTCACCTGCCTCGAACCCCTCGTCTTGCAAAATGTTCAAAATTGAAAAAAAAGAAAGAAAAAAAATATGTCGACGGCTGCAGAAGGGCAGAAGGCACCGCGCCGACCCCAGCCCCTAGTGCCAGCACCGGAGGCGGCGCGCCGTCCCACCCCACCCCCCTCCCCGCGCCGGCGGCCGCTGCTCCCCAGCGCTCCGCGGCCCCGCAGCGCCGGGCTCAGCGCATCCGGCCACCCATGTGCCGCGGCCCTGACAAGAGTGACGTCAGGGCCCGCACCTCGCGCCCATAGGCGTGCGGGGGCGGGGCCACGCGCGGCCCCGCCCGCCTGGCCCGCTTGCCCCGCCACCGTGTGTTTAGCGTCGCCGCGCGCGCCGATTTTCCGGGACTTTGCAGCGCTGGATGGTTACAGGGGAGCAGGTGCCAGATTCCCTGGGCCATCAACTTACGCTCCGGTATTTTTATTTTATTTTATTTTATTTTGGTCTGGATGGGAAGAGGAATGAGAAATTTATATCCATAGTTTTCAGGCTGGGAATAACCTGAGGAGTTTAAAAAAAATCCCGATGCCCAGGCCACATCCCAGATCAATTAGAACAGAACCTCCGGGGTGCTATCCGGGCGTCCATAGTTTTCAAAGTTCACCAGGTGGTTCCAAAGAGTAGCCAAGTTTGAGATGATTGGTTTAGATCGGATTGAAGGTAATGACTCTTCTCAATATTTCTCCTGGCCCCAGCCAAGCTTAGCGTCTTCTTTCTTGCCCGGTTTCCACCACCACCAAAAAATAACTACTTCCTACAAGTCCGAATGGGATGCGAAAAGCAGAACGGGGAGCAGAGGGCTGAGCTGCTGGGCACTGTTGCCCACACTGCCCAGAGGTGTTAACGGTGGGGGGGGGCGAGAGGGGTAGACATTTGCCTGAAACGGAAAGAGGCGGGAGAGACACAGACACACTGAATGGGATTTTAGGAATATTTACTCTGGGTGAGTACAGGTGACTGTGCTTGGGTCAAGTTATTAGGTCTGCACGGTGATTAAAATAATTTTGTAAAGTATCCCCTACGGGGGTTTCGGCTTTCCTTGCTGTCACAGCAGCTGCGACGTCTCCCTCTGCCAGTTTGACCCCGCGGCGCCCACCGTCCCCGAGAGCTGCGTGCGACCCCTGTGTGGTAGCTCTGTCCCCGCGTGGGGTGGTGCGGGCGCCGGCGTGGCGTGCAGCCGCGGCGCCCCCTGGAGAGCTCCGCGGGGGTCCAGGCAGCTTCTCCCCCTCCCTCCTTACCTCTGCTTACTAAGACTAGGGTAGTTCGATCTGGGGAAGGGGCTGCAAGAACGAATGGGCACGAATTAAAGAACACCGGTTTTCAGTGAGACGTAAAGGCCTCTGTGACCCCAGGCTGAGTCGCTGGGGAAGGATGTGGTGGAGTCTTGATGGGGTTTACTTCCCCAGGAAGGGGTTGTAAGAGAGGAGGCGCCTGAAACCCCAGAGATCAGGAGCGGCGGCGCAAGGGGATTCAGGGTACCCTGGCAGGATGATTGTGGCAAGTGCCTTTCTGCCCTGAGCTGTAGGTTCCTCATAAAAGGACACGTAATCCAGTGACCTCAACCTCCTCACTCTAAAATCATGGCAAAAGGGTAAGGCGAAGTTCTAAGTGAGACGTTGTTGCAGTGTTTCAGGTTTCAGACAAATTCCAGAAACAGCAAACTTTTAGTTAATGCCACATGCATTTATTGAGCACCACGGTATGTATGCCAGCGACTATGCGGGGGCTAGTGAAAAAAGATGAAAAAGACATAATTTTAACCTTCAAGAACTCATCGTTTAGGGTTTGGCATATAAACAAACAATGTAAAATAGTATTAAAAGAACAAAAATGGAAAGATGGAGGTGGCAGGGGCACTTACATTATTAGGAGAGGGATTCTAGAGAAGGTGCCTAAGCTGGGCGTGGAGCTAATAGTCTTTCGTGAATGGTCTGAATCCATTAATTCTATTATATATTTTTTTTTAATAAAAAAGGGAATCCATCTCCACTATCCTTTTGGAGAGAGAGGCTATTTCCCTGTCTTGAGTTCCTTACATCCCTGTGAGTTCATAAACTGGGAGGACTGATAGCATCCTCTCAGCCTGGTTAGAAATCTGTTAGATTGCAGATTCCAGGTGCACAAAAGATGCGTTACCTAAGCTTTGTGTGACAGTCCACTGACATTACTCAGCACACCCAAAGCGCTCCACCTGCTCATGGTTCTCTGCATGTCCTCACTTCCCCATGTTTGCAGACATGAAACTCTTATCAGGTCAAGTAATCTGGTTTCCCAGAGTAATCTTCTCCTTACCACCTGACAGAGCTAAATACTGTGGCTTGGAAATTGCATTTCTCATTGCACGTGGATGAACTGGCATTGGTTGATCAAGCAGTTTCTTGGGAAATCGGTTCATTTAATTTAATTCCCCTGAGCCTGATCAACTTGTCACAGACCAGATTGAGGACCAGCCCTTTAGACCATGGTGACTCCCTCTCACTTCTCTCCATCCTTCTCTAACTTCAAAGGTATTTCTTAGAGTCTTAAAAATTATGAGCACTGGCTAATCTTCAATCTAGCCCCATTCCTTAACAAGATAAATGAAATTGATGCATCTTTTCTGCTCTGGCCATTTGTAAATGTTATTTTCTTTTTTTTTTTTAACACTTTATTTTAACCATGAATATTTTATTAAAATAACCATGAATAACTTTCTTTCTCTTTCTCTCTCTCTCTCTTCCCCAGAAGCAGTTGCGGATGGCTGCTCAAGAGAAACGAGCAGGATAGAAGAAATCAAAGGTTATATTGGTTGGGTAGTAAGACCCTCTGAATTCTACAGGCTAATTCTCAAATGGACATATCCCTAATGAACACTAACCCCAATCTGCACATATGCCCAGAGATGACTGCCACTCACAAGTGCTTAGCACTTGTCCACTTACAGAGCCCTTCCATGAGTGTCATATCATGTAGCCTGACAATTCCATGAGGAAAGCAATGATTCTGATTTTTGATTGCTGTGTAACAGATCACTCCAAAACCTAGTGGCTTAAAACAACCACCATTTTATTATTTCTCATTATTCTGCAATCTGGGTTAGTCTCAGCTGGGACACTGGGGTGGCTGGTCTTCTCTTTCTCTTCACCTGGCCTCCTTATACTATAGATTCATTTTGCTTGTTTTACAATTTCATGCAAGTGAAATCATACTGTATGTACTCTCTTGTGTGTAGCTTCTTTCACTCTGCACAATATTTTTGACATTCACCAATGTTGCATGTAGTTCATTTCTTTGTATTAGTGAGTAGTATTCCGTTGTATGAATATACAAAAGTTCATCTGTTGTATTGGTGGACATTTGGGTTGTTTCCAGTTTTTAGGCATGAATAAAATGTTTATGAGTATTCTTGTCTGAGTTCTTTTGTGAACACATGCTTTCATTTCTCTTGGATAAACAAATAGGAGCAGGATTGCTGAATCATAGAAGAGATGTGTGTTTTACTTTAGAAGAAGCTCTTCCATAGTCTTCTGAAGCAGGTAAATTGTCCTGCATTTCCAGCAACAGTATATGTGAGTTCTGGTTGTTCTAGCTCCTCATCAATATTTGGTGGTGTCAGTTTCTCTTAAAACTTGTAGCCATTCTAGTGGATGGATAGTCAGTTCTCAATGGACCTTTCATCTGAATTTTCCTGATGACAAATGATGGCATCTGCTCCTTCATGTGCTTCTTAGCAACTTGCACATCTTCCTGTTCAAGTCTCTTGCCCATTTTTGAATTTGGTTATCTTTTGATTAATGAATTTTAGGAGTTCTTTTATATACTTTGGTTATAATCTCTTTGTCAGATGTTTGTGTGTTGTGAATATTTTCTTCCCATCTGTGACTTGCTGATTAGTTTTTATAATAACGTCTTTCCATGAGCAGTTTTTAATTTTGACAAAGTTCAATTTGTCAATTTGTTTTTCATGATTATTACTTACTGTGAACTAGGAAACTTTTGACTACTCCTGAGTCCTGGAGATATTCTCCTATACTTTCCTTTATAACTTTTATAGTTTAAGCTTTTTCATTTAGGCCTATGACCCATTTCAAATTAATTTTTGTGTATACTATGAGGTAAGAATTAAGGTTGGTTTTACTCATGGGGATAGCCAATTGTTTTAGACTTTCATTTCCCCCTTGAATTTTTTTTTTCTTTTTTTTTTTTTTTGAGTTGGAGTCTCACTCTTGTTGCCCAGGCTGGAGTGCGATGGCATGATCTCGGCTCACTGCAACCTCCGCCTCCTGGGTTCAAGTGATTCTCCCGCCTCAGCCTCCTGAGTAGCTGGCATTACAGGCACGAGCCACCACATCCGGCTAATTTTTGTATTTTTGGTAAGAGACGGGGTTTCTCCATGTTGGCCAGGCTGGTCTCGAACTCCCGACCTCAGGTGAGCCACAGGCCTCGGCCTCCCAGAATGCTGGGATTACAGACATGAGCCACTGCACCCAGCCCCCTCTTGAATTGTTTTGATGTTATTGCTGACAATTATTTGACTGTGTATTTGCAGGTGACCCAAACTTTTGACCCCAAGGAAAAATAGGTGTTTTATCACTAAGGACAGAATAATGCTATTTCTATGTTCTTTCTAAGTTTCCTGGGGTCTGATTCATATCTAGCAACAGAAAAAAGTTCATCAAAGTTTATGGCTAAAATGAATGCCTCACTTTCCGTGGCTCATTCAGTTTGTTGACAAGACCTCTGCAAAGTTGTCCACATTAAGTTAGATAAGAGCTAAAAGCAGAGGCATTATCCAATTTGCTTTTTTGTGTATGAGCAAATAATTAAGCCTATTGGCTAGCAATGCCTCAGTGCTCCTGTCTTAACCTGCATGTGCTTAAACAGTAAGTCAAAACTAAACCTCTTTGTTAGAGAAATTCAAACAAATACTAGATAAAGAACATTTGACAAGCCACTGAAAAACCCTTCAGTTGGCCCTTCAAGGAGAAACGGATAGCAGAGGCTCTGGAGGTTTAAAACTGTCCTAAAAATAGGAATGACCATAGAAGAAACGTTCCTCAGAATCAACTTCTTAAAAGATGCCAGCACAGCTCTCCTCTGAAGTTCTGGAAATTAGCCTTTTGCCCAGCCAGCGGTTGCCACCTGTCCTGTCATTTCAGAAGTTTTGATAGTGAGGTTGGGGTGGGGAGTCCTTTGTGCAGCCCGGTGGGGGCAGACGTGAGGCAGCCATTTTGGCACCAGCCTTGCGGGTCTGCAGAGAGAGCTTTGCAGTGTAAGCAGTGTTTATGTTTCAGATCCCCAGTGGGTGTGAAACGTTGTTGAGCACACAATGCCTGCCACTGTAGCCTACTTGGGGCTAGGAACCTGGGGTGGATGGAGACAGGCACTGTGGTTACGAAGGGCTTTATACTCCAGTGAGCCAAACCTCTAGATGAACCTGTTTATCTCGTTGTCAGAAGGGTACTTTATCCAGGGAATTAATTCAGAAGTGAAAGGCATCACGTGGGAGTTAGGCTAGATATGCCTAACCCAGGCTTGTTCCTTCTCTCCTTCCCGAAACCTCTAACTCAGCTAAAGCACCAAAAAGGAAAATTATATCTAATTAGCTTAACTACTGGAGACCCCCAAATCTCTTTACTTGGTGTAGGATCATGGAAACCAAAACAATAAAACATTTGTTGGGAATGCCAAGCTCTCCTCCGAGGCTGACTCATGTAAAGGAGCATGAGTCCTTCCCTATCCTTTCCTTGAGGCTTCCCCGTCCTTTCCCTGAGCCCTGTATTGTTTGAGTAAATCTGAGTAGGAAAGACTAAGATAGGTAGATAGATAGAAGAGATACTAAATCAGGCGTGTGTGTATGTGTGTTTCACATCAGAGGATGGTAGGATTTCTATACATGTGATAGGAAGGAGGATGAAAGAAAATTGTATAAAAGAGAAAGAAAAGAATGTGTGTGGCAAAAGGAGAAGAAAAAAAATCAATGCAGTGTATTGCATAGAATGAACACAGGATTTGGGGCTAGATATACATTCACACCTGCCACTATTACTTCTTCTACTACTACAACAAATGCCAACAACAGCATAAAGAAGGCATAAATTATTGTGTGTTTGTGTTCTGGAGTAACGTTAGACCTGTTAAATATATTATCTCATGTATTACTTGTGACAATGATATATATTTCATTATTCCCATTTTTCAGATGATGACACTGAGGCCCAGAGAAATCAGTGACTGGTCATGATCCTACGGCTAGCTAATACATGGAGAAGCTATGAGTTGAAAATAGGTCTGCTTGACTCCAATGCTTGCACTCTTAACCTTGCTCCAGTAAATAAATGACAAACACTCATTCAATAAACTTACTCTGTTTTTACTGGTTCAAGTTCTGCCTCTGTCCTGTGACCTTGGATAACCTCTCTGATCTTAAGTTTCTTTGTGTGAAATATGAACTAATGCCTGTGCCTCCCAGCTTGCAGAGTTGCTAGGAGGATTAAATGAGATAATTTATGTGGAGGTGCTTGGTACATTGTGAAGCGCTAAACAAATGTGAGGGCTTGCTATTTGGGGCTTTTTTTGCATTTTCTGGTTTCTCTGCTCCTTTGCAGAGATGCTCCCACTTATGAATCTGCAAAACTGTTGATGTAGTCCATGATATTAGAAGCTACTTTTCATCCAAACACACATCCCTTTTTCTTCTCACCCTTTTCTCCCTCTCACCAGGGGCAGCTAAATTCTATTGCTCCCAGTCTCCAAAAGAGACACAAGTTTGAAGTTCAATAAAAAAATCAAATATAGCAGATTCCAAATAGCCACTCAGCCAGAGTCGGGAAAGAATAGCTATTTCCTATATCTTCGTAAGGGGTGAACGAATAGAAGTTTGTGGACTAACTAACACCTTAAAATTATTTCAAGTCTAGTAAATGCAACTGCAGGTAGAGACGGTTGAGCTGTAGAGGCAGAAAATCACCATGACTCAGAAGCTAGTCTTTAATTTGCTCAGTATCCAGTGTCAATTAGACTGAGTGAAATTGACTGACATCGACCACATTCTAAAATGTAACTTGAAAATCAAAATAAAAAATTATATATAATTTCTAAGCTGCACTTCGGGCTCTTTTATGTGCATGGAAAATATAAGACCAGGTATCCTCAGGTGATCAGAGTTTATTTTTAAGCTAAATAAGTGGAGAGCAAGACTACAAAACTGTGCTGAGTGTATGCATGCTCTGGTGGACCAAGTATTTTCATGACCAACGCAACCTGAAAACCTGCGGAGAACTTGAACTACGGCCTATCATCATGTAGGGTATCAGGACCAACTTCCCTCCCTTTATTGCGTATTAATCCCAAAACAAAGGTTCTGATTCATAGACATTGTCACCATCTTCTTTGAAGTTTCTGCACCGGGTGGAGTCTCACGTGAGCCATCTCATAAGTGATTGGCTAACCTTACACCTATAAATGAGTGTCTCTGTTGGGACATTGGTAATTGGTCCAATTATAGAGCCCAAGGCAGCTGGTTTAACTCAGACACTGGCAAAGTACCATGTGCAGCCAGATTAGCCTGGCATAGCTTTCCTTTAAAAAGGAGCTCTTTCTAGGGAGCATGCCAGGTGTGTTGAACTTCAAGCAATACTTAAAAATTTGTGTCAGCTGGAAAATGTGTTCCCTGCCCTATAGGGATACTCTCCATGGGAGCTTTCTTGCTGAGCATGGAATCGGAGCAAGGGGAGTGAATTGGATGACCTTAATGACATCAGGCAGTGCCAGCCGGGTGCGCACAGCCTTGCCGAGTCCTTCTTTCCAATTGAGCATGTGGATGTGAATGTTTCCATCCCAGGGACTTGGAGCCAGGGTGAGAGAAGCAGGAGGAAGCATCCTGAAGGGTCTTGCTTGGCCCACTGTGGTTTTAGATCTTACACATCAATAGACACATTCTAGGGTTACTTTCTTCCTACTCATTATGCCTCAAAGGCATTGCATCTGCTGGTCTTTGTACAGCGCTGGAGGCAGCATTCCTGACTCTTTGGACTTCACTTTTACTAGGTTCCAAGCACACCATTCCCCATCTGTTAATGCACTTTTGGTGTCAGGCAGGGAACATTAAGATTGATGAGCTTTCAGCAGGTCTGCTTTCCTGAGACGACAACTTAGTCTTCTGCTTCTCGATGCACACAACACTGGTAGAGGGCTCTCCTAGGCCAGGTACTGTGCTGGGCACTGAGGACTAAAGCAAGGAGGAGAAATGTGGTCACAAAGGCCTTACAGTCGGGTGGGGATATAGCAGCTTAACCAAATACCTATCTCGGTGTGACAGGTATCATTGATAAATAAGGAAAAAGGGAGTATGAGTGGGAAAGTGATTAACTCTGTCTGAATGGCTCAAGGCAGTCTTTATAGATGAGCTTCAAGTAAGGTTTTGTAGATAGAATAAGAGTACATCAGGGAGGCAGGGAATGGGAGAGGAATGCCAGTACGGTCTACACAGGCAGGAATACCACAGTCTGAATACAAGCTGTTCAGTTTTCTGGAATGCAAAGCTTACTAGAGGAAGAATGACACTGATTATTTTAACAGTAAGAACTATTATTTGCTGACCACTGACTGGGCTAGGCATTGTGCTAAATTCTTTGCATGCATCATGGTAACCCATCTTTAAAACAACCCTAGGAAATGGGTACTACTATTTCTTACTGATGAAATTTCTTGCCTATGTCATAAACCCAAGTCAAACTGGCTTAGGCAAATGGAGGGGTTTTGAAAACCTTTTCAGTCTCTTCCTTCTCTTTTTGTGTTGTTTTTATTCTCTGCAAACTTAACCTCTACCACACACTGGAGCATGTGATTTCCAGTAGTTCAGGAGTTTTACATATTTGCCTTTCCTCCACCAGAGAGGAACCAATTTTCTTTCTCAATTTTAGTTTAAAAAATCCCAGAGAGGCCAGGCACGGTGACTCACACCTATAATCCCAGTACTTTGGGAGGCAGAGGTGGACAGATCACTTGAGGCTGAATTTGAGACCAGTCTGGCCAACATGGCAAACGCCTGTCTCTACTGAAAATACCAAAATTATCCAAGTGTAGTGGTGCACACCTGTAATCACAGCTACTCAGGAGGCCAAGGCACAAGAATCTCTTGAATCTGGGAGGCGGAGGTTGCAGTGAGCCAAGATTGCACCATTGCACTTCAGCCTGGGGGAAAAAAAAATTCTCAGAGAAGGGTTTAGATAGGCCCAGCTTAGATCAGCTGTCCATTCTTGGATTAATTAGTAATGGGACTGTTAAGAACGTGACCATTCCAACCGGCACTGATGGTTAGAGGGAAAGGAGGAGCAATTTCCAAGAGGAAGGAATCCCAGGCAGATGGAAGTACATATGCCCACTGAATTCTTCATTTTGTAGATGAGGATATTGAAGCTTTGAGAGGTTGAGCAACATGTTGAGGTCACACAGCTAGTAAGGAGCAGAAACTAAAATTCAGTCTATCTCAGTGGTTCTCAAAAAGGAGCTCTGGAATAAGACCACCGGAGCTCAATGCTGGTTCCACCATGAATTAGCTGGATGGGTGACTCTGGGTACATCACTGAGCTTCTGCGTGCTTCAGTTTTCCCAACTGTAAAATGAGCAGGGTAATTGTACCAAGCTCACAGATGAGGATTAGATGCATTAATACCTAGGGAGAACTTAAGACTAGTGCCTGGCACAAAGGATAAGCTCAATAAATATGAGTTGGCATGCTCTCATGCTTCATGCTAGCTTCTTGTCCTGGTTGGATGAATGGCTGTTTCAATCTTCAGGGTTCCGCTCAGCTGCCTTCCTTGGTGAAACCTTCCTGATGCCCCCAGAAAAAGTTAGTCCTCCTTTGTGCTCCTGACACTTTTGCTTTCGTGTCCATCTTCCCAACTGCTCCTTGAGGATGTGGTTCTTTCCTCTTGACACGTGTCATTCCACCAAACAGTATACCCACTACATAGAAGACATTCAGTAACTGTTTGAAGGCATAAATATGCAGATTTCACCGGGGCAACACCAACATTGTGGGTCATTGAAAGGTGGGTCATCTGAACTGATCAGTTTGCCAAGCATTGTTTTTTCCAGCTCTCACATTTCAACTCTTCTTATTTGCCTGCCCCTGAAGGAGTGAAAAATATCATTTACAGAGTTCAGGAAAGTGGTTCTTCCTCCTTTGCTGTCAGCTTTTATCCAAATCTGAATGTCGGTCGTGTTTGTTATCAATGCTTCCCAGAGTCTCCATTACCTCCCCAGCGTGGGTTTCTGTTTACCTACTGTGACTTAACCCTGACCACTCAGCTGTCCTTCCTTATGAGTTTCTGTACACCCTGAGTCAGAATGGCTGCCTGTCCAAGTGAGACCTACTGTCAGGTTTGTAGGCTTGTGGGTCCAGTTGCTACTCAGTCAGTGCTTAAGAGTTACAAGCCGCCGATAACTAGTAATCTGGGTATCTCATACCATTGCCTAATCATTCTGGTTCTTTGTTAAGAAGATGGCAGGCAGCCTGTGGGATTTTCTGTCTTTCTTTTCCTTTTTCCTTTTTTTTTTTTTCTTTTTTTGAGACAGAGTTTCACTCTTGTTGCCCAGCCTAGAGTCCAATGGTGCGATCTCAGCTCACGGCAACCCCGCCTCCTGGGTTCAATTGATTATCCTGCCTCAGTCTCCTGAGTAGCTGGGATTACAGGCATGCGCCACCACCACGCCAGGCTAATTTTTGTATTTTTAGTAGAGACAGGGTTTCTCCATGTTGGTTAGGCTGGTCTCAAACTCCCAACCTCAGGTGATCCTCCTGCCTTGGCCTCCCAAAGTGCTGGAATTACAGGCACGAGCCACCGCGCCCAGCCTGGATTTTCTTTTTTTTCTTATTTTAAAATTAAAAAAACATAAACCTTAGAATTCAGGGTCATTGCAGCACTGAAAGACAAAAGCCACACTCAGTTGTTCTTTATCAGTAGCTGTCAAACTTTATAATACCACAGTTTAGAGGAGCTGGCTAGAATGCAGATTCTTGGTCCTGCTGCTAAAGATTCCTGTTGAATAGTCTGGAATGGGGTTGAAGTATCTGCCTTGTTAACAAGGTAGGTAGTTTTCTATGGCTGCCCTAACAAATTACCGTAAACTCAGTGTCTGAAAACAACAGAAACTTTTCTGTCACAGTTCTGGAGGCCAGAAGTGTGAAGTTGAAGTGTCAGCAAGGCCATGCTCCCTCCAAAGGCACCAGGGCAGAATCGTCCCTTGCCTCTTGCAGCTTCTGTTGGCTGCAGGCATTCGTTGGCTTGTGGCTGCATCACTCCAGTCTCTGCACATGGCCCTTTTCTCTGTGTCTGTGTGTCTGAAATATCCCTCTCCTTTCTCTTATGGAAAAACACCAGTCACTGGATTTATGGTATACCCTAAATACAAGATTTCATCTTGACATCCTTAACTTAATTACACCTACAAAGATCCTATTTCCAAATAAGGTCACATTCATAGCCACTAGGGGTTAGGATTTGGACATACCTTTTTGAAGGGACACAACCCACTACAAAAGGTTATTCCGACATATGCGGTTCTGGCATCATACTGCAAAAACACTGTCCTAGTTTCTAGATGAGTATTAGAGATTATCCTGACTAGTTCTCATGCAATCTAGACAGTTCTACAGCTGAGTACTAGTCAGTTGAAAAAATTAGAAATGGACCAGGCCCAGTGGCTCATGCCTGTAATCCTAGCACTTTGGGAGGCCAAGGCGGATGGATCACTGGAGCTCAGGAGTTCGAGACCAGCCTGGGCAATATGATGAAAACCCGTCTTTACAAAAAAAATTAGCTGAGCATGGTGGCTTGCACCTGTACTCCCAGTTACTTGGGGGGCTGAGGCAGGAGGATTGCTTGAGTCCAGGAGGTGGAGGTTGCAGTGAGCTGAGATCACACCACTGCAGATCATACCACTGCACTCTAGCCTGAGTGACAGAGTGAAACCCTGTCTCAAAAAAGAAGAAAGAAAGAGAGACAGAGAGACAGAAAGAAAGAAAGAGAGAGAGAGAGAGTGAGAGAGAAAGAAAGAAAGAAAGAAAGAAAGAAAGAAAGAAAGAAAGAAAGAAAGAAAGAAAGAAAGAAAGAAAGAAAGAAAGAGTATGCTTTTCCCTGGCGCATCTTCCTACCAGTGCTTGCTGAGGTGGTTGGCAGGGAGGGCAGGGGAGGAAAACCAGAGGGGCTAGCTTCTTTCCCCGGCTCCATGTTTCTCTCTGTCTCTCTCTGGCTCTCTATCTGTCTCTCAACTCCCCCACCTGCCTCTGCTCTGAAATGCCTGGTCTTTTCCTCTCCAGCTACCACTTTTAGAGACGTTGGCTGCAAAAGCAAAATTCTAGACTCAGACATTGCCTCTTGGTCAATTGCACTGAGTTTGAATGAGTCCAAAACATAAATATCAAATATGTAAATGAATAAACACACACACACACACAAGAATGGAAGCATTTTCTCTTCTTTTAATTCATTCAGGATTTTGTATATTGAACCTTGAAAAAAATCAACTTCTTTATCCCCTATAATCCTCATCCTGGTTTTCCCCTCCCAATATTTTATCAGTATAATTTTACCATTGAGATAAGATTCCTCCTCTTTCTCTTCCTGTGTGTTAATCATGTTTCTCATTCAATTTCAAACCAAAGAAGGCTTTGAAACCAAGGACCTACAATAATGCCTGTTTTTCTTCAAAAGTATAGGCATCTTAATATCGTGGCTGCAATCTGCCTTGTCTACAAGAGCCTCATCTCCTTTACCACGTGTTCATTTCCTGAACACCTAATCCTCCAATGATCAGTTACAAATCCTGTAGCCAGTGCCCCCTCCTAAGACCAGACATAGTTCACCTTTTATACAGTCCTCAGTCTTTTCTCCTCCAAAGCGATACCAGGTCCTAGAACCCTTCCCAGAAGCTGTAACTCCTCTTTGACATCAGAAATCTGGTCCATTTGCCTTGGGTTCCAGCCCAAAGCTGTCCCTCCCCCTGCATTATCAGGTATTTACTGCATTATCAGGTATTTTCCTGGTAGCAGAATCTAGCTAAATGAACCTCTTGACTGAGATCCACCTGTTTCATTTTTGTAGCCCTGCTATTCGTTTAACCCTCAGTGAATCCACCTCGCACAACAACACGGCTGATGAATCCCACAAATGTAATGTGGAGAGGGCCAAAGAAACCAGATGTAAAAGGGTATGTGCTGTACATAAATTCCCTATGGGATTAGAAGCCATCATACTCTTGAAGGTGGGTGGGGGCCTGATAAACATTTAATGACTGGCTCTCCTCCGAGCAAGAAAACCATAATTGAAGTGCTGGCTAATGTCCATGGTGTAAATACTCCTAACCATTGCCAATTCAACCTACTAACATGATGTCACTTAACATGGAGCAGGAGAAGTGTGTGCTATAGCATAGCATTATGTGGTATTTCCACTAGACAGATACGATAGATAAATAACCTTAAGAGCATAAATAAGTGTATAACATAGTGAAATGAATAGGAAGTAATGAATTTTGAATATTTATTACCTATTACTGTGTGCCAAATGATCTTTCTAGCATCTCACTCTCCTACGAATGTAAAATCCCTACAGCTAATGTCACCTGAGATCACAGGACTAAAATGACTGCAAATATCCATGATACTCTCGATTTCCACCATCTTTGAACACTCCTAATCTAGTCTATATTTATTTGTCTTTTCAACAAATGCTTACCCAGCTATATTTCAGGCACTTTTTTCTCTTTGATAGTTTTATTGAGGTATAATTGACATACAACAAACTATACATGATTAAGTACACAATTTGATAAATTTTGAAGCCATTACCTATGAAGCCATTACCATAATCAAGATAATGTCCATATTTATGATAACTGGCACTCAAAAGCCACAGGAGCTAGCTTCAGCACAGGACTGGGTTGGGCAAGTGAACAGAATGGAACATGATGGGAGATTCTGGAGTTGGGATAATGTTCTATTTCTCGATCTCCGTGATAGTTAAATAGGGATTTCTGCGTGCTTAAAATGTATTGAGCTGAACACTTACAATGTGTGGACTTTTCCCAATGTGTGTTAAACATAATAAATTTCACCCCAAAAATGGAGTAGGATTAAAGAGGGAAAAGGGTCAATTACTTCTTCTGAACTTAAAATTCTCTGGTTTTCTGTTGCATTTCAGTTAAAATGTCAGCTCCTTCCCACAGCTTTCAAGCCTTGCCCTGCAGCTTCTAACCCCTAACTATATTTCCAGCTTGACTAGCTTAGGCCTTAGTTTCTCAAAGCTATCAAGTTCCTTCCAGCCTCAGGGCCTTTACATATGCTGTTCCCTCTGCCTCAAGCTCTTTCTGCCACTGTGTTAGTCCACTTTTGCACTGCTATAAAGGAATACCTGAGACTGTGTAATTTATAAAGCGGTTTGTTTTAGCTTACAGTTCTGCAGGCTGTGCAGGAAGTGTGGTGCCAGGATCTATTTCTAGTGAAGGCCTCAGGGAGCTTACAATTATGGTGAAAGGCAAAGGGGGAGCCAGCGCATCTCACGGCAAGAGAGGAAGCAAGAGACAGAGAGAAAGAGAGAGAGAGAGAATGAGACGGGGAGAGAGAGAGAGAGAGAGAGAGAAAGAGGTTGCCAGGCTCTTTTAAACAACCATATCTCCTGTGAACTCATAGAGTAAGAACTTACTGATTATAGCAAGAACAGCTCCAAGCCATTCATGAGGGATCCGCCCCCATGACTCAAACACCTCCCACCAGGCCCCACCTCCAGCATTGGGGATCACATTTCAACATGAGATTTGGAGGGGACAAATACATACACAAACCATATCGGCCACTTTTCCTAAAGCAGCTACTTCCTTCTCATCCTTTAGAGCTCAGCCTAATCATCACCTTCCCAAGTGGCTGCCTTCTCTAAAGTAGTGTTACTCTTTTTCTCAAAGCCTTATTGGTTTCTTTTCTGCAGGCTTTTTAAAGTGTGTAACTGTTTCTTCATCTGTTTGCTTTTGACCTTTGGCCTACTTAACTGTAAACCCCATGAGGTCAGGGATCACAGGTTGTGTCTTGTTTACCAGTGTAACCCAGACACAATGTAAGGGGCCCAGGAAGTCTTTAATAAAAATGTAATGAATGGGTCCGGGTGCAGAGGCTGTAATCCCAGCACTTTGGGAGGCCGAGGCGGGCAGATCATGAAGTCAGGAGATTGAGACTGTCCTGGCTAGCACAGTGAAATCCTGTCTCTACTAAAAATAACAAAAAAATTTAGCCAGGCGTGGTTGCAGGCGCCTGTAGTCCCAGCTTGTCGGGAGGCTGAGGCAAGAGAATCGTTTGAACCCTGGAGGTGGAGGTTGCAGTAAGCCGAGAGCGCACCATTGCACTCCAGCCTGGGTGACAGAGTAAGACTCCATCTCAAACAAAACAAAACAAATATAATGAACAAAGCAGTTAATTCTTGGTTGTCTTGGGGAATGCAAGGAAGCTGTGCCCCAGAGGATGTGTGTAGATGTAAGGAGTGGGAGCAGAGGAGTCAGTCTACTACGCTGATTACAAAGCCGCTTAGGTCACTCCTTACCAACTGCAGATTCCATGTCCTGCTTCCTGCAAGAGTCTGAAGGTTCACATCAGATGAGGAGACTGAAGCCCTGAGTGCCTAATGTCATGAGCAGAGGTGGAACTGGAATTGCCATCTCCTGATTCCCAAACTAGAGTTCGCCTCTCTTTGTCATATTTTCAGAGGCTGGAATTGGGGAGTGGGGAAGGAATGAGGAAGGGGGAGAGAAGGAGCATGAGATTTAATACATGCACACATGGAAGAGAATCTGGCTTTATAACTGCCTGGTTCAGCATTTTTAGGCAAATAGCCAAGTCTCCCAAGCCTCAGTTGTCTCATCACTAAAACAGGGATCATAATGACCATTTTATAAGAATCTTGCAAGAAATGGAGGAAACAATATATATAAAGTGCCTATCTCATCCTTGGTGTTTTGTGAAAGCCCAGTTGGTTCCTTTTGTTTCCTGTAGTAGCAGAAGCCTCTAGGGGCTGGGCAAGATAAGGGCTCCCCTCGCTATTCCACGAATGTCTTAATCATGGCTTTGATTGTTGCCCAATTTAATTAATGCCCTAGCAGTGGGTTGACATTCTCAGGCTTTAACTGTCTAACAAAAGCACTGGTACCACAATGCTATGCTAACACATCAAGCTTCTCCTCTTGAATGTCTAATGAATTCATTCCCGTAGGCACTCTGAGAAGAGTGAGAAAATTAAGGCATAGATTGGATGTAAAACGATGACAGTTGTGAGGCATAAAATCAATAATGTCCCACTTTCCCAAAAACCTGGAACCTTTGTCATGTCGAAAATATAGTGAGACATCTTCTGACATACTTGTATAGTGATGCTATTCTTCTAAGAACAATCTTTTTTAATTACAGGTATTTAACTTCTCATTAAAACTTGGTTACACTGATTTTAGGGTTCCAGGCATTAAAATGATGTATGGAGTGAAGTGCGTGCAGAGGAAGGAAAGTGATATATTTTTAGTATTTACTTTCTTGCAGACACTATGCTAGCTGTTCACCTCCCTATCAGATAGGCATACCCTTCTTCATGTTAACCTTCAGATTTCACTTAATTTGAATGTAAAATATGCCAGTTGGGTAGAATTTAAGATGCTGTAGCAGAGACTGGGAAAGCAGAGGGGTTCCAATAGGTTAGAAGTTTGTTTCTTTCTCATATAACTGTCCAGAGATAGGCAGCCCGGGATTGTAGGGTTGCTCTGTTCTCCTTCAAGATGGTGCTTCCATTTCTGAAACTAAG